>NW_026526810.1:42896300-43548800 GCF_024362965.1 Panthera pardus
GGCCCCCTGGCCTGTTTCAGCTTCTCCACCAACCCCCACTTCATCATGGACTTTCTAGAGCTTTCCCCAATCAGCAGTTACAGTTGCTGGGGCTGGAGTGACACTGCGGCGTTAGCCTGACAGCACCTGGATGCTAAAGTGAAGAAGACTGGGGAGGGGGAAGCACAGATAGGGTCTCAGATGGGAGGGAGCAAATTGAAATCTGGCCTGGCACAGGGAAAATTGGGAACCTGATCATCAACAGGCATCAGGCTACAGGTGTGTGCAATGATGTGCGTGTGGGTGGGTAGGCAGGGGGCATGGGCGGGGCAGGTTTGCATGAAAAGAGAAGCTGTTGGCAATGATTACAGGTCATGGATACCTAACAAAGAAGGAAGAAAGATATAAAACTTGGTTGGCTAGAAAAACACTACCTATTATATGGTTTATAATCTTCCCCAAATCACCACATACTCTATTAAATAAAAAATACAATAAAATTAACTTGTAAAACATTTCTCATTTTTTTGAACAATTTGCTTATGATGTGCCTTGATGTAGCTTTCTTCATGTTTCCCGTGCTTTGCCAAAAAGGGAACATTCTTGACAGATATTTAAATTTTTAAATCCCTTTGTTTCTTTATGGAAAAGATCATGAATACTTGTCCATGTTCTTTCTTGAATTTCTTCTGATGGTGCTTTGTCTATCAGAATTCTCCCCCAACTTAACGCTGAGGACACATAGGGTCCCTTTTCCTTTGTTCTATGCCGTTAGAATCCCAGAGTTGAAAGAGTTTTTTCAATGATTTATTTGCTAATCTTTTCAGGTGTCCTGATGAGAGGACAGTTTGTCAACTATACCTCTGACAGCAATAATTGACATAAAAGGAATATCCATTTTCCATTATCCCATTTATCCTATTTGTACTTATTGAATGATGATTCTGTGAAAGGGACCATGAAAAATTTCAGGTGTTAAGGCTCAATTTATTACAAAGCAAAAGATGAGTTATTGTTTATTGGCACATATCTCAATGAGATTATTCTCAGGCAGGCAGGAAGATTAAGAAGTTCCTCCTCTATTACAATGCATTTGAAAGCTCAGTCCTATAAAATGATAAAAATAGCAGCTACTAATTATTAAGCATTTACTCTATAGCAGAGTGCAGGGCAAAGTTGAATCTACTTTTTTTATAAACGTCTTTAATTTTTATAAAGACCTCAAAGGAATTATCTCAATACCTTTAATAAGAAACCTGACCTCTCCGGATCATATAGCTAGTAAAGAGCAAAGTCAAGATTCTAGAAATATCTCATTCCAAAGCCTTTCTTATTTCATTTAAAGTTTTACATAATATAAAAGAAATCATCCTTTAGTCGTTCAAAATTAGTTGAGCCACATCTGTCGTTACCTCAGCAAGTAGTTAAATCACCTACAAATAATGTTTCTTTTTGCTTCTCAGCAAAGGTTTGGATATAATATCCTGAATTTAGTTTTTATAAGGAGGAAAAAAACAATGTTTTGTTATACATCTATGACATAGAAGATAGCATTTCACATTTATTATCTCATTTATTTCTTCCCAGACTTTATAAGCTGAGTATTATTATCTTCATGTACAGATGGGAAACACAAGTTCAAATAAGTGATTCCCCATTAACCTTAAGTTGCAAAGTTTGTGTCTGAAGAAGATGCAAGTAATTACAATGTCAGTGTTCTTTCAACTACATTCCACTGTGTGCTACTGAAGCAAAGACACAGTCTGAATGATGCGAAGAGGATAACAGTTCTTAGGATGTAACTTAACCAGTACCACCTCCTGACATTTATCCACTGAAGTGTAATTATGTCTTTCGCTTTTTAGTTAATTTTAAAGTGCTGATGGGAGTCGTCATTTTTAGTTACCCGAATTCTGAAACCCATACCCTGCATCTTAAGACAGGTATCATTGGCCCCATCACTTATTGGATACCTTACCTCACCTCGACATACACAAAAATCTAGATCCAAAATGGACTTCCTCAAGGAGACCAAAGTCATATTATCATAAATCAGGGAAAATATAAAGAGAATGTAGAGTTATTGTACAAAAAGGGCAACAGAGAGTAAAGGAAATCAAATCAAATCAAATCAAAATATCCATGGTTTTCTTCATTGAATTTGAGCAGATTCTCAAAATTCTATGAAAAACCAAAGGGCTAAAAAGTATCTGACAAAGCAACAAAAACTGTAAGAAATATTACTTCATGTAATAGTTAAGACAAAGTAATTAAGATTGTGGATTTGGTTTAGAGACAAACAATAACCAATGGAACAGAAGAGATAGCTCCAATAGACCCTGCATAGACCTATAAGGTAGAAGACAGAGAGAGCATCACAAATCAGTGGGGGAAAGAATGAAGATTAAATAAACTATGCTGAGATAATTATATACACATATGAAAAAAAATAGAGTTTCCATCTCATGTTATTCCTTTCAATTTTTAGAAAAATTGGAGAAGTATAAACATTAAAATTCTAAAACTTTTAGAAGAAATTTTAACTGATTATATGACCTTAGGGTAGGGATAAATTTCTTCAACAAAACCCCCAAAACACAGCCTATAAAGAAGTTAAATTATACTACACTAAATGTAAAACTTTGTAAAAGTCACCCAAAAAGGGTGGAAGAAAATGCCACAATCTGAGAGAAGATATAATTAGTCAATTTAAATGACAAAGGATTCTAAATTCAAGGTATATGAAGAATTTCTTCAACTCAGATAAAAGGACTAGTCTGTAGCCTGTTAGAAAAAGGACAAAACATATGAATTAATAATTCGATAAAATTGGCAGAAGAAAATTATATAAAAAGTCATCAGGGATATTGTATCTACCTATAAATTTTCATACACTGCCAGTGAAGTGTAACAGGGTAAAATAATTTTAGGGTGCAATTTGACAATATCAGGCTAGGTAGAAGATGTGAATTTCCATGACTGAACAGTCACATTCTTCCATGTATTCCTTAAAGGCTCTCTTTAATGGAGACATGCATAAGAATGTTTATAGAATACATACACATGTAGTAAAAAAAAAAATTAAAGAAACATAAGGAACTGATAAGCATCAGATACAGAATAATGGTTGCTTACCAGAAGGAAAAAGATCAAAGTGGATGGAGAGACACACACACAGGGTTCAATTCTATTTGCTGTTATTTCATTGCTTAAACTGGGCAGTGAGTACATGGGTACTCGTTACAGTATTCTTTTATGTTTTTATGTCTGATTTTCACATTAGAATAGTTTGTAATATTTTTAAATTATACAACCCTAAATTAGAGGAAATATAATAAAGAGGGAGAGGTTTGTCATATAAAAGTGGCAAGTTCTTGGGCAATGTCCTTTAATGTCCCTGAATTTTTGTTTTTGTTTTTACTCTACAAAAGATACTATGTTTCAAATAAGACAGTAGATACAATCATAAATATAAAATGTTCTCTACCTAAGTACCAGGTACGGCTTTTTCTTGGAAGAAACCTTATTCACTTTGGTCA
Organism: Panthera pardus; assembly: GCF_024362965.1. Lineage (NCBI taxonomy): Eukaryota > Metazoa > Chordata > Mammalia > Carnivora > Felidae > Panthera > Panthera pardus. The sequence goes on from NW_026526810.1 coordinate 42,899,819, forward strand.
GGAAACAGAGTTGGCTTTGGGTCTGAAAAGGTAAGATGTCGGCTTTGAAAGGGACTAAATATTAAAGCGATGAAATTATGCTATGTTCAGTTAAGCTGGTGCACCCATAGGGCAAAGTATGTGTCAGGGGTGGGGATATATGTGCACAAGTGCATGTGTATGTCTCCATGTGAATGTGTTAAATTAGTGTGTGTCTGTGTGTGTGTGAGTGAGTCATCAGATAGTCATCATGGATGAACCCCAGGTCTGGGACAGGCATGAAACAATCACTGCTAAACAAAACACTGGTGGAAGGAAGGTCTTCCTCAGACTGGTACCTTGAGAAACTGCCAGACCATGCACTTAAGTCACAGAACACAGCATCTGCCTTCCTTCCAGAACAACAGGTGGCATGGCTAGGAGAATGGATGTGCTAAAACCATCAACAGGCTTCCAACAAGATACTAGTAGTGCATCTGGCCAAGGGATCACTTATTTCCAGTAGTGACCAAATACTATGGCAACAATAGCAGCAGAGAATACTGTTCTTCAGGAAAACCAGATTTTTTTTCCCATGAGGCAAAATCACCAAGACTGAATGAACACTCCTGTGATTCTTGTTCTAAGTATATGAAGAGAGTAAGGTAGAGACATGTGGAGAAGGCAAGATATGTTCTTAACAGAAGGGGCAATCAGAAGTATTGAATTTAAACATTGAAATGTTCAATGTTACTCAAATAAGTAAAATATGAAATATAAAGCAACCTGCATCTATAAAATAGATTAAAATAGATTAAAAATAAAAATGTATTCCTAAATATTATAATACTATTTTAAATGTTTTTGAAGTTTACTTTCTAGTTATTTGTTTCTACTATATAGAAATAAAATTGGTTTTCGTATGTTGGCCTTATATTCTGAGGCCATATTATCTTCACTTATTAGTTTAAATTATTTTAATTGGTTGTATAGGATTTCCAACATACATTATTGTGTCTTCTTTAAATAAAGACAATGTTGCTTCAGTCTTTCTGAAAAAAGAAACAAAAAGGTACCTAAAATTTTTTTAAGTATTCGTTTTGCTCTCGCACTCACAAAAGGAGGTTAGTGTCTTTCTTCATGGCAGCATATTCAGAGGTGTGCAGACATGCTTCAAGAGGTAACAGAAAGCAAGCGGGCGAGTAATGGCTCTGTGCATCATGAGGGTGATGTATAAGAGCAAGTTCCACAATAGCACTCAAGTTTTCAACTTGAAAATTCTTCAGCCAGAACATGAGGCTCTCAAGGTACTTCTGGACACCCTTTGACATCTTCTTTGAAAGTTGGAAAACTGAGTTTTAATAAAAATACTATATAATAACACAAACTTTATTAGAACTTGGTCTCTAATTTCCAAAGAATTATTTAAGAAGGATCTGGTAAAAGTTTATATGTATTCCATATATATGTGGAAGGAAGAACACTGGACTCCAAGCCATAAAATTTCGGAATCACTTCATTCATTTCTTTATTTCCATAATTTACATAAATTTGCTTAACCTGAGTCTTGACTATCTCACCTATTCATATGGATATTAAAATTCCATGTCTTAGAGGGGCACCTGGGTGGCTCAGTCAGTTATGTCCGACTTCAGCTCAGGCCATGATTTCAAGGTTTGTGAGCTCAAGCCCCACGTCAAGCTCTGTGCTGAGAGCTCAGAGCCTGGAGCCTGCTTCAGATTCTGTGTCTCCCTCTCTCTCTGCACCCCCCCCCCCACTCTCACTCTGTTTCTCACTCTCTCTGAAAAATAAATAAACATTAAAATTGTTTTTAATTCCATGTCTTAGATACCTCACACAGGACGCTATGGGCATCAGATGAGATATGCACAAAAATTCCGTAATGCAAAAGTACTAAGCAAAGGTAGGTGGTTTAGTAACTTAACCGATTCACTCTACCAGCAGTTTTCAAATTCTGTTCTTTGGTTCCCTAGCTTACCAAGAAGTATAATAGTTGGGAAGAGACTGAGGAGGAACAAATGGCAAGGAATCCATGTTGCACCTGCACTTGATCTCAAGGAACTCTACTTTTTTTTTTTTTTTTTTAATGTTTATTTTTGAGAGAGAGAGAGTCAGAGTGTGAGTGGCAGAGGAGCAGAGAGAGAGGGAGACATAGAATTCGAAGCAGGCTCCAGGCTCTGAGCCATCAGCACAGAGCCCGATGTGGGGCTCGAACTCACGAACCGTGAGATCATGACCTGAGCCGAAGTCGGACGCTCAACCGACTGAGCCACCCAGGTGCCCCAAGGAACTCTACTTTTATCTTGTCTAGAATTATGAATAAGCTTTTAGTTATGTTTAGTTTTACTACATTTAGTAAAAATTATAGGTTATTCTGCTTTAAAAGTATTTATGAAGTATAACCTTAAAAATGGGGAAAGGAATAGGGGACTCTCAGAGAACAGGGATGAGAGGGAAAAAACTCTATTCTGATACAACAACATGGCAAAGAAAGGCAGTAAAGATAATAAGTAATAGTGAATCAGGAAACTGGGATTCTATTTTACTCCTATACTACCAGCCAAGTGTATGACCTTAAGCAAATCATTTAACCTGTACAAACCACCGTTTCCATATATGTAACATGAAGGAAGTATTCTCTAGTTACAATATTATAAAGTTTAGTATATATAAAATAAAATATACCAATAAATTTCTCTTTAAATAATTATTAAATTCAAAGACTGAAGCCTTTTCAGAAATTTTGGCAGTGATATGAATTCTGAAGAAGTAATATAAAAGCCTCTTATTTAGCTCAGTTTCATAAATACTGAAGGCCAACTATGGTGTAGGCACTATGATAGCAGTAGGAATACAAATAATACATAACTAAATCCTGTATGTTTCCATCAAATTAACCAGGGGAAACACCATTCAACCCACTGAAATTAAAATTTGGCTTTTCACAATGGCAAAGCACCCTCAAGAGGCAAAATTGTTACAACCCTGAACTGAGAATCAAAAGTCCCTAGTGTTTTATCTAATTCTATTATTCACTGCCTTTCAGCAGACTGTTTATAGTATTTTAGGTCATGGTATCGACCCATACTGATTATACTAAGTACAGTGGACAGTTGTTGGAAAGCTTAAAACAAAGGAGTGACGTGGTTTGATTTTTGCATTTAAAACAGGTAAGTGTTGTCTCTGCCTATGACAGAGTAGCTAATATCAGATTAACACATTCCCCAGAAACAAATATAAAATCTGGGTTTTAAAAAATGAAGAGCTTCACGAAGGCATTAGAAAATGGCCAAAATGTTGGGATTCAAGGGAACAAGAGTCCAAACAAAAGGAGAAACATCATAAGAAGCCCAAAATTCTAAAAGCAATTTCCTCTAGCGGCATCTGCCAATTTATGAGTTGCACATCTGTGAGCGACACACCAAGAAACCAAACAGAAAGCTACTGCAAAGAGACTAAAAAGCTAAGCAGATATTAGCCTTCCTGTGGTCCTGGGTAGATAAAAATTAAAATTCAGGACCCTTCAAAAGAAGGGAATTTGTGAGTGTCCCCTTAACGTTCATATGTCAAACCCTATTCCCCAATGTTCTGGTATTAGGAGATGGAGTTTTTGGAAGGTAATTGGGATTAGATGAGGTCATAAGGGTGGAGGCCTATAAATGAGATTGATGTTTTCATAAAAGTCAAGAAACAATTTGCTTCTGCTCTTTGCTTTCCATCATGTGGGGACACAGAAAAAAAATGGTCATCTACAAACCAGGAAATATACACCCTTCACAGACACCAAAAATGCCAGTGTCCTGATCTTGGGCTTCTACCCTCCTGAAATTTGGGAAATGAATGTTTGTTGTTTAATCACCTAGTCTACAGTAATTTGTTACAGCAGCCGAATCTTACTAAGTCAACTGCTAAGAGCCCCAGGCTTTCTACTGAAATCCCTGAAGAAATCTATTCTTATAAACAGAGTAAAGTTGGAAATAGACCAATTTCTAATACAGCAAAATTACCTGAGCCTACTTTAATTGCTTTCTGGAAAAAAATGGATTATTGGTAGACAAAGATAAGATCTAGAACCTGTACAGTCTTTCATACATAGTAACAATGCTTCCATCAAAAACAACCAAACATGTCAGGAGACATGACCAAATAACTAAAAATCAAGAAAAAATTAAAACAAAAACAAAACAACAGGAACAAATCAACAGACTATTCAAGTACTGGAGTTATCAAAATGATTTTTTAAAAAACATAATAAATATGCTCAAAGAAATACATGATGAGATGGAGAATTTCACAATAAAACATGAATCTATATTAAATGAAATCCTACAATTAAAAATTACAGGTGAATTTAACAACAGATATCAGCATTTGGAGTGCTAATAATGTTCTATTTTTAATTTTTTAAAAGTTTATTTGAGAGAGAGAAAGCAGAGGAGGGGCAGAGAGAGAGAGAGAGAGAGAGGGAGAGAAAGAATCCAAAGAAGGCTCCACACTGTCAAAGCAGAGCCTGACACAGGACTCAATCCCACAAACTGTGGCAACATGACTTTAGCTGGACCAACAGTCAACCACTTCACCAACCAAGCCACCCAGGTACCGGAAAATGTTCTATTTTCAATCTGAATGCTAATTGTTTGAGTGTGCACTTAATGTGTACACACTTTATGTGTATCATGTTATATTCTAATAATGTATTTTTAGCTTATTCCTCTTGCTGTGTGGAAAAGGGACTTGGAGGTGGTGATGAGAGGGACAGACAAAAGTAAAATCAGGGAGACTAGTTTAAAAGATACATAGTCCCTAAAAGAGATGATGGCATGGATTCAGCAGTAGTGATGGAGAAAGTGACTACTAACGGATTTTCAAGTTTTGAGACTTTTTTCGTATTTGGTTTTTGGCCCGTTAAGTTTCAGATGTCTGTGAAATATCTGCTACCTAGGCAACTGCATACACAGGTACTAAACTTAGAGTGAAGATCTTGGCCAAAGATACAAAGTAAGTTTACAAAAGCAAAACAAAAACCCAAAAAACTGTATTTAAAGACAACCATAAAACTGAGTTAAATCACATAGGGAATGTAACGAGTAACAAGTGAATAAAAAAAGAGGACTCACACCTGAGCCCTGAAATATACCAACATTTAGCATTTGGATGTAGGAACCAGGGAGAGCAAAAGAAACTGAGCGCTCTGTTCCGTTCCATTGGTCTGTGTCTGTTAATATGCCAGTACCATTCTGTTTTGATTACTATAGCTTTGTAATATAATTTAAATCAGGAATGTGATGCCTCCAGCTTTATTCTTCTCACTCAAGATTACTTTGGCTATTCAGTATCTTTTGTGGTTCTATATGAATTTTAGGTTTTTTTTCTATTTCTGTGGAAAAAAAATGCTATTGAAATTGAAAGGGATTCCATTGAATCTGGAAATGACTTTGAGTAGTTTGGACATTTTAGCAATATGAATTCTTCTAGTTCACCAACATGGGATATCTTTCCATTTATTTGTGTCTTCCTCCATTTTTTTCTCAGCAGTGTTTTATAGTTTTCAGTGTATCTATCTTTCACCTCCTCGGCTAAATTTATTCCTAACTATTTTATTCTTATTAATGCTACTATAAAAGGAATTTTTTTCTTAATTTTTCAGATAATTTGTTAGTATTTAGAATCACCACTCATTTTTGTATGTTGATTTGGTATCCTGCAACTTTACTGAATTTGTTTATTAGTTCTAAGAGATTTTTGATCGAGTCTTTAGGGGTTTTATATATATATATATATATATATATATATATATATATATATATATATATATATGAAAGAAATGAAATTGTGTCCGTCTGCAGATGACATGATAATATATATATCATGTCATCTGCAGACGGACACAATTTCATTCCTTCATTTCTGATGTACAGCTCCTTATTTCCTTTCCTTGACTAATTGCTCTGGCAAGGATTTCCAGTACTATTTTGAATATAAATATTGAGAATGGACACCCTTGTTTTATTCCTGATCTGAGATGAAAAGCTCTCAGCTTTTCACCATTAAGAATGACTTTAGCTGTGGGATTGTCATATATGGCCTTTATTATGTTGAGGTATATTCTTTAATTAAAAATGGAACTACTATCTGATCCAGTAGTCCTACCTCTGGGTATTTATCCAAAGGAATTGAAATCAGAACCTCAATGTATACCTGCACTCTCAGGTTCATTGCAACATTATTCACAATAGTCAAGAGGTAGAAGCAATCTAAATGCCCATGTACAGGTGAAATGGCTAAAGAAAATGTGGTATATGAAGGAATATTATTCAGCTTTAAAAAAGAAGGGAATTGCCATTTATAATGACACAGATGTACCAGGAGGACATTATGCTAAGTGAAATATGCCAGATGCAGACAAACGTTGTATAATCTCATTTAAACATGGAAATATAAAACAGTCAAACTTAATAGAAAAAAAGATTAGAATGGTGGTTGCCAGGGGGCTGGAAGGGAAGGGAAATGCAGAGGTAATGATTAAAAGGTACAAAGTTTCAAAAAAAAAAAAAAAAAAAAAAAAGGTACAAAGTTTCAGTTACGCAAAATAAATATCTTCTGGAGATTATATATAGTGTCTATAGCTAACAATACTGTACTATATATTTGTTAATGGGTTAGATCTTATGTTAAGTGTTCTCACTACACACACAAAATAATAACTAAGGGGTGTACTTTGAGAAGTGGTGGATATGTTTATGGCTTTTGGGTGGTTATCATTTCCTAACTGTATACTTATCCACAAATGCATTGACTTGTGTATATTAAACATGTACAGCATCTTACATGTCAGTCATAACTCAATTAAGTGGCTTAATTCTAAAAAAAACAACAACAACAACAATAAATCAATTAAAAAAAAAAAAGGACACTAAAAAGGAAAGGCCAAGTGAGACAGGAGAAAAGCCAGGTGGATGTGGTGTCAAAAAAGTCAAGAGTGGAGAATGTGTTAATAAGGAAAGAATGATCAATCAGATTAAAATACACTGAGAAAGATACAGGCTGATATTTAATTGAGCAAGTTCACTGTTTACTTTGATGAGATTATTTTAGTGAGTAATGGTGCAAAAACCTGAAAGAAGTGAGTCAAAAAGTGAATAAAAGGTGAGAAAGCAGACCCAACAAAGAGACAATCTTTCCATTATGTGGAAGGGAGAAAGGAAATTGGGTGGTATTTGTAAAAGGGTAAGAAGAATGTTTTGTTTTGCTTGTTTTGTTTTGTGTTTTTAATACAGGATATATTTAAACATACTTCTACTTTATAACAATATACTTGAAAAAAAACCCTGAGAGAATGCTGGAAGGCTGAAGGTATACAGGAAAGAAAGGTTTTTCTTTTGTTTTATTGAAAGGGAAATAATTGGGTGCAGATACACATAGGTTTAAGAATTCAATAACGGAAAGATGAATTTGTTTATTTGAAGCCTTCTATTTTCTCATTAAGGTTTAGAAATTTTCATCATTGCTGGGACATAAATATTACAGGTTGAAAGAAAGAAGGTATGAAATGGTCATCATAGGGAATGAGGACACAAATTTATTGAGGAAATATAACAAGGTGCTAGAGGGGCACCTGGGTGGCTCAGTCAGTTAAGCATTAGACTTCTGCTCAGGTCATGATCTTGTGGCTTGTGAGTTTGAGCCCCGTGTCGGGCTCTGTGCTGACAGCTCAGAGCCTGGAGCCTGCTTCAGATTCTGTGTTTCCCCCTCTCTCTGCCCCTCCCAAGCTCACGCTCTCTCAATAATAAATAAACATTTAAAAAAAATGAAAAAAAAAAACAAGGTGCTAGAAAGGGTTCCTTTGACACATGAGCACAGATTTATAGTAATACAATACATCAGGCTTTGTTCTTTTCTCAAGCAAAGATCAGTAGTACAGACATGGAACAGAGTATGGGAACAGGAGGAATATTGGATTCAGCCATGGCTTAGATTTTTCTGTAAGAGGCATGTAAAAGAAAAGGGAGCATCTTATCCTTCTTAGATGCCACAGCCTCTTACAATGGAACGCCCAGGCAAGTTCTGTCACCCAAGATGCAAAGAAGCCATGGATGGGATATCTGAATTTGCTGTCAGTTTTCATGAGTCTATTCTGACATAACTGTCAGAATAGTTTTTACTTTTTCCAAGTAAAAATATCTAGAAGTTCATTGAGTGGCTATCAAAATCTTTGGACGTTTGGTTAAAGCAAATGGACTGCCAAGCTGTGGTAAGTCTTCTATCAGAAGAATTATTTAGGTCAATAAAATATTTAAGAGAGTCACAAAGTGCAAAGTTACAGAAATGAAATACATTTTCTAGCCCTGAGTGAAAGAGGCAATTGTCATCATACCCATATCCTCAACTTTGTCAAATTCTGCTGGCCCATTTTAGCAATGTATTGCAGAATAATACTGTCCTTTAGACATTCATGGACATTTGATGAAGATGGAAATCTCTATTAGAAAGACCATTAATTGCAAACTATCAAAAAGAAAACACTGAAATCTTTGTTAAAGATTTTTTTCTGGTAAAACGTCTTTTTTACAATGTTTCAATGGAAAGGCTCAATAGTATACATTATTTGGAAAAAACATGAAGACATGTTCAAGACTGGGGATCTTATGTTTCTTGCACTTCTAGGAAGTTGGAAGGACAGAAATAAAAGCATAGTGGGAGTCACGAGGTCCAGCTATCCCTAAAAGGACATTCCCAGGCCACTTTATCTGGCTGAGACCACCAAATCTGCCATGACTTATTACGGACCTCTAACACACTCAACTGTATTGTTCTCTAACAGTTACTGCAAATTTAAACCAATTATTGTAGAAAAACTTTCATATCTATTTAGCATATATGAAATGTGGTTCTATAGAAAAGACATTTTTTCTTAAAATTCCAGTGTCTCTACATACAAATAAGTTCCAGTCCCTTTACAGCATTCATTTTGCAAGCAATGATCTCAATGTTATTTTGATGAATTCCTCCTGGAGATGGTTTATCCATCATCTAAGACTATCAGTCTCATTACTAGACATAATTAACAGTTTCAAATCCTTTGTAGACACAGAAGTTTAGATAGGTGAACAGGTAGATCAAAGCACTAGATGAGTTACAGATAGACTCAGGGCCACAGTTCCCAATGCATCTACTCCCAGAATTTGCTATCAGAATGAATGAGTTATTTAAATTTCTGGTTCTCCAAGGTTTTCTGCCTAAAACGCAATTCATTACTTTGGACCCAAGTTTCCTTTACAACTTACCTAAGGAATAAATAAACAAGTGTCTCAAAGTCATAAACAACACGTAACACCAGGCATAGTAATTTGTCAGCACCTCAAAATTTTCTTAGAAAGAGTTGTTCCAAGTTCCTCATTAAAACAACAGATTTTCTTACATATTGATAAAAATAAGGTAGATCTGTAACAGGAAGAACTTTGAGTATATTGTTAAAATGAAAAAAAAAAGCAAACCAATAGTATACATTGTAAAATAGATCATTTTAAAAGAGAAATAGACACTAAAACAAGTAGGCAAAGTGATCTTCAGGGAAAGGGCAGTGACTATCTTAGCCATTTATATGTATAATGGGTCTTCATATATATTTGTAGAATAAATACAGTGTTAGAATAGAGCTATAACCAAACTAGTACGAGAACAAAGAAGAGGAAGGATCCAATTATCTCTGCTTGGGACATGTGGCTGTTCATTTTTATCCCTTATTATATCCTTTATAATAAACCAGTAAACATGTTTGCCTATGTTCTGTGGGCCATTTTAGCAAATTATTGAACCCAAGGCGGGGGGGGCGGTGGGAACCCGAATTTATAGCTGGTCTGTCAGAAGTACAGGTGACAATATGGAACTTGTGAATGGTATCTGAAATGGGATCAATCTTGTAGGACTGAGCTTTACCCTGTGGGGTCTGATGCTAACTCCAGGTAGAGAGTGTCAGAACTTATTTGAATTACAGGGCACTCAGATGATATTGCAGAAAATTGCTTCACATGCAGAAAAATTCTTGTATATGGTGGACAGATGTGAATTGTGACAGTCTGAGAGGGAAGGAGAAACACAGGAGTGTGCTTTCCTGTGCAGGTGAAGAATTAGATTCAAACATTACAGATAATAGATAAAAAGTTTCCTCTCTCAATCTTAATCTCTCTCCCCCATAAAATATAATTATAAATTTTTCATATATCCTTGTGCATGCTAAAATACATTTACATACATATATGTACATAGAGAAATATACATGATTTCCCTTTTATTTTAGCCTAAATTTTTCTTACTATGTTTTGTTCTACCTCTGACCTGGAGACTAGAATGTAGTGACTGAGGGGCGGGAGAGTATGAGACAAGGTTGAAGCAGAAGGCAGGAGCCACACCATGTTGCATGTTTGGCAATAGTAAGGAACCAGTCTTTATTCTACATTGCATTTAAATGCTTAAGGCAGGAAATCGTCATAATCAAACTATATCTAAAGACAATTCTAGCAGCTGAGTGACAACTGTATCAGAATAAATGTAATGTTAGACTAGAGCTATAACCAAGAGTACAGAGAAGAGGAAGGATCCAATTATCTCTACTTAGGACATCTGGGCTTGTCCAGAATTCAACTTGATCCATACTGAAGAAAGAATGAGAGCTGAAGAATTGGAGACAGTAAATACAGACAACTAGAGAAGTTTTCCTCTGAAGAGGAGCAGAAAATGACACTTCTATAAGCAGGCTCCCAAAACTGTATCCAGCTTGTCCCCTTCTTAAAATTCCTCTGGGAGTACTTGAGACCATACATAGCTCTCGATCTATCACAGATTATTTCTTTCATACAGAGAACTGAGCAGCATCAAAAGATCACATGACCAACCCTACAATCACTGATGTAGCACCATCCAACCTCCATCTCCAGACTTTTATTTTCTACCCCAGCCAGATTTTAACTTCAAAACTGAATTAAAGCTTTACACTATTCCTCGAACACACTAGAAGCTGCTGAAGAGAGTAGCAGCTTAGGAGAATCATGTCTTATACCATGAGAGTAACCCCTTCACTTCATTTCTAAATGAAGTATAAACTCCAACTTGGCATTCAAGGCCCCCACGTATTTTCCTTAGTGTGGCCCCAGTATTGCCTTCACATACCCTCTTCTCCAGTCTCCTCCATATATTTGCCTATAATTTGCCCCTGTACCTTTATTTACTCAAATCTCTCCACATAAAATATCAATTTCTCAACTCCATTTGGCCAAATGCTATCTTTCAAGGCTCAATTCAAGTGATTTCCTTTCAAAACATCCAGCCAAAGTGTGACCTTCCTCTTCTAAAGTTTTACAAAATTTTATTACTCTCTTAACATTTTAATTTTATTGTTTGCATTTTGTTTATATATAAGCACGTTCCAGCTTCCTTCCAATCGCATTTCTGCTGAGACAGAACTGCAGTTGTACTTGAATGTTAAAATAGAAACTTCCCACCTCTGTTTTAGCTGAATACTTTAGGGCTAGTGCTTCTCAGAAGTTACTGTAAATATAAATCACTGCGGACCAGATTAAAATGCAGATTCTGATTCCATAGCCCTGAGATAGGATTTGAGCTTCAGCATTCATACAAGTCCCCAGGTGAGGATGCTATTGGTATTTTTACCACCCTTTGAACATCAATCTGTTGAATAGTACCAACTATTCCCTCTTTCCAAAGTGGGACCCCAAAAGCAGAGAAGGTTACTTAACTGTAGTTTTTAGTAGCATGGAGCAGAAAATGCACCTCAAGTGTGCAAGAAAGGTTAGAGTGGTCGAGTGGGATTTGGGAGACATACTTACACAGTCATCTCAAAGCAGGATATAAAATCCAAACTCATGAGTTCCAGTTGGCCTTAAAATTAAGACAGTAGTATTACTGTAACTTGATAGGTGATGGTGTTAACCAGGTCCTCCAAGAAGCACATGTCAAGATAGGATTGATTAGCCACAGAAAAATATGTTAGGAGCAATGTTTGTTACGAAAAATAAACAGGGAAAGAGGACAAAGCTGGGAGAGCTGGAGATGCAGAACTGACCCTGATCATGGATGAAGGAGAAAGAAGAAAAGGAAGTTTGGGAGGAAGTGTCTTAGATAGCAATGTTGTTCTGAGAGCTTGGCAGAGACTTTGAAGAGTTCTTATATCAAAGTCACTTGTCAGAGGAGTCCTGTGTCGCCCAGTAAGCAGGTCTGCTTTTTCATCTCTGCCCTGCCCTGTCATTGGCTGGCATAGACAACAGGAAGCATGACCTCAGTAGAAATGCAGTAATGAATTTCAGAGCACAGCAGCTGGGCTCAGTTATGTTCCTAACTGCCAGAGATCTGGGAGGTGTATTCTCATAACTTCTAGAATAATTATATACAGGCATTTCATTTATTTACTTATTTTTGCCATGAGAACTTAAACTGAGAAAATAGCATTTGAGGATGAACTATGGTTCATAATGTCGTTTTCAGAAGTGTCGTTTTCAGAGTTAGTGACTACTCTTGTACAACTTATTTATAAAGCTGAATGTGACTAGTTCCCTTCATGAGAATCAAAAAGGTTTTATTAGCATGGACATATAATCAACAGCAGCAAGAGGCAGTCACACTGAGTCCAGAATATATGCAAATAATATCGGGAATAATCTTGATATGGATATCCAAGGACTCTCAAATCATGCTAAGTCAGATCACTGCAGCACTTTCTGTAGCATTTGATAATTATTTACTGATATAATATCTCAGCATAAAAACTCTTTTAAAGACACAAGGTTTTCTCATTAAACTGTTTGAGAGAGCACCATTAATATCCAGCTTGGCAAAGGTTATGACCCATGCTTTTTATTAGTTGCTAACCATCAAATTATACTTCTACATAAAAGCAAAAATCAATTCAAGAAGACTGAGGTAAAGCAAACACACCTAGTATAACTCTTTAGCCATATCTGCATGAATCGATATAAAACTAAAAGGCTCTGGAGAAAGTAAAAAAATAATTCATTTTCTATGCAATAAGAAATACATAAGTTAAACACATTTTACTGACTCAACTATTTGTTTGGAAACTGCCTTTGATTGTATTGTCAAAATAGCCAAGATTGACATACTTTTAAATATTTTACTCACAAGTTTTAGCATCCTGTAAACATAGCTTTAGGGATGAATAATAGCAGCATAAATATAAGCTGGAGTACATCTGGTAATCAACAAGAGATGTCAAATAAGAACAGAATCATTTAAGGAACCTAGTATCATGGGGCATGAATGAGTAGAGGCAAAAAGGAACTGGAACACTTTAATCTCACAAGCCAGGGGTTTTGTCCAAGACCACTGCATCTTTCTCAGAGAGAAATATATTGTCAGACAATTATTCTGTAAGCTAAGAAAAAAATTTCCTGTTTCTCACTGAATAACTGGAAATTTAAAAACGATTTTCATTGAAGTCTCCAAAGAAGTAATGTCAAAATCTGCATTAATCAACAAATCTGTGATATTAGAAATATCACCCCTATAATCCTGTTACATCTTATACATACTTCTGTTTCTAGTATATTTACATTTTACATGTTATATATTTACATACCTATCTCCTTCTAAATATATTGAAATAATTAAGCATTTCTTTTCAAATTCTTTACAGCACTAGTAACTAGCAGTGTTCTTGGTAAATATGAGCAAATATTTTCTAGGTTCAAACCTCGGCTCCAAGATTAAATGTGATTCTTTGAGCGGGTTAGTAAAATTCTTCAAGACTCAATTTAAAAGAAGGATTGTAACACTATCTCACTTGTAGTGAGAGCATAAATGGAATAATATATGTAAAGATTTATATAGTACCTGCTACATTATTATAAAATGTTGACAGTTTAACACTATCGTGTGTGTGTGTGTGTGTGTGTACTTACTTAGTATATATACTTAAATACAGCAGGTGCTGTAGGACTATTTTTTTAATCAATGTGTTCTGTGACCCCATCAGCCCAGTAATAGCCCTTAATTTTACACATTACAGAGGTTAACCATAAGCATAAGTGAGGTTAAATACTTGAATCCAGGTTACCATATCCTATCACCCCTCAGTCATTTGTTCAGGGAGTCTCCTAAGTTGCACAGGCTGAGGCAAAGTCTTTCTGGGATCTCAGGTCCTTCCAGTGAGGCAAGCAAATTACAGCCAAGACCTCTAAGGGTGGCAATATAGGAGGAAGAATTTTAAAAGACATAGCAACCCTGCCCCAGCTTCTAAGAGAGAGGCTCCCCATCCAAATTCCTAAATCTCTGATGTACAGTAAGCTTGTACCCAATACAAGGCAGTGTTGACATCAAATTTCTAATAGCTAAGGGAAGAAACATGGATGTATAATAAGCAAAACTTGCCAGTAATGAGAACACTAAAAAATTAAGAAATAATCTCTACAGGAAAATGCTAGTGTAAGAAACCAAGGGAATGGAAATCCTATCCACTGAAAAACAACTTACAAAAAAATTCAGAAATTGGTAGTTTCTCCAAATGCTAGCAATATCCAGGAAAAGTACTGAAGGTACCAGAAAAGATACTAAAAAAATCCCCATTTAAAGAAGCAATCAAAATATAAAATCTATAGGAATACACATATCAAATTAATATAGACAAACTACATGTAGAATCTATAAAAATTTAGAGAGGTATAAAATAAACCTTGAATAAGTTAGATAAAAATACAAAATGACAGACATGGGAGGATTAACCATTATAAAATATATCAACTCTTGTCAAATTAATCCATTACTTTAAAGCAGCTCCAATATAAATTGCAATGGCTCATTTAGAACGTACGAAAATACTCTAAAATTCATCTGGAAGAATAAATGGGAAAAATAGTCAAGAAAAAATAGTGCTGAGGCTGTACAAAGACACAACTAGGAAAAGATTTTCCCTGAGACAGTACAAGGTAAAAAGAGCTGGAAAGACACATCACGGGGGGGTCATTTAAGGAAAAAGGAGATTCTAAGTGCAGGAGGGCCAGGTGTACACTCTAAACTGAAATACGGAAGCTGGATCAAACCAGTGCCACAATGCAAGAGTTCAGAGGAAGTCAGAGGAGACCCACTGGAGAAGAGTTGCAGGAGGCTTCTGGGGCAAGCCCTACTGGCCTTTGAGGAAGGTGTGTGCTTCTGGGGCATTTGAGGATGACTTCTGTTGGCGCTGACAGAACTGAGGCTAAGTGGGCACCAGCAGCACCCTCATACCCCTGTACATGGGCTCCAAATTCTGAGTACTCTTCAGTCTACCTACCAACATGTGCCAAGTCCCTATCAACATGTACCAGTTACATCACACACTCTCCATCATGGAGGCCCAGAAGCAAGCTGATGCTTCCCAGAGCTGGTACACCTGCCCAAATCCTGGGCAGCTTAACCCTGCAATGGAGGCTTCCAGGCTGAAAGCCTCTCCAGAAGGAGCCATCAAAAGTTGTATTGTCTAACGTCTCTATAGACTATCAGCATCCAGATGAAAAAAAGGGAGGCTGTAACTCCTATCCTTCAGATACTTTGAAACATTTCAATATTTGCAAGTGTGCAGAATAAACTTCTCAATGATTGGCTAAATAAAGCCTAATTTGTTAAGAGCATGAACTTGAAACAGAGGGTATGGGTTTGAATCCTAACTCTACAACTTTCTACTTGTGGATAGTAACAATTTCCTCAGGTCTGTCTTGGGGGAAACTAGGCTTAATATCTTGTAATAATGCCATGATTATCATAATCAAATACAGAAAGCATTTAGAAGTATACTTATTATATAAAGTCCTATAAAATCATTTGCTTATTTTAAATAGGGCATTTAGGATTGGGTAGACATAGCTTCTAGTCCCTTCATCCATAAGCCTTTCTGACAACACTTCTTTTTCCTACAGAAATGGCAGCATCCTGACAAATGACAAATAATATTTCAAAACAGTACCTAAAGAAATTTTTCAGAATGGCCTGCAAGGCCCCAATAGAAGGCCCATATAGAATGTATTCTTGCCCTGCAATCCTGAATTGGTTCTATTTTCAGTGAGCTGATTACCTTTGGCTAGCACAAAATTATCACTTGACATTTGCAGGTGATACATATCCTCAGAGAAAGAACTTTAACCAATGTCAGACTTCTCCTGTACAAAGCAAAGGAAACACATGTGAGCCCCAGGCTGTTTGTGTCTGGGCCAAAGCCCTTTCCAGTAATACAGGTCAGAGCTCTGCTGTAATCCGTGTTTTCTCTCCTACATTCCACTCAGAACCGAAGCACTGCATTTAGTAGTCCTATTGCCTGTGATAGCCCCACGCCCACAGAAAGAGGAAGGATGTGGGAAACGCAGACATTTTAATGAAGCATAGGAGAAGGTGGAGCAAAGCTGTTGTGAATGTTCCAGAGCATGGAGGTGTGGTATACAATGCAACCATATTGCCAAACCCCACATCAGCTTTCTGGAGCTTCTGTGAGGTTTCTCTCCCTAGCTATCTGGCCCCAAAGTCACGTAGGGATAAATCTCAATTTTTCTCTTGTTCCTTCTTCTCTTCTCCCCAGCACTGGAAGAAGGATGAGTAAATTAATCATGGAAAAAGCAGAAAATGTTTAAATCCTCTTTTATTACTTGCAATAGGAATGCTGAGTCAAAGTATACATGACTGTCTCCACTCTCTGTATGCTTAGAAATTAAAGAGAAACTGAGGAAATTTATTCTCTTTCAACCCATGATCCTAACTAATTTAACCTTAAGAGAATATTTTGGAAACAGGAGTAAGTAGTATGCACTGGTAAGAGCTAAAGTCCAGGAATAGGAAAACCTGTTTGTAGCTGAACTCTGATTTAAATAATATCAACAACACAAAACAATAATGACAATAATGTTTTGTGAGAAAAAGTTCAAATTTCAATGAATTGGCACAACATCCTATTCATTTAAAAGCATTTATTGGGGTACCTGGATGGCTCAGTTGGTTAAGTATTGGAACCTTGATTTTGTCTCAGGTCATGATCTCAGGGTTATGAGATCGGAGATCGAGCCTGATGTTAGGCCCCGCATTTGGCCCCTGCTTAAGATTCTCTCTCTCCCCCTCTCTCTCTGCCCCTCCCCAGCTCTCTAAAACAAAACAAAACACACACAATACAAAAAAAAAAAAAAAAAAAAAAACACCTAAAAAGCATTTATTGTTTGGAACTACATCCACAGTCACATTCTAAATGGTGCTAAGAACACTACCCTCCCCCCACAGTCAGGACCACATGTCCTACTTTTTCTCTGACCAACTTTTTCAAAGAGTGAAAGACTGAATTCCCTCAAACTGAAGGTCAGGGAAGCAGGAAAGGATAGGGGTGGGAGGTGACCCCTGGTGCCTAGATCCTAAGAATTAGGGCTGGGAAAGTAGAGAGTTTTAGTGATTAAATCAAGGAAACAAGAAAAAAGGAGCTTGCATGTGCCTCTACAGCTATGTGGTGTGTGTGTGTACGTGTGCATGTGCATGGATGTTTTAAGGACAATTCAGTAGGAGCCCAATTTAAGGGGATTTAAAAAATCAAGAGATGTAATGTTCTGCATTCCTAATCTACATGGGTTTCATCTGTATTCATTTTAGCAGTGTCTTTAGAACAGTAGATGTATTCTTCAATACTGGATGCAGTTTTAAGTCAATGAAATTGCATTCTTTCCATTTGGTCTACATTTTGACTAGGTTTGTTCTAATACTATTGGAAATTATCTCTAAGTTCCTTCCCTCTCAACATCTAAGTTCCAGAATTGATCATATTCAGAACTTATTTGATTATTTCCCCAATTAGGGAAGTCCCTGGTACACAGAAAGGATTTTGGCCTTAGAGAAAATGAACTTGAACAATATGAAACAGAAAGCATCTTAGGTACTTAGGCTCATCTGTAATAATTCTCCCTTGTGCCTAGGCAGAGCTTTGCCTAAAACAACTTCTCTGTACACATCTCTTAGTTGTAGCTGAAACAGTGGGGCACAGGAAATTCACTTGTGGTGGTGAAAGTCATCACACTAATTTAAGTATGTGGCCTGCACAGTTGCAGACTTAAAGGAATCTTTGACAATCTGTATACACTAGTTAGCATACACTTATTACTGAGAAAAACAGAAATAAAAATTATCACAAGTATTACAATAAGGATAGAACAAAGGAGGTAAAAATGCAGTAGAAAATTCAGGGTTCCATATTTCA
This sequence comes from Panthera pardus, assembly GCF_024362965.1. Lineage (NCBI taxonomy): Eukaryota > Metazoa > Chordata > Mammalia > Carnivora > Felidae > Panthera > Panthera pardus. Next base: position 42,918,021 of record NW_026526810.1, read on the forward strand.
ACCCAATACAGAAGATAACTATCTCATAAATAGAGCTTTGCAAAAATGCAAAGAGAGAGTTTCATAAAATAACAAGCTCCCGGACACCAGTAGTGCTCAAGTACAGACTACAAATCCATCTGCCATATCTGACGAACTAGAGGATTTTCATGGGCTCTCTAAAATTTAAGATTCTTTGATTCTATTAAAATATGTATGTATATGATTTTTTCCTCTTTCCCCAAAGCATAAGCACATGCTTAGACAAATGATCCACCTCCAAACGTTAGAATTAACGTTACAATATTTAGCACAGAGACAACAAAACTAAGCCTGCTGTCTGGAGCAGAATTTATAAAAATAGTACTTGAAATGGGGACAATAAGAAAAATATATCAGAGGAGGTGAATGGCATTTGTCTGAATTTGGTAAGTTCAATTTATGTTGCTAGGAGAAAGAGAAATAGTGCTTACAGCAACTGACAAGCACAGGGATAGAAAATAGCAGCTCCTATGGTACATGTGAAGTCAATGGTAATGTTTCAAACTTACAACAAAGAAGACCATTTCCATGGCAGCATACTGCTTCATTTAAACAGACATGATTCCTTTTTGCAATTTTTTAACCTCACTTTCTCTCCTCTGAACTCTCATTTTAAGGTGGTCACAAAACAAACAGAAGAGCTGAGAAGGGATTTACGTTATTTTGCTAGAGAAGTACCAAACCCATCTCATCTCCAGGCCCTTTAACATTTTGAGTGGTCTAGCACCCTTGATTTTGTCATCACCCTGATAAATTTTTGGTTACGTTATGTGACCCTTAGGGAGATAAGTATCATTTCTGAAATTCTTACACAGATCTCTTAAAAAATGGTTTTGGATGTTCCATACTATCGACACATCTTTCTCCATGCATATCTCTTAAAAGAAATCATCTTATTTAGATGAATAGTGCACAAGTGTTCCTTTTTCTCCACATCTTCACCCACACTTAGTTCTTTTTGTCTTGATTCTATCCATTCTGACAGGTGTAAGGTGACATGTTATGGTTGTTTTGATTTACATGTCCCTGATGATTAGTGATGGTGAGCATCTTTTTTTGGTGTCTGTTGGCCATCTGTATGTCTTTTTGGAAAAAATGCCCATTTTTTTTATTGGATCATTTGTTCTTTTTTGATGCTGATTATAGAAGTTCTTATATTTTGGATAGTAACTCCTTATCATATGTATTATTTGCAAGACTCTTCTCCCATTCAGCAAGTTGTCTTTTTGTTTTGTTGACAGTTTCCTTCCCTCTGCAAAAATCTTTTTGTTTGGGATGCAACACCAAGAGAGAGCATGCAAAACGACTTTCCAGAGCTCTCCAAGAATAATCTCATAATACTTATTTTCTTTTTAACCATGTTTAATTATGTCAACGGAAAAGTGCACTGTACAAAATATGGAATTGAGAAATGATCATAGCGTGAATACTCATGTAACCCTCACACAGATCAGAAAATAGAATACTGCAAGTGCTCTTGAAATTCATCTTTTGCCTTGTGTAAATTATTATCTTCTTCCATTCCCCCAAAGGTAACTAGCATTAACTTCTATGTTAATCACTTCCTTGCTTTTTAGTTTTACTGCATGAGCTGTTAACCCTAAGTCCTATATTTTAGATTGTTTTTTTGAACTCCTATAAATGAAACCATACAGTCATCTTTTGAGATTGGCATTTTTTTTCCTGTCAAAATTATGTTTATGAAATTTATCCAGATTATTTGTAGAATTGCTTTTCAATTTCATTACCATAGTACTAGTTTTCTTAACCTTGGCACTACTGGATCGGAAGGATCCTGGGAAGATGGCGGCGTAGGAGGACGTTGGGTTCACCGCGCATCCTGCTGATCACTTAGATTCCACCTCCACCTGCCTAAATAACCCAGAAAACTGCCAGAAGACTAGCAGAACGGAGTCTCCAGAGCCAAGCGCAGACGAGAGGCCCACAGAAGAGGATAGGAAGGGCGGAGAGGCGGTGTGCGCTCCACAGACCGGCCGGAGGGAGCCGGGGCTGAGGGGCGGCCTGCCAGCCAAGCAGAGCACCCAAGTCTGGCTTGCAAAAGTGGAAGGGCCGGATGGAGTGTGTTCTGACAGCAAGAGGGACTTGACATCTGGAAGGTTATAAGCTAATAGCTCTGCTCGGAAATCGGGAGGGCTGGAGGACAATGGGAGGGAGAGTTGTTGAGACCCGGACGACAGAGCTCATCTTGGGGGGGGAACAAAGGCAATTGCCAGCGCCATCTCCCTCGCCCATCCCCCAGCCAAAATCCCAAAGGGAACCAGTTCCTGCCAGGGAACTTGCTTGCACAGAGCAAACACCCAATGCTGTGCTTCTGCGGACCCATCCCTCCGGCGGGTCTGACTCCCTCCCGGTGCCACAGGGCCCCTCCTGAAGTGGATCACCGAAGGAGAAGCGAGCTAAGCCTGCCCCTCCTGCCCCCATGCACCTTGCCTAGCCACCCCAGCTAATATGCCAGATCCCCAGCGCCACAAGCCTGGCAGTGTGCAAGTAGCCCAGATGGGCCACGCTACCCCACAGCGAATCCCGCCCCTAGGAGAGGGGAAGAGAAGGCACACACCAGTCTAACTGTGGCCCCAGCCGTGGGCTGGGGGCAGACATCAGGGCTGAGTGCGGCTCCACCCACCAACTCCAGTTATACACCACAGCACAGGGGAAGTGCCCCGCAGTCCCGCACCACTCCAGGGACTATCCAAAATGATGAAATGGAAGAATTCCCCTCAGAAAAACGTCCAGGAAATAACAACAGCTAAATAACTGATCAAAAATGATTTAAACAATTAAACAGAAAGTGAATTTAGAATAATAGTCATAAAATTAATTGCTGGACTTGAAAACAGTATAAAGGACAGCAGAGAATCTCTTGCTACAGAGAACAAGGGAATAATGAACAGCCAGGAGGAGCTAAAAAATGCTATCAATGAACTGCAAAATAAAACGGAGACAACAACGGCTCGGATTGCAGAGGCAGAGGAGAGAATAGGTGAACTAGAAGATAAATTATGGAAAAAGAAGAAGCTGAGAAAAAGAGATGAAAAAATCCAGGAGTATGAGGGGAAAATTAGAGAACTAAGTGATGCACTAAAGAGAAATAATATATGCATAATTGGTATTCCAGAGGAGGAAAAGAGAGGGAAAGGTGCTGAAGGTGTACTTGAAGAAATAATAGCTGAGAACTTCCCTGATCTGGGGAAGGAAAAAGGCATTGAAATCCAAGAGGCACAGAGAACTCCCTTCAGACGTAACATGAATCGATCTTCTGCACGACATATCATAGTGAAACTGGCAAAATACAAGGATAAAGAGAAAATTCTGAAAGCAGCTAGAGATAAACATGCTCTAACATATAAAGGGAGACCTATAAGACTCGTGACCGAGCTCTCTACTGAAACTTGGCAGGCCAGAAAGGAATGGCAGGAGATCTTCAATGTGATGAACAGAAAAAATATGCAGCCAAGAATCCTTTATCCAGCAAGTCTGTCATTTAGAATAGAAGGAGAGATAAAGATCTTCCCAAACAAACAAAAACTGAAGGAATTCGTCACCACTAAACCAGCCCTACAAGAGATCCTAAGGGGGATCCTGTGAGACAAAGTACCAGAGACATCTCTACAAGCATGAAACCTACGGACATCACAATGACTCTAAACCCATATCTTTTTATAATAACACTGAATGTAAATGGACTAAATGCGCCAACCAAAAGACATATGGTATCAGAATGGATAAAAAAACAAGACCCATCTATTTGCTGTCTACAAGAGACTCATTTTAGACCTGAGGACACCTTCAGATTGAGAGTGAGGGGATGGAGAACTATTTATCATGCTACTGGAAGTCAAAAGAAAGCTGGAGTAGTCATACTTATGTCAGACAAACTAGACTTTAAATTAAAGGCTGTAACAAGAGATGAAGAAGGGCATTATATAATAACCACAGGGTCTATCCATCAGGAAGAGCTAACAATTATAAATGTCTATGCACCGAATACGGGAGCCCCCAAATATTTAACACAATTACTCACAAACATAAGCAACCTTATTGATAAAAATGTGGTAATTGCAGGGGACTTTAATACTCCACTTACAGAAATGAATAGATCATGTAGACACACGGTCAATAAAGAAACAAGGGCCCTGAATGACACATTGGATCAGATGGACTTGACAGATATATTTAGAACTCTGCACCCCAAAGCAAAAGAAAATACTTTCTTCTCAAGTGCACATGGAACATTCTCCAAGATAGATCACATACTGGGTCACAAAATAGCCCTTCATAAGTATACAAGAATTGAAATTATACCATGCATACTTTCAGACCACAATGCTATGAAACTTGAAATCAACCACAGGAAAAAGTCTGGAAAACCTCCAAAAGCATGGAGGTTAAAGAACACCCTACTAAAGAAGGAATGGGTCAACCAGGCAATTAGAGAAGAAATTAAGAAATATATGGAAACAAATGAAAATGAAAATACAACAATCCAAACTCTTTGGGATGCAGTGAAGGCAGTCCTGAGAGGAAAATAAATTGCAATCCAGGCCTATCTCAAGAAACAAGAAAAATCCCAAATACAAAATCTGACAGCACACCTAAAGGAAATAGAAGCAGAACAGCAAAGACAGCCTAAACCTAGCAGAAGAAGAGAAATATTAAAGATCAGAGCAGAAATAAACAATATAGAATCTAAAAAAACTGTAGAGCAGATCAACGAAACCAAGAGTTGGTTTTTTGAAAAAATAAACAAAATTGACAAACCTCTAGCCAGGCTTCTCAAAAAGAAAAGGGAGATGACCCAAATAGATAAAATCATGAATGAAAATGGAATGATTACAACCAATCCCTCAGAGATACAACCAATTATCAGGGAATACTATGAAAAATTATATGCCAACAAACTGGACAACCTGGAAGAAATGGACAAATCCCTAAACATCCACACGCTTCCAAAACTCAAACAGGAGGAAATAGAAAGCTTGAACAGACCCATAACCAGTGAAGAAATTGAATCAGTCATCAAAAATCTCCCAACAAATACGAGTCCAGGACCAGATGGCTTCCCAGGGGAGTTCTACCAGACGTTTAAAGCAGAGATAATACCTATCCTTCTCAAGCTATTCCAAAAAATAGAAAGGGAAGGAAAACTTCCAGACTCATTCTATGAAGCCAGTATTACTTTGATTCCTAAACCAGACAGAGACCCAGTAAAAAAAGAGAACTACAGGCCAATATCTCTGATGAATATGGATGCAAAAATTCTCAATAAGATACTAGCAAATCGAATTCAACAGCATATGAAAAGAATTATTCACCATGATCAAGTGGGATTCATTCCTGGGATGCAGGGCTGGTTCAACATTTACGAATCAATCAATGTGATACATCACATTAATACAAGAAAAGATAAGAACCATATGATCCTGTCAATCGATGCGGAAAAGGCCTTTGACAAAATCCAGCACCCTTTCTTTTTTTTTTTCAACTTTTTTTTTTTTTTTTTTTTTATTTATTTTTGGGACAGAGAGAGACGGAGCATGAACGGGGGAGGGGCAGAGAGAGAGGGGGACACAGAATCGGAAGCAGGCTCCAGGCTCCGAGCCGTCGGCCCAGAGCCCGACGCGGGGCTCGAACTCACGGACCGCGAGATCGTGACCTGGCTGAAGTCGGACGCTTAACCGACTGCGCCACCCAGGCGCCCCTCAGCACCCTTTCTTAATAAAAACCCTTGAGAAAGTCGGGATAGAAGGAACATACTTAAACATCATAAAAGCCATTTATGAAAAGCCCACAGCTAACATCATCCTCAATGGGGATAAACTGAGAGCTTTTTCCCTGAGATCAGGAACATGGGATGTTCCACTCCCACCGCTGTTGTTTAACATAGTGTTGGAAGTGCTAGCATCAGCAATGAGACAACAAAAGGAAATCAAAGGCATCAAAATTGGCAAAGATGAAGTCAAGCTTTCACTTTTTGCAGATGAGCTGATAATATACACGGAGAACCCAACAGACTCCACCAAAAGTCTGCTAGAACTGATACATGAATTCAGCAAAGTCGCAGGATACAAAATCAATGTACAGAAATCAGTTGCATTCTTATACACTAATAATGAAGCAACAGGAAGACAAATAAAGAAACTGATCCCATTCACAATTGCACCAGGAAGCATAAAATACCTAGGAATAAATCTAACCAAAGATGTAAAAGATCTGTATGCTGAAAACTATAGAAAGCTTATGAAGGAAATTGAAGAAGATATAAAGAAATGGAAAAACATTCCATACTCATGGATTGGAAGAATAAATATTGTCAAAATGTCAATACTATCCAAAGCTATCTACACATTCAATGCAATCCCAATCAAAATTGCACCAGCATTCTTCTCGAAACTAGAACAAGCAATCCTAAAATTCATATGGAACCACAAAAGGCCCCGAATAGCCAAAGTAATTTTGAAGAAGAAGACCAAAGCAGGAGGCATCACAATCCCAGACTTTAGCCTCTACTACAAAGCTGTCATCATCAAGACAGCATGGTATTGGCACCAAAACAGACACATAGACCAATGGAATAGAATAGAAACCCCAGAACTAGACCCACAAATGTATGGCCAACTCATCTTTGACAAAGCAGGAAAGAATATCCAACGGAAAAAAGACAGTCTCTTTAACAAATGGTGCTGGGAGAACTGGACAGCAACATGCAGAAGATTGAAACTAGACCACTTTCTCACACCATTCACAAAAATAAACTCAAAATGGATAAAGGACCTGAATGTGAGACAGGAAACCATCAAAACCTTAGAGGAGAAAGCAGGAAAAGACCTCTCTGACCTCAGCCGTAGCAATCTCTTACTTGACACATCCCCAAAGGCAAGGGAATTAAAAGCAAAAATTAACTCCTGGGACCTTATGAAGATAAAAAGCTTCTGCACAGCAAAGGAAACAACCACCAAAACTACAAGGCAACCAACGGAATGGGAAAAGATATTTGCAAATGACATATCGGACAAAGGGCTAGTATCCAAAATCTATAAAGAGTTCACCAAACTCCACACCCGGAAAACAAATAGCCCAGTGAAGAAATGGGCAGAAAACATGAATAGACACTTCTCTAAAGAAGACATCCGGATGGCCAACAGGCACATGAAAAGATGCTCAACACCGCTCCTCATCAGGGAAATACAAATCAAAATCCCACACAGATATCACCTCACGCCAGTCAGAGTGGCCAAAATGAACAAATCGGGAGACTATAGATGCTGGAGAGGATGTGGAGAAACGGGAACCCTCTTGCACTGTTGGTGGGAATGCAAATTGGTGCAGCCACTCTGGAAAACAGTGTGGAGCTTCCTCAAAAAATTAAAAATAGACCTACCCTATGACCCAGCAATAGCACTGCTAGGAATTTACCCAAGGGATACAGGAGTACTGATGCATAGGGGCACTTGTACCCCAATGTTTATAGCAGCACTCACAACAATAGCCAAATTATGGAAAGAGCCTAAATGTCCATCAACTGATGAATGGATAAAGAAATTGTGGTTTATATACACAATAGAGTACTACGTGGCAATGAGAAAGAATGAAATATGGCCTTTTGTAGCAACGTGGATGGAACTGGAGAGTGTGATGCTAAGTGAAATATGCCATACAGAGAAAGACAGATACCATATGGTTTCACTCTTATGTGGATCCTGAGAAACTTAACAGAAACCCATGGGGGAGTGGAAGGGAAAAAAAAAAAGGTTAGAGTGGGAGAGAGCCAAAGCATAAAAGACTCTTAAAAACTGAGAACAAACTGAGGGTTGATGGGGGGGGGGGGGGAGGGGCTGTGATGGGTATTGTGGAGGGCACCTTTTGGGATGAGCACTGGGTGTTGTATGGAAACCAATTTGACAATAAACTTCATATATTGAAAAAAAAAAAACAAAACCTTGGCACTACTGACATTTGAGGCCAGATGATTCTTTGTTATGAGGAGCTATTCTGTTTATCACAGAATATTGTGCAGCAATGTTAGCCTCTACTCATTACAAGCCAGTGGCATCCTCCCAACACTTGGTTGTGACAACCAAAAACGTCTCTAGACATTGCCAAATGTTCTCTAGGAGTCTAAACTGCCCCCTATCGAGAACCACGGCTGTAGAGCATTTCACTGTATGACTGTACCATAATTTATTCATTCTCCTGTTGGTGAACATTGGGTTGTTACCAGCTTGAAGCTGTTATAAATGATACTGTTCTGAATATTCTTATTCATGGATATTCCTTTAAATGTATGTAGGCATATCCAAGAGCAGAATTATAAGGTCATAGGGTACAAGTCATTTAACTTTGATAAAGCCTAACGTTTTCTAAAGTGGTTCAACCTACAGGCAAGCTTATCAGCAGCACATTAATGTTTCCACTGCTCTGCACCATCACCAATATCTGCCATTGGCAATCACTTTTATTGTAACTCTCCTGCTAGTATACAAATATATTTAATTTGGAGTTTTGTTTTTTAGGGTTTTTTTTGAAAGTTTATTTGACAAAGAGAGAGAGAGAGAGAGGAAGGAGAGGGAGAGAGTGTGAGCAGGGCGAGGGGCAGAAAGAGAGGGAGAGAGAAAGAATCCCAAGCAGACCTCACACTGTCAGCACAGACCCCCATGTGGGGCTCAAACTCACAAACCATGACCTGAGAAGAAACCAAGAGTCAGATGCTTAACTGACTGAGCCATCTAGGCACCGCTATTTAATTTGGAGTTTTAATTAGTGTATTATTGATTACTGAGGTTGAATGCCTTTACTTGTATATTTATTGGTGCATTGTCTATGCTTTGTGTGCAGTGCCTGTTCAGTGCATTTTGCACATTTTTGTTTTGGGTTGTGTGATTTGTAGAAATCAATTATATATTTTTAATATAAGCTCTTTGTCAACATTAAGCTCTATTTGTCAGTTAGGGCCACCATAACAGAATATTACAGACTATGTTGCCTAAACAACAGAAACTTATTTTCTCATAGCTCTGAAGGCTAGAAGTCCAAGATGAAGATCGCATCAGGGCTGGTTTCCGGGGAGACCTATCTTCCTGTGTACCAACAGATAAATGTCTTCCTACTAAGTCCTTACATGATATTTCTCTGTGTGTATGTACTCCTAGTGTCTTTTCTTCTTATTACATCAGTCCTATTGGATTAGGTCCCACCTTTATGACCTCATTCAAATGTAATTACTTTCTTAAAGCCCCCATCTCCAAATAGAGTCACTTTGCAGGTTAAGACTTCAACATACAGATTTTAGAGGAACACAACTCAGTCCATAACATGCACAGCAAATATTTTCTGTCCCTTTGTGGCTTTTTTCCCCACCTTCTTAAATTTTTTTTTAATGTTTATATTTCTTTTTGAGACAAAGATAGACAGAGCCTGAGTAGGAAGGGGCAGACAGAGAGGGTGACACAGAATCCAAAGCAGGCTCCAGGCTCTAAGCTGTCAGCACAGAGCACGACGTGGGGCTCGAACCCACATACCGTGAGACCATGACCTGAGCCAAAGTCAGATGCTCAACTGACCGAGCCACCCAGGTGCCCCTTTTGCCCCACCTTCTTAATGCTAACTTTTGATAAATAGATAAATGTCTTCATTTTAGTGGTAGTTCCACTTATCATCTTTTCCTTTATAATTAGTGCTCCTTTGTATTTTAATCTTTTTATAACCAAATGTCTTAAATAGTTTTTTTTATTATCTTTTACAGTTTTATATTTTTAGCTTTACATTCAGATCTACAGTCTAATAAAATTGATTTGTGTGGGTAATGTGAAAATGGAATTGAGTTTTATTTTTCCCATATATTGACTTCAACCAGCAGCATTTATCGAAGATATCATCTTAAATACTTAGGAAAAAGAAAGTGCTTATAATAAAAAAAAAAAAACTACAAAATTATAAATCTATTCTCTATTTGACCAAAAGAATGTATCGAATATTCCTTGCCCTTGCATTTAAAAAAGAGTTGTTAACTAAAAGCCACTGAATTATATACTTTAAATGGGCAAATCATATGGTATGTTTTGTATTTTCTACATATGTAACAGTATCTCCCATGAATGAAAACAATTATATTTTTATTTTCTTATTTTATTGTTTTTATTTCCTTATGACATAATCCCTGAATCAAAAAAGGAATTCCAACAAACTTGTAAAATATTTTAAACTAAATGATCATTTAAAATACTATGTTAAAACTGTGGAATGTATTATGCAATAAAGTAAGGTTTGTGAGAAGTCTATGGTCTTTAATTGATACATTAGGAAGAAAACGCTGAAAATCACTGACAGAAGCATTTCTTTGAAGATATAGAAACACACACACACAGAAAATAGAAATGAGTAGAAATTGATGTCAAGAAAACAAATATAAAAATAAGATGAACAAAGCCAGCAGTTGTTTCTGGCTAATACTGCTAAATACCTGGTGAAAATTCTCAGTCATTATCTCTTCCAATATGACTACTGCCACATTCTTTTTGTCTCCTGACACTCTATAGCATCTATCAGGATTACTCCATGAATCTTTAACATATTTTATCTATAATTCTGAATTTTTTATCTTTTTAAAATCTTAAATATTTTAATATTCATTTTGGCTATTTTGTCTGATTAAAATTCTAATAACTACCCTTTGGTGCATTAATTCTTCTTTAAATTATGTCTAATCTTCTCAAAAACCATGCATTATGTAATTAATTTCATGTATTTTCAACACTAGATTTTCCATTTGGTGTATTTTTTAGTCTTTGTTACTTTGTTATGGTCTCCAGTTCTCAATCCTGTCTTTTATTTTCTTGAACATAAAAACCTATCTAAATCTATGTCTAATAATTCTAGAATCTGAAATTATAATAAATGTTTTTTTTATTGATTTTTTTTCACCTGTTGGTTCATATTGCCTTATTTCCTCATGTGCCTGGTTATTTTTTATTGTGTGCTAAACACTGCATTTGAAAAAAAAATTGTAGAAACAATTTGAGGCCAAGGATTACATATCTTCTTTTAGAGAATATTTATTTTTTCTATGCATCTGGGCACTGGCAATCCAGAATCTTCTTAATCCAAATTCAGTGATTGAGATGATTTAAAGCATAGATGTACTCCTTTGGAAGTTTGTTCTGAGCCAAATTCTGAGGGATCCCAACCTAAAAAGCTGAGGACCTACATGAGGTCCCTGTTTATAACACACTAAACTCCAATTTTTAAATCCCTGGCCTTCAGGAGCCTGTCAAAAGCACAATTTTACCTCACCTTGGGCTGATTCTTCTGAAATCAAGCAAATGTACCAAAAGAAAATGGCACCAAATTTTGGGTACATCTCTGTGGATTTCTGTCTTCCCTGGGATCTTAGCCCTGTAAATCTCCATTGCCTGGTTGGTTCTCTAATGTCTTTGAACAATTTTGCCCAGACTTATATTTATGCTCATAGGGAGAATTAATCCAAATTACTAATTCACCAATAATGGTACCATAAATCTCCATAACTGAGACCCAAAAGTGTACTTATAATAATTTCTAAAACTAAATTGTTCAGCTTTATAAGAAATAAATCAATTTTAATAAAGTTATCTATAATAGAAATATACTGTCCATGTATCAAAATTATCCCTAAACAAAAATCATGTTCTGCTATTATTCAAAAATACCACTGTTTTGGACCCAAAACAAAGCATCACCTTTTCTTCTTAATTCTTGCAAATGTGATATTGGAACTCAAAGATCCTGATTTTAAGTAACAAAAAGAGTGATCAAATGGTATTAGCATCCATGGGTTTGAGGGAAGATTTCTTCCAAAAGAGAAGATAATGGATTCCATAGTATATGACCCGAATGTGTGATATGTTTTTTTGAATATCATTTTGTTTCATATAAATTATATAATTTGAAGTAGGTATTATTAACACTTTTTTATCAAGAAAACTAAAGTTCAGAGAAGTCAACAATGCACACCCTAGGTTACATGCTTAAGAGATGATCAATGGCGGTAGAGAAGATAGGTTCAGGTCCATGACCCCAAAAGTGGAAAATTAGGTGGGAAATGATCTAGACATGAGACTGGGAATGTATAAACCCAGAAATCAATAGTTAAAATGAAATATTTAATTTACGAAGAAAGGAAAAAGGGGTATGCCTCCACATTTATCACTTCTGACCCAGAAGGATAATTCATGAACCCATAAAATGTGATAGAAAAACAGATCTTCCAGAGACATAAAGCCCACTCATTCTGTTACATATGAGGAACTTAGATCCACCTGACTAAAAGAAATAGAATAGGGGTGCCTGGGTAGCTTAGTTGGTTAAGAGTGTGACTTTGACTCAGATCATGATCTTGTGGTTAGTGAGTTCGAGCCCCGCATCAGGCTCTGTGCTGACAGCTCAGACCCTGGACCCTGCTTCAGATTCTGTGCCTCCCTCCCTCTCTGCCTCTCCCCAATCATGCTCTGTCTCTCTCAAGAATAAACATTAAGTTTTTTTTAATAAAAAAATAAAGGAAATAGAATAATGGAATATGCAGAGTACATAAAGAAAAGAGGTGATGAAGGAAGAAAATTACAAGGCTAATATAGGTAATAATTTCTTGTTTAGCAAGTTGATTTGTAATTACTCTTATTAAACTTAATTAGATACCATGAAACAAATAAAGCAGTAATATTTTTGCCATTTAGTGAACTGGCTGTTTTAAGATTAAGTCTTGCTGAAGAAATATAATTTACACACAAAATATACATGAAAAATGCACAATAAGAAAGAAAATATTTAACAATCTGACTTAAGAATGCATATTAGTAAGGTATTCAGTGGGAAATAGCCTCTTTATACTTGGCAGTCTTTTCTTTCTTTCCATTTACCACCAAGGCTAAGATGCATGACTAAAAGGAAGAAAAAGACTCATGATCTTTTCAGAATGACCCTTGACTTAATGCATAAAGATCAAAACCTGAGACCCTGTTTAACCCTGACTAGGCATGCGACCTTGATAAATCATTCATCTCTCAAATGTTGTTTTCTTATGCATACATATAGGGATAAAATGTTTATTGTACATATTAGAAAAATGTATTACAATAATTTGTAAAGATCACTATACAAAGTAAGTTTTTAAAGGGACACCTGAGTGGCTCAGTCAGTTAAGTGACTGACTGACTCCAGCTCAGGTCATGATCTCACAGTTTGTGAGTTCGAGCCCTGTGTCAGGTTCTGGGCTGACAGCTCAGAGCCTGGAGCCTATTTCAGATTCTGTGTCTCCCCCTCACTCTACCCCTCCCCTGCTCACACTCACTCTCTCTCAAAAATAAACTTTAAAAAAATTAAAAACTAAAAAAGTTTTTATAATAACTTATCTAAATCACTCTAATAAGTTCAATGTTCATAGAAATAAAGTAGAAATGTTTGCTTAGCTACAACCATCTCTTTCCGCTTCATCCCTACTTCACAGCAAAAAACATCCTCACATGATTTGACCTAAAACAGAATGATGGTGAAGTTAAAGTTATGTGGGCATTTGTGTATGTGTTTGAGTGGGAGGTAATGACAACAATTTCAGCTCCTAGTTTCCTAATATTGAAGCAAACTCATTTTGAATTAAAAATAGAGACTCTCCCTCTATTGCTGGCAGCCTTCTGGGCACCTGGTAGAAAACTGAACTCTTTCTATTTCTACGACTCAGGATATGTGGTATTTTCTAGAGAAATGTAAACATTGAAAAAATAATTTGTCTAAATATTTTCTACATTTATAAATTAAAGAAGGGGAAGCATTTAAAAAGAAATGAAGGGGTGCCTGGGTGACTCAGTTGGTTAAGTATCCGACTCTTCATTTCTGCTCAGATCATGACTGCATGGTTCATGAGTTCAAGTCCCACATTGGACTCAGCACTGACGGTGCAGAGCCTGCCTGGGATTCTCTCTCTCTCTCTCTCTCTCTCTCTCTTTCTGCCCCACCTCCACTCTTGCTCTCTCCCTCTCTCAAAATAAACTCAAAAAAAATAAATAAAAACAAAAGAAAATGAAATTAAGTGCAAGAATCTAAGAGAGGAAGTGGAAAGAGGTGCCTTAGAACTTTCAAAGACCATACTCCAAACTGGGATCTGTCAGGCACCAGCTATGTGACTTTGAGAAAATTATTAAGCACCCCCGTCTATAAAATGAAGCCACTAACTAGATGGTTTCTAAGATCCTTTTCAGTTTTTGGATTTAAAAATCATTATAATTTGCTTGTTTATGTATCTAATATTTGGCAGTTGTTGTCTGACAATATTATATCTGGATATGGTAGTTATACAGAAAATGGTTTTAAATATGCACACAATGAAACCATGAAATATACAGCAATGATTCTTTTAATTGATTAAATTACCCGCAAGTTATTTGAAATAATAAATTACCATACAAGTGGTCAGACAAATCCACAATGGCTGCTCAATACTTCCAATAGCACTAACCATCATTTATGGAAAGCTGACTAAATCTGAGACACTGGGCAAAGCAGTTTATGTATACCCTCTTCCTAATCCTTTGATTCCTCAGGGAGTGCTATTAACACATTTACAGATGAGGAAATGGAGTCTCGCCTCTACTAAATGTTGGAAGCAGAGGTCTGCCTGATTGCAACTACACAATATGGATGATCCTGGAAACTTACATCCCCAACAAACAAGACAGTCCTTTAAGGTGATCAATTCTTAAATAACTGTGAATAGGAAGAGGCTTTGGACCTACTGCAGTTTAATTTGTTGGCAAGCTCTTAAGGTTTGGTTAGTAAATTCATTATTCAGTTACATAATTACACCTACCAGTAGTAGAATGTTCTCTTATACAGATCAGCCTGAAAGACTCGAAAGTGCGTATTACCCAAGAGAAATGAGGACAAAGCTCTCTTGTTAAGAGTTCCTAGATAATTCAAATCCCTTCTCAATTTACCTCTGCCTATTCCAAGCTGAACTTTTCATTAAAATCACAGCAGTATGAAAAAAAGAAAATGTACAGTCTCCAAAGAAAGGGAGAAGAAGAAGGTCTTATGTTATCTATGCAAATCAAGACCCATGTAACAGTGACACCATGGCAAACACCCAAGCTGTTCAGGTGGTATGCAAAATTTTCCCCTTCTCATGCTCTCTTGGCTCCATTTAAGTAAGAAATGGGTGACAACCCAAGTAACAACCTCAAGTGAGTGTTACCAAGGCTTTTTCTAGTCATTCTGATGGAGATTTCAGGTTGCCCTGGATTTCTCTTTACCATCATTTCTTTTTTCTACACATAGACTAGGGGGCAAAATACCTAGAGTGTGGAAACTGCTGATTTTCAAAAAGTGATCTAGCAAGCTTTCTGTGGGCTTAGGTTTTGACATCCTTGAAATAACAACTGCAAATGCAGACTGCGACATTCCAGAACAAATGTACCTCTGCTCTCCACCCTCTGCTTCCACAGATCAGTCATAAATCAGCCATACTTCAGGCTCCTGGTTTCTATTCTTAGAACAAACAGGAAAAGCAGGGGGATACAAAGTTCCTGAGAGAAGTGGTAATGGAACAAAGGTGAGGGTCAAATTCTGCAAAAGGGAAGAGAGACACCTCAAATCACAACAGAAACAAGTCCCAGGCCATCTTATATAACCAGGTCCAGTGGTCTGGGTTCACCGGGCAAGGTGAGAGGAGGGAGAAGGGCAACCAAGTCAGAAGCCAGAGAAACTGCAAGCAGCAGAGAAATTGTGACCATGAATAGGTCAGAACAAAGGTTAACAAACTTTTCCTGTAATCTGTAGTATTATAAATATTCCAGGCTTTGCAGGACATATGGTCTCTGCTCCAACTACTCAACTCTGCCATTGTTAACAGTAATTTAAAAAAAAAAAACAAAAAAACATGAGGGGCACCTGGGTGGCTCAGTCGGTTGAGCGTCCAACTTTGGTTCAGGTCATTATCTCAAAGATGGTGAGTTCGAGCCCCATGTCAAGCTCTGTGCTGACAGCTCAGAGCCTAGAGCATGGAGCCTGCTTTGGATTCTGTCTCCCTCTCTCTCTCTCTCTCTGCCCCTTCCCCGTTCATCCGCACACACGCACGCGTGCGCGCTCTCTCTCTCTCAAAAATACTTTTTAAAAAATTAAAACTAAATGAAAAACATGAAAATAAATGAATTTGGCTGTGTTTCTATTAAACTTTAAGCATGTACACTGAAATTTGAATTTTATATAATTTTGACATGTTACAAAATACTGTTCTCCCTTTAATTTTTTTTAATCCATTTTAAAGCATAAAAAAACCATTCTTAGGTAATGGGCCCTACAAAGCAGCAGGTCTACATCTGGTCCATGGGTCATTGCTTCCTGCTCCCTGGGTCCATTCAGAATTGACTGTACAGAGTGCCTCGGTATGCTTGAAAGTGGACACTTACGATACAGTAATAGACAAATCAAGAATTTTATTAAAAAACATTTTAAACAAAAATACTAAAAAATAACAACAACGATTACTTATATACATCTTACTATGTTCTAGGTAGGCACTGTTCTTGACATATGTTAAATCTTTCATAAAGTAGGAAATGGTATTATCCCCATTTTATAAATGTGAAAACTGATACCATAAATACAAGAGTATTAAGATAGCTATTGCTATCCATAAGACTTTAACTGGGACTCTAAAAACCTAATGTTTAGAAATAGAAAAAAAAAAAACGCATTGCAAAACCTGACCTGAACTGATAGCAAAATCTGCCTTGAATTGGCTTGTAGTTCCGCATAGTCTTTATTTCTCCATTTAAGGTTAACATTTATACGTTTCATAGAAGAAACATTACTTTTTTTTAAGATTTTTTAATTTTTTTTAATGTTTATTTATTTTTGAGACAGAGAGAGAGCGTAAATAGGGGACGGGCAGAGAGAGAGGGAGACACAGAATCTGAAACAGGCTCCAGGCTCTGAGCTGTCAGCACAGAGCCCAGTGCAGGGCTTGAACCCACTAACAGCGAGATCATGACCTGAGCTGAAGTCGGACAATTAACTGACTGAGCCACCCAGGCACCCCGAAGAAACATTACTTTAATTTAGGTTCTTGCCACAGACCCAGCTGAAGTTCTTCCTGAAGGTTTAAAAAAAAAAATTCTGACTTCCGAAACATATGTGGTCCACAAATGTTAGATGATGAATTATATAGCTGTTTTAAATCCATATTATCCACTAAAAATTATGAACGGATTCTCCTAAATGATAGTGTGGTCTAGTAAAAAGAAAACTAGATTGATAGGGGCACCTGGGTGGCTCAGTTGGTTGGGTGTCCGACTTTGGCACAGGTCATGATCTCGCGGGAGTTCAAGACCTGCATCAGGTTCTGTGCTGACAGCTCAGAGCCTGGAGCCTGCTTTGGATTGTGTCTCCTTCTCTCTGTCTCTCTCCAGCTCACACACACACTCTCTCAAAAATAAAATAAAAACATTAAAAAAATTACAAGAAAAAAAGAAAACTAGATTGATAGTTGAAAGTTTTGAGGCTAATCAATCCTGTCACCAATTACTTGAGATCTAAGGGAATTTACCTCTCACCGCTTCTGAGTCTCATTTTCCTCATCTTGACCACCAGTTATAAATGCACACACACTGATCAGGCCAAGTAAGACATGCAGGGGAGAAACCGAGCAGCTTGGCTCCTGGAAGAGTGGAGCTGCAGCAAAGGGGACAGCACAGGCTCTGACCTTTGCTATGAAAACATGCATGACTCAAATCTTCTGAAAATTTTTGAGAAACACCAAAAACCAGATTTTTATGATTTTAACCTCATGTGTAAAAAAAAAATATGCACAACAAAATGGGTCCGTAGGCTAAAAATGTGACGTCTCTGCTGCAAGCCTGCACTGACTAATGAACAGTGATAATGTCTTTTACTATACTGAGGCTCCCAAGTCCTTTTTCTGTGGTTTCACCTGCAGCTGGAAGTGACCTGCCCTTCTCTAACCCTGTAGCAACTTACATATTCCACTCAGGCAGCTATTGATATGAGTCGCCTTCCATTTTCAGTTATCTTTTCATATTGTCATGTCTTTTATCCTTAACTAGATTATAAGATCCTTGAGGGTCCTTGAGGGTGGCAATGTATCTCTGAATTTCCATAACAATTGGCATAGTGCCTTGGACACAGCAAGGGTTTAATGAAATCATCTGGACTGATGTTAAAATGGGCTATAAATAGCTAGTGCTAAATCAGAACAGCTCCAAGTCTGAGTTAGATTCCCCACTGCTAGTGGGGGACACTGGTAAAATCACTTAACAGGGGCTTTGAAACCTAGCCACCCTAGCCAGAATGCCAGCATATTTAATTCAAGCTAAATGACCTTGAGCTCATCACATTTCTCTGAGCATCAACTTCATTTTTAAGTTGGAAGGTTAATGACACTTCTGTGGGTTCAATGAAATAATGTATGTAACGTACGCAGCATGGAACAGATGTAACTATTGATTCTCTTTCTTGCTTATGTATCCAAGGAAAGGAAAATATTCTTATAAGAGAGTGAAGATTACTCCTCACATGGCTCTTCACCCTCCACAGAAAATCAGGTCCAACAATTGCTGTAGAATCCCCAAGGGTTAGGTACACCTCATAGTAGCTCAAGATGTGATCTAACATCATAGTGTATCCTTGTGATTTCAAATGAGCTATAATTTTCTGAGTTGCCTTAAAAAAATCATTATTTTCTATCAAAGCAATCAAAATACCTCTTCAAGTGCAAGGCCTTTAGCAAGAAGATATTCATAGATGGGGCACCTGGGTGCCTCAGTCAATTAAGTGTCTGACTTCCGCTCAGACCGTGATCTCGCAGTTCAGGAGTTTGAGCCCCACATCAGGCTCTGTGCTGACAGTTTAGAGCCTGGAGCCTGCTTCATTCAGATCTTGTGTCTCCCTCTCTCTCTTTCTGCCCTTCCCTAGCTTGCATTCTCTCTCAAAAATAAATAAACGTTAAAAAATTTAAAAAATGATATTCATAGTTTCAAAAAAAAATTTTTGAAGCAAAATTGGCAAAACATAAAGCCATATGTGATTTTCAAGATACACATCAGATAGTTTAGTCCAGGATGTGATCCCTGGCATTATTTTTGCAGAAGGCAATATATTTGTAAAATAAACAGTCTCATTAGGAAAACATGTGCAGTGGTTCAGTATTCATAGACACACCTGGAATGTTATTAATGTCTATCCAAGTGGGCTGCATGAACACAACATTGCCAGTAACTGATAAAAAGGAGATTGTAAATACAACTCCTAAAATGTCAGACTGTTAACCACAGAATCTCAACACAGAAAGAGACTTTACTAACCATCTTATCCAGCTCTTAGCTCTACAACTTTCTTAGGGTCATCCCGATCTGCTTACACATACATACAACCTGAAGGGTAACATGCTGTTTCCCATGATAACCTTTGTCACCTTGAGAGACAAGATTAGCTTCCTTAGAGCTGCTTCCTATTGTCCCCTAGTCTGGTCTTACAGATATACAAGATACTTTAATGTGTAAGCACCCACCTTGGCATGCATATATACTGCATATCCCAGTGTATTCCTGGAATTATTTAAGATGTCATGGATAATGATATCTTACATAATAATGACATCTTCAATAATAATACAGAATAACTCTATTCTGTATTACATTTTTACATGTTACCTTCTTAATGGCAAAACCCCATGTGGTGTGCCTTACTTTAGAATGGCTAAAACAGATCTAATGCCTTGTGCACAATGACCTTTCAATATTATTATTCACTAATCATTTGGCCATTAATTATGGAATCAAAATCATAGGGGAAAAAAACATGTCAGTTCTGACAATTCTAGACCACCTAACTGAAATTGAGTGACTACTCCAGTTACAACAATTCACATATTCATTCATGGCTATGTGCAGCTTATGGTTTGTCATTTCTCAAAAGAAAATTACACATTTAGTATGGTCTGCCTGTGATAATTAGAAAAGCAAACCCAGTTACATACTTACAACCATGAGGGGAAGACAACACTTTCTACTTCAGCGACTTTCAACAGACTTTTTGCCAAAAGCAAGATAAGAACAATTATAGGTTTTTATGGCCATACAATCTCCATCACAACTACTCAATTCTGCCATTGCAGAGTGAAAGGAATCACAACCAGTATGTAAACAAATGGTCATGGCTGTGTTCCAAATAAAGCTTTATTTATAAAAACAGGTAGGTACCTGGATTTAGCCCCTTGGCACAGCATGTTGGAGCAGGAAGAACAGTAGCCCAGGAGTCAGGAGGATGGAATTTTAGCTGTGGCCCCTCCTCTGGTTACCTGCATGATGGTGAGCAGTCACTTTACCACTTTGGGCTTGAGTCTTCACCTCTAAATGGAGCATCTCAGGTGATTTTTAGTTGAACTTCAACTTTAAAATATCTATGAATCATTTGTCAAAATCTCTCAAACAGCTGTGGCTATTAAATTCTTCAAGTTTCACTGCTGCTCCATTCAGAATGGTTTATCAAGGCATTCTTTAAAGGCTGACTAAATAAGTTCCTGAAGGTTCTCCCCCAGAATTTTAGTCACCAATGCAGGTAACAGAGTGGGGTGGGGTATGGGACAGGAAAGTTCTCTTCCCCTTGGAAAGTAATAGAGACTGCCTTTGGAGTTTCACAAGAACCTCATTCTAGGGATAGCTGATTTAGCAAGCATCAGTTATGTGTTTTTTATGCACAATTCAACTAAACATCCTGTATTTCATGTGGCAACATTACTCTAATCCCTTAATTTGAGAAAGGAACCAGACTGTAGGTGCTCTTACAGATGTATGTTTACATGGATCAGTTTTATTATGTCTCACAGCCCTCCACCTGTTGGTTATAGGGATTAGTGTCATCATTCTCATCAGGAAAAGATGAGGTGCAAGGACTTACGAGTTACTCAAGATCAGAGGGTTAGTGACAGAGGGTTAGTGATCAGAGGGTTAGTGACAGTGAATATCCCCTAGTAACTCCGGACACACACATTGAATTCACTGCCAAATTACTATCAACTTTCATAAAGACATACCTATCAAACATATAAAACCTCAGTTTCTCTTTTGTCTTGTTGTGTCTACATAGTTTACAGCTACTTCCTAACACAATACTTAAACGAGTCCTCACAGGGCCAAACTTTACTTGTCACAGCAGAACTTATTGATGAAGTAATGAATTCTCCTTCTCTGGGACAAAGGGCAATTTTTTTAATCAATTGAAGAAAGTCAAATATTTAACAATTTTATAACATGCTAATTAAGTCGGAGAATAGAGAATCCAAAATTAGTTGCAGAGTGTTTTGCCTTAAAAGACAACCTAACAGATACACTTCTTCTCTCACAAGATAAAGTAAATGACAGAAAGGCATTTTAAATATGGCATTGATATAAATACTCAATAATATTTATGTGAAGACAATCCAATTTTCCTGGAGGTAAAAGTAATTACTTGAGACAACATCACTTTCAGGAATACTCAGCCACGATTAAGAGAATAGTCGTCAAATTGAATTAAACAGGGGCATGGGGAAGAATTACTGTCTTAATCTTAGAAACCCATTTACCTTGAGACATATCAGCATCAGCCAGGACTATAAGCTTAAAAAGACTGTCAAAACAAGCAAGCATTAGATGGAGTGACTATGGGAACACCTTGAATTAGCACAGCAAAACCTCTTTTGCCTAGATTTAAAACAACTAAACACAAACTTCTATATTCCTCTTCAACATTAATGCCTAGATGCCAAAGATCAAATTTAGATATTTCTGTGCGAGAGGCTATGCCTTCTGGCATACGGTGCTGGATGTCCTGACCCTAACAGGTCTAGGACTTCTTTTTCTATTCCTTAATTAAGAGTGCTCAAATACCCCCATTTGCTTCATTTCTGGTTTCCTTCTCAGAGCAAAGAAATGACCTGTTGATTTGGGCATTAACTGCCTGGAAATGAAGGTGTACAGAGCAAGATCCCCTCAACATCTCAAACCTCAGCACAGTGGGCCTCTGTTTCCACTGAGTGCTCTGGGGGTATGTCTGCAGTTAGGAGACTGAATGGGATCCTTGGCTCACAGCACTTCTCTCGGTGGCTATTTACCATAATAAGTGTGTAGATAACGTTCCATGTGAAAAGAAACTTTCAAGCCTAGGAAAAAGATTTGAAAACTCTGTGCAAGATGAGCTGGTTCTAAACAAACATAAACCCCAATGCTACTGGGAAAGGATTTCAAAAGACTACCTCAGGTTTAGGAATCATCAGAGGAAGGGAAAGAAATTAACTTCCATCTAATGACAAGAGACAAGAAAAGCTTTAGATAGAACCTTAATAAATCTACAACTACTTATTCAATTAGATGATCCATATCGTTTACTGACTTTAACCATAAAAGTGGAATAAACTATTCCCAAAACTACTCTGGGGTTGACTTTGCTGACCGGGCTAAGCTTTTTTTGGCTTTTTTTTTCTGTATGCTTGAGATGGACTTGAGCATAATAAAGTTATAATTACAGATAAGGAAATTCCGATCTTCAGAACTTTGCATAGGTGTTCATACAAATAGAGAGTAAAATTTGTGGGTATGGTTAATTAATCATTCAAGAGAAAATAATTTCAAACTGTGTTTACATTTTTCCCCTTGGTTGGTATTATAATCACTTAATATTACTTCTCTTATTGGAAGTCAATGAATCATTCAGTAACAGGTATAGTAGAGAGTAGTTGATGTTCATCGATTCTGTTACTAGGCACACAGGAAGTAGCATTTCCAATTAGATTGGGGCTTTGGGATTAGCTCTGGCCAGTGAATAGACTGGCCCCTGAAAGTTCCTGTGAGGCCCCTGACTTTCCCTCACTACCTAGAAGTAAAGGACTCCAAGATGGTGAAGCTACCCTAAAGAAAGTGCCCAGATGCTTGTGTCCAACTTGGAAGATAGCCTCCGCATGTGTATTGAGCTGTCATCTGAACAAGAGGAAAAAAAAAAAAAAAACGTAAGCTACTGGAATGGTGGCATTGTTTGTTACAGCAGCTTACCAGCATTACCCAGTGAGGAAGGGGCTTGCTCAAACCCAATATTCAGAGCCATACTAGCATGACTCATCTTTATAGAAAAATAGTCTTAGATCCAAAAGGGAGCAGTGAAGAAATGGTAAACAGTGAGGGGTGGAAACATAAATCATGTAATGCAGAAAAAACAAAACAGGGAACAGTGTGGGAACCTAGGGTAGACAAGACTGTTGCAAACTCAAAGGCAGAAACAGCAGAGGACTAAGAAGGGCTGGAAAAGTGATCTTGGAGCCGGTGTCCTGGCTAGGACCAGGAAGGCAAGCCACCAATGGGGAGGAGAGCCCCTAGGGATTTTCCTGACCTTACCTGGTGTTTATCTCTCTGATCCAGGCTAGGAAGGTGAACTCCTGTATAACCATGCCAATTGACATGCATATTGCAGTCAGTCCAGAGCTTGAAGAAAGACACTGTGGTTTGCACATCTATTTTGGAGGCCTAAATATTAGCTCGAAATTCCAAGGGTACTACAAAACTGGAGTGAATGAATCATACATCCAGGCAGTTTTCTATTATAAGAGTAGTATTAGTCAGCTAAAAACCCTCACAGAATGAATTTATTTACATATTTCACTTTTCAAAAATTCTCACCCCTCTCAAATTTGGAGAACTAAATACAAGACTTTCTTCAATGAAAGCTTTTTAATCTGGTGATGGTCTACAACAGCAAATTAAAACCTCAAAGGTTCTGGCAAGCACATCCAAAGAGATGGAGACTCCTCAATTACAGGCTGTTTCCTGAAAGTAAATTAAACAGTACCTCTAGATGTTCCTATTTAACTTCTCCTAACAAGATTTTTAGGTGGTGGTTCCTGCTGATAGACTGAGTGCACAGGAGCGAGAAGCACAGGAAATAAGAGAAGGAAGTGAAGGATGTGAGTAAATATGTATTTGGAAGATTTCCATTTCATTCCTGTGAATGAGCTTCTGGTTCATGTTAGCATCATCTCTTGGGAAATCAGCCACACTGAATGTGTTTCACTGTTCCCACCTGCATATTGAATGAAACTGTGCAGTCTCAATACCAAGCCATCCTCTGCCCATCTTAACTAAGCAGAGAACAATGAAAATTTGAGGTACTGACCTGCCAGCCCCCTACACTAAATTCTAAAGTGAGGAGAAGACTCACCAGAGTCTACATAAGTGAACTACAGACATTTTTTTTTGAAGCTTCAAGGATGTTAACATTGCTTTAAAATCTTGTGAGTAGGATGTCTGGGTGGCTCAGTCAGTTATGCATCTGACTCTTGATTTCTGCTCAGGTCATCTCACGGTTCTTGAGATTGAGCCCCACATCTGGCTCTGCACTGACAATGGTGGAGCCTGTTTAGGATTCTCTCTCTCCTTCTTCTTCTCTCTGCCCCACTCCCATTCATGCTCTCTCTCACTCTGTCTCAAAAAATAAACTTTAAAAAATAAAAATTATAAAAACTAAAAATAAAAATTATAAAATCTTTCTAGCAACAAATTGACTACATTTAGGTACAGCTAGTAGGTATACTTATAGGTAGAAATAATGGAAATGAAATTATGGTAAGATCATGGAGCCATGGATCTCTGTGAAACAGCCCTGTGACCTTGAGGTAGCATCCCTAAATAATTCTGTGTCCCTTACCTTTGTAGGCTGAGAATCTATTTTCAGAGCAATTTCACCAAAAGTTAGACACAAAAAGTCATGTACCTTAAGAATCTAAAGGAAGGAGAGAAACTGAGGCAGGGAGATGGTGAAAAGTTAGACGTAAAAGCCATCAAGTCCTCTCCATCCAGCTCCTTTTGCACCAGGCTCTGGATCCCATATCAGAAATTTATGGAAGGCAAAAGTGATTGTTCTCTCCATTAAACTCTGATTGTCCTTTGTTCCCCCTAAATTCCCTTATTTTCAGATTGTAGTACAGTTACTCGTCTACCTCCCTTTCCCCCTTTTCCTCAATGACAGCCTCTCAGGCTGCCCTGTGTCTTCCATGTTGGCATTCCCTGTGTTATCTCTGGTGGATCCCATTAGTATTTTTCTGCATACACACAAAAAAATGTTTATGGAACTCAATGGAAACATAGCATTTCTTTCACATACTTAATACCAACAGTGGTCATTTTGCAAAGGTCAAGTTACTCTTGGAGCATTTATTAGGTACCTAGAATTCATTCATGAGAGACTGCCCTTTAACATTTTTTCATCCATGCTGCTGCCAGAAAAATACGAGTTTGTTCCCATATACTCCCATCTCCTGAATCCAGGATAACAAAGACGACTGATGGTAAAGTAAATAGGGATGTTTAAAAAAAGCAAAACACACACACACACACACACACACACACACACACACACACACACACAAACAGCTATCCTTGACCGAGAGCTAATGGATTCTAGGAGGAATCTAAAATAAAAGTGAGAAACAGACAGTATTTTGCCGTATACCTTCAGCACCTCCCTTCTCCCCCTGGGTGCCCTGTGCAAAATCAGCAAAGCCTCTAACTGCCTAAATCCTTCCCCATCACCTTTCCTCCTCCTTATGAAGGCCTACACCTCCTACTCATCTTCATGTATGTCTTTTTTTTGCAATTACCTTTCCCCTATATCAAAACTCCCATTTTCTTTAGGCATCTCAGCCAGATTAAAATGAAAGCTAATTAAGCTAATTCACATTAAGTTTATGACTAATCATTTCCCCTGTATAAACCTACTCAGGAATGTTTTCTTATTAACTCTAATTGGTAAAATTTCAATCGGTGTGGAAAAGCTATTTGGGGATAGGAAGGCGTTCTCTCTTTTCCAGGAAGGAGAAAACAAAAACAAAAACAAAACCACACATTTTCTTTTAATCTATCGCTACTACAATTCCCCATGCCTATCCCTGATAGGAATAAATGTGTGTATGTGTATCCCTTCTCTCCCTCTCACTAACTTCCTGAATCAAGACTAGTGAGCTTTCCCAATTTAATTTTGTCTCTTTTAAAGGAGTTTAGAGTAGAATAAGTGGGATGTCTAGCCTTATATCAAACTACAGCAGGACTGCCTTGTTTCAGTTCATAATATTTGTAGTTGCCAATCGTTATAAAAGTAGTTCTCAAATTTTATGGTGGATCAGAATCACCTGAAAGACTGGTTAAAACACAAATTGCAAAACAACAACAACAACAACATATCGCTAGGCTCCATCTCCAAAATTTCTAATTCAGTATGTTTGGGGGGGGGGGGCGGGGGGGCAAGATTTTCCATTTGTAGCAGGCTCCCTGATGATGCTGATGCTGCTGGCCCAAGGACAAGAACCTCCTTATACTAAACTTGACCTCCACATACAAGAGAAAGAATAGTACATAAGAAGGAAGGACATACTCAACAACATAGAGATGTGTCAGAACATGAATCGATTAGTAATAGTGGCATTTTGCTTTTTATGGAAATTGAGCTTCAGGGAAAGTAGAAGGAAAATGGAGTTGGGGGCTAGGAGTGAAGTATCATATCATTTTAGAAACCTGTGATCTCTAAGTTGTTAGAAGAGTAGCACAAGAACGAAAACTGTTAAAAGGCATATGGAGTTATCTTGAGTCATTCCCCACCTTGACATAAACTTAGAATCAAGTCACTGGCATCAAGTAAAAGTGGCCTAAATTCTGAGGTGTGTGTGTGTGTAAGTATGTGTGTGTGCTTTAAATGTATACACATTCATGAACTTGATTTCACTGGCACCTGTGGTAAGAGGGAAGGATGAGAAGATCTCTGCATTTGTAAGTAAGCATTTGGAAAGTGCTAAGCATACGTCCCACTCCCTTCTTCATTCACTTCCCACTCCCTTCTTCCTTCTTGATTCCTCCTGCCTCTAAGGCAGGACTGTATACTTCATTAGAGGCTTTTAGGCTGGTCTTTGTGCTTTAACCCAGCTTATCAGAGAGAGAGAGAGATAAAGAGAGAGAGAGAGAGAGAGAGAGAGAGAGAGAGAGAGAGAGAGAGAGAGAGAGAGAGAGATCTGGTATTAAGGGAAATTAGGCAGTGGTCCAATTAGTGGGGGAAAAAAAACTTTTACCTAGGGAAAAAGCCAGGTTTTTAGAGCAAAAACAAAGTATTTCTTCTGTTTATACAACCAACGTGTACTTAGTAGAGTATTACTTTTCTTCCTTCTGAGGGAATGCAGTTATCAGTCACCATTTTAAATTGAGTTCTCTCAAAATCAGACCCTGAGGTAGGCTGTGCAAGCATCAGCAGTTTATTTAGGAGGCAATCCTAGAAAGCAATGGCAGAGGACTGGGAAAGTAAGAAAGGGAAAGGAAAAAACTCAACACAGAAAAACTAGCTAGCCCCATACCCAAGTAGGGCTCATTCCTTCTGGGAACTCCAGGCAATGATACAGAGCACAACTCAGAGTTCCACCCAAGTATGTGGAAGTTGGGGGATGTATTTGCCAACTCCCTCTAGTCATTAGTTAAGAGCTGCTCCCCAGATGTGAACTCCCTGACTTTTCTAGCTTGTCCTCAGATGGACCCTGCTTACTCCTTCAACTAAAGAAATAATACAGAGATTCACAGAAGATGATTAAAGGTATCCAGTGGGTGAAGTAGAGCACCAATAGCTCTCCTATAGTTATTTTGTAGATTTCTCCTCTTGTATCATTCAGCTATCCTAAAATTCCTTGGGGTCAGTTATAAATTGTACTTACTGGAAGCAAAGCATGTATTTCAGTTTCATATCCTTGTGGCTCCTATTAGTGTCACCTTAATTCTGTCCCTTCCTGTTATTTGAATGACTCTGTCAATGTTTCCTATAAAATGTATGTAGGAATAAATTCATTCTGAGAAATGAAACACCACCTAATGCAAAGATGTGTTAACAGCCATGAAAATTAATTCTATAAAACAATTAACTCAGAGAAGTATGCTTAGCACTTTCCAAATGCTTACTGACAGTAAGAAAAAAAAAAATCAAATACCCCATTTGCATTTTGTCTAGACATGGTTACAGAGTCAAATACCTCAGTTGATCAGCTTGAAGCCCCAAATAAATCTCTGTCATCAATACAATAGTACTCACTTGTGTGCTTCATACCAGTACATATCAAAAAAGGAACATAAAAAATAAAATCTTAAGAAATATATTTCCCCAAGGTAAATACTTCTCTAAATATAATTTAATGATTAGTTTTGTATAACTGTACTAGAGAAATGACAGGAAAAAGAAAGGACAAAATATAATAAGTTGGTTAGGACCAACTCCTAAGAAGCTAATTTAGTGTTCAAGGAAACCCAAATATACAGAACTGTGATTTTTTTCCCCTCTGTCTTTTGCTCATATACTACCAATGAGTTGGTTTAACCAACTTAGAAGCAAGGTAAGAATATTTTTTATAATAAATTAATGATATGGTATCATATTTAAATGAATTTAATCAAGTCAATGTGCCTTTGTAGGCAGAGTGATTCTTGCAATGTGGAAAAGACAGGTTCTACCCCTAAAATTATTCCTGTTTCTCTGTAGACTGTAATTATAAAACAAGAAAATAAATAAAACAATCCAGTTATTTTGATCAAACAGTGCAGGCCAAGTTGGTTCAGATGTTGCAATAGTTGATCCAAATCACTGGGCAGCAGACATCATGAGCATTAAAGAAAAATAAAAGTCAAATGTGCAAAAGTCAATTGAATTTAAGCCTAGCATTCATCAAGAGCCAACAAGAGAAAATAAAAACTGAAAAATAAATATCTTCGTGAAAATCTCATTTGGACTCTCATCTTGTTGGCAGTGTATAAAAGGAAAATACATATTTGAAGTAAATAATTTATATTGTGATATGCCTCTATGATTGAAAATAGTTTACTCAGTACATTGTAAAACTGGCAGAGTAAATGGAAAGTTAATAAGAAGTGAAGAAAATCTCTCAAATTTGAATCACACATCCGTATTTAAATTATAAAGAGTGAGTGAATGCTGAACATTCAATTTAATGACTTAGCTTTTTGATTCTGCAAAAGTATAAAAACTTTTAAGGTACAAAGCCTTAGATTCCTAACATTTAAATCTATTCACAAAATAAAATTCTGCTTGCAGCAAATCACACAATTAACACTGGACACAGGTCCAGTCCTAAGACAGGTATTGTGATAGGAAAACACACAAACAAATAAATCACAGCCATTGATATCCAGGAGCTTACAGTTTAAGAGGGAGTAACTGACAAGAAAACAAGAGTGGGTGGGTACTCTGAGGGAAGTATCTGTAAGGTAAGAGGAGGTGCAGAGAAGGGAGCCATCAAATCATAGGTGGGCAGGAAAGCTTATGTTTCTTTAAGTTTTATAAAGAACGTGACACTCAAGCTAAATATTCCTGTGGGGTTCAAATTAGCATTTTGTACCACTCTGAAATTTCTAAAACACAGTCCAGCTTAAGGAGGAGAAAGTTTAAAAGTCAACTGGATTTCAAAATTTCATTCTGTATCCTTTCATTTAGACAGTAACCACTTGACTGAGCATCCAATTTCTATCACTGGATAACTGTAACATTAAATAAGCAATTACATTGAAGACATGTCCTAAATGTTATGTGAAAATAAATCAAAAAGAAAAAAAGTGGGGGATGGCAGAGGGGGGTGGTAATAAAGCATAACATTTACAATCCAGGAAAGGAAATTTCCCCTAAAATAAAATTTAGCATGTTAAGAGTTACATATAAAAATTTAAGATAGAGTTTAACAAACAGAAAAGCATCCCTTCTTTTTCAATAGTACATGTCAACACCATTAACATATCATTTATCATCTCTCAATAGATCAATCAACAAGGTGGATATAAAGTTCCTATGGGTGGGGAGAACATGCAGGAATAGAAATAGAAAGCCAGAAAAATGTTAAACCATGGAGTACACAGCTACCTGGCCAGAGATCACTTGTTCTAAAACCTGTATGGTTAAAAGACAGCACATAAATAGACAAACTAAACAGTAGGAGAGAGTAAGTCCTAATACATAAAAAATTTAATATGGTATAATATAAAGATGTCAACTCAATCCACTAAGTAAAAATATATATACACTCTTAAATGATTAGTATTAGGACGCTGAATAGTGATTTGGAAAATGATAAAATCGGACCAATTCTTCATACCACATACCAGAATAAACTCTGAGTCAAAAATATGAATGAAATATGTGCAATCATAAAACTTCAAGAAAACATGAGTCTATTCCTTTAGAACCTGGGTATGAGGAAAACTTTTCTAACTATAATTGAAATCCAGATATAACAGAAGATTGATAAATGTGACTAAACATGAAATCCTGACATGAAAAAAGAAATCATAGTAAGCAAAATAAAGTGAAAAACTAGGAGACAAAATTTGCAACATATACCACAGCTGAAGAACTAAAAATCAACATTTGGAATACTCTTAAAGATTGAAGGAAAAAGGCAGTAGAAAAAAAAAAAAAAGGACGAAATGCATGAACAGGCAGTTTACAAAAACAGACATAAAAATAACTTTTAAATATGTGAAAATATGCTTGAGTTTATTCACAATAAGAAATATAAATTTAAATGGCATTGAAATATAATTTAAAATGACAATGAAATAAGTCATACCTAAGGATTGGCACACCTATGTCAAACAAAATATGTTTGACAGCACACCTTATTGGCAAGGCTCTGACAAAATACGCATCCTCATATGTTACTGGTGAAAAATCGTGGTTAAGGCTTCACCTACAGACTTGCATTTTCAATGGTAAGTTCACAATTTATCAGTAGGTTCCAATGTATTTTCATTCAACTTTTTATATCAAGGGTGAAAGTTTTAGAAAATAAAAAACTTTCTAGCAACTTTTTGGGTCTAGGGCTCAAATGTCTTATTCTGTAGTATTTTGAGTTCTTATAATGCCAAGCCCCAACTCAATCATGCTAAATTGAAAAGTACAGAACCAGATTTTGAAACATTAAAGTCTCCGTAAATCTTACCAAATAATCCATTTTACCAATGACAGCACTAACCTCCCAGGACAGACAACTTCAATAGGGATGAAGTGTTAGAAATATTCCATTACCCAAAACTGTGTCCAGCAGT
Organism: Panthera pardus; assembly: GCF_024362965.1. Lineage (NCBI taxonomy): Eukaryota > Metazoa > Chordata > Mammalia > Carnivora > Felidae > Panthera > Panthera pardus. Next base: position 42,949,199 of record NW_026526810.1, read on the forward strand.
AGCCTCCTTTGATAAATGACTTCAAATGACACCAATATCTTCAAACAAATATGAAGCCAGATGTTTTATGTGTATTAGAGATCACTTGCTCCATAGACTCTTTCAGAACCTGCCCTCAAGTTCAAACTTTCTGCACACTACTCTCTCAACTATCAGAAAGTCAACTATCAATTACTAGAAACTTAATCCCCCTGCTAGTTAGCAATGCTATGGGAGGATTTTGCAAAGCAACTATGGGGGGACTCTTGTAAAAATGTTGAAAAGGACCTCTCCTTTGAAAGTTCAAGTCACCACAGCTTTTGGTGCAAGAATTAGTGAATTGGCCCAATTTCTTATTCAAATTTCCACAGAAATAGTAGGCTAATTTGAAAATAAAAGCTAAGTTGGAATTTAGCTCTGAAAAAAAACAAAACTAAACTAAAACAAAACAAAACAAAAACCTAAAATGCATTTTAGGGAGATAAAAGAAGTGAAAAGTAAAAAAAAAAAATAATAATACAAATAAAATCTAAAATGTGGGCAAACATCTCTGATTTCTGAATAAGGAAAATCTACACTTAAAAATGAAGATATGATTAAGGAAAATAACATATATATATATATACATATATATATATGTATATATATATATATATCACATAATTTATGGATATCAAAGATAAACAATCAAACAGCAAACATTTAGTTAGAAAGTGTTTGCCCCAAATGTAACAGAATAATATCCTTACTTATGTAAACCAATTAAGAAAACACTAGGAGAACATAAAATTCTCAAAGGAGAAAATATAAATGCCAAATATAAAGAAAAATGTTCAACTTCTTCAGGATACAACTTCAAATGCAATTAAGGTAAAAGTAAAGTACCCTTCACTCACTTAAAAATTCAAAAAGGGTTCCAATTAATAACTAACAGTTACATAGCACTTATGTTAACAATTTAAAAAGGGTTCCGTATAATAATAGCTAACAGTTACATAGTACTTATCATGTACCAGCTACTCATGTAAGTGCTTTACCTGTGCTAAGTAATTTCCTCTTCTTCACAACAACCCTATTTGGTAAGTAATATTGTTTTCATCATTCCCACTTAACAAATGAAAAAAGTGAGGTGCAGATAAATGAAGTAACTTGTCCAAATCACACAACTCATAAGTCAGAGAACTGGCTTATGATTGACATTCAAGCCAACCCAGCTTATCTCCAGACACGTTCTTAGTCACTATGCTATGCTGCCTCAGGTTGATAGAAAGGGTACGGTGATTCACGTAAATTTATTCATTGATGGTTAGACGTATTTTGTATGCATTTATCAAGAGTCTTGACAGTCATTTTTAGCCTCTGTCTCAATATTCTGACCTCCAAGAAACTATTGTAAAGAAATAATATTTCTAATGTAACAGATTTATGCACAGAGAAGCTCATGAGAGCATCATTTATAATCACCAAAACCGAAAACAAACTAAATGCCAAATGTTGTAAGAAGTTGTATCTTATAGAAGCAATGGACTATTTGACATCCAATAAAAATGACATTTACTAAGAGTTTTCATGGTTTTATAAATATTTATGATATAATGCGAAACAGTGTAGAATATAAAGTTTTATGTATACTTTTATTTATATTTTAAAATACAGAAACTTATTTTTTCAGATAAGCAAGCAAAACAGACAAACGTTCCAGCTATGATAAAGCTAACTTTCTAATGGAACAGGAAAACATTGAACATAGTAAGTAAATGGCTTATACAGTGAATTAGAAAGATAAGTACAATTGAATTTTTTTTTTAAGGGGAGGACAGAACAATGGGAAGTGGGAATTCCATTTTGGTGTATGCAGTTTGCAAAATTAAATGGAAGAAAGGCTCACTGAGAGTAAGATTTGAGCAAAGACTTCGAGGAAATAGAAGATGTAGCCATGTGAAGACCTGAAGGAAGAGCATTGCATGCTGACAGGAGAGCTAGAGCAAAGTCTCGGTAGCATGCTCAGTGAGTGCATGCAACAATCGCAAAATTAATGGTTTTGAAATCAGGACTTGACCAATGACAGCCAAGGAGTTGATGAATAAACACCTCCAGATTCCCTACCCTTCAGTGGGATAACTCTGAGGCATGTTCTACATTAGTTCCTAGAGCAGTGTTTTTCAGACATCGATTAGGACCTATCAATCACCTGGAGTCCTTGTTCAAATGCAGATTCTGATCCAGCATGTCTGGAGTCTGAGATTATCATTTCGACAAACTCGTAGGTGGTGTAGTGCTGCTGGTTCACAGCCCATACCTTAAGTGGTTAGGTTCTAAAGTTACTCAGAGGGTTTGGATACATTTGGCCACAGCAGTACCACACCCTTTATCGGCTTCTTTCCCATCTCTAACTCATTTCTTCTCTTTGACAGTGTTAGCCTGGCATCATTTTTAAAATAAACTCGTTGCAAATTAATTAATCTCATTGCATTCACTTTGTCTTAAGGTCTGAGAAGACAAGCCTATACTATACTCTGAGGCAGGAGGGCTCCAGGTGAGCTAGAGGAACACAAAGAAACCAGTGTGGCTGAAGCAGACCAAGTAAGGGGCTCAGCAACAGGCAAAGAGTTTGGAGAGGTAACAGGAAAAGAAGATATAGGGCCACTGTAAGGGGATTGGTTCTTACCCAGAATAAAGTGAGGGAACATTGTAGCAGAGAATGATAAGATGACATCCTCTAAGATAGTAAGGGTCAAAGGTAGAAGCAATGAGGGGAGTTTGGAGGCTACTGCAGTTACCCAGGGCAGAGATGATGGAGGCACAGTAGAGGCAAGGATGGCGGGCAGCAGGTATGTGAGAGGAAGTTAGATTCTACACTAGATTCTAGTTAGATTCCAGCAATCAAATAACAGTTGGATCATAACAGTCTCAAGTTTGGGAAGAAGGTCTGTAGTTGAAGATATAAAAGTGGCTGTCATCAGCACATATGTGGCATTTAAAATCAGTGAACAAAATGGGATTGCTTAAAAAGCAAGTGTAAATAGAAAAAAAAAAAAAAAAAGAGTCCAAGAACTGAACCTTGAAACAATTTAACCTTAGGAGTAATGGAAGGGAATATGCTTAAAGTCAAAAACAGCAGTGTCTGTGTGGAAGGATTCTAGACGGTGATTATTTTTCTTACTGTCATTTATTTGACTTCAGTGGTATGTCTGTGGAGCTGAAGACCGAAGGACATACAGTATCTAATGCCATGTCATTCTATCTCATTGTGGCTCTGCCAGTGAGAACAATATGAAAAGTATGCCGGATTTCAACAATACAAATGGGCAATAAAGTGAAATGAGATTTCAAATGCATTACCTATGTGTGTGAAATATTTGATGGCATACAAAGAAAATATGTTTTGAGCCAGATGGGAAACCATTAAAATATAGTAAGAGAATTAAATAAATATAAAACCTAAGCCAGCCATGAAGAGAATTATAAGCAATCCCAATAGGAGTAGACAGAAATATACATAATAATAGTCTGAACCTAGGAGATGACAATGTCCTCTCAAGGACACGGAGTCTCTGTTGTTACAGCAACTATTACAAGCAGTCAGTTTGTACTTAAGACATACAGGGAGAATCAAAGACCACATCCAGGCCCACAACTGCCCACTGATTTGTAACCTCAATTGGCCTTAAAGGGGAATGCTTGGAACTTAGCATGGAGATGATAAATCAAATCTATACATAGAAAATAATGTATTAAGTTTAGGAAAATGATTTTGTAAAAATGGAAACAAAGTGTTTGGATACACTTGGCCACAAAACTTTTAGAAATATTTAAGACCATTAATCAAGCTAACATAAGCCTCAGGATTCTAAATTTAAACAATTGATATTGGAATTGTGATCTCAGTTATTCAAAGAGAATTTAAGTTTCTAAACCTTGTTGGGATGTGTAAGAAAACTTAATCTTCACCTTATTTATAAGTTTAACTTGTTACATTTTAAAGAACTACTTAATCACTTGGGAAGCTTCTGTTTACCAGTCAATTAAAATTCTCAAAGAGAAAAGCAAATATTTTAATGTAGAAATGCAATTCAAAAAGTTTAAAATTATATAGTTAGCTTCATTTGTATATGGAACATAACATTAATTCAAACCTCCTTGCTTTTGACAAGTGATTTTTACTATATCCCTAAATAGAATAATATATACAGGTTGAACTTACAAGCACAAGAAAAACTGTATTTTAAAAAAATTTAATAAATTGAATATTAATGTCAAACAATATATATAAATAGAATTTCTTGCTCAAAAGTTGTCTTCACACACACACACAAACTGGCTCACTTTTATATGTCCCACTTTTTGGCAAAAGAATAGAGATTCTCTTACATGTGTCAAATTTCATACAATAAATGTAAGTGACTTTTTTTGGAAAAAAAAAATAGGACACACAAAAAACCACGAGTGAAACAAAATGCTAGATGTACTCCTCCAAAATATTTTTCCAAGTGGTAGCGTGAGGTGTTAGAAGACTACAACAAAATGAAGAACTTCCAAAGATTTTTCAGATTTTACCTCTGAATCTCTATAATTGCACAAACTTGGAAAAATTTCAATGAGTCAGATCAGAGGATCCCGGGTACAGTAAAGAGAATCACTAAACTAATGAACCTTCTGCCCTTGCTTTACTTAGGTCACCAGAAATGACCACTCTGCCCACATGAAAAGGCAGAACTGCCAAGAAGTTGAGCCTGGTGTGAAAACAATGTGATTTCTTTTATATTGCTTGGCTAACCAAAGGATCCAGCATTCAATGGAGACCTGGCCTAGTACTCTCTGTGCTTTCCATTTAAAAGTGTTCCTAATCCTGGAATGCTTCTTGAAAGAGAAATTGCTGGCTCAAGTTTAACATCACCTTTTCCAGCTATTTTGAGTACTGGAGACTCTCTTTAGCTTTCACATAATTTTGCAGGTTTCCCCTTCAATAGTAGTTGTATTTTTAGACACTGGGGTGAAGTGGATAAAAGCATTTTAGGTTCAAAAAGACCAAGGTGTTCCACTCTGAGTTTCTTCATAATGTGCTCTAGGCAAGCAGTTTAAACTCTCTATTCCCTGCCCTCCTCAGCTATAAAGTTAAGGGAATAATTGTATTTTCCTCACCGGGTCATCATGCAAAAAAAAAAAAAAAAAAATGTATGTAACTCAATATATATCCAAAAGGATAATGACAATGCTTGCCATTGCGTAAGCAATCAGAAAATGTCAATAATTTTTTTGCTATCTTAGCATCTACTGATCACAGCAATAGAAACTTTTAATTCACTTACACATTGAAATGAGTTTATAATGTATTAATTATGCTAGCATCTATAAACGTTTGAAATATAGTAGCAGATCGTCTATTTGCTAGAGTAACAACTAACCTGATTTCTAACACTAGAAATTAGTCTGGCCTGTTTTGGGATGTAGTGTTCAGTTTAAAAGCTAATTGTCCAACTTATTATACAAGACATTCCCATGACTTCCCCTGTAAGTGTTCTATCACTATTCACTTAGCATCTACAGACAAATGCTTAGGGTTCTAAGTTTCTTCAGGAATGAATAAAAGACTAAAGGTGGATAGATACAAGTGTCCCTGGGAAGGAAAGGGTTGTGGTCTGAAGAAAAACCTCTCAACTTGGCTTGCAAGGCCCTAGCATGGCAATAAATCTTCACAACCTCAAGTCCCATATGGCCAGCCTACAAAATCGCTGAAGTATTACTACCCAAACTGCCTTTTAAGATAGAGGAATTTATGAGCACATATTCATCTTTTCTATCTCTTTCTGGCAGCCAATGGCTTCATCTAAGAATGTAAACCCTGCTCTCTTTGATTTAACACCTTCCTTCTGTGTGAAATCTGTGAGTTGCTCAGGCTTTTGGAGTCTTGCCCTGGCCTTCCCCGCTTCCTGGCATAATGCTCTCGTACATTCTCATTTGTGTCACTGACATTTTTGATGATGAAAACCTTCTCATCACCTACCGAAATCAGCTTCCACATTCCCCAGTGATGGTGCACACAGGAATTTGTCAGAGCTGGAGTCCCCTCCCTGTGACAAAGGTGCAGGCACCCAGCAATGGGTTGTAGATTGAAAGTGGTTGGAATGAAGGCAGTGCAATTTGAAGGTGGCTCCCCATATGGGGCATCTCCTAATTGAAGGTAATGAGTTCCTACAAAGTCAGTAAGTTAATCGGCAGTAGGTATCTGTTAGGCATGTCTAATTTCTCACTATCATCACCATGGCACATGGTTTTATTATACAAATAATACATGCTTATGATTTAAAAAAAAAAAAAAAAAAAAAAAACAAAGAAAAACAAGGGCACCTGGGTGGCTCAGTCAGTTAAGCATCCGCCTTTGGCTCAGGTCATGATCTCACCATTCATGAGTTCCAGCCCCACGTCGGGCTCTGTGCTGACAGCTCAGAGCCTGGAGCCTGCTTTAGACTCTGTGTCTCCCTCTCCCTCTGCCCCTCCCTGCTCACTCTCTGTCTCTCTCTCTCAATAATAAATAAATGTTAAAAAATTAAAAAACAAAAAAAGAAAAACATAGGGATATACTTCACAAACAGGGTGACATAAATGTTAAAAAATTAAAAAACAAAAAAAGAAAAACATAGGGATATACTTCACAAACAGGGTGACATAACATGCTTTCTGCATCTGGGATTTTTTCACTTTAGTATATCTTGATATATCTCAAGCATCTCTACATCTCTACAATGTATTTTCTGAACACATTATACATTTTTAACAAGTCTCTTTTAATGGATCTCTAATCCATATAATACTGTTTCATATGCCAATGAATGTTTAGGTGGTATGCTAAGTTATTTGTGGCAACAGATGTTTAGGTTGTATACTGTGTAACGTATGACAGTGCTGAGATGAACAGTCTTACATATATCCAAAGCATCTTTCATAAAAGAAAAAAATGATGGAAAAAGGATACATTTATTTAAAACTTTGGTAGATATTGCCAAATTGTCCTTGAAGGTGAATGTACCAATTTACATTCATCTATGGGGCATTTTGAAGGGTTTGTTGAGACTTCTGGAACACAGTAAATTGTATGTTTGGGGAATTAGATGAATTGTTTTCTAGGTTGGTTCTATAATCTCCCTCCCAGTTTTAAACTTTTTTCCTTAAGTTTATTTTCGGAGAGAGTGCAAGCGGGATACAAGCAGAGAGAGAGAGAGAGAGAGAGAGAGAGAGAGAGAGAGAGAGAGAGAGAGAGAGAGAATCTCAAGCAGGCTCTACAGTAACAGCACAGAGCCCAACGCAAGGGTCCAACTCACAAACTGTAAGATCATGACCTGAGCCAAAATCAAGAGTCAGATGTTTAACTGACTGTGCCATCCAGATGCCCTGCAGCTTTCTATTTATGATATGTACTGTAAAGTTGCACTAAACCATAGAAAGGAGGTTCTGAAATCAGTGTCTAAGGAGGAAAGGCTGTGTAGTCAAATCACCTTTGAAAACATCTTAAATAGCTCACAAAGTACAATGTGCATAGTTTTGTGTAAAATTTGTACATTAATAGTATTCAAAATGATAAAATGTACAGCAATGTGCAATGTAAATCAAGTAATTGTGCAAAAGATAATTTCACATCACTGTATGCTTAAAGATAAATCACTTTGGCTCAAGGGGATACTGGCACTATAAAGGAATTTTAGAATGACTACATAATTCTATTCCCATCTTGTATTAATCTAAGTGTCCACAGGAAACAGAATGCCAGTAGTTCAAATGGAAAAGAAAAGGGGCAGTTACAGAATGAGAATTAGGTTAAGGGAATAAAAAGTGAATGGTAAAGTCCTAGAGCCTAGATGTTGTGGGAAACAGTTACTGTGCCTGGGGCCTAAGGACAAAGGGACAAAAACAGTACACCCAGTGCTGGGTGAGAGCCACTATGGTGGCCAACAGGGCCATGAACTAGAAAGACACAGCTACAGCCAGAGCTAAGACATCGAAGCAGGAAGTGAGAAGAGATACCCTGACCTCTTTCCCCTTCTTGCATCTGACCTTCTACAAAGCTGACCAGAAGCCTGCTGGCAAAGACGACTGGATGCAGTAGGCACAGGTCAGCCTCCTGGGGCAGAAAGCAAACCAGAGAAGTCCACTCAGGAGCAAATTCTCTTTGAATGAATTGGCAAGAATAATCACTGACACTATTTAAATTTCTCTCTCCCAACCTCCCTTCCTCCCACCCTCCCTCCGGCTCTCCCCATGGAGTTGAACACATTCAATGACCCTATGATGACACTGCAGTATACATAATAGGAGATTTTACTAGAGAGCTCCTGTTGGATGCTTTTTCTAGCCCACAAAAATACACAGTAAAAGAACATATAGGTCACATGTACTCAAGCAGCTCAGTGTGAGAGCTTTCAGGAAGCTGAAGCTTGGAACAACTTCCTAAAGACCTGGCTCCTCCCATTACTCACTGTGCTGACCCCGCATCCCCCCAAAAAGGCCCAGGAATTTAATACCTGGGTTAAGCTTTTCTCATCTGTGAACCAAGGGGATCGGGTTTGTTCTCCAACCTGCTGGTCCTCACAAACTTAGGGAATCCTAGTGGCAATACAAATTCCCAGGTCCTTCTCCAGGCCTACTAACTCAGAATCCTCAGGACTCAAAGCCTGGAACCGCTGAATGTAAAATTCACCCAGGTGATGTTGGCATGCATTGAGCTTGGGAACAACTGTACTCAAATTCTATGATACCCATTCCAGCCCATAAATTTGATGACAATAACAAAGTTAGAAAGGTGAGCAAAACAATCATTTTTCTTATCACCTAATAGAGAAAAATAGGATTAACATATACCAAAATTGGGGCACCTGGGTGGCTCAGTTGAGCGTTCAACTTCAGCTCAGGTCATGATCTCATGGTTCACTGGTTCACTGGGCTTGCTGCTGTCAGCGCTGAGCCCACTTTGGATCCTCTGTCCCCCTCTCTCTTCCCCTGCCCCACTTGCATTCTCCCTCTCAAAAAATAAACATTAAATTTTTTAAAAAAGATATTATCTCAAGTAATGATGTTTCTCTAACATTCACAAAGGTTTTAAGATTTCCTTCTATTTTTATTTCTGTTATTTTCAGATTTTTGTTCTAATATTGGTAAATAGTAGTGCATCAAGTATTTTGCATTTGTATTTCTTTCTACAAATTAGGTACTGGGCTCTGAGACAATTGCATCTATGCTATCACTAAGAGAAGAACTATTTCAACAGCAGCATCCTTCTATTGCAATTCAGCATGTAGTTTTACAATTGACTACATGAGAAGAACCAGTTGCTAGTAAGTTCCTCAGTACAATTAGTGTGTGATTTTGGACAAAAAGAAAAAAAAACCCACTTAACCTCTAGACCCTCATTTCCCTCAACTATTAAATGACAGAATTGGTTTAAATGATTTTAAATGTTCTTGATAGCATAGAAAGCCATGAATCTAATAAATGCCACATTAAATCTACATGCCTTCCTTTGTTTTCCACTGTTGCACTTTATTTCATTAATTTGAGAAAAGAAAGCATGAGGGGGGTGGGAAGAGGGTCAGAAGAGCAGAGGGATAGAGAGAGAATCTTAAGCAGGCTCCACACTCAGCACAGACCCTGACATGGGGCTTGATCCCATGACCCTGAGATCAGATCCTGAATTGAAATCAAGAGTCAGACACTCAGCTGACTGAGCCACCCAGGCACCCCCACTGTTGAACTTTAAAAGTGTGAATCTGAGTTTTCAAAACATCTGATCTTGTGCTAAAAGGAATAGGACAAAAAATTCTCTAATAGTTATTTACACTTAATACTTGAGTAATCATCCCCTGATGCAATGGGTAAGGACAACAGGGTGGACAAAGTTTCTCTGGAGAGTTATCTTCTAGGCTGGTCCAACCATTCCCCATGTTTACTCAGCCTTATAATCAAAGTGTTTTCTTATCAATGTGATTTGATTTACCTTGTTGTGGAAATGACTCCCTTCCCCACAAACTACTTTTCTAATTCATATACTCACATTGAACAATGCCAAAGAAATCAAAGCCACCAACAGAATCAAATTACAGAAATAAATGAATACACTCATAACTCAATACCACTCAGCACAAAGCAATCATTGGATCCCAAACTATAAATTTGATGTAATCTTCCTCAGTCTTTATGCACACATGAACGTTCACACAGGCAAATACATACACATGTGCACCTTCCCAAATGGACAGAAATAATGCTGTTTCTTTCTATTTATTTCTATCAGTCCGTCCACCTCAAAATGTAGAAAATCCAAATTGTTCAAAGGTGATTTCATTCAAGCTCAGCCTTATGTGTGCTTAGTTGCTAAAATGGTATGATGTCAGGATATATGGACAAGCTATGCTTTCCAAAAACTATACCCCACCTGTTTGCAACTGCCTAAAATGCCTTCGTCAGCAGAAAAACCTGCCACTGTGTAACAGAAAAGGCATAAAAATGCAAACATTCCCAGGAGATGTAGCTTATTAACTAAAAATTAATAACAATAAATATCAGAGTCATTGTACAAAGGAATGTTAAGAAGGGCAGGAGATGATGAAGCAAAGAGCAGGTGGCCACAGGACACTTAACAATCAAAAGACCCAGCACTGCCAACCCAGAAGATTGGGGTGGAAAGGGACTGGAATGAGTGGAGGAACAGGATGATAGAAGCCCTACTAACTTCTATACAATTTTGTCCTGGTGTTTTCCAATGTATACCAAAGTGTTTTTGCTCACTTACTGGTATCACTAACAATAGGTTCTAACCCAATTCACCTCACTGCCTGAGATCAGTTTGAAGGCCCCTCAAACCTAAGCATTCTTACTGTGATTGGTTAGGCCTCTTTTCACAAGTACCTTCATATTGTCCACAAAATTTTGGGTAAGTCATTTAAGAACAGACATTCAAACCCTGGTTCTGCTTAAGGTGAGTCAGCAAGGTAAGCGATACTCAGCTTACTGGTCCAAGGCTCTGTTATCCCATGGATAAAATGAAGACATAACTAGTCTTGACCTCAGGTCTTGGTTTGCATTCCCCCAGCAGAGTCTGGGGCAAAGACATGAGGGTAGGAAGTTTCTCTGAGAGGTAATCTAGAAGCAGGAATGAGGAACAGGGAGGATGACGGATAGGAGGAAGAGACACCAAAGTAAGGGTACATTACTGAAGTTGCTGCTGCAGACAATAGGGCTTTGACCCAGCGAATACCTCCAGAGGTGTGGTCTCATAAAGAATGGAAGTCTGCAGCATTTACCTAATAACCACTGAAGGCCCTTGTTGAAGATTGCTGAAGGAATCCCTGAACATCAGGGAGACTTCAAGGCAGAAATCTGAAAGAACAGAAGGTTGGAAGCTATCAGTGAAGGATGAGGCCGAACTCCCATGCTGTGGTCCACCACAGCTGCATCTGAGATCAGAGGAAGGCTCAGGAGTGTAACATGGAATTCCAGAAACATCTGGTGTACGTCTCAAGTGTGTGTAGACACTTAAGCTAAATAAATGCACATGACGTACTTACTTCTGATATGTAGTTTGGGTTGAATAAATGTCAGTAGTTTTGATGTTAGGACTCCTTTTTATCTTCTAAAGTTCATTAGTAGTAATAACTACTATGAATTAGATAATAATTACTAAGTAAAAAATAACTGCCATTCATTCTCTAGTTATAAATTATCTTTCCTGTGTCTACTCTTCTAACTCTGATGACCTGCACATTCAGGTACATACTAATCAGTATTTTTTAAGTCAACAACTTAATAATATTTGGCTATAAGCCATGATGATTCTCACAACAGTTCACTCAGGAAATAATGCTGAATTGACCTGAATGAGACTGTAACCTCATCAAGGAAAGAAGGTATGTCTTTGCATCCTCTGTTTTCTCTCTTCCCAAGGCCCTCATCTTGAGCTCATCACACTTCTAAGTATTCAATAAATGTTGATGGACCTACTTGGTTCTCTAGGTCGAAACTTCCCCAAGGCAAAGAAGTTAACAAGCCAGGGAGTTGAGGCTGTTGCATTTCTTTGTCTTTTAGGAAAACATCAATAACTAGCTATTAATACTCCCTCAAGCAGCTTGTGCCCAGAGTTTTTCAAGGATTCAAACCACAAAAATACTCACCTAATTGATCACTTCCCAAAATGCATTATGTATGGTAATTTTACTTCAGTTAAAAAATATATAGGAAAGTATTTGTACCATTTGGCTTTGGTGCATGGTTCTCAGAAATTATTTAAGATCAAAAGAAGTCTTGGTGCTTCTTAAGTAGATTGGCTCCCTACTGATTACGTACTGGTTCAGCTCAAAGTCCATCTTATGTTTGTTTTATTCTCACATATTCTTGTGATCTCTTCATTTTTTCAGTGAGGAAAGTGAATTACAGAGAAAGTAAACAACTTGTTTAAGATTGCACAATTGTAGGCTGACTCCACAGCCCATGCTCCTATACACAATCTTCCACTGTCTCATTGCTGGTCACAGTGGGCAGTATGAGAGATGTCAGGGTACAGCACAGCCCCTGCTTCCTGTGAGTTTACAGCCTCATGAGGGGGTACAGCAAGCAAGCAGGCATCTTCAGCACAATGGATTCACTGCTCGTTTGGACCTCATGCTAGAAATAACTACAAAGAATTTTTTTTTGTAGTTTTGCTTATTTGTGTGCAGAGACGTGACAGATAGGGGAAGGGGCAGGGGTAATAGGACAAAGAGGAAGACTAGTTCGGAAGCTCTAACATGGTCCACACAAGAGAAAGCAGCTTCTAGAACAAGGGTGGAGACAATGGTGACTGAGAAGACTGTATTTGAGAGATCATTATGTGGTAAAAATGTCAGAGCTTATGAAATGACAGATTCAAACTCAAAGTCCTGGGCAGAAGCTTCCCATCTGCCAGTTCTGAGTCATGTGTTCAAGCCAAGGCTGCTGGGCATGGAAAGAAGTAATGCCCAGTCCTTTCAGCTTCTTCCCGCAGCAAGATATGAGCATTCCTTCCCTCCAAAGGCTCCCACACTCAGGAACACCAACAGGAAAGGAATTCAGGTGCCGGATGGCCAGAAAGGATGCAAATGTCCACTAGTGTGACAGTGAAGTTGCCAAAGAGGACTGACCCAAGCAAACAAGAGGATTGTGGTGTCATTTATTGAGACAGGAAACCCAGAAGGAGAAGCAGGATTAGGAAACAAAAGAGTTCAGTGCTAGGCATGACGTATCTGAGGCATGAGCGGTCTCCTATTTTATAGAAGTCTTACAACTCATTATAGTAATCCCTTTCATAGCTTTCCATGATTACTAAGAGGAAAAAACAACAGCAGCAAAATCCCCAAGTGATCCACAAGACTCAGAAAAATCTGGCTTCTGATTACTACACCAGATTTGTTTCACACCCTTCTCTGCCTTGCTTGATGTAGGTCAGGTGCACCTGGCTTTCTTTAGGTTCCTCAAATATGTCAAGTCATTTTCTGCCTTAAGACCCTGGTCCATGCTCTTTCCTCTTCCTCGAATGCTCTTTTTCCTTCCTCTTAGTTCAGTATATTTAATCTTCAGATCTCAGATCAAATTTCATTACTATCAGAAGTCTTCTCTAACCTCCAAACTAGAATATTCTTTTAATACTTTGTATTTACTTCTACAGCAGCTATAAATGGTTAAAATGATATAGTGTAACTTTAAAATTTTAAGTTCATCTCACCCACTTAACAAGTACAAAGGCCAAATAAGATTTATCACCACTTGATCCCAATGCCCAGGCAGATGATTCAATATTTACTGAAGAATGAGTTCACGAGTGGGTCAATTAATGATGGAAAGAATAAATGTATATAATGGACTAAGCTTGGAGAATTAGCCCAAAGACACTGATTTAGAACTATCAGCACACAGATGGGAACTTAGGCCAAAAAATCAAATGAAATCACTCAAGAAAAAATGAAGGGAGAAAAGCACTTAGGATCTATTAACTAATAGCCATTAGGCATTTCTTAATATGATTCATCGATCATCCCACATTGGAACCAACTGGAGATTGGATCAAATAACTTATATTTTTAACCAAGTACTCTCAGGTGATTTGTATGCACTCTAAATTCTGAGAACCACTAAACTCAGCAGAGCAATACCTCAACACAGCCCCCAGAAGTTTGTTACAGACCAGAGGCTCTAATGTCCAGGTAAAAAAGCATAAATATGTGCAAGTAGCTAAAACATGTTGTTGTGCAAAGAGTACCAGAGTAGGATACAAAAGTCCTGGATTGATAATGGTCCCATGACTTGTTGGTTTTACAATCTATATAACTACCAGTAATTACCTTGAGGTCAGAGACTTGGGGAGATTGGCTATAGTCTATCTCATTGATGTTTTATAAGGTTTAAATATATGTGATAATTAACTTTTTAAAATATTAAAATTGTTTTATGTGCTCAGAATGCAACGGGAATATTGAAAACCTTGAGAATTTCCTATTGGTTTCCTTCAAATAGTAGAATATGGTTGCCCAGGAGAGTATTTTTTTTAATTTTTTTAAATGTTTATTTTTGACAGAGACAGAGCCTGAGCGGGGAGGGGCAGAGAGAGAGGGAGACACAGAATCCGAAGCAGGCTCCAGGCTGTCAGCACAGAGCCTGACGTGGGGCTCGAACTCACAGACTGCGAGATCATCACCTGAGTTGAAATCAGACGCTCAACCGACTGAGCCACCCAGGCACCCTGAGTATGTATATATTTAATTGTAATCACTAAAGAACAGAAATAGAAAACTAAAACCATCAGCTTTCCACAAGACATCACAGAGCATCAAAAAAGGCATTAAGGGGAACCTTAACCTACCTCTGAGAAAAATGATCATATTCAACTGTCATTTCTTATTGCCACTATTACATACCATCAACAATTTCTTTTATCACAAGTTACACAGAAATGACACCTGGATAATCATGTTGCCTGTAATAACATTATGTAAAATGGGAGAATGATAGGATAGCTTGAATGCTTGCCTATGATTTGAGAGAATAGTTTGTAATTATAGGTCTGCTGACAAATCAGTGCTGTCAGGTAAATTGACATCTTGCCTTATCAGGTCTCCATCGTGTAAAGTTGAATACCAACATTTAATTTCCAAAGTCCTCAACTACACTGTAGTAGTTAGGCACATAGAATCTAGAAGAGAAACACCTAATTCTAAATCTTGGTTCTGCCACCTTTTAAAGTAGTTTCTCCCCTTAATTAAGTTACCCTATCTCTGTTTCTCATTTATAAAATAGAGATAATAGTACTCATCTAATAGGGTTATTTGGAGGATTATGTAAATATAGTGTAATATATTTAGAATAGTATCTAGCACCCAAAAAAATACTCAACAAATGTTATACAATATTAAGCTACCCACCTTATAGAGTTCTTAAGAAAATTAATATGTGTGCTTTTGTTAAAATAAGTACCATCGTTTTTAAAGTGTTACCATTGTTGAACTGGGGTAAAAGTGAGGGATAAGTTGAGAGCAATGAGGATTGTTGGAATGAGTAGGGACATGCATTTATTCTAAATAAAAATAAAATGGCATTTCTCAATTTTAGGACCCTTTGGGATTGCCAAACGAGTCCTATCACAGTTGTTTGAATCTGCTGAATGGTAGCCACTTTAGCCTCTGAAGATTTCTTTTATTTGGGTGACTAGCTGAGAGCTGGCATGAACGAAGTTTGATGAATGGTGTACTTGACAAGATTCCATAACATATTTACCTTTAAAAAGAAGGATGGGGAGAGCCTGGGTGGCTCAGTTGGTTAAGCATCTAACTTGGTTTCAGCAAGGATCATGATTTCACGGTTTGTGAGTTCGAGTTTTACATGAGGCTGCACAGTCACAGCGCAGCACCTGCTTAGGATCCTCTCTCTCCCCCTCTCCCCTGCTCTGTCTCAAAATAAATAACTACACTTTAAAAAATAAAAAGGACAAGCAGCAGCATACTTATAAATTGAAATAAGACACACTAAAGAAGTTCATTACTGCATTCAGTTCTATCTGGTCTTGTAGTCTATGGAGGCAACCTAACTTAATATCTTAAATATGAGGAATAGTCCTATTTGGGGTCAGGGCATCCCAGCAACCTGCGCCTCAGCATCAAATCATTCTGCCCTTAAGGAGACTCAGTTTCTGGATGCTAGTGGAACAATTTGACTTTTTTATCTGTTTTAGAGACTCATTCCTGACTTTGGACCCTAGTTCAGGTAACTAGGTCACCTCCTGATAACTTTCTAGTATATCAATCCCTCTGGGATTTGCTTTTCTCTTACCAGCTCCCACTCTGGGATGTTGAGAGCCTTCCTTAGTTCCTAACCAAGTAACCAAGGCCCTATCAGTGAAAACAACTTCCAGCCCAGCTCAGTCCTCAATACTCTTTGCGCCCAACTCTTCTCTATTCACTCAGTTGACACCCAGAGCTAGACTCCCAGATGGTTTAATAGTTTTCCATAGTCCAAAATATTATCTCCAGCTGGAAGATTTTCTCTTCTACATTGGACTTTCTAACTTCACTTGCTGAGCTTTATCTCACATCCAGAATTACCCCATTGGGTATAACTGTTCCAGGTCCTAATATCTCCCATTTTAATATAATCAATAACAACTGATTAAGCTATACTTTTCTCTGTCTTACGTCAGAGTTCAGAGCTTTATTCCAAGAAGAAAATTCTCAAGTGAGTCATAATTTCTATAGAATCTTGTTCTGAACTTACATGAAGAACATGAAGAATGACATTAGTAGAACAAACCAAAAACCCTATTTATCTGAGAATTTGACATAAAACTCTTGAATCTCTGGAATTTGGAAATTTGTACTGCAGTCTTTGAAGCAACACCCCCAGTACAATCTGTAAAGTATCACATTTCATTGGCAGTAAATATTTTCTTGAAAAATGTGTTCCATTTTAGCTTTTCTACAAAGTACTTTAGTTTGGAAGCCATTAATAATTATAAATAAATAATTTGAACTCTACGTTTTTATTTTTAAGAGGGCCTTGGTATATCTTTGTGAATTGCTTTCCTGCCTTCTATAGAAGGCTTTAATTCCTCAAAAACTACTGTTATTAACAACTCTTTATCCCTAATAACTTTTTTCAATGTGACAAGTGTCACCCTTCCAGATTATCTCAACTTCCTAAAAAGGTGATGTATCTCTTAGCCCGAATCATTATTACTCATTTTTTTGTTAAAAGAGATCACTACTACAGCAGCTAACACAAAACTGGCTGACCATGAAGCACATGAGCCATGCCCTTTCATGATAAGACAGTTGCAATAGGATGTCACAGAAATAGCATCAGTCTTCGGATTTTGTCAGATGAACATCACATTACATCAATACTCTTATTATAGCTGTATGACCTAGACTCACTTTTGCTTCTCCGAGACTCAAACATCTCATTTTTAAAGTGCAGAGATTACAAAAATCAATCACAGAGATTATATATATAAATTATATGTTAATAGAAAATCATCCCAAGTTTATAGCAAGAATTGAACATCTTAAAATATCTAGAACCAAATCTGATAGGAAAGTATTAAATATGTATTGACTTCTTAACTCTTTCTCTTAGTTCTACCTCACACCAGAGTATATTTTAAAACTTGGCTTCACTTAAACAACAAAAACAAAAACAAAATAAAACCAAAAACTAAACAAATAAGAAAAGGAACAAGGAAAGAAAACCAAAAGAAAAGGAAACCTTTGGCTCCACTTTGACCTAATCTCCTCATATATACCACCATTACTTGTCTCCCTACTCAAAGGGAACTCCCTTTGACTTCCAGTCCTGTATCCTAGAAGGACATCTGTATCTGTGCATTTGGGCTTTATGTCTAGCAAGAAGTAAAGATGCCAGCTGTTTCTGCTCCCCCTAGGGGACCTTGGCCACTTCACTCTTCACAGGTATTCTTTCTAGATCTTCTGTTTCAAAACTCAAAACAATCCCTTTGTATTATAGGTAATTCTAGAATATTAAAAATCAAACCATACTAAACCACAAGTTTATTACTATACATTGCATTTTAATGGAACATTTTATACATGGGTTGCCTTCTACCATGACCAGTACTGCTATACTTACTTTAAGGAAAGATCTACTACTACTACTACTACTACTACTATTACTCCTCCTCCTCCTCCTCCTCCTCCTCTTCCTCCTCCTCCTCCTCCTCAAGTCTCAAACATGCAACAACAGTAAAATGTAAAAACAAAAAAAACATAAAATGTGGGATATGTAGGATGATGGGTGATTCACTGAATATTTTCTATGGCAAAATCTCCTAGAATTTTTCAAATAGCTACTTTCTAAAATTTTCAGTTTACATACACCTTTCAAGGAATATATCTGTTTCTTGCCTATGCTTTAATGAGTAGATATTACCAAAATCTTTCCATAAATGTGATAACCTACTGCTCTGGAGAACTAGGAAATAATTCATTATTTAAGTTAAGAAAAGTATACCTGTATTTCCTTAGACTGATTCTATCTCTTCTAATTTAAAAAAAAGAAGAAGAAGAGAGAAAACAACTCTAAATAAATGGGTAGGTGAAATGTTTGCTACACAGTACTCGTTAAATGTGTTCTGATGATCACCTACATCAGAAGCACTTAGGGAGTATATTAAAAAGGCACATCCCATCCCTCCTGGCCTGGACTCTAAAGTTTGAGAAGTATCTCTTGATAGATTTGGGCCAGAAAAGCCCCAAAACATAGTTGAAATATTATTCTTCTTAAACATTAATCCCAGAATTTAAGTCAATTCCAGAGATTTAATCTTGGAGATGTATAGGTTACATCATCATAGAAAGAATAACTAGGCTTCTCACAAGTGTGATTGACCTAAAGGGGACAAAGTCATGTTTTTATTCTTGCCTATTTTGATCATGCCTATTTCATCATGTTAAAATATACAGAATTTTAAAAATGTCCTTTTGATTGAAAGAAAAAGAAACTTAAGTAAATTTATATTCTATGCATTCTCCACCATTTGTAGAACTATGGTGGAACCATATGGAACATCTTTCAAATATATATGAAAACAGCAAGATGCAGAACATGCGTATATGACATGTAATATCATTTATGTTAAATTTAAAAATAAAGGAGGTATATATATATGTTTATAGAGTGTCAAACAAATCATCTTTCTCTGAAGAATAGAAGGAGATGTTAATTTTACTTTTAACCTTGGGATTTTCTGGATTTTCTTTTATTGTGATTTTGTGTGTGTGTGTGTGTGTGTGTGTGTGTGTGTGTGTGAGTTTTATTTACAAGTGCACATATAATTCATCATTAATACATACAATTTTGGATAAATATCCATGGTCCCAAATACAGAACCACAAAATCAAACGTTTATGACATAATCCTAAAAATTTATAATTGTACAACACTTGTTGGGAACAACAAGTACTACAAAAGCTCCCCAGATGATTCTAACAACCAGCCAGGTTGGGAACCACCCGTCCAATGTAATAAAGTCTCAATCTTAGGAAAATATTTTACATTCAACTGCATATCTTTGTTGGAAGCCAAAATATTTCCACAAAACTCTATAGCTATTAGAAAACAAAATGCACACCATGGTAAAAATATCATTAATTATGCTAATCACAGATGTCACAGTCTCTTTCAGAATCTACACACAGCCTGGGAATGGCATTTCAAAACAAAATGAGATTTTTGTTCTGCTAAAAAAATTTACTTCAAACTGATGTTAGACTCTAATTCCACGTCAAGTGTACTCAGACTTCAAATAAATCATCCCTCAAGCTGCTGTCGTACAGTATTTATTGGGCTCTACAAGCCTTGATTTATATGATGTATCAAGGACTTGTAACAGAAAAACTAAGAATGAACTATTTTATATCAAAACCTCAGTGCCTTTCATATTATTACTGTTTTTTAATGAAAATCCTTTAGTTGTAATAAAACTGTGACTAATGCTGTCCTTCCTTTTTGATCATGTTTTTCCACCTTAAAACATGAATACCTAATCTCTGAAGTGAGTTAGCATACGGCTGCTCTAAATAATCAAAATAACCATCTATTTAACTCTGGACCCTCCTCTTACTATCTGTATGACATTGAGTAAGTTATGCAGGTTTTCACCATCTCAGTTTCCTTACCTGTAAAACAGAATCATAACAGAATAATTCCTAGTGGTGTTGTAAGAAATAAAAATAAACAAATAAACTGCCTGGAAAGTATCTGGTATGTACTAGTACTCAATAATAAGCTTTTACTAATTCAAAAAGATATATGCACTCCTATGCTTACTGCAGCATTATTGATAATAGTCAAGTTATGGAAACAATACAACTGATGAATAGATAAGGAAGATGTGGGGTGTGGGTGGGGACACACACTCACACACAGTATACAGGAATACTACACAGCCATAAAAAGAATGAGTTCTTGCCATTTGTGACAACATGGATGGACCTAGAGGGTATTATGCTAAATGAAATAAGTCCGACTAAGAAAGATAAATACCATACAATTCCACTCATTAGTGGAATCTAAAAAATATAAATAAATGAATAAATGAATAAACAAAAAACAGAATCAGACCTGTAAATACAGACAACAAACTGATGCTTGCCAGAGGGAGGGAGTTGGGGGAATAGACAAATTGGGTAAACGGGAATGGGAGATACTAGCTTCAAGTTATGGAATGAATAAGTTATGGGAATAAAAGGTACAACATAGGGGATATAGTCAACGGTACCATAATAACATTGTATGGTGACAGATGGTAGCTACACTTGGGGTGAGCACAGTATAATGTATAAACTTGTCCAATTACTATGTTGAACACCTGAAACTAATGTAACATCATGTATCAACTATACCCAAATTTATAATTTTTTTAAATGTAAGAACTTTTAAATAAATTTTAAATAGTAATAACAAGCTTTTATTTCAAACCATACTTCTAAACTCTCAAAACATAAAGTCATAGTCTTACGGGCCACACTTTGGATTTGACTTTGAAACTTGTTGTGCTTTCTATTTGGTATACTGTTCCCCTTGATTCAGCATTCATCCAACACATATTAACTCAGTGACTACTCCATATAAAGCACTGGTCTAGGCACAGTGCAAATGAAAGAATGAAAACAACAAACCTCTCACCTTTAGAAGACAATTTAGAAGAGAAAATGAGAAACTGTCAGTATGTAAGGTAGAAGCTAGTGCCATAAAAGGCAGGTATCTGAGAATTCAGAGGAGACAATAGTTAATTCCAGCAGGACTGGAGGTAAGGGATCCAAGAGTCACTACCATGGTGTGGGGTTCAGGCCAGCTACACAAAAGGTACCACTCAGCAGGGCTCAGCAACAAGGAAAGAATATGACCTCATCGAGTTTTTGGCTACACACATTACAAAATCCTTTCCCCACTGGCACACTATTCAAGGTGAAAGTTCTCAAAAACACTGTGACCAAATATCCATGCATATAAACATTGGGGTCTTTAAAATTCCTCTTTACCAGGACCCTGAAGACAGAAGTTGAAATCAATTAAATTTATGAACTTCTAATTCCATAAAGCTCTATCAGGGAAACAGCATCCTATGGAGTTTTATAGCAAGAACTCTACAGTCTAATCTTGGCAGATTAGTAATGGAAAAAGAAAAAAAAAACAGCTCTGCTACCTAATGATGGAGAGCCTCTCCATGGTAGTCATGGAGAGAAAAATCTATTGGCATCTGCCCAAAGCCCAGTAAGCAGATGGCCATGGGCACAAAATCCATCACGACAATTGGCACCTCACTGGAATGCTCTGAGCAGTCAAGGGGCCTGAAAAATGCCCTTCTTTGGCTGCCCTTCCTCCTGAGGCATATTGGTGGCACAGGAGGGAGACAACTGCCTGACTGCTGCCAAAGGAAGAAAAGATGGCCTTTAAAATCTAGGCTACTGCAGCCTCCTGGGTAGTCAATCTGGTGCCTTTCAAGCAACCAGAGAGTATCTTAAAGATGTGTGTCTGATTTCCTTCAGGATAAATGATACCCAACAGATTCCATTCAAAGCTAGCTCAAGGATAACACGCCAAGCTCCAAGATGGCAAAGGGGTCTAGGCGCTCTATAGCGAGGCCCAAGATATCAGGTATATGGCACAACATTGTTTTACCTATTTTCAGATTCTTAAATTGGTGATGTGCAGTTAACTAAGTATATTTCTGTTCTTTAAGGAAAAGTGCCGCTGGACTATTAAGGTTGTTAACTACTCGAAGGGTCAATACTCCTAACAATCTACTTTGTAGATTTTGCTACTTTGGAATTTTTTGTTTTTAATATAATTTATGGTCAAATTGGTTTCTATACAACACCCAGTGTTCATCCTAACAAGTGCCCTCCTCAATGCCCATCACCCACTTTCCCCTCTCCCCCACCCCCCATCAACCCTCAGTTTGCTCTCAGTATCCAAGAGCCTCTTATGGTTTGTCTCCCTCCCTCTCTGTAACTTTTTTTCCCCCTTCCCCTCCCCCTCCCCCATGGTCTTCTGTTAATTTTCTGAAGATCCACATATGAGTGAAAACATAAGCTAATTTGGAATTTTTAAAAGTTAATGAAGATCAACTTTTTGAAATTTATAGTTTTGGATTTTTTATAATATTGCCTAACATTTCAGATACTTTAACCACCTGGCATTAAAACATCCATTAAATCACAATAGACACATACTCAAGCACACTGGTTAGTCTTAAGATGCCCTTAAGTAGACCTACCTGAATCCACATGTTGGCCTTTATCCCAAGAAACTATTAACTGAGTTTCAGTAATAAGGATATCTAAATATTAAACATCACTCTTAAATAAGATAGTTATTATTCCAGTATGAATTATTATTTGCATAAAATTTTGACTACTCTGCACATTCACGTTGGCTTTAAATATAGTTGAGAACTGCCTCCTGAAAACAACAAAGTCACAGCCAATGCACCCAAGATCCCTTTAACTCATGTTGTTCTTTAAATAAATTACATAATCCTAATTGTTATTTCGATTGCCTTAAGGCCTGAAACAGTTTAACAATAAAGGTATCTGACTATTCAATAACCTACCCCATCAACAAGAAAATCACCAGTTTTAAGGAATGTCTAACAACAAATTTGTTCAAGACAAAGATGCTGTCATCAGCTACTGGCTGAGGAAATTGTTATATTATTTCATAATGGCAAGGACAGTTTATCATCTTAATATATACCTTTAAGAAATGTTATGTAAATACATTAAAGACTACAATTCCATAAATAAGGACAACTTTAACAATATAAACTTCATTACAACTGAGATAATATCAAACTACCCTAAAGATAAAAGTGATAAGCATGAAAATAACATAAATGGTAAGAGATTGGGATAAGTGCAGGTAAAGTTTGGTAGAAAATAAAAAGTCAAAAACACCTATTTACAAGTGGCTAGTTTTCAAAAGTGGATGAACCAAAATTGTTCCCTCGGAAAAATCAAGTAAAATTCTTAAATAAGAATTTTATAAGAATAACTCTTTTCAATATCATAAGGGGGGAAGAGACTTCTCTTTAGGAGAGAACTTGACTCTTTACTGACTCCTCTTCAAAGAGTGCTTTGTGACCATTCAGTCATGGCCTAGGGTTTTGGCTATACTGTACTCCCTCAGCTTCATCCGTAAGCAGTGATGGAGGCAATGGTCCTCCATGGGACTGGCTAGGGCTGGCTATGCATATCCACCTCCCCCTTATGGCAGGCTTCAAAGTATAGATTTGATGGGAGGGGTAAAACTGGAGTCTATGGTTCTTAATTCTTTAAAATTATAGCATTCTCCTCATCCTTGTAAACCTAATAGAACCAAAGAGTAATTCCGGGTTGCTGTTAGATTTCACTTGCCCCCCCCTTTTTTTTTTCCTTTTGATGACTGATGCCACAAAGTTAGTTAATATGAAATGGGGTTTGTTCCTAACCCTAGCAGAGAAATCTGGGCTCATTTTAGTATGACCTATTTGAAAACACCCTGATTTTAAATCATCAAGCCCAACTTGTGGGGGGAGCAGAGTAAAATAATACCCTTCTCAGAATAAACATGCAAATTTCTTGCAAATACATTCTTTCTCCCAAGAGTAAATACAGAACATACTCTAAAGAAGCACCACCCAACGTTAAAATACAACTAGCTCAAAATGTAGCATGTAAACATGAGTACCTCCAGCCAGGATCTTCTCTTCTAATTCTGCCATTTGTTTCTTATAGGCTTTTAAAGCTGCTTCTTTGAAAGAAGGACGAATTCTCTTTGGCTTTATGATTTCCATGGGCTGTTCAGGGATGTTTTGGTTTTCATCTTCTTTTATTTCCATTTCAGCTGATGTTTCATTTAATGGCTCCAATCCTCCTTCACTAACCATATCATCTGCCTGCACGTCATAACCCTCATCTTGTGGGGTTTCATAAGGTGTTTCATATGAAGGATGATCGTATACCTGCATTTGTTCATCTGTTTCAGTCATACTAGTCCTGTTTTCTAGCTTTGCAAGGACTTGTTCCATCACTTCAACATAATCTGTCTCATTATCAGCCACTGGTTCACTATAGTCCTCCTCATCCTCTGCTTTGTAGTAAAAAGGCTCTGTGTAGACATCAGAATCAAGGGTGGTACTTGACTCATTTGCAGTTGATTGGGATAATGTCCGAAATCTCCCCATTAAGGAAGAGCCACTATCTTCATACCCACTGAGACTCTGTGTGCTTTTGTTCCATACCACTTCCAATGCTGATTTAGCTCTCTGTAATGTAGATCCAAATTTTGGGAAACTGAAAGCCTTATCAGAAAGGTCAATACTTAATCGACTATGCCAAGATTTGGGTGGGGCATCCTCTGAATCATCGCTTTGCAATTCACTTTGACTTCGATACATCATGGACAATTGGTTTTGATTTTGGTACAGATCATTAGAATTTGCTTCCTGGTAAGAATCATATTGGCCAACCCATTGGCCTTGTGGTTCATTATCCAACCCAGGGCATGGAGATGAATTGTCATCTTGGGTTAAATCATAGCTCTCAGAGTCATCCTGAAAGTCACTCTGGCCCTTTCCCAAGTCTTCTAGGTCTTTATTGTAAACATCTAGTTGTTGATCAGATAGACTGTTTGTGTCATAGTCAAAAGCTTCCTGGGTGGATGAATCTAAACCTAAATCAGTGCCTTGCTCTACTTGATTCCATTCTTTCCATGGAGAAAGATCCTCATGTAAAGAGAGCTGAGAATCACTGTAATGACTTCGGTCCCCAGATGCACATACCATACCATTACTCATTCCACTATCCACAGTTTCTGTGTTCTCAATTTCACTCTGCCCTTGGACACCCTGAAGTGCCCCTTTCAAATGTTGATTCTGAGGACTGTCATACAAGGTGGCTGTGTCCTCCTGCTTCCTCTGCCAAAGTTCTCGGTCTGAAGATGACAGGAGGGAGCTTCCATTAGTTCTAGTAAAAAACTGATTTTCTGAAAAATCCTCTGAGTAAGATTGACACAACTTGGAAAAATCTGATTCAGAACGACTAAGTTTAGCAGTGAAAAAATCACTCTGTGAATGCCAGAGGGGTGTAGCATCTGCATAATGGGTTGTAGTTTGTTTTTCCAAATTATCTGATTCTGGCAATTGTGAGGAAATTTTATCATAATCAGACTTACTTGAAATTCTGCTGCCACTAGCAGTTTTATTCTTGGCTCTTGAATTGTGTGATTTTGAACTTGACTTGGAAGTACTTCCTTTTGTTGGAAACTCTGACTTGGAAAGCACAGCATAACTATTTCTATTGAGGTCAGATTCCAGCTCTCCATCACTGTCATCAGGTGACTGCCAATTATTCTTCTTGTTTTTGGGCTCTGGAGTAGACAGCTTTATATCCATGCTTTCATATGTCTGGGAGGATGGTATCCCTCTTTCTTTTCTTTCTCTTATGTCATGAGTAAGAATATCTGTTGAGATTCCAATGCCTGTTCCTTTGAGTTTGTATGATTTTTTTAATACAGAATCTCTTTGCTGAGGGGTTTCAAAGTACACGAGTATGGGTCGAGGCTTTGCATTTGGGCAGTCCCTCTGGTGTCCTATCCTTTGAGCAAATTCAATTTTAATTGCATTTGGTACATCTGAAAAGCCCATTTTATCTACTAGAATTTGATATACCACACTTTCAATGTATTCAAATCTTTCTTCAGGCACATTTAGAAACCTCAGGCTTGCCTTGCTACCCATATGACCTAAATGTTTAATATAATCATGAATGTCTCTGGTTTCCCTCCGAGATTGGACAAACCCTGTACGTAGCTGCTCAATTTCACTTTGCACAACCTCCACACTGCTGGAGATCTCATCTATAGAATGCTTGAGAGCATTGACATGCCCTCGTAGTTCAGAGAGTTCCGTTTCGATCTGACTTATCCCCTGAAGTTCCTTAAAGATCATTTCCATGACATCATGTGTTTGGCTAATGCAGCCAGAGGAACTGAATCCTGGCTCGAGGGCATTTGTCTTTGGGTTCCGTGCAGTTCTGTCCAAAGATTTACTTCTTATTCCCCAGGTTTTCTTCATTGTGCTCAACTCTGAATCTGATGAAACACATTCCTGACTCTTTTTCCATTTTCTCAGTTTGCGTAAAGCTCCTAGCTTTAAGCTATGTAAAGTGCGTTCTCCATCAGAACTGCCCTCAGAGGGGGCCAGGCTGCTTGAACTCTTTCTATTGCGTCTAACTGGCATTGTGTGTGTTGACTGTGCCTGGTTTTCTGTACTACTCCTTAGTTCGTTGAGTGATTCTGAATAGGAACTCTCAATTGAAGATAACTCTTGAAGCAGATCCTCATTATCACTGTTAGTTACATTAATATTCTTTTGTAGGCCATTGGCGATAGCTACTCGGTAACTGAATGTTGGTGAGAGGGAAAATTCTTTATTAGTCTCGTCTTCTTCAGTGGATAAGTTGCGAGTAGATGAACACTTCGCAATCTTCTTTACAGTGCTTTTTAAGGTATTAGAAAATTTAGGGGTTTTGGTCTGGCCAGCAGTAGGAAAGTCTTGATCCTTTTTGTGCTGACGATTCTCTTTTTTTTTGGTTGTATTTCCCAGTTTCTTTGTAAACATTCCTTTGCAAAGCTTATGTATGTAAGGTAAAATCAGGCTCTTGAAAAGATTAGCCACCATGGAGAGCAATTAGTGCAAGTTTTCCTGCCCCAAAGTAGTAAACAAAGTATCAGGATGAAAATCTGTAAATCCAAGGCAAGCATCTCTGTTCAGATGTTCTTTGAATTACTGAAACTAACAAGAATGGCAGCCATGGTTCTGCTGCAGTGTCAATGTCCTGTGACAACCATAAGCAAAGCTCCATTTATGAAAGACATTCTCTCCCGGAGAAGGGGTTTCAGGAATCTCTCTCATTTCCACATATCTTCATATAGTGTCTAAAAGAAAGAAATGTTGAAATGATTATCAGAATTCAATTCTAGATTAATCCCATTTCTAACATATTTCTGAAGTAGTCAAGATACACAGTGTATGAAATATTGCTGAGGGGAGCAGAGGAGTATGTGAATTTCAGTACAGAGTTATTTTTAAAATAACTATAAAGCAAATTGGTACCAATAACTACATTAAAGTTATATTTTTCTTTTTAAATCATTAATTAGGGGACACAACTCACACAGTAATAAAAGGTAATAATAGCTATTTAGAAAAGGCTGTGTAAGATTATAGGCCAATTTAAAAAGCTATATTAACGACATATTATCATTTCCACTTTGTTTCCTTTTCTAAAATTTCATTTACACAAACCTAAGCATTTAAATTTTCCTCCAATCTAGACATTTAAAAGTCATCAAATTCATATTATTCATATATGTAAGCCCTTTTCTTGTTCAAATAACATTTTACTTTTCTAGATATTGAGTGGGAATTTCTTAAATAATAAAGTCATCCAAGTGAGAAATATTTCATATAATGAAATAAATACCAAGAGAAAACATATTTGAAAACATGCTTGGATTTAATATATCCAAGTTTTGAGAGGACATGACTTGAAAGAGTTGAGCCATCCCAATCAACTGGTATAGCCTTGTGGCAAATGGCAGGGAACCCATCTCCAGGGCAGATAGAGTACCAAATTACAAAAGGAAATTGTGTCACAAATAAAAGTTACCTACTGATAATCAAAAATTGGTTAGGTAGAACTCATCCAATGAGTTGATATTTTATAATGCAAATGACCACACCAGTAACTAATATTTACGATGGTTAATTTCGTGAATTACATGAAGTAAAAGAAGAGAAAAAGAGAGAAAAAGTTTACATTAATTTTCCTGGTTCAATATTACCACACCTTGTATGCGGTAGGTTCTAAACAAAATTTTGTGGAATTGAGCTTAACTGTTTTACAGCTGAAAGAAACCACAAAAATACCGGTAACAGCCAAAAAGCCTTTCCTAACATTGAACTACATATTTGAGTGGATAAATAATCTATGTAATTCTTTAAAGAATACATCACCAACTGTATATTGTTCTAGGAGCTGGCTGGCTATCAGCTCCCTCTCCTTAGAAATCTGCCATTTTTACCTCACTGACATTCTGCAGGGACTTGAAGGGAAAAATGCTCTCGCCAGGAGACAAGCTTCACAAGAAGAAGCAAGGCAATGTAAATTAGAATGAGAAGCATAAAGATGGAGGAGAGACACATTCTAAAGAAGTCCTTGTCTTCTGGGTCTCATAAACTATTAAGAGTCTAATTCCTCTTGTCTGAACCAGTTTGGTATTCACTCATAATTATAAGCCAGGACCTGCTTTCCACTTCTGTAAGTGTCAAGAAATTGACTACTAAATTAAAATTTAAAAAGAAAATACTTTTTGTACCCCTTGACAAACTTTTCTTGTGGAGAGAAGACTTTGGCAATTGGCAGTAGGATAGGTAAATTATTTTAAAACTAACTTTCATAGAATAAACTACTCTAATCAGCATTCAACTCATGATCCTGAGTCTATCATACCTCAAAAAAGTGCTTACTCTTTGTTTAAATGAGAGCAACAATTTTGTTAATGCTTCTGACATTTCATGAAATCATTATACATTTCCTGACCTGCATTATTTGTTCAGAACTATTGTTCTAGGTAATAATTGTTGGAAAATTTTTAATCAGGAAAATTCAACCTGAATTGAAGCCATGCCTCAAAAAACATGAACCCAAGGGCATGCGTCCACTGTTGTACCTACATACCTACTTGCTCTATATTCTGACCACATAGAGTGACTTAGTATTCACTAAGGGCTCTATGATTTTTCACACCTTAGTAACTTTTCTATTCTCTACCTAACATATCACTAGTATCTTGCCCACCCTGTCTGTAAAAATGATATTTAAAGTCCAGAATCATTTGTCCTGTGAAGACCTCGCCAGTGTCCCAAACTGAGCGTTTCACTCTCTCTGCCACACACCCACAACCCAGTTCATAGGCAATTAGAACTCTTCTGTATTACAGTCTTATTTCTTTCTCCATTCAGTAGATCTTCCTTAAGGGTAAAAATTGTAACTTGTCCTATTGTAAACATCCTGTATTCAGCACACATGATAAGCACTCAATAAATGCTTACTGAAGAACTGGCCTAGGGGCACCTGGATGGCTAAGTCAGTTAAGCATCTGACTGCTGCTCAAGTCATACCTCATGGTTCGTGAGTTTGAGCCCTGTGGCAAGCTCTGTGCTGACAGCTCAGAGACTGGAGCCTGCTTTGGAGTCTGTGTCTCCCTCTCTCTCTCTGCCCCTCCCCCGCTCATGATCTGTGTCTCTCAAAAATAAACATTAAAAAAATTAAAAAAAAAAAAAAAAGAACTGGCTTAAGGGTACAAAGTTCCAGTTACTAAAGATGAATAAATCCTAGATATCAGCTATACAGCATAGTGCCAATAATTAATACTGTATTGTATACTTACAATTTTTGCTCAACAGGTAGATCTGCATTAAGTGTTCATATCACAAAATACACTTTTAAAAAAAGTGGATAAAGCTGATGAATATGTTTATGGCATAGATTGTGATGATGGCTTCACAGGTGTGAACTTATTTAAAACTCATTTTTTTTTATTTTTTTTTTAACGTTTATTTTTAAGACAGAGAGAGACAGAGCATGAACGGGGGAGCGGCAGAGAGAGAGGGAGACACAGAATCAGAAGCAGGCTCCAGGCTCTGAGCCATCAGCCCAGAGTCCGACACGGGGCTCTAACCTACGGACTGCGAGATCGTGACCTGAACTGAAGTCGGACGCTTAACCGACTGAGCCACCCAGGCGCCCCTAAAACTCATTTTAAAGAAAAAGAATTGGCCTTCATTTTAGCCACTTAAATATCTTCACCTGGTTGCCCAAAATTAAACTCCATCTAACCTAGTTGTTTTCATGAATTATTAATCTCAATTATTATCATAATTACTACTTCCTTGAGACATATACTCAGGAGTCATTCCAGCTCCCCTATGGTTCATCCCATGTCCACACTGATGGAATATATTATCTCATCCTTTGAGTAATACCTTAGTTCTGAACTCCACAATTTCTCATCTGAACTATTACCATTGTATTCTATATGGTCCTCCTGACTCGAACTTGGCCCTTCTCTCCAATTTTCCTAAGATTAATCTATAAATCCTCCTACCTAAAATGCTGACAGTTTTAACTGGTGTATTTCCTGTCACTACCACAAGCACATTTGCCCCATTCATGATGAGGTAGTAACAGTTCCTTGATTACCATACCATTAACTCACCAGTGTGCTTTGTCTATGCTGTTCATTCTGCCTCCCATCCTTTCTTCTTTACTTCACCTCCGCATGTCTCTCTCATGAACATCTCTAAAAAATCTACATATCCCAGACCCAGCAAGGATCAACATCACCCTGTTTGACCTCCTCGGAGTCAGTGGCTCCTCTGGTGTGCTCCCAAGGGCCTTGAATGTACCTTTGTTATGGTAACTCTTACAGCAATTATTTATGTAAAATGTGTTAACTGCATCTCTCCCAGAACTGTGAACTCTTGGAGATGTGAAGTTGTGTTTTATTTAACTTTAAATATCCATTTTGCCTGATATGTAGTAGACTCATAATGTTTGTTGGACATATGAGTAAGTATATAAATGAATGAATAGACAAATAATAAGTCCATGAGTTAATAGATGAATATTAGAGATCCAAGAAGCCTAAGATGGCTGAGCTGGACTTAATCCAGAGAAAGACAAGCAGTGTGAGCAGAGGTCATTTATCACAAACATTCATGCCCTGTCCAAAGAGGGAGAAAGATCCACCCTGAAGAAAGATAAGGAAAAGAGGGAGAGGAGTCTGGATGGACAAAATGCTGACAGAATGTGACAAGTTTTGAAATTTAGGTTGAGAAGTTCCATTTATGAGGAAGGGAGAAGGGGGTCAAGGAGATGGGGAGAGACCAAGATATCATATGATTCTCAACTACTTGAATTCAAAATCTTATACTTACCCTCCAATTGTGTTAACTTCAGTAACACAGCCACATATTAATTTTGGTAATAAATTCTAGGGTTAAGATTAAAGGTTTTGAGGAGATCTTTGAGAGACATTGAAATACAAGAGTAGGTTGTTATGGAAAAATAATAAGAATATTTAATTGTTACTTACTATGTGTCAAGCACCACATGCGTATAATTTTCTAAAATTTACCTCATTTCATTTCCATAATTGTGTGAAATATGTATTATTATTTTCCAGGTAAGAAAGCTAAAGTTTCAAGTTTTTTTAGGAAATTTGACTTAGGCCATGCAATTAACAAGAAACACAACCTGACTCCAACCCCAGATTTGGATTCCAAGTATATAAGCTCTGAAAGTAATACTAGGGTAGAATATAAAGTAAAATATTTTTGCAGGTATGTTAAATTCATTTTGTTAGAGAGCTATTTACTATGACTATAAAGCTAGGTACCCTACTGGGCTAAAAGAGCTAATGAACCTTTAAACAGTAATGTATTGCTAAATCCTTACCAGAATTAAGTTAAAGCATTTTCAGATCAATAAACAATTTTGTTTCTTACCAAACACATGAAAGTAGGTGAACTGGGTATTTATGTATCAAATTTTTTTTTCAATAAAAATGTTAAAACCATAAAGTGATTAAGAGGTTTACCCTAAGCTAATAAATTATCTTTAGAAAATAAACAGAAAGACCTATTTTCCCAAGAATGAAAGTCAAATGAATTGTGTCTTCTTTAAATTTTTCTTTCAATGTTTGTTTATTTTTGAGAGACAGAGTTTGAGTAGGAAGGGGCAGAGACAGAGGGAGACATAGAATTCAAAGTAGTCTCCAGGCTCTGAGCTGTCACCACAAAGCCTGACACGGGGCTAGAACCAACAAACCCTGAGATCATGACCTGGGCCGAAGTCAGACACCCAACCGACTGAGCCACCCAGACTCCCCTGTGTCTTCTTTATTTTTGATAATTAGATATGTGATTTCTTCACCCAACTATAGCCCATTTATATTTTTTACTTACTCCCATTGCTATTTTCTGAGTAAATGATGACATCTAGTATTAATACTTCTTTAAGAACTTTGGAACCTACAAAGTACTTCTGTGTGTATCAACTCATATGATTTGCATGGTAACCTAATAAAGTTATTATCTGCAGTTTATGTTTGAAGGTGGTAAATCTCAGAGTTGCTAAGGTAGGTGCTTGGGCCTCTGGACTCAAAAACTTGCTTCCTTCACTATAGTGACATACATTCTTACTTTAGACAATTAATACAGCAATAGCTTACTGACCAACTACAGTAATATTTCACACCATTCTAAACCATGCCACATGCTGATTTCCATCTAAACTTCCTTAAATGCTATTTTTTTTCTTCTTTGTCTCCAACTACAGACTATACCAACTCTACACTAGGCCACTTTATGGTTCCATGGATGCACTAAAGTATTTTTTCATTGTTTCTTTTATTCATGTTCTTCACCTTGCCTAGAACGTCCTCCAGTTTTACTGATCTCAATCATTTAAAGGATAGATCAAAACTCATCTTTTCCACAAAATTTTCTTTATTTGGTCATCTTTATTTTCATATAATTTTTATAACATCATGATATTCAGTCTTTATTTATTCTTCTAAACTATTTATCACATAGCTCTTTTACATGTTTTCCATTTTTAATGCTTATTTTAGGTCATACTCCATCCTGAGGGCTTTGTATATATTACTACATTAATGTTTGATTGTAAGCTCTGCAAGAGATAGTGTTATTAACCCCCATTTTACAGGTGAAGAAACTGAGAAACTGGGAACTTGAGTAGCTAGCCCAAAGCCACACAGCTAGCAAGTTATGTAGATAGATTGCAAACCAAACTGACTGGCTTCAGTCCTTAGTCATAAACACCACTATACTGTAAAGCTGATCAGAACCAAAGTTAGAGAAAAAGGCAATTACCTATGTATTATGCTTGAAGAACTGCCCCGTCAGGAAGAATCTACTCTAGTTTCTTATATTAGAGTTTTATTCCCTTTACTTAAAATTTTGGTTCTTGGGGCACCTGGGTGGCTCAGTCAGTTGAGCATCCGACTTCGTTTTGGACTCTACGTTTTGAGGCTTATCAGCCATTCTGTATCTTGGTATAAATGGCTTATTAGAATATTCCTCAAGAATAGGAGGGAGATTGGGGTGCCTGGGTGGCTCAGTCAGTTCACATCCAACCTCAACTCAGGCCATGATATCAGTTCTTGAGTTTGAGCCCCACATCAGGCTCTTGTGCTGACAGCTCAGAGCCTGGAGCCTGCTTCAGATTCTGTGTCTCCCTCTCCCTCTGCCCCTCCCTCCTCTCAAAAATAAACAAACATTAAAAATTAAAAAACAAAGCATATGAGGGATATCACAAAGAGGGAGACAACAAAGAAGCTTGGGGATGGAATGAGTCTTCTACCAAAGGAGGGAAGTAGAAGGGTAGGTCAGAGATGAGAGACTGAGAACCTTACAATAAGCTTTGCCCTCTTACTCTCTCATGCATGGCCTTGCCCTCTTCCTAGCTATGCTGCACATCACTTGAGGATAAAAACTATGTTTATCTTAGTCTTTGTAACTTCTGCCCACTTACATGCATGGATAGTAGAGCATAAGT
Source organism: Panthera pardus (assembly GCF_024362965.1). Taxonomy (NCBI): domain Eukaryota; kingdom Metazoa; phylum Chordata; class Mammalia; order Carnivora; family Felidae; genus Panthera; species Panthera pardus. The sequence continues at coordinate 42,983,371 of NW_026526810.1, forward strand.
ATCCTGGCTTACAGATGTGCAACTTGGAATGCTATCATCCCAGAGATAAGTGCGTTTTTTGTTTTCGCTTCAAAAAATCCATCCTTCCCCCCTCCCAGACAAAATCAGATGTGGAAACCCAATGATACAATTAGTAAAGCAGAGCTCCTTGGGTTGAATTAAGGGAATAGGACTGGAGTCCCATGTTACCTGCTGCTTCCACATCAGCTACAGCCCATATAGCCTCTATACAGGATCCTAGGGCTTGGGGAATACAGTTTGAGAAGTGCTAATCCTCAAATTAGGCACAGCATGAAATGAAAACCCAGAAAGGTCAAAATACTAACCTAAGTTCACACAGCAGAGATGGAACAAAAACGCGGGTCTCCTGCCTCAACTTCAGTGTTTTATTTTTCTCCCTGTGCTGTTTTGCCTTCCTCTAAAGGAATCTCATCCAAGGGGCTGGCAACTTCCTACTGTGCCCAATGTTCTCTGATATGATAATCTGACTCCTAAATAATTTGACTTTTACCTTGATTCTCTATAGTCAAGTCTGTAATTTTCTGGAACTAGAAATCCTTTGATGTTAAAAGAGATTTCTAAAAGGAAATCTTGTGAGCAATTTCAACATGTTGGAATTCTATTAGAGATTTAAGCTGTGTAAAGTAAGGCCATTGAGGAAGAATACCCATTCTGGAAAAAAAGCCATTACTACTTCTCATGTTTTTCACATCTGTGTCCCACCAGGTTAGATGGACACATTATCAGCCTAGTGTCGTCCAATGCCTAGGCAGGGTCCCCGACTCCTGTAAGACAAATCACCTCACACACACACACACGCATGCGCACACACACACACACACGTGCTTCCTCAACACTTTTTGGTTGTTTCTATCCAAATGCGCAATGTCTACTTCGTCTTCAGTATGTTAAAATAATTACTTTGTGCTCCAAAGAACCTCACAAGGTAAAATATTACTCTCTTTTTAAAAATAAGAACACCAAGTTTCAGAGATCTTAATTTACTCAACACTACTCAAGTGAGAGGGCTAGAAATTTAACAATTTCTGCATGATTTGAAACCATACTACTCCACATTGTTCAAAGCAAAATGCCATCAGTTCTATCAGAGCACCTCCATCCTTGCTGAGGAAGAGGTATATTCTACTTGGTGCCCAGTTGAATTCCAGTGTACACCATTCATTAATTTAGGAGGGGAGCACACGGTGGAGGCTTAAGCCAGTCTGCTCTGAACCATAGCTCTGCTACATACAAGCTGAACACAATCAACAGAGTTTAACCTCTCTGTTCCTCAGCTTCCTCATCTGATAAGTGAGATAATGGTACCAACTTCCTCATGGTGTGTAATGACTAAATAAAAATTACAGTAGTTCTTGTAATATCAGAAGTGCTCAAAATATTATTGTCATTAATAAGTAAAAATAGGGGCAACTGGGTGGTTCAGTCGGTTAAACATCTGACTCTTGGTTTCAGCTCAGGTCATGATCTCACAGATAATGAGTTAGAGCCCAGCACTGGACTCCACTCTGATAGCGTTGAGCCTGCTTGGAATTCTCTCTCTCTGCCCCTCCCCTGCTTGCACACGTGCTCTCTCTCAAAATAAATAAACTTAAATTTTTTCATTAAGTAAAAATAAGATTTCCATCTGAGGAGACCTTTTCTCCCCTCCCACTCCTTGCCCAACTGTAGGGCAGTCAAGAAAGCTCCACTGTAACATAACCTCTCTTCTCTGTTAACTTCAACTAATGAAAATTGGCCAATATTTTTTTCAAGGTAGAGTAAGAGTCATACTAGCTCTAAAGGTTTACAAAGAAGATAATAATTTGTAGTGTCCTACCTAGTTAAAAGTTAAGTCTTTAAAATGTTACATATTCTAAAGGGATAGCTAAGAAATGCACAGTGGTTTTACTGTATTTTATTAATTCTAAGACATACATTTTCACAATTTAACATTTCTGAAACTGGGATTGGGACCACAGAAATTCTTTGTGTTCTTCACGTATGGACCACAAATGATATGACTGATTTCTTTGGAATGTTTGCAAGATGTTTGAGATAATTTGATAATAACACATCTATCTTATTTCTTCGTGGGATGCACTGTTTGGTTCTTTAATCTCCATTTTGTTCCTCATCACCCCTCTGTTACCCCCAACAAAATGCTATTTAAACCAAAACTCATTAAGACAGCTGGAGTGTCTTGAATTTCTTACTTAGGTAGTTGGATTCTACATTCAGGTCAAGCAACATCTCCCTGCAGAGGTCTCCCTGATGGCCCAGGAAAGAACTAATGTGTTCCTCCATCTGTGTCATAAGCTCATTTGGACATAATGGATACATTCTCTGAAGTATATGCACAATCTTAGTATACTGTATTACATATATTATAGCACATATTGTGAGGTAATATAATCCCTCACGTTCTTCTTAATGGAATATATGAAGGTACCTGATATTTAGTAGCTATTTAATTTTCATTGGAAATAAAATAAATTCATTTATTATAATTAATCTCCTCAACCATGAATAGAAGTCAACGTAATGTTAGTAAGACAGAAGAGGAAAGGAGTTATACTCTTCTTGATTTAAGTTTAATCCTTTCCTGGAAGAAGTAATTATCACACATTCTGCACAAGTAAAGTTCACATTTCTAAGTTATTACTGTATTTCTACAAGAACCATCTATACAATAAAGTATTTCAGCCAAAAAAAAAAGTCTTATGCTAAGTGGTACATTGATTAGATGTCCACATGTCTAATTAATGAAATCTAAAGATCTCTGCACCTTGAGTGTCTCAATAAAAATCTGTTCACCAAGTACTCGTCATAGATGATTAGGTATTTCTAGCTCATTTTACTCAGTTTTATTACTTTTGATCTGTCCAAAAATTCATCTAGTGCCAAGAACACATCCTTAAAAGTAATACAATGGCCTAGTAAATAGCAACCATTTCAAAATTATTTCTAATTGGCCAATGAGGATATGCAATTTGTTCTACATCAGAAAAATGTAAATTAAAAGAAAATAGGAGATACTATTTTGTAGAGACAAAAATGGCTCAAATTTAAAAAGATCAGCCATTTCAAGTGCTGGAAAGAATGTGGAGCAACTGGAACTCTTATGCATTACAGAAGACAATGTAATATAATTACTCTAGAAACTGTGTGGCAGTTTCTTATAAAGTTAAACCTAATACTTATACTATGACCCAGAAATGCATTCCTAAGTATTTACCTGAGAGAAATTAAGATATGTTTTCCCAAACTTATAGAAGAATTTCTAAGATACCTTTATTAATGAAAGCCAAACAGTGGAAAACTACCCATCAGGAGAGTGGATACACCAATTACATTATATTAAAATAACGGGGCACTAATAAGGAATAAAAAGAATGACCCAAAATGTCACATGAATCTCTAAAACATTAAGTTGAGAAAAGTCAGATATAAGAGTAAATACTCTATTTAAATTATATTAAGTACCAAGCAAGACTATCTTATGATAATAGCAATCCAAAAATTGTTGCCTATGAAGAAAGAAAATGGACTTGAAGGAGACATGAGACAACTTTGGGGATGATAGAGATTCTCTGTAACTCAACAGGGGTACTAGGTGTGTTTATTTTAAAAATCTTCAAACTGTAAAATTGTTATCGGTGTACTTCACTGTTGAAAAATCTTATTCCAATAAAGATGTATAAATAAATAAATATAATGTGTACTTTGATAATGGAAATAGCCCATGAGAAGAAATTCCCTGGAATGGTGGACACTGGTTTAATGGACTTTTTTTGAAAATTAGGTCTTCTTTTAGTTCCACCATTTAGTGTTATTTCAGAGCACGCAGCACACAAAAAGAGTTACACACTCAAAAATATACAAGTCTAAGTAGAAAGACAGCATGGTTAGGAAACAAAAGGTTCTTTTGACAGCCAGGCTAATCACCAAGGCCAGGCCTCAATTTTCATACCAATTTGGAAATCTTCTAGCTGACACCAAAAAAGCCCCCTTGACTAAGGACAGACTGAAGTTGTCCAGAGGTTCAATGACATCCAATTGGAAAACTATAATAACTATCCAGAAAAACATTTATTTCAGCCCTTAGGTCACTGCACCTGTCTAAGATACAAGAATCTTCTTTCCAAAGGTCCTGTTTCCTCTTGTGCTATTGGTTGAATCACCACTCACCACCGCTGGGATAATGCTCCAACAATTATGTGTTCACTTGCTTATAGCTTAGTCTGTCTATACTGGGTCCATCCAACCTAACAATAAGCATGTTTACATCTTCCCTTATTAGAAACAAAGGAATAAAAGACAGTTTTCAGCTTTCCCTGAACGCTGTTACCTCCTCAAGTTACTGTACCTTCTACCAAAGTCTTCTGAAGCACAGAGGAGACCTGTGGTCTCAGCTTCCTCAGGAGTCCATTCATCTTCAACTTCCTACTATTTGGGTATTTTTTTTATTTTTTTTTAATGTTTTTATTTATTTTTGAGACAGAGAAAGACAGAGCATGAGCAGGGGAGGGGCAGAGAGAGGCAGACACAGAGTCCGAAGCAGGCTCCAGGCTCTGAGCTGTCAGCACAGAGCCCAATGCGGGGCTCGAACTCACAAACTGCAAGTTCATGACCTGAGCTGAAGTCGGACACTTAACCGGCTGAGCCACCCAGGCGTCCCAACTTCCTACTATTTGATTCTAGCCCCAGAACTCTACCAAATTCCTCTTTTATTGGGCATGAATAATATGTGTATAAACCAAACCTTCTCCAACTGTCTGCTGCATCTGAAGCCATTAACCACTTGGCCTTTCTTTAAATCATTCTATACACCTACATGACAACATGACCTACTGGAGTCTCTCTCTGGACACAGCTATTTTGACCAGAGTCATCACATGATAGAAACCGGGCTAATCAGTTCCTCTCTTTTGGGAACTGGGAGTTGGAACATGGAGTTCATGAGATCTTTTTGGTTATTTCAATAAGAAAGAAGAAAGAACATAAAAAAGACATAGGACATATGAAGACATATGAAGAAAGACATAAAGTTGTGACCTGAATGGTCAACTTTTGAACTTTGTAAAAATTGAGTGGTGAAAACCTATTTTCAGAAAAATCAAACAATGTAGACAAGAAATCAAAAGCAAAAATGAGACAACATACGGCCACAAAGGGAGAAAATGCCTTTATTTCTGACTACTTTCTAGGCCTTTGAGTTTTGTCTACAGTATGAGATCCAGTTTCCATAAGTGTTATCCTTTACAAAGAGACCCTAATGAGGTTCTCTACTGACCTTTCTATTTTGAGACTGTTACTCCTCTTTTTTCTAACTACCAAAGTATTAATATCTGCATCTACCTTCTCTTCTTTGCACTAATTCCTCATTGTGTATTGGCCAGTCTGGTCTGAATGACCATTAATATCTCAAATTCAACATTTTTCAATTCATCTTCACATCCATAACAATATTATCTAAATTTTTCATATAGTACTAATCAACAAAATCAACATGCTCTTAGTTACATAGACTGGTTCTCCAGGTTCACTTTTAACTCCTCTCTTTCTCTGCCATAAACTTCTAGCCACTTCTAAATATTATTGTTCTCAACTTTACAATTTCATTCCCCATACCTCTTTTCTACTTCCAGAGCCATCATCTTGGTCAGGCCCTCATCAGTGTACACTTTAGGTCAGTATCTTCTTTTAGAAAACATAGTAACTAACGTTGTAGGTCTTAATACATTCCAGTCACATACCATGTATCACACACATTAAAAAACATAAATTCACTTACTCTTCACCATAGGCTTCTACACTTGACTATTACCAGGACTTCCTAGCTGTTCTCACCTCACCAATTGTGCTTTAACTCTAGATGTATCCTTGTTCTGTAGTAAAAGTGAGAATTTTAAATTTGAATGAATGTTGCACAGCATGGCAACAGACCAAAATTTAGATGCTTACATAATTAGCATCTTCACTCCTTTCCCCTTTAAAGTATTAGGTGCAGTGCAGTTCTCTTCACACAATGGAACTTCATTTGATTCTAACTCTTGGGTGAAAGTCAATTACTTATGCTTCACAGGATGCAAGCAAACTGGGTGTGGCACTTACAACTAAAATTAAAATTAGTTTCTCACTCAACAAAGCTGCAATTTCATCCTCTTCCTATATCACAAGGTGCTTTTTAAGTAAATCCATAAAGAACTTATATCATAATTCCTAAGAGCAAAATATGTTTTAGCTTCTTCAGTAAAGATATAGCATGATCCATATAATAATAGATAATATATGCTTCCAATGAAGAACTCAAAATATCAAGGCAGTTCTTTAAAAATATCTTACATTTTTTACTAAGGATTACTAAATTATACATGTAAAATCTCTTCAGTTTAAAACTAAAACATGCTTATCATTAGCCAGCTCTTACCTCAAACAGCATCTGGGAGTAAACAATCACAATGAAAGCAGTTGGTAACTTGATCTATAGGACGTCTAGATGCTGGTGTAGCAGAAATAAGAAAAAAGAAAGAAATTAAAAAGGCAGTACAAAAATACATCTCTAATAACCACAGCAGTTAACATATACAATGTCTATCTATCCAAATTCAAGTTTTCCAAAGAGTGCTCTCACAAAGGAAAGTAAGCCCTCCCTCTCTCCCACAAAATCACCCTAAGATTCAGGCTCTGAATGTCCCTGTGTTTGTCTGTCCCCTCCTGACTCAGTCCATACCCTTCTTTTAGGCTTGGATGACAACTACAAAGCCAAGACCCAAAGGAATGGCATGCCAAATTAGACGATCTTTGATATCCAGGAACCAAAATCTGGTATTTTAAAATACATTTTAGAAATAGAAGTTTAAAAATAATTTAAAAAATAATCAGTGAGAAAGCCTTCTGAGTAAATTTCTATGCCTTCAGAGAAAGAAGGACATAAAAAAAAGATATCCCAGAGAACATACACTCTGTGTACTTTTGAAATTAAAATCAATGTAATCTCAATCATAATATTTGCACTACAGCCTCCCATCTGAATCCACTCCCAAAATTAATGGAAAGATAAGTGTGCATAGTGTGGTGTACCACAGAGATAACCCCTTCAGAACTAAATAATTCATTCTACGAACTGTCAAGAATCTTGTGTTCATTGCTAAAGCACATAGTTAAGTCACTCTGAGAATCGTCTGTGGCAGCAATTCAATTGTTAAAATATTTACTAGGGGTGGGCTGAGGTGCAATACCAGTAGAAGGGAATGAACCCGTGGGTACAGTATTTCCAGGTACTTGAGAAGTTGAGGAGAGGAAGTAATTAGCACTATGGAATAGAAAAGCTGTTGCTGGGGCTCTGGATACAGTAGAGAAAGATAAAGGCTAAACATAATTAATCACCAACTTAAGGCTAAGTGTAAATACAATGGACGTTCATGTCATCAGATAAATTCTCACCTCTTGTAGCAGATGCAGAAAAAGCTGAGCACTAGACCCAGGAATTAATCAGAAGAGCAGCAGAGCTCCAGAGAAGTTCTAATTCTCAAGTTAGGTTGGCTATTTCAAGGTCAGGGCCTTAACTGGGGGGAAAAAATTGGACTGTGAGTCATGAGATGGGGACATCTGGGTCAATTCACTTGAAACTCTTGAATCTTCATATTCCCTGGAACCTTCTAAGACCCCAAAAGTGGTCCACTCCCTATGGGCAGCTAGTGCTCTATCTTTGTGTGAAGACAATGCATAGGTCTCTAACTTAGAAGAAAATCTGTGCAGTTTCCAACAAGATCTACCACAAACACCCCCATGAACCTTCAGATCAAGAACTAGGGTAAAGTCACAACCTAATCTAGCTGAGTAAATGTAGGGTCCATTAAGAGAGGAAAGAGACTATATGCCAAAGAAACTGTAGGACCTCACCAAAATACATGTACTCATATGTACTCACAGGAACTGAGAGAATACTTGTTAACTAGAATCTGTCAGTGCTGCATTAATGGAGAGGTATATGAGGTTAAATAGGGAAGAATGTATTGCTATGGAAACACTCTCTTATGATCCTGAATTTATCATCTGGCAGGACCATAGAAGACAATATAACACAATGCTATAATGTGTCTTGTAAGCTTGGGGAAAAAATTATTGTCTGCACTAAGTAGAAATAATACGACAAACAGTACAGAAAGAGATCATAAGTCTCAGAGAAGTGGATGTTCTAGAGTGGCTATACTACATAAAGCCAGAAAACTCATCAGGCAAAAATGTTCCATGGCAGGGCACGCCATTTAACAATGAGGTAAGTGATGTGTTAAGTTTCTCAGTGGCATCATTGAATATCTCAGTGGTGGCTATCCTCTATAGGATAGGAATGTTATAGAACTAGGCTCTAATAGCAATGGCAATGACAGAGTCACAGAACAATTGAAGTTAGGTAGTAGTATTTTTCTATCAGGAACATGGTAGGTGCAATTATCACAATAAGATGCAATGTTGGAATTGCAGCCACGAGGCAACTTAGAGATAAAGATATCATTAGTAGAATGCAGTTCTTAGAGGTACAGATACACACTCCTCCGAAGATAATGTTTAATTTAGAAATGCAAAAGAAATCATGGATAGATGATCAGGAGATTGAAGACTGTCACCCAGAACTTATTGACTGAAGGAGAGGCCAGGTCTCAATGAGGTTTGGACCTCACTACATCATAACAAATAAAAATAGTAATAATTCCCATAGACCTTCACCAAAAAGGCCTACTTGTATAATCATATTCTAGGGAAGAGAATATCCAAATATTTTGGGGTGAGGACTGGGAGAGCTAAGTCTGAGCTGACACTAAGTGGCCAGAACACCATTATAACCTTCTTTTAGAGTGGGTGTATATAAGAGCAGATATTAACAGTCGTAGCTCAGATAGAACTCTTGGTGATCCACTGAGTCTATCTGGGATCACACACTGGTAATTTCTTCAGTCTTCAAATGTTTAATTGGAATGAATATATGTGATAGTTAGCCAAACCTCCACATTGATTCCTTTGCCTGTGGGATAAGAGCTATCATAGTGGAGGCCAAGAAAGTAAATTAAAAAAACTACCTTATTTTAGGGAATGCAGAGATCAGTACAACACATAAAGATTTTTTAAATGATGCAGAGCTGTTGTTTCCCATCATAATCATACTTCATTCATCTCATTTGGTTCACCAGATTTGCCCTTACAAAAGCAAAATATATCCTAGAGGATGATAGTGAACTACCATAAATTCAACAAAGTAGTCACTTCAATTGCAGCTTGTTCACAGATGTGCTATCTTTGCTAGAGCAGATTAACATAGCCTCAGATACATGGTATGTGGCCACTGAATTGGCAAATTCATTCTTTTTTATACTTGTCAGGAAAATAGATCAGAAGCAGACCACATTCAAACGGGGCAGACAAGAATATACAGTCTTGCCCAGGGACTGTATTAATTCTCCCACTGGGACCTAGATCATCTGAATATTTAGAAGAACATTACATTTAACCACTACACTGACGATATCTTGTTAGTTGGATCCAGTGAGAAAAACATGGCAGGAAGGTGAAAAAGACAGCCTTAATAAGACATATGTGCTCTAGAGGAAGATCAATCCTATGATTCAAAGGTCAACACTAGTGCAGCTTTTCAGAATAAGTGGTCTATAGGATACCCAGATATCCCCACCAAAATACAAAATAAATCATTGCCTCAAAATGTAGTAGCCTCTGCAGGTTCTGGAAGTAACAAACTATCCTTGGTAGTATTACTATAGCCCATATGCTACTAACATCAAAGGCTGATACAGTTCAGACATTATGGACAGAGATATCTGTGGTGAAAAAAGTCACTTTGTGAAATTATGGTCAGATCCCATAGGACAGTCACAATCTGACCCCCCTCCCCCAGTTCTGGAAACTTTATGCCATCTGCGGTGGGGACCTATACACTATTCAAAAAAAAGTATTTCCCAACCTGCAACTGGGCCCAAATACATGCAGAGTACTTGAGTATGTGGCATGCTGCCAAAACTGCTTATCAGAAAGTTAGTTCTATTTGACTCACCAAATCATATGATTAGATGGACCCAATAGGAATTCAGTATAAAATGGAAATGGTATACCTGGGATTATCAGACATGAACAGTGTCACAGGGCACAAGTAAGCTGTATGAGTATGTAGTCTAGATCTTTGTCATCCATTACTATTGCACCAATGCCTCTCCCTCAGAGTGTGTGTGGGTGTACACACAGTACACACACACACACACACACACACACACACACACACACACACCCTCCCTCCCCTCATTGGAAGATAACCCTTAAGGAAGGCTAAGGGAGGAAGAAAAGAATCTGACCTTAGTGTATGGAGGGGTTGTCTCTGAATGTGGTTATCTTAACATGGGAAATCCATGAAAATGGACTACTGCTACACAGTCCCACTTAATATGGCACTGAATGACGACAGTGCAGGAAAATCCTCCCAATAGGCAGAATTTGAGGTGGGTTACCTGATCATCCACTTTGTGTGGAAAGAGAATTGTCCACGGGAAAAATGTATGAGAACTCATGAGCAACGGAGATCACTTGGATAATTTCTCAGGAGCCTGTAAAAAGAAAAAGTGGAATACCAAAGTCAAAGAGAGCCAGGTAAGAAACATGCAGATAGATTTAAGGAAATGGACATGAAGTGTGAAAACTTCGGTTTTGCATGCTGATGCTCATCAGAGAGCATCCGCCATGGAAGAAGCAATATATAACCAAGTAAACACAATTATTTGGTCAACTGTAGTTGAAATGGAGATAATGCATGGACTCAACAGCATGGGCTGTCATTCACCAATGTTGATCCACGTACTAACGCTGATGAATGTTCAAAATCACAGCAAGAGAGAATAATGCCGAGCACCTAATTCATCTTTTAAGATCAACTTGCCAGTTGGTAACAATTAATTACATTGAATTTCTATTCTAGAAAGGGAAATGCTTCATTTTAAATGAAATCAACACAATTGCAGATATTAACTTGCTTTTCCCACCCACATAATTTCACCTTAGACCAAAAGGATTACTTCACAGTAGTGGATATGCAGCAGTGGGCTCATGACTATGCATTTCACTAGTTCTATGACATACTACACCAAATCCCAGAAGCTTCTAGGCTGATAAAATTTAAAAATAGCCTTTGAAGAAATATTTGTAGTGCCAGTTTAGAAATGATACCTTGATAGGATGGGACATTTCAGAATGTAATATACGTTCTAAATCCATGATCATCACATGATATTGTGTCCCCAGCAGACAAAATACATATTTGAGAAGCAAGTAGTGGCCCTACTTATTATCACTCCCAATGTTCTGCTTGGAGTATTTGTACTTTACATCCCTACAATTTTGTTTTCTGTAATTATGGAGCACTTGGTTCCCAGAGAAGGACTGCTTCTGTAAGGACACAGTGAAAGCACCATGAAATCTTAAAATACGGTTGCTACCTGGTTACTTTAACTTACGCCAGGAAGAACTGATTCTGATCATTAGAATATAGGGCTGAAATTACACTATGAAAACAAGAAAGAGTATGTCTGGCACCCAAATAAGCCACTAAGGAAACTCCTCATAATCCCCTGACTAATTTGATGGGAAACAGTTAAGCATGGCAAAATGACCAAAGGCTCAGACCCCTCAAGTAGGGGTCACCCCACCAGTTAAGCCACCTACATTATACAATCAGAGATGCTAGCCAGGGAAGGTGTATCTATAATACAAGACAAAGGAGAGAGATGATGTGTTGCAGTCTTAACCATACAGGCCTACCTCAAAAAAAAACAAGAAAAATCTCAATCTAACTTTACACCTAAGGGAGCTAGAGAAATAAGAATAAAAGAAGCCCTAAGTAAGCAGAGGGAAATACATAGTAAAGATTGGAGTAGAAATTAATAAAATAGAAAAGATCAATAAAACTAAACACTAGTTTTTTGAAAAGGTAATAAAAATTGATAAACCTTTAACTAGACTCACCAAGATAAAAAGAGAGTATTTAAAAAAATAAAATCAGCAATGAAGGAGAAGTTACAATACAAAGGATCATAAGAGATTATTATCAACAATTATATGCCAAAAAAATTGAACAACCTAGAAGAAATGGATAAATTTTTGCAATCATACAATATTCCAAGATAATTGGGAAGAAATAGAAATTTTGAATAGACCAATTACTAGTAAGGAGACTAAAAGGCTTTACTGATGAATTCTACCAAACATTTTATTATCTACCCTTCTCAAGATTCCAAAAAACTGAAGACGGGCAACACTTTCAAACTCATTTTACAAGGCCATCATTACCCTAATATCAAAAGCAGACAGACATCACAGACTCACAAAAAATTACAGGTCCATATTCCTGGATTAACATATATTCCAAAATCTCAACAAAACATTAGCAAACTGAATTCAACAATGTATTAAAAGGATCATACAATATAATCAAGTAACATTTATCCTAGGGATGCAAAGATGATTCAAGATCTGAAAATCAATCAACATGAGGTACCACATAAATAGAATAAATAAAAATTAATTAAAAATTACTCTATTAAATAAAAAGGTATAAAAATTATATGATTGTCTCAGTAGCTGCATAAAAATCATTTGACAAAATTCCACATCCGTTTATGGTAACAATTCTCGACAAAGTGTAGATGGAATGAACCTCAACAGAATAACAAGGGTAACAGGAACAAGACAAGGATGCCCACTCTCTCCACCTTCATTCAACATAGTATTCATAGTATCGGAAGTCCTTGCCAGAGCAATTAGGAAAGGAAAAAAAGGCATCCAAATTGAAAAAATGGACAAGTAAAATTGTTATTTTGAGAATGACATTACTTTGTGTAGTATAGAGAAAATTCTAAGGACTACACACACACACACACACACACACACACACACACACACACATGTTAGCATAAATAAATTCAATAAAGTGGCAGGGTACAAAATCAATATACAAAAATTAGTTGTATATGTAAACTAGCAACAAACTATTAGAAATAGAAATCAAGAAAACAATCGCATTTACAATTGCATCAAAAAGAATAAACCATCTAAGAATAAACTTAACCAAAGAGGTAAAAGACCTGTACGCTGAAAACTAAAAGTCACTGACGAAAAAAACTAAAGAAGACACACATAAATAAAAAGGTATTCCATGCTCATGGTTTGGAATAATATTATTAAAATGTCTATATTATCCAAATAAATATACAGATTTAATGCAATCCCTTTCAAAATTTCAATGGCATTTTTCATAGAAATATCTTAAGATTTGTATGGAACCACAACACTCCAAATAGCCAAAGAAATCTTGATAAAGTTACAAAGCTGCAGGCATCATGATCCCTGATTTCAAACTATATCACAAATCTAGAGTAATCAAGACAATATAGTATTGGCATAAAATAAGATACATAGATCAATGAAACAGAATAGAGAGCCCAGAAATAAACCCACACATATATGATCAATTAATTTACAACAAAAAAGGCAAAAATACATAGTGGGAAAGGATAGTATCTTCAGTAAATGGTGCTGGGAAAAGAGACAGCCACGTATAAAAGATTGAAGCTAGATCAGTATCTTACACCATTACACAAAAATTAACTCAAAATGATTAAAGACTTGAATGTAAGACCCAAAGTCATAAAACACCTAGAAGAAAACATGGGTGGTAAGCTACTTGACATTGGTCTTAGTGACGAATATTTGGATTGACACCCAAAGTAAAGCCAACAAAAGCAAAAATAAGTGGGTCTACATCAAACTGAAATTCTTCTGCACATGGGGCACCTTGGTGGCTCAGTCGGTTAAGTGTCTGACTTCGATTCAGGTCATGATCTCATGGTTTGTGAATTTGAGCCCCACATCAGGCTTGGTGCTGTCAGTGCAGAATCCACTCTGGATTCTCTGTCTGCCTCTCTCTCTACCCCTGTCCCTCTCAAAAATAAATATTGTAATAAATAAATAAATAATATGAATAAAATGCTTTTGTACAGCAAAGGAAACCATCAACAAAATGAAAAGACAACCTACTGAATGAGAGAATGTATTTGCAAATCATAAATCTGATAAAAGAAGAATACCAAACTACACAAATAACACATAAAACTATGTAGTATATATAGCAATTTGATTTAAAAAATGGGCAGAAGACCTGAGCAGAATTTTTTCCAAAGAAGACCTACAGATGGCCAATAGTGACATGAAAATTTGTTCAATATCATTAATCATCAGGGAAATGAAAATCAAAACCACAATGAGTTATCACCTCACACTTGTTAGAATGGCTATTATCAAAAAGACAAGAAATAACAAGTGTTGGTGAGGATGTGCAGAAAAATAGGACCCTTGTGTACTGTTGGTGGGAATGTAAACTCGTGAAGCCACTGTGGACAATAGTGTGGAGGATCCTCAAAAAATTAAAAATAGAACTACTTTATGATCTAGTGTATCTACTTCTGAGTATTTTTAAAAAATACATGTGCTCCTATCTTTATCACATTATAATGGCCAAGATATGGCAACAACCTAGGTGTCTATCAATGGAGGAGTAAATAAAGAGGTGCGTGCACACATATGCACATGTGTGCACACATGTGCGTGCGCGCACACACACACAACGGAACACTACTCAGCCATAAAAAGAATGAAATCTTGCCATTTGCAACCACATGGATGGACCTTGGGAAAATTATGCTAAGTGAAATAAAATAGGTCAGACAGAGAAAGATAAATACCGTATGATTTCACTTCTATGTGGAATCTAAAAACCAAAACAAATGAACCAACCTCATAGATACCAACAACAAATTGGTGGTTGTCAGAAGGGAGTGGGGTTGGGAGGATGAGCACAACAGGTGAAAGGGGTCAAGAGGTTCAAACTTCCAGTAATAAATCAAAGGTTTCCTAGCATCTAATAATGCTTTCAGCTAGTTGGCCTGAGCCTTGTAGCTGAGGAACACAGAAATGCTTAACCCTTAAAACACAAAGTTTGTAAGGTAAACAAATTTTGTTTCCAACAACCTGGCCTCTTCTCTGTTCATCTTTTCTGTGCTACCAAATGATGAATCCTTTCTCTGCCTCACGTGTCCCATTACTCAGGTCTTACCTTACCTACCATAACTTTCAGGAAAGAATCTGATAACTAGATGTTGATAACTGGCACAGCCTAACTCATTTACTCATCTGGGATATTTGGAAGAATTTTAGAGTAACAAAGCATCAAGTAATCTCAGGGGAGAAAAGTAGAGTTGTTTTTGTTCTCATTTCCAAATGTGACAACTTCATGGCCCTGAAATCTTACCAAATAAACAAATAGTACTTTTGTACTTCTAAGAGTTTCTTTTCCTTGAAACTATTTTGTCATTCTCTACAGGTTCAAATTTCACTAGTAGTAAAAAGTAAATCCACATACACGATAAAAAGGAAAGTGTAAAGACAATTTCTAATTTTTAGAAAGGAGTGTGATGTAGGAAGTATATGTGCATATACTACTACTGAAACTTTTAAAAATGTAAGATTTAAGGGGATCCTGAGTAGTTCAGTCAGCTAAACGCCTGACTCTTAATTTCAGCTCAGGCCATGATCTCATGGTTCATGAGTTTGAGCCCTGCTTCAGGTTCTAGGCTGACAGTGTGGAGCCTGCTTGGGATTCTCTTTCTCTCCCTCTCTCTCTGCCTTTATAAATAAGTAAAGTAAATAATAAACTTCCAAAAATTTTAATGAAAGATTTAAAATTTTTATCACATAGCATTAAAGCATGACTCTAATATGTCCTTTATATACAGATGGGAATAAACCAATTGAAGCTAGTTTTTTGGCCAGCAGAGAGCAAGACAGTCCCCCACACTCCTGCATTTAATCTTCCTAATCGTTTGTTGCATTCTCTTGATAGTTTTGTAATTGTTTATTCTTTACTTATGGTCTTTCATATATGGCCCTGTGTATACATGGGATAATTATCTGAGTGTACGGAACAAAGAATTACAAAGTAGTAAGGGAATGCTACACAAAACAGCTGTGTTTTAATAGGGAGAAGATTCTACGCGTGTACACACACACACACACACACACACACACACACACACACCAGAATGAGTGACTGGGTTAAGGTGAGGAAACAGATATTCATAGTTGTCATGGCTCATTTGCCTTTTGGACAAACTGGCCTATTCTCCCTTTCTGATTTCTCCCCCGTTAAAGTAACCCCTATCTCATTATCCTGCTTAGGGATGGTGGGAAGGACGACTGAAATAAACAGGAATATAAGCTTAGACTTTTCAATCCAATACTTCCTCTGATTTCTGTATTATGACCATGCTAGAGATCTCTGCCAAAACTGAGACGAAGGGCTACTGCAGTGTTACATGTTAGCACCTAGCACAGGTCTTTTTAAATGTGGAAGACAGAATGACCATACTGTCTGTTGTTTAAAACAAACCAACAAAAACTCTATTATGCATCAGTATAAGCAACTTTACATTCAAAAAACAGGTATAATCAATGGATTGATACTTACATTACAAAAGTATTTAGCAAATTTTGCCAAAAAAAAAAAAAGAAAAAGCCAATTCTCTAGAGAATTTAACATTGACATTAGCTTACAGATCATCTATATACCATCCATGTTTCCAAACTAACAAATACTTGAACGCATAATCAGAAATAATCCTCCCTCTGGTTTGTATCTGGCTGTATTTGTAATAGCAGAAGAAAAAAAAAAAGCTAGGGCACCTGGGTGGCTCAAATGGTTAAGCGGCCGACTTGGGCTCAGGTCATGATCTCACGGTCCGTGAGTTCGAGCCCCGTGTCGGCCTCTGTGCTGACAGCTCAGAGCCTGGAGCCTGTTTTAGGTTCTGTGTCTCCCTCTTTCTGACCCTCCCCCATTCATGCTCTGTCTCTGTCTCAAAAATAAATAAACGTTAAAAAAATTTTTTTTTAATTAACAGGTTTTACATGACATTATCAGCAAAACACAAGATCCTATGTTAGCCAAAGAAGAAATCTATAGATTCAATGGCATCAGGAATTACAGTTTTAATTTAAGGACTTTGTATTGCCTTGGTATCTTCAGGAACTGTTTGGACTAATGGGTTTTTTTGTTGTTGTTTTGTCTTTTTTTATTTCTGATTTTTTAAAATTTTTTAATGTTTATCTTTGAGAGAGAGAGCACAGGCACAAGTAGGGGAGGGGTGGGGGAGGGGTGGGGGTGGGGAGAGGGAGGGAGGGAGGGAGGGAGGGAGGGAGGGAGGGAGAGAGAGAGAGAAGACCCAGAATCCAAAGCAGGCTCCAGGCTCTGAGCTTGTCAGCATGGAGCCAGACAGGGGCTCCAACTCACAAGCTGTGAGATCATGACCTGAGCTGAAGTCAGATATTTAACTGACTGAGCCACCCAGGTGCCACTTACCTCTGAATTTTCTACCAAGCTCTTATTTCAGGTAGAAACCAAGAAAAACTGCCTAACATTTTTTTAACAATTAAGCTGTACTTATCAGAATTTATAGACAATTTTTCAAGATTGTAATTGAGATTATATAAACTTGCCTTCATTGATAATGCAAATTGAGCCATAGTGTTCAGGTAAGAAATATCTGATCACACTTAAGAAGAGATATATTTACGTAACATCCAAAACATTGAACCATTTGCTGACATTAGAGAAACAGCTCAATTTATTTTGTAATGTTCTCACTCACATCAATCATGTTATCTGTCCACGTCTTCTCTTCCTAATAAGGCAGTAAGCCTCTCCTTTGAAAGACAATTCTCTGTAATTCTGGCACTTCCACAGTGATCTACTCAGAGTAAGTTACTAGTGAAGATGAAGAATTGAAAAATACATTCAAGAGGAATCTAGTTATAATTTGAATTCAAAAGCTTTTAAAAATTAAAGACAGTATGGATCTATGAACATTTTATTCATTCACCCAACAAGTTTTTATTGAGCACCAGCTATGTGTTGTGACTTATACTAAGTCTGGGGATACAATGGAGAGCAAATGGCAATAGTCTCTGCCCTATGTAAGATCAATATAAACCGAGAAAGTTATTTAAGAAAGCAATTTCAATACACGATAGTATTTTCTTTCCAAGTATTTCCATCAAAAAGTGACTCCTTGATGCATAACGTGTAAAATTCAGACCTACTAACAGCCCTACTCCTCACTAGATATTCTGTGCTCTATCCAAAACATGTCTCTACCACTTTGCTTGAAGACACTGTACTTTTTATTTCCTCTTCACTAGACCATCCCTGTCCCAACGCAGAATCTTACAATACATTCCTTCCATTTATACTTCATACTTAGCCCACATTCACACTCAATAGTTTGGCAATTCCTCTTAATGCACTTTTTTTTTAGGGAGACAGTGAGCCAGAGAGGGAGAGAGAGACAGAGACAGAGAGACAGAGAGACAGCAGGAGAGGGGCAGAAGGAAAAAGAGACAGAGAGACAGGGAGAGAGAGAATCTTAAGCAGGCTCCATGTCCAGCACGAAGGGCTCAATCTCATGACCATGAGATCATGAGCTGAGCTGAAATCAAAAGTCAGACACTTAACAAATTGAGACACCCAGGCGCCCCTGCATGTCCTATACAGTAATTTGTATTCATGTTTTCCTCTTGCAGTAAATCTAAGAGCTTTTGATGGCAGGTGCCCTTTTCTATTTATTTCTGCATTCTTTCTATGGAGCCTAGCAAAGTGCCCAAAGGCTTCTTAAATATCGACAAAAACAGCTTCCTGCTCTCCATTCAAACATTGTTATTTCCTTTTGCCCCACAAGGATTCCTTCCGTCTGGAATATTCTCTCTGACCAATAATCATAGCCTATGCCATTCCCTATTTTTTAAAATATCAATAGGGATGCCTGGGCGGCTCAGTCGGTTAAGTGTCCGACTTTGGCTCAGGTCATGATCTCATGGTTTGTGAGTTCAAGCCCGGTGTTGGGCTCTGTGCTGACTGCTTGGAGCCTGGAGCCTGCTTCAGATTCTGAGTCTCCCTCTCTCTCTGCCCCTCCCCCACTCACACTCTGTGTCTCTTTTAATAAACATTAAAAAACAATTTTAATAAAATAAAATATCAATAAAATTTGTTTAAGCTTTATCTTTTGTTATTAACAATGTCAAACACAGGAAATTGTTGTACTGTATCCATCAGAATCATTTTAATTCACCAGGGTTTTCTTTCTCTTTAATATATGTAAGCATTCCATCAGTTTGGCAATGATAACGGCACATGCCTTACTGTCAAGGAACTCACAGTCTCGTGAAGAATAGAAAAGAAGACAGTTATAGGCACTAGCAATTAAGACCAGACTAGATGGTGAGGGAGACAGGTGTCAGGAAAGCCAAACCTTTTGGCCCCTGCACAAGCAATCACACATTAAAGCCACACAGACACATCTTGTCTAAAACTGAACTTGCTTCACTTCTCCTGCAAAAGCTGCTTACAGCTCTGTAATTAACTCAGAAGGAATCCCCTAGACTCCCAATGTTTTAAAGCTCGTCTAATTAGGACAAAGGCAGCAGCGCAAGAGGGAGGATGTATACCTCCCAGTCAGAAAGGTACAGGAGAGGTCCCTCAGGCAGCCTAAGGCATACAGCAAGAACAGAAAATGTGCACATGGTCATTTTGGTGTGCTGGGGTTTCTGAAAAAGCAATTTTATGGACATGGTTCAAACCCAAACTTGACTTTCTCCTATTGTTTGTGACACTCATGCCCCATCTTATGTAGCCATCTGCAGAAGCCTCAGGACCCTAAGGTGAATTTCAGTAGTGATCTCAACAAAATTATTAATATAAACCTAGTATCCATAAATATTAAAAAATGTACTCTTTTTCAGACAGAGAGTTGATATTCAAGTTTTCCTCCAGTAGGATTCTGGCTTTGAATTGCTCTTTTGGGAAGAGAGATGGATTTTGCTTCACATTATTTTTTTCTCTTTGTTCTTTATGACCAATTGTTTTTCTCTTACAATATGATGTGTTAGGAGTCAGGTCTGTGATCTTGGTACAGAATATTTCCCTCAATACTAATAATCAATCCATGTAAGAGTTAACTTACTTTCTAAAGGTTATTTCTACTACATCTCAAAGCAAAAAGAATTCTAATTACCCAGCCACCTCTCACCATTAACACTGTGTTATTTAACTAAATAGGAAATGCCTATTTATCCCAAACATCTACTTACCAATTAGAAAGTATTAAGTAAACACCATTTGTGCTAAACATAACTTAATATTTTATAATGTATAAAGCACTAAGGGGAACCCTTAGAAATCTTCCAAGCTATCATAATGAGTATGTATCATTATTATACAGTACTGCAGACACAAGAGGGTTTTTTAATCTTTAAGTAGTATCATCACCTACAAATATCTATTATATTTATTCTTGTTCCAAAGTTACTGGCACCAATTAATTGTTCAAAAATATTTTAATTCATGATAAATAGGAGTTCACAAGACCTTTCCCTTAGACTCCAAATTGCTTGGTTTTCTCATTAATATTTAGAGACATATAGTAACAAATATCTTTGCATAAAAATATGAATAAGCTTTACTTTTTAGAACGTTTTCATCTGGCTTTAAACAGTCCAGTAAATTATCTGTCTTGTAGGCATTTTAGATAACCAAACTGAGAGACTGAGTTCACAATAAAAAGGGAAACACGATATGGCTTAACTAAGAAATAGCTGAAAACCAGGCATGCAGCAACTATAACTACTTTGATATGTACCTCCCAGGTGCTCCTATACTTTTTTTAAAACTGTATCTGGAATTTTATAATTCTATTTTGACACTTGAAATTTGTGTTACATCTTGCGAACTTTATAATTTTTCTGCATTCTCAGACACATCTTCATTCTCATGGAAGGAAGCTCTATATTCCAAACACAACAATCAGCAAATTATATTTTGCACATAAGGCCTCAAGTACAGACAACTGGAACCAACTGAGAGAAACTCATCAAAGCTTATAGTGTCAAGTACATTAAGTGAAATTTCACCAAGGAACACAAAACTCACAAAGAACACTTACAAAGTCAGGCTCAAATTTACTTTAAGTTCTAGAGTTTATGATACTTTTCCCCTATTGGGCAGCCTCTTTCCTTACTATCATTACTGAGGAATTTAAAGATTTCAAGCTCAGCCAAGGAATTTGAGCATATTTTGGCTCAGACTCCTCATTCACTCTTTTTGGGGAAATTCTCCTCCAAAATCAAATATTGCAGGTATAAACCATGTCTATAATTAGCCAGATTGCCTCCTCTGTCAGAAAAAAAAAAAAAAAAAAAAAAAACAGATGCTCTAAGAATTCCTTTCGAAAACTAAAAAAACACCATTGGAAATTCCCTGGATTTCTTTCCATGATTGTGGTTATTGCTGAATCCTTTGGAAACTGGATACCACAAAGCAGGAATCAGGGTGATTAAGACCAATAAAGTGGATGGAAGTTGGATGTGCTGCAACAGTAAATTGGATAGCCATAAATCACATGCTAGATTATCAGGCAAGATTCACATCAAAAGAAATGAGGGAAGATATGGGACCCCTAACTGAAAAAAGGTAGTACTTAGTCTAGAGCCCTTGGTCAAGAGCAGGAAGACACGCACCAGAGAAATCGGACATGGATCTGTAATGTGACATGGCTCCGACCTAGGAAAAGTCAGGCAGGAACGTCCCTTTTTATTCATCTTCCACCTCTCTTGAAGCTACACTTCTGCCTTTCAGTGGTTCTGTTCATGAGCTACGTGGGTGGGCGCTAGATCCTGACATCTGCCATAGAGCTACTGAGGGCCTCATGAAGTCAAAATTCTGAAAATTAAGAATAAATCAGGGTTACTGATCATACCCTCATCTCTCTGCCTGTTCCCAGAAGCATTTTGTAGTGGCAGACTCCTCACAAAGCCTCAGTGATCTGTAATAGTGAAAGTCATTCAGATTTGCCGTTTCATTATTCTATGAAGAACACATATAACAACATTGGAATCCCAGGGCCATTGATTTCATCAAAAAAAAAAAAAAAAGGTGTTCAAACCTAATCCAATTTGTTCTAAATGTAGTTGCTAAGGTAATTACTAACTTAGGTCACAAGAGAGGCTTAGGTTTTTCCTTCTGACATTGTTTTTCTTTTTGTTATTTCTTACTTTGTACACTAGTCTCTCTCCTTCCCTTACCTGTCTTTTCCTCTATTAACTAGTAATATTATAGACTTTAAATTAAATATAAAAGCAAACAGATTTACTGATTACTCACTTTCTATGTATAAAGTAGTGAAGAATATGAACATAATTAAAATTAATGATAGCTAGTATTCTTTGGACACCTAATCTATATTAGTTTATTTTATTCTTGTAAAAACACTTTGAAGCAGTGCTCTTTATGGTGCCATCATCTTCTGATTGAGAAAACAGAAATTTTGAACAATTTGTCAAAGTTTACACAGATCGTGTACTTAATTGCCTTATAGTATTGCTAAAAATTTTTTTTAAATATTAGGTGGAATAATAAATATCTAAACTATACATCAAGCCCAAAAGCGAAATCTCATAAGAAAGCCCATGATGCATTAGCAAATGAATCCTGCAACTAATTCAGTTTGTAGGATTGTATAAAATCTCGGTGTTTGGAAACTGAGTATTATGTTTAATTGGGTCAGAGACTGGGTAAGAAACTGGAAGTAAAACAAAGCTGGAAAGGCAGTCTGAAATCTTGCTGTAAAAGAGTTACTTGTTTTTCCATACTAAGTAGTTTAGAATGTTGTATACAAACTGGTGTCCTTGAAAGTTTTTGCACAGAGAGTGACATATGCAATGATCAAGGCAGTTTTTAGGACAATGAATCTGGCAATAGCAGGCAGAACAGATGCTAGGAATAGAGGCTCATAAAGATAGAACAATTGGAAGATCGAAGCAGTATTTTAGTCATAAAGAGACAAGAACGTGAACTAAGGTGGTACAATAGGAAGAGGAAAGAAAGCATGGCTAGAAATGATGTACCAAAAAGAAACAAGATTTGGTCATCAATACAGGTCATGAGGAAGAAAAAGGCAGGGCAAATAACTTGAGATTTGAGCGTGGGAGACAGGAAATTAGGAAAAAGAGCAGTTTGGAGGAGACTAGAATGCAATCTCTTTATTTTGGGGAAACATGTAATGCAAATCCCCTTAATGACTTAGTATAGGCCACTAAAGAAGTTCAGTTCAGCAGGACAAAGAGAGGAACAAAAAATTGCTCCTAACTCAAGGCTAAATGGAGGAAAAAAGCAATTGATGTGGGAATTTATTGTAATTTCTTTTATTTATTTATCAAGATTTAGGTCTTATTTTTTAAAAAAAGATGTTCTTCTACTGTCCAGTAATATCGTGACAATTTATTGGGTACTTAGCATTATCTTCTAATCCTATCAATTATTGTCCAAGAACTAGAATTAAATTTTAATTTTTACAAGTTGGAGTTTAATCTACATATTTTGCCCCCTGTCAATCAACCTACTTTGAAATTAAGACATAGATAGGTTTGAGAAGTTTCCCAAGTTTGCCCCTTCAGCAATGAGAGGGCCCTGCAATTCCCTTCTAGCATATTCTTACAAGTGTGCCCATCCAGAAGGAAAGACAGCTGGATAGAGAGGACAAATCTACTCATGACTAAATACACATACACTTTAATTGTAAATTTTTTTATTGTTTATTTTTGATAGACAGAATGTGAGTGGAGGAGGAAGGGGGTTGGGGGAACACAGAATCGAAGTAGGCTCCAGGCTCCATGCTGTCAGCACAGAGACCGATGCAGGACTCGAACTCATGGACCATGAGATCATGACCTGAGTCTAAGTTGGACACTCAACCAACTGAGCCACCCAGGCGCCCATAATTTTAAATCCTCTCAATAAAATGTTTTATGAATGACTCTAATAAAGTGAGCAGCTAAGTACCTGAATACCATTTGTTTCTTGTAACAAAATGGCAGCACCTCAAAATCTATCAGAGCTGCAGCAAATATTTTATGCCTCCCCATACAGGGCTGTATACACAATATGCAGTTATCTGGAATACGATCAAGCTAATACTTATCATTGTCTCGTATGTCAAAGAAAACACGTTGACCAATTGTGTACAAGTCCTGAAAGCATTAATTCTGCTTCTTCAGTTTGTGAGGCAGGAACTGATATTTATTAACCTCTCACCTTTGGAGAAGCAAAACAGAATCAAGTAATTCTGTGACTACATTTCAAATAAAGTCAACTCCATAGAGTCTGCACTATGTAAATTTCACAGAATTTGAGTCTAAGGACTAAGTCTTCATGAGCATCAAAGTCTTTTACAGATGAGAAAACCAATGCTTATAAAAGGACAGCCCCAGTTTACCCAGGCAGTTGAGGACTGAACCAGGATTTGACTAACTATAGCATTTTTCTACTAGACAGCAAAATGCAAGGGACTCTGGTCTAAATGTGCCGATTCTCTATTTTAATCTGATTGACAATTTTTACTAAATAGTTCTCACTGATAAAGCATTTGCTTAGGGTTTTTTCGCGGGGTGGGGGAGGGTGTTGTTTTGTTATGTGCCACTTAAAAAAGACAGGATTTAAAACATGTCCTTTCTTCCTCCAATGTTTCTAGGATCACATCAGCAGTGTCCCTGCTCAGAAACATGCCTCAGTGATTGTGCCCAAGTCATCAGTTCTTCCATCTATGAAACAGAAATAGTCATCCCTATCTGAAAAGTACTCTTTTTCTTTTCTTTCCCTTAGTTTTAACATACCTGGAAAAACTAGCTCTGGCATATATGTTATTTCAACTTATGAAACTAATGAGGCAAAATATTTTCATTCAAAACATGTTTTTGTCTATCAAAAAGACATATTGCACTTAGATTCTTAAGAGCCAGAATGCTCAGAGGAAAAAAAAGTGTATTTTACCTTGAACATAGGACTTGGACCAATGAAGACTGGCTGTTGGGAATAGAGACCGTCTGAAGGTGAAGTTGTAAAAGTCTAAAAGAGACAAGAAAATATTTTAGAGGAAAACCCATCTCCTGGGATCACTTTTTAAACATACTTTGCAAACCGTGAGTATAATTTATTAAGTTGAGTTTTATCTTGCTAACCAGTATTTATTTCCAGAAAATAATTTACTATGCAGGGAAAATAATATAAAATACTTGCCATATCAAGATCATAATATTTTCTATAGGCTGGGGCTAAATGATTTAACTAGGATATGCAAGAGATAGGAAACATTTATCCCTCTTGGATCACAACCATTTTCACAAGAGAAGGAGAAATGATTGACTTCGTTTCTACTTTTGATCTAGAGGTTAGAAGATCTTGAGAACTTTTGATCTAGAGGTTAGAAGATGACCTTTCCTCCTATGTCGTCAAATACACCACATGGAGCAAACAGTGCTGTCGTATCCATTATCTCTACAGAGATTGTAGAACTGAGGGCTCAGTCTTCTGCAGGCTGAAAAGCTACTAACTGAGAGGGCTATTAATAAGTACCACCCCCCTTTTATAGGTTGGAAGGGAACTGGAGTTTAGCCATCCAAGCACAGAACAGAACACTTAAGATCCGGAAAAGACTTGTAACAATAACATTACAACAAAGGATGCAAGTTTCATTCCTTCAATTTGCATTATGTCTTGTGTGATATTACCTTAAAGGTATTATCAAATAAGTTGATATTTATATAAACTGTAACACCATTAGAACGTGGCTTTTTATCCTTAAGAGGGTGGTTTAGAAACAAATTTGGCATATATTTAAAATTCTGAAAATTTCCAGCTGAACAACAGGTATATTTTTCTCAGGTAGAAAGGTGATTCCCGTTTCAAAAAATCTGGAGAAAGTCCTTCCAAGAGTAAAGACTATGAGATGGAAAGAATGAAAAACAAAAGCTAATGGTATGAAAACTAGAAGATGATGTACAGGTGGCATTATGTCTCAGAAAACTTACGCTAGGGACTTTACAATGCATTAGCCGAATAGGTCAATAGGAGTGGAAGTGCATGGAGTATTGGGAAAAAGAGCATTGGTTCTCAAACAAGTAGTTCTGTGTACCACATACTTCATTGCTTTGTAAAGACTAGCTACCATAGAAAGGTGATAGACAGCCAAGGAAGGGAAATAGTTTACCTTGTTAATAATAAGTACATGGTAAGTGAATTTTCTAGGCTTATCTAACATGTTCATCTCATATTTCAGATGAGCACATGGTGATGACCATTTCTAGAAGAACTTTCCAAATCCCTGTAGTGGAAGCCTCACAACAAATAATCAAATGCTAGGAAATAAACCTGTACCTGTTTATTCACTTTCAAATTCAAGTTCACAGTTCGACTGAAATTATACGTAGAATTCCATTGTGGTCTGAACTGGTAACTTTGTATGTGAGAGTTTTGAATATTCTTTTAAATTATCTCAGCTCAGTTCATTCATCAGTTTGAAAAATAATCATTTAATGGATTCAGTGAGATTACTGTAGTGTCATTGCTATTGTGTTTCATCCACAGATGTTATGTTTTTCATACAAGATGTCAACATAAAAGAAATACACAATTTTTTCCATACCATACTAATGAATGCAAACTCAACTTATGCCCATCTTTCAAATCACCCTTCTGGCCCAGTAACTGCTTGTAATTATTTACCATATTTTGATATCGTTGTTATTATAGTAAAGGGTGAAATTTTGAAACACCTGATTTACCCATTTTTTCTTTGTATGGCCCAAATCAGTGCTCTGTATTGCTAACATGTGGCAAAAAAGAGGTTTTAATTTTAAAAGAGCAGGATGGTGATTTACTTTACAGTATGCATAAATTACAGTTTAAATCTCATTTATTTCTACTCCATTTGGAGTTTGAAATCTTAAGAAAATACTAGTAGCAATAAAGTCAGTTTCTAGAGCTTTGGCATTAATTCTTTGTATTAAGTCAAAAATCTGTAATTATTTTGATATATATAAAAAGGTTCCAAACTTTCCCATTCTCTTATTTCTCCCCTCCAGTAAAGCTCATTGAATTTCAATACATGTTTAACGTATTACCAGTTGTACCCACTTTTATGAAAATAATGTACTCAAGTATAAAAGACTGCAAGATTTTTTAAAGCACTATATTTACTATTAATTCAAAAATAAGATAAACTTATATTCTTACTTTTTAAAGAAATGCAGAGTATTTCCAAAAACTCATTTTTATGTGAGTTACCCACCCACCTCTTTCCTTTTTCCCTTTAAGTCTAATAAAGAAAATTGACTTTAAGCTTTGTCATTTCAGCCTAAGGTACTAAAAGGCAGCCAACGTTACTATTGTTGCCCTTTCTCTTTATTATACAAGTATATCGATGATGTAATTGCAGAAGTTAGGGTTTACTCGAGCTGTTGAAGCAAAAGGATTTTTTTAGACTGCCTCCTTCAGCACCATAGAACAATTGTAAAACAGAACCAAGTATACAATTTAAGCAATTCGTCTCTTGAAAGCAAATCCGCAGGATCTTCGTCTTGAAGGACTGATCAAGAGGTCGAAATGCAGAACCACTGGTAAAGCTCAATTTGCTCCAGACCGATGCTGAGCTGGAAAAACACTTGAGCAACACAGTGCTAGTGTATGGCATTTTGGCTTTTAACCCCTTCCTAAAAGCCTTCAACTTTTATGGTTGGGTCTACTGTTGCCCCCCAAAGCCCACAGGATTAGGAAACATCTCAGCCTTTTATCCCAGCCTTGTTTGTCCCTAAGCAGATATTCCCCCTGAAAGTTGAGTGAAAACTAAGCAATCATTTATCATTCTGCATTTCAAATAAAGCAATGATTGAGAAGTCCATGATCCTACATAGAGCCACCCATATTATTAACACAGCAGAGCTGAACATTTACAAATGTATCTACTACACTAGGAGAACCCTCATGGCTGTGATTCAAAGTGCAAATAAAAAGAATCAACAAGAACATACAGAAACAAAATCACATGCAGATGAGGCAGAGCATACAGGGAAAAGAACATACCTGAGGGATTCTCCTTTTAAAAAAAAAAAATGTACACACCAGCTGGGCTGTTTCTCCCCTCCTTTTGGAGTGTATGTGTTTTCCCTTCAGGAATACCACTTGGAATCGTGTTTCTAGTCTCCTTTCCTTTATTCAGCCACAAATAGTTAGAGCAGGAGAGGAGGCTGCATCCCAGCGATCCGACTCAAGTGCAATCAGGCATGCCTTTGGTCTGCAACGGTGTCTGTTCTTGTCAATTCTATCGTGCTCCCCAGGCAGCAGCCTCCAAAGCAATTTTACAACTTAGCTGCTGGCATGAAACTGCCTTTCACTCTCCTCATTGCCAAATTGCTTCGGCAGCTCATTTCTCATCCCTGTCTGTAAGAAAGCAAACCGGGTTGTCTCCCGTGCGTTGACGAGCGCCAAGGTTCATCAACAATTGAGGGTGAGGAGCATCGCGGCTGAGTGCGTGCAGGGAACTTCACACAGCGCGGGCCACGGCTGCTTTGGGGAATGCAGCACAGACACTGCGATCCCCCAGCCTCCTCTGCCCAGAGCGCCTCGGCTCCCTCTGCTGTCGCCCCTGCTGCTGTACAGAGCAGCTCCTCCAGGCTGAGCCACAGCCCCTGCTCACGGAAAAGCACCGTGGCCGCTGCCAGGGGTGGCCGGCGTCACCACCACACTGACAACTAACTGTGGGACGCAGCTTCATCGCTGGGGAAAACGCCTGGGTGCCAGAGCTTCCTCAGCCTTTTTTTTTTTTTTTTTTTTTTTTTTTTAAATCACGGAGTGATGACCTAGGAGACAACTGTGCGGCCAATTCTGCTAGCTAGCTGTGTTTGCAGCCTCTTTGATAACGAGAATAATTCAAAAATTACTGGTTCAGATGTAATTGGCTGTGCTTGTAATCATGAAAAGTACACTGCACACAGTCTAATTCCCAAATAGCCACTGAGAGGCAGCTGACTGGACCCCGTATTTAAAGGGAATAGATGCTGGGATCCCATCCCAGATGGTTTTCTTCTTTTTAATGTATGAAAAGCCATTTGAAGGTGATTCTTTAAAAATCTGAATTAAAGACACGTACACAAATCAAAGTGGGAAATGGTGGAAACTTAGAGTAATACAAAGGTTTTGCTTCTCACTTAGACCGTCTTTCCATTTGATGTTAATGTTCTAAAGATCTGGCTGGGAATTGGACGGGCTTGCTTTCTTTTTTAGTTTTGCTGAGTCGAGGAGGTGGAGGGAGTAACAGCTCCCACTTTCCATCAATAAAGCATTTTCTATCCTCTAACCCTCCTGTTGAAACAAACAAAAAAAAGTACTGGCTCTTAAAATAGAGCCTTCAAGAAGCTCAAGTCCTGGAATAATTTATAGATTTGAGGCTGCATCTGGTCTGTTATCTTTCTTCTATCTACTTTTCCTCGCATTTTAGAAAATAGATGGGTGTTTCCAGGACGGAAGAATAGTCAATGATTAACAGATTAGACAGTAGCACATATAGATTTGTGTGGCATTTTTCAGTACACGTAAGGATGCATAGGTCTGACCAACTTTAGGATGGACTCTACTTTACCTGAACATGTAATATTCCCTCATTGACAGCAAACCCAACAGCTAAGCCTGACAGATCATTTTTGGCAAAACCTGTGCCAAACCCATTCCACCCACTACAGGTGACAACCAATAACACCTCTACGATTAAAAATAACTGCCCCCAATTCAACACAATGTATGGGCCAGGTGCCAAGAGCTGAGCCCTCCCCACTCCGGGCTCTCAGCCCCACCTTTAGCTCACAGCCACACAGCTTCCTCAACCGGCTGCTCAAGTGACTGTTAATGGACTAGAGCATCTGCTCAAGGTCTAATGAGCTGCATCAGGGGGCAAACACTAGGGCAGCGTGATCCCTGCCTTCAACAGCTCCAGAGTGGTAGGCAGGACAAAGCTTTGCTGCCCCTGGCTGTAAGCACACAAGGGGAGCAAAGGAAAACTGTCAGATCTCAAAGTAGGTAGGGCAAAACTTGACTTTTTTAGATAGAAAAATTCAGGCTAGCCAATATACTGTTTTGAAGAATGCCCTTCAATACACAGAGGAAAGAACACCTACTTATAGAGGCTTTTTCTTCTTTTTTGGGTGTACAATACCCAGAACAAAGTGCTGAAGCTATGCTCAGTGGAGAGCCCCAACACCCGGAATAGTGCAATGTAGAGGAGACCTCAGTCAAGTAGAGTATAATGTCAGTGGATTAAACGTTAAAACCTAACCTATAGAAGCAAATACAGGTAAGGTGATCCTATTCCTGTGCGGTTGTCAGAATGTGTTGTATGTACTGGGATGAAAGAGGAGTCAAAGTATTGCTCTAATTCAAATAATCTCGTAGAGGAAACAACAACAGGGATGGTGATCATCAGTCTGTTTTTAAGAATATATCTTTCAAGAACGTTCCAAAGTTAGTGTGTGTGTTCTGATAGATGCACTGCTTAGCTGTAATCATCAGGATCGTGGTTATGTATTTCAAAATGGAAACTATTTACATCTCTGAGAGTGGCAGGAATCATGTATCTGAGGGACACCAGATGCTAATAAAATATGTCACTACTGGAGAGAATGACAGAGCTTTACAACTTTATTGACCTGCAGGGACATCCAAATCTGTAACAGTATTTCCTTGGCTCTTGATGGCTAGTTTTCATCTAAATACTTGATTTGAATAATATATAATCACCATCATATGAATACTGCAATCTGTTAGAGTTCTACACATTCTTATCAGTAAGACACATTCCACTTCTGCAAGAACTTATCAAATTCTTGAATTAGTAACATAAAACACAGGATAGGAAATGAGCGATTTCCATTTATATACTTAACACCTCTAGAGATACGTACATGCCCCAAAACTTACTCACAGATGGATTGATTGAAACTGTAAGATAATTTCTGCTTTAAATCTTTCAACAGTAATTTCAGGAGGAGAAAACCTCTGGGGTACCATTCATCTCCCATGTCCCAAGACATAAGGTGGGCCAGATCATTTGTCTCATTTATGGTTCAGGTGGGAGAAGAACCATTCTGGGTCACTGGTCATTTTTTATTGGTAATAAACCCTAACTAAAGCAAAAAGATCAAGTTAAAGGCCTGTTCTTGTAGAATTCTGTTACTGCCTATGCATTTGGCTTTAAGGAACAGAGAATTCTTGAAAAGCAGGAATCAATCTTTTATGTATTGAATTCCATTTTCTGTTTTCTAGAAAACCTTGCTGTTTATTTTAGGGAGATGGTAACCAATCACTGGACCTATTTAAAAAAAAACACTCAACAGTCATTGGTTCCTGTTTCCATTTAGATGAATTGGTGAATTGGATTAACGTTAAAATAATCAACACAGTCAAGACAAAAACATGTTTACATCAAAATTATTAAGTTGTTTCTAGCTTTGTATAACTGAATAATGTATAGGCAAACAAATAGTTGGGAATAAGCCATCACACAGACTGGAAAGATTTGCAAAATGTTCATTTCAGGATAGTAAAGCACACACTAAGTTCTATTCTTGAAGTTTTCCATTAAATTAGAAGTCACGTAAAAATTGTACCTTTGAAATGAAGTAACACTGTGTAACTTTGGAGACCAGGTCATACAAGTACTGCAGCTTTCTTTTTGCCCACTCTCTCTTGGTTTGCTCACTCTGAGTAAAACTCACTGCCATGTCCTGAGGACACTCAAGCAGCCTAGAAGGAAGCCCGCAGGACTAGTACCTAAATTCCCCTCCCCATTGCCAGATAGGAACTGAGACTCCCTACCAACAGTCATGTGAAAAAGCCATTTTAGAAGCTGACCTTCTACCCACATTCAAGCTTTGAGAGGACTCCAGCTCCTGCTTACATGTTGAATGAAACTACCTAAGAACCCCTAAAGCACAAACACACAGCTATGCTATTCTAGAATTTTTCACCCATGAAATAATTAATGTTCGTTAAAAAAAAGGAAGAAATATACTGTTAGAATTTCCAAAGAGAAATTAGATTGACTATTCTTCAACTTGTGGATTTAAGTACACTATAGTCTCTTAAGATGTAAAAACTTTTACTAATTCAAAAGAGTACATGCACCCCTAGGTTTATAGCAGCATTATTTACAAGAGCCAAGATATGGAAGCAACCGAAGTATCCAGTGATTGACAAATGGATAAAGATGTGCTATACACACACATACAATAGGTTATTATTCAGCCATAAAATATTGAAATCTTACTGTTTGCAATGACATGATGGAGCTAAAGAGTATAATCCTAAATGAAATAAGTCAGAGAAAGACAAGTATCATATGATTTCACTTGTGGAATTTAAGAAACAAATGAGCAAAGGCAAAAAGAAACAAACCAAGATAAAGACTCCTAAGTATACAGAACAAAATGATGGTTAGCAGAGGGGAGGTTGTTGGAGGATGGGTGAAATAGGTGATGGGGATTAAGGAGTGCACTTGTCATCATGTGCACCAGCTGATGTATGGAATTGTTCAATCAGCATATTGTACACCTGAAACTAATGTAACACCGTATGTTACCTATCTAGAAATAAAATACAACTTAAAAGAAAAAGATCTGGAAGTGTGGGGTTCAACAAATTCAGGAACAATGTCAGGAGAATGTCACACTTCCCTAGTCAGTATTGCTGGCTCGCTTCTCTGTGCCCACTTAGCAATTTATAAGCCTCTGTGGTGGTAGTAGCTTAGTATAAGGTATGTTAACAATTAATTTACTCTTTACCCTAAGCCTTTATGGGCTTGACTGCCAGAGACCTTGGTTCATTCATTTTTTTATCACCAATGTCCAGTTGAAACACTCATGAAAGGTAGGTTGAGTTTAGTCAGTAGAGCAGAGGTAATGAGGCTAAGGACATGGGTTGAGTCCCTGTGTAGCCAATTAGCTTTGTTCTATTCCTTGGTCCAAATGGCACCCTTTGTTCCTACCAGCTGTCTTAAAAATGTGTACCTGAACAAACCACCTAACTACATATTCCAACAGTGTTAAGTCAGTAACATAATAATGTATCAAGTTTAATGCTCTTGCAAAGTGTTTTTACATACCTTTTTTCATTTGATACTTACCTTTAAAAACCTGCAAGATATGATAATGGTCTTGTGATTGCCCCGTACTAAAATGATAGACACTACAAAAGCCTGCATGACTTACCTGACTATATAGAACTAGTAAGTGGTGGTAACTAGAGTAGAAATGAGGCATGCAACTTCTACTTTAAAACTTGTTTCAGCAAGTAGCTGACCAGTATTCAAACACCATAATCAATGGCAAATTTCGCTGTCTTTTAGAAATTTAATAAAGAGTGTAATTACTTAAGCAGATACTCATTTTTAGAGAGAGAGAGACACAGACAGAGAGACAGAGAGAGTGAGCAGGGGAGGAGCAAAGAAAGAAGGACAGAGAGAGAAAATTCCAAGCAGTCACCATGCTATTAGCACAGAACTGGATGTAAGGCTCAAACTCACAAACCGTGAGATCATTACCTGAGTCAAAGGCAGAACTTTTACTGACTAAGCCACCCGGCAACACAAGCAGATACTCTTTTAAAATAAGTCTACTTGGGTAACAATCATTAGACTTTGGGTAACCATCAGGAGATGCTGAATGCTGTTT
This sequence comes from Panthera pardus, assembly GCF_024362965.1. NCBI lineage: Eukaryota > Metazoa > Chordata > Mammalia > Carnivora > Felidae > Panthera > Panthera pardus. The sequence continues at coordinate 43,017,073 of NW_026526810.1, forward strand.
GGTGTGAAGCATCTACAACTCCATTCTGTTGCTCTCTTCTCTGCATCTATTAAATTCAGGTCAGCACCATACTCAAGCAAATCATCAGATGAAGGGTTTTTATTGTTCTTTTTTTTTTAAGAGGTTCTAATTGCTAGTAAGATACAGAATTTGGACAAATCAAGTAAAATGATTTCCATTCCCTTACTCCTTCAACTTTTGCTTATTTATGGTAACTATGATTTAATGATACAACACAGCATTGAAAATCCCAGACTCTGGAAATCAGATGCCTAATTACCCAGCTTTGCCCTAGCATGAACTCTTTCTGACTTTGGTCAAGTGTCTTAAGTAAGCCTTGGTTACTTCATCTGTAAGTTTTTTAAAAAATAATTCCTATTTATACTGTTTCTAGTGAATCAAATATCAAAGTCCAAGTAATTCAGTATATACTGACATGTTGTACGTACTCAGCAATCATTAATAAGTATATTATCAAAATTTGTACCAGATACCATTGTCATTATTTTCTACTATTATTAACCTGACCTCCATTCATCAGAGGACCTCCATTCCTTTTCAGAGGAATTCTTGTATTTATTAAGACTTTTAAAAAATCAAAGACCCCATCTTTCACTCCCAGCTCTGCTACTTTCTCTGTATTGCCATATCGGTTATGTAAACTCCCGGAGCCTTGGTTTCCTGTGTTTGTATATACTATGAGTTCAGTCATTATGTTACATTTTTCCTTTTTTAGCTTTATGGATTCTCAAATGCTTATTTCAACTTTGAGCAAAGTAAAAATTATTATTTTAATGATTTATATTTGCTTGCTAAATGTTTTATGCCCACTAGACATTTTCATATGCTTGACAACAAAGTTCATACATAATTTGATCTTGCAGAATATTAGAAGAAATGTCTCCGATAAAACATTTATATACACAGTAATAAACCGATGATTCTTATATTTTCCTTCCAAGAACAGTAATGATTTCTTTTCTCGTGAAAATTAAGGAGTATAATTTTGAATCATATTACCTGCCAGTATTTCAGGAGTTACTTAATACATGCTAATCATTCCAAGAACAATGAAAATGACCTCAATAGGAGCTCCATGATGACTGGGTGAGAATCATTATTGCCCAGAAACTCATAGATTCAAAATTCATGAAGATATATGCTTTGTCCAACAGGTGTCTTAAAACCATTTTTGGATTAAAGTGATTTTAATTGCCCAGTTTCTGTTGTAAGCAATGATTAATGACTCATACTAATAGTGTTTTCCACCTAAATTAATAATGGTCTAGGATGCATACAAACCATAAAGTCAAGAACAGATTTCATTGAAATGGTCTAAAATACTTTCATCAAAAGTATATTCACTTAGAGCATTTTATTTAATGTAATTGGACATTGTATCTTTCTTTTACATGACATTCATATTCTGCTCAGTTTCCTAGTTGTTTTTCTCCAGAGAACACATCTACACACTCTGCAGGCCTGGAACAAAGAAAAAGCAAAAACAAAACCCTGATTTCTGGTTTGGAGGCAGGGAGAAAGACCCTCTGTTTACTATCATCAGAAGTGTTGGCTCTGGCTTAACTGTGAACTATATTAACTTTGTCTTTAGAGGTTTTCGCTTTCCATGTCTTTGCCCTTTATTTATTCTTCAGCACTTCTTTGGTTACTTTGGCTATTCTACTGAGAAAGACTCTGTAACCAAGGCTATGTTTTAAATTAATCAAGTATGTCACTTGGAGGAAGAGAAAGTTAAAGCAATGAAACCATAGTCTTTTTAGGGTAATTCAGACATCATAGCACTTAGATACAGTTGGTAATTTTGATTTATGGGGCATCTATAAAATGAAGAGCACCTATAAATTTATGTGTTTGTTTTATAGATTAAATACCTGAAAAATATAAAGAGTTTGACAGGGTATCAGCCATTATTGTTATCATCATCATTATCATTCATTTAAGGGTGCTTGGAAGAGGAAATGCTGTACCTTTGGAAGGTGGGAGAAGAAAGTAGTATCTTACAGCATCATATAAAAATTAAAAGGGAGATCATCAAAGTTTCCCCCATGCAGATGAATTTACCAGTTTTCCAACATATACCTTGAAATAAAGTAAGCATTTTTAAATTTTTTTCATGTTTTTATTTATTTTTGAGACAGAGACAGAGCATGAGCAGGAGACGGGCAGAGAGAGAGGGAGACACAGAATCAGAAGCAGGCTCCAGGCTCTGAGCTGTCAGCACAGAGCCTGACACGGGGCTCGAACTCGCCGACTGTGAGATCATGACCTGAGCTGAAGTCGGATGCTTAACCAACTGAGCCATCCAGGCGCCCCCAAAATAAGCATTTTCAACAATTCTGGAAAGGTATTCTGCTTAAAAAACATGGTCCTCTTAACACCTATAATTTCAACAGCCAGTAGACACTTTTTTTGGCACTAATAGATCATCCTATACTAAATTAAAAATACAGCTTCCCGTAAATACTTTCTCCCATTCTGTATGTTGCCTTTTCACCCTTGATTGTTTCCTCTGATGTGAAGTTTTTAAGTTTGATGTAGTTTCATTGGCCTATTTTTGCTTTTGTTGCCTGTGCTTTAAGATGTCATATCCAAGAAGGCATTGCCAAATCCAACGTCTTGAAGTTTCCCCCCATATTTTCTTCTAGGATTTTTATAATTTTAGTCTTCACACTTAAGGACTTTAATCCACTTTTAGTTAATTTTTGTATATGGTGTAAAGGTCCAGGTTCATTCTTTTGCACGTGGATATCTAGTTTTCCTGACACCATTTGTCGAAGACTATTGTTTCTCCACTGTGTGATCTTGGCACTGTTGTCAAAGATCGTCTGACCAGATACAGGAAGTTATTTCTGAGCTCTGTATTCTATTCCATTGTTCTATAGGTCTTTATCTGATAAAAGGTTAATATTCAGAATCTGTAAGGAACTTTTAACAACTCAGCAACCCAAAACAAATAACCCTATTTAAAAATGGGCAAAGGATGTAGTGCCTGGGTGGCTCCATCGATTAAGCATCTGACTCTAAATTTTGGCTCAGGTCATGAATTCATGTTTCATGAGTTTGAGCCCCGCTTCGGGCTCTGCACTGACAGTGTGGGGCCTGCTTGGGATATATTCTTTCTCTCTCTCTCTCCCTCCCTCTCCCTCTCTTTCTCCCTGTCTCCACTCTTCCCCAGCTCTTTCTGTCACATAAATAAATTTTTTAAAAAATGGGAAAAGACTTGAATACTCCAAGAAGATATACAAGTGGCCAACATATAAAAATGGCAAATATATGAGACATATACAAATAGCAAGCCTATGAAAATATACTCAAGGTCACTAATCATTAGAGAAACGGAAATCACAACCACAATGAGATATCACCTCCCATTTATTAGGATGGCCACTATCCAAAAATTAAATAAAGAACAAGTATGAACAAAGATATGGAGAAATCGTAACTCTTCTGCACTGTTGGTGGGAATATAAAATGGTGCAGCCACCATGCAGTTTCGTCACCAACAGTAGGGAGTTTCCTCAACAAATTAAAAATAGAATTACCATATAACCCAGCAATGCCACTTCTGGATATAAACCCAGATGAATTGAAAGCAAGATCTCAAAGAGGTATTTGTGTACCCATGTTCACTGCAGCATTATTCATAATAACCATGAGATAGAAGCAAACCAAAAGTCCATCAATGGATAAACAGATGAAGAAAACATAGTAGATACAAACAATAGATTATCATCCAACCTAAAAAAGGAAATCCTGTCACATGTCACAACACAGATAAAGCTATGGAACATTACGCTAAGTGAAATAAAGTAGTCACAAAAAGACAAATACTGTGTGATGCCACTTATATGAGGTACATAAAGTAGTCAAATTACTTTATAGAATTGTAAAGTATTAGAATGGTCATTGTCTGAGACTGGGGAAAGAAAAGTGAGAAGTCGTTCAATGGGAATAGAGTTTTAGTTTCATGAGATAAAGTTCTACGTACATGTTAGACAATATGAATATACTTATCACTCCTGAACTATATACTTAAAAATTATTAAAAAGACATATTTTATGTTGTGGGTTTTTTTTTACCACAATTTTTATTTTAAAAACATTGCTATCTGAAAGGGGTATTATGTTGAACTACGTATTAACATTCAGAAATAATTTATCAAGTTCTTGCTTGAGATAGAGAAGAGAATGTTGGAACTGTCTCCAACTCAAGCTCCTTAAAAGAATGAATGGGGGCTGTACTCAGGTGCCTCACATTTCTCAGGCGCTTTCCATCCTCACTCTTGTCTCTCTTAGGCTTATGTCCAATGACATTCTGCTCTGACTCTTCTTCACTTCTTTTTCAGCCTACGGTCATTTTCCCTGGACTATGCCTTCTACTATAATCTGTGAGTCTGAGATCTCTAGAACTCCAGAGTTTCTGGATGGCAAACTCAATCCAAGTATTCAGAATATAATTTTTCTCTTTCTCTTGAAAGACACAAGTTGGAATCACAAATGGCCCTAATGATCTAACATGGATCTAATGATCTAATGAACCAGGTCGTGTCAATGGTTTGAGTCAGTTGAGTGTGGTAAAATTCAAAGATGTAGGGACTATAGTACACCACAAAGGATAGGGCCTGTATGAAAGGAATAGCTGCCTAATGACAGTAGCACCAAAGAAATCTGCTTGTTTTTCAAAACAGACTAGAAATCTGGAAACTTAGGCAATACTTGTGATGTTTAAAACCATCTTCATGTAAAAATGAAATGCAGTAATACCATGGGTTCTTTGCTTACTGGACATCAGCTTTTGATTCTTGCTATAAAGCTCAAAGAGATAAGAAAATCGGATCTTTTCCCAAGATGACACATAAAAACAAGACTAACTCCACTTTTCTTATAGAGAACCCCAAATATGGGAACTTTATTAGACCTTAGGACTTAAGATCTTTCCTTAGCCCAACATTGTTTCTGAAACTTCTTGGTATCGGTGGCTTCCACAAGCTATTGTTAGTTGATAGGCTTTGATTCCAAAAGCTCCTCCCAGAGTTTCAGTGATTATACTGAAACCCTCTTTCCTTGGTCACTCAATGTCCTGAGCGTCTCTGCTTCCTCACACTATTTTCCTTAAGTTCTCCCTTATCCGGAGAAGTATAGATATCTTACAAGTTTCCACTGTCCTTACCAGTGCCATACTCTTAGACTGATAGAAGCCTTCCAATATCAGGGGCCCCTGCTTAATTCACTAAAGGCAACTATGAGCTGAATCTTAAAACTGAGGAACTAGTTCTCACAGCAAAAGTCAAAACCCACTGGGACTGCCTGGAGAAATTAGCTTTTATAATGTATCATATAGTCTCTTAACTACTCTCTAAAGAATGCTCTAATATACAAGGAGTTGGGCCACATTCCCCTCTGGCCCAGAGTGTAAGGATACTTTTTCTTTTAGTACCCAAAGCCAAGTTTCCAAAGCCATGAAAACAATCCCATTTTACCATCAGGGTTAGTCCCTATTGTGCACAGAATGCATGTATGAATCAAAACCAAGTCATGTTCATTGGTTCTCAGAAATTCTCCAAGTTAAATAAGCAAAATATACTGAGACACAGAGGTCAAAGGAAAAAAAAAATGAAGCTACCTATTTAAGAACAAAGGCTTTCTAGAATCTACTGATCTAAGGATAACTTTTCTTTAAGTAACTCATCACAATTGACACTGTTCATTACTATCTACATGGAACCACCAAACCAATTTCAACAAACTGGCTTGTGCCAAACAGAAAGACAAATACTTGATAGAGCAGTAGAATTTAACATAATTTATGCTTCTCCTTTCCTTCCTACCGGCACCTTAATCTTTAGGATGAGCTGTCCTCCAAGACTAGTTCAAGGGAATACCATTTAAAACTAGACAGTAACTAAATACCAAAATCAAAATCCCAGAAACAGCCAATAATGAAAAATAGTTGAGAAGACATTTTCGTCCCAAATATAAACAGCTACAAGACCCTCCTACTTTCAACTTTTGTAGGAGAAGAAATAGAAGGAAGCAATAAGATATATAAATGACTTGAGAACAGGAGAACCCAAAAACAAAGGCACTCACTTAAAAACACAGTCAGTCATTTGAGATCAGCAACTACATACTTCAGCTCACAATGACTGCAAAAAAATCAGTGTTCTTACAAACTAATTTTGTGAAAAAGTGAGTAGAAAAATACAGCTCCCATATGCAAATTTTCAAAAACAAAAATATCCCCCTAGAAAGTAAAAACATGACATAAAACCCCACAAAACAGATTTTAAAAAGAAGTAACCTAAAAATAAATAAAATTTTAAAAAATAAAAAAGGTAGTATTTCAAAAGAGCTACAATTTAAGATACTGATATAAGCTATGAAAGAGTAATGTAAGTTACAATTAGAAAAACCACAGGGTGCCTGGGTGGTTCAGTTGGTTAAGCATGCAACTTTGGCTCAAGTCATGATCTCACTGTTCCCAAGAGTAAGCGCAGACATTGGGCTCTGTGCTGACAGCTCAGAGCCTGGAGACTGTTTCAGATTGTGTCTCCTTCTCAGTCTCTGCCCCTCCCCTGCTTGTGCTCTGTGTCTCTCTCTCAAAAATAAACCAACATTAAAAAAAATTTTTTAAGAAAACCAATAAAGAAGTTTATAAAAGTAAGAAAAAACAAAAATTATTTTAGAAATGAAAGAACACAATATGCATAAACACAACTGATAATACTTTGAGAACTACAAGCAAAATGAGTAATTTTTTTAAATTAAAAATATTTAAAATAGTAAAAGTAATTCAAGAAAAAATTACAGCTATAAAAGCTAGGCAAAGAAAATGTAACAGGCATGTAATAGAAGGATCTGAACAGGGGGGAAAAAGGAAAACTTTAAATGAAGGAAAATTTCTTCAAATTTAAAACAAAAAAAAATTGAAATGTGTTGTTTCAGAAGACACATTGCATACCTGGAAAAGTTAATCCATAAAAATCAATACCAGCAGTATTCTGCTAATGATTTCACATCCAGAACAAAAGACCAAGTTACTTATAAGGAAAAAAGGAAAAAAAAAAAACACACCTTTTTTCAGAGAACTGGAATAATCCTAAGATTTGTGGGAACTACAGAGACCCTGAAGAGCCAAAGCAACCTTGAAAAAGATAAAACTTGAGCTAACACAATCCCAGAATTCAACATTATACTACAAAGCTGTAGTAATCAAAACAGTGGGGTACAGGCACAAAAACAGACACACAGATCACCAGAACCGAGAACCCAGAAATACAGCCACACTTGCATGGTCAGTTAATCTATGACAAAGGAGGCAAGAATATACAATTGGAAAAAGTCTCTTCAACAAATTATGGGAAAACTGAAGAGCTACATGTAAAAGAATGAAATTGAACTACCTTCTTACAGTACACAGAAAATAAACTCAAAATGTGATTAAAGATCTAAATTTTAGACCTGAAATCATAAAACTCCCAGAAGAAAATACAGGTAGTAATCTTTTTGACATAAGCCATAGAAACATTTTTCTAGATATGGCTCCTGAGGCAAGGGAAACAAAAGCAAAATTAAACTGTTAGCACTACACCAAAATAACAACCTTTTGCGTAGCAAGGAAAACCATCACCCAAAAGACAACCTACCAAATGAGAGAAAATAATTTGTAAATGATGTATCCAATAATGGGTTGATATCCAAAATATATAAAGAACTTAAACAACTCAACACACACACACACACACACACACACACACACACACACACAATAATTAAAAATGGGCAGAAGACTTGAATAGACATTTCTCCAAAGAAGATATACAGATAGCCAATAGGCTTATGAAAAGATGCTCAATATCACTAATCATCAGGGAAATGCAAATAACAATCACAATTAGCCATCACCTCATTTTTCAGAAAGGCTAAAATCAAAACACAAGAAATAACAATTGTTGGCAAGGAAGTAGAAAAAAAGGAACCTTCGCACACGGTTGGTAGAAGCTGATATAGCCACTGTGGAAAACAGAGAGATCACTCAAAAATTTAAAAATAGAACATATGGTCCAGTAATTCCACCACTGGGTATTTACCCAAAGAATATGAATATACCCTTTCAAAAAATGTATGCACCCCTATGTTTATTATGGCATTATTTATAATAGCCAAATTATGGAAGCAACCCAAGTGTCTACTGTTAGGCAAATAGATAACTAAGAGGTAGATAAATGGAATATTACTCAGCCATAAAAAAGAAGTAAATCTTGCCATTTGCAACAACATGGATGGATCTAGAGGGTACAATACTATGTGCAATAACTGAGATAAAGACAAATACCACAGGATGTCTCTCATATATGGAATTTAAGAAACACAGAAAATAAACAAAACAAAGAAAAAAACCAGACTCTTAAATACAGAAAACAAATTGATATTTACCAGAGGGGAGGTGGGTGGGGGGAAATGGATGATGTAAGTAAAATGTATACAACTACTGAATCACTATATTGTACACCTGAAACTAGTGCAATACTGATTTTTTAAAAAAAATTTTTTTAAGGAGACAGAGAGCATGAGCAGGAGAGAAGCAGAGAGAGAGGGAGACACAGAATCTGAAGCAGGCTCCAGGCTCTAAGCTGTCAACACAGAGCCCGATGTGGGGCTTGAACTCACAAACTGTGAGATCACGACATGAGCCAAAGTCGGACACTTCAACGACTGAGCCACCCAGGCGCCTGTGTTTTTCTGATGTACAAAGTTCTTTAAACATACAAATATCAAACAATATTCTTGTGTTCTCACCTTGAGAAGTACACTATAAACAGAACTTCAGATAATCCAAATGAATGGGGATATGGCATAAAAATTGGTCATATTGAACATCAGTTGTTAACATTTTAAAAGAGAAAAATATAATGTGTCTTTTATGGAAAGGTATATGCAGCCAGTTATGAAATAATCCTATCAAAGATCCTTGAACCTGAGCCTAATCAAGCCAGTAGATCAACTACTGATTTACATAAAATATAAATCATAGAATGTGTTAAGTATGCCACAGGGATCTAATCAACAGAATCCAGAATGTGAGAACTCTGTAAAACTCCTTCTAAAACAGTTTCTTTAAGCAGTAAACTTTGAAAGAAAAAATAAAAAGCAGAAAAAATAAAGGAAGGAAATATAGATTGAAGCACATTTAAAAGACAAATTCAATATTTAGATTTTATTCAGATTCTAATTAGTAGGGGAGAGAAGGAGAGAAAGAAGGAGGAAGGAAGAGGAAGAGGGGAAAGAGGAGGAAAGACAAAATCTTTGAGATAATTGAGAATTTAAACATCCAAAAGTTGATTTAATAATGTTAGAGAAGCAATGTTATGGAAGGCTATGTTAAAAGTGTTTAAATATTTTAAAGATGCATCCTGAAATATTTAAGGACGAAATGATAAAATATCTGAGATTTGCTTCAAATTAGGCTGAGGAGAAGTGGATGGGGTATAGATGAAAGACTGGTCTTGGGTTAATCATCACTGAAGCCAGTTGATAGACACATGGGAGTTCATTATAATCTTCCCACTTACTAGGTTTAAAATTTTTATATAATAAAACATAGTTAAAGTCATCTTATACCTAATGATCAGGTTGCAAAAGAATAAGTTTATTTGGCCTGTGTGAATATGATGTGCCAATAGCTCTATACCTTTATAAATCAAAATTTAGTGTTTATTAGCACAAAGAGAAAAATATAGATCATTACCATTCCTTTCTTGCACAATCACATTTTCTTGCCTAACAGATGTGCAAATGGAAGCTGACCATAGCCCAAACTATTTCAGCCTTAAGAATGTCACAGACCACTTATAAATACTATGAGACGTGACTTTGGAGGATCCTGGTGCACTACTTAACTTCACATGAGAGATCTTGATGACAATCTCTATTATGACAACAGTACTGCAAAAGAAAAATGTACCTCCACCTTTGGGGGGAAAGTCTTGCTAAGCCTCTACCTTCACAGAGAGTATGGAAATGCAGAAATCACCTTAGCATGTGACATACACGTAGGATTGTGGATGACAACCTAACATGGCTTTAAGCTGAGCTCCCATCTCCCTTCAGTGATACTGGCCGCTGTCACAGCCTCTGAGGACCCAAAGGGCTGTAAATTTGCTTTCTGCTTGTCAAATCGTCACCTGGTGCTGACCCTGGATAAGAGTTTATTTCTCAAAGAGAGTTTTAGAAAAATATGACATTTCACGTATATATGAATATGTATTTCATATATATGACGTTTCAATAATGTAAGCCAAGCCTTTAATTTAATAGATGTCTAGGTCAGGGAAGTACTCAGGCCTGTTTTATTTAGATGTGTATTTAAATACCCCAGAATAATACCTAAGCATCACTTCAGAATTTATTTTGCCTGAGTGAGATCATTGCATACCTCAGAGTGTAGAGAAATATGGGATAATACCCAGTAATTATTTGAAGAAAGATCATTTTTATCTACTTTTCATGGATACCATAGGGATAGCTCTGTAAAATAACTGTAAAAATATCGTGTGGCACTAAATATAATTCTTAGACTTAAAATACTACATCCACAGAGTGTTTAGGATTTAGGGAGACAGATCAATCCTTTTCAACTTCTCTTTTCAGCAAGGAGATGAACATCCCTGCAAAATTGTCAATTTTTTGCCAAACTCGTTTTATCAAGCTGTTTGATTTAGCTGTCCCCTGAATACATAGTTCAGTATAAAGAGGTAGATACAGTCTTTCCTGGGAGACCTCTCAGTGCTCATTCTACTCCATAAACATGTTGGTCCTTTCTGATTTTATTTCCTGCAATTGTAACCCATTTTTGATTCCCAAGCTCACATCTTTTCATCTGTCAAGACTCCAAACTATAAAAGAGCAATGGGTAAAGACTATTTCCTTCCACAACAGATGGGCCTGTTTGTGATTTGCCAAACTCCAAAAGATATGTTCTTCCCTGGATCCTGCCAGAAAGGGCTAGGGTGTTGAAATAGATGCAGAAAATCCCTCTGTCCTGATACGATTGCTTAACTGTAAATTATGTTTCTGGATATAAAACCATCCGGGCTGTTTTATTTCCATTTCCATGTGTAGCACTCAATTCCCCTGACAATTTCTTAGTTATTTTAGGTTTGTGAACCGTCAACTTTAGTCATTGGCTAGGTACTCTTGTGTGGATTCACCTCTGCTAGCTGAAACATACATCAGACTTCCTTGAGCATTTTGTCCGCCCTTCAGTTCTGCCGACTCATCCTGTCATAAGCCTTTCCAAATCTACTCTTAGCAGGGCTTCTCCAATGGGTATTATTCCTATTTTTGTGGGTCTACTCTTTCCCAGAATCTGTACTCATTGCTGGTGATATATAATACTTACCAGGACTTTACCAAATGGCAGATAGAGCTAAATCCTTTACATATATTATCTCATATATCTATTTCCACACAGGAGGTAAATAACCTTATCATCCCCATTTCTCTTATGAGGAAACTGAAATTCAGACAAGTCACAGTATTTGCTTCAGGTCACACAGCTCTCAGAGGTTTAAACCTAGAAATGTTTGATTTAACTCAAAGCTTGATACATCCTGCAATTCCAAACTATCTTCACCAAAACAGAAAGCATTTTTTTTTTAATCACAAAAGTCTGGGTATAATTTGGTAAACTATAAAAACAGCAGTTGAGGGTCTTCTTGTAACAGAGGTCATATAATTTAAATGTTAAAGCTTTTAAAATCCCCCAAACAATTAAGCACAAGCATGTGAGTGCATAAAAGGGGAGTATTAACCTCTATAAATGGTGGTTAACACTGAGCCTTTCTCATGGCTAATGCTCGCCCCCTGCTGGTACATCTAATTTGTGTTTCAAAAAGCATTCTCTCAATGCCAGAACCCTTCTGTAAAGTCATTAAAACATAAACTGGTGCAGCCACTCTGGGAAACAGTGTGGAGATTCCTCAAAAAATTAAAAATAGATCTACCCTATGACCCAGAATAACACTGCTAGGAATTTACCCAAGGGATACAGGAGTGCTGATGCATAGGGGCACTTGTACCCCAATGTTTATAGCAGCACTTTCAACTATAGCCAAATTATGGAAAGGGCCTAAATGTCTATCAACTGATGAATGCATAAAGAAATTGTGGTTTATATACACAATGGAATGTGGCAAGGAGAAAGAATGCAATATGGCCTTTTGTAGCACCATGGATGGAGCTGGAAAGTGTTATGCTAAGTGAAATAAGTCACACAGAGAAAGACAGACACCATATGGTTTCACTCTTATGTGGATCCTGACAAACTTAACAGAAGACCATGGGGGAGAGGAAGGAAAAAAAAAGGTTAGAGAGAGAGGCAAAGCCAAAGCATAAGAGACTGTTAAAAACTGAGAACAAACTGAGGGTTGATGGGGGGTGGGAGGGAGGGGAGGGTGGGTGATGGGTACTGAGGAGGGCACCTGTTGGGATGAGCACTGGGTGTTGTATGGAAAGCAACTTGACAATAAATTTCATTTAAAAAAAAACATAACCTACCTTCTGTGTCAATTTAGAATTAGGACAGTAAAAACAGCCTTCTGACTTTCATAAAGTAAGATGAAAAATCCTATGATGGAAGCAACGATACAAAAGGCTTTGTTATGACTTTTTTCAGACCGTGAAAACTTACTACCTATGATTTCTAGGCAGTCAGAATTTTGTCATGTACAAAAGATGGCAGATGAACCCTTATTAGTTATTACCTTCAGGTGGTTCTGATGAGGGCAGCAGAGATGAGAAGGCTGATATTCTAACCAAGGGAAAAATTAATTAGAGCAGAAGCTCTCCTCTGTGATTCCATTTTATGTCTGGAGAAGAAAAAAAAAAAGATACTAAAAACGATGCTTCAATCCATTCCTCTCCTCTCTTTAATAATGCAGTATTCTTTTTTGCAGCCAGTTACCTGACGAATGCTGAAACACTGAAAAGGAGCAGTCAGCATCTTACAGGTTTCCTTGCATCTTGAGGCAGATAAGTTTGCTCAAGTCTCCAATGGAACTAAGAGAATCCATCAGACACATGCTCTGCCAAAAAATTGGGATGGACTCAGAGTGTAATCAACTCACACTCAAACACACATAGACATTTGAAAGTAACACTGAAAGTCAAACCACACACTTGAAATAAACCATATTTATAGTGAAATAATGTATCAGAATATTTGCTCAAATATCGTATTTTTAAGGAGTAATATCTAAAAAGCATTAGCTGATTAGCTTTCAATCTGTGTTTCCCATTCCATTGGTCATATAATGATCCATACATTTATTTATATGATCTCTTCATTAAAGTTGTCAGTGTAGAAAATAATATTCCTTAATCCAGCAAAATGCTTAGCATTATGAGATATGAGCTTGATGCTATTATTTAGACAAAAAACAGGAGTGTAAGACTGTTCCTCAAGTTTTGGGGTCAAGTCAAGAAGTCACAAGTCAAGTGACACAAAGAGGAATAAATGAAGAATAGGAAAGGAGTTTGTAATTTCCATGCCATCTCACTTTCCCCCCAAATTCTTGACATTTTGAGGTTGAATTTATTCTGCTATAGTACTTACTTGTATAAGGAACATTATCTCATATGTTTGGAGTGAGGAGGATGCAGGGTAGGAGGTATTCAGTAACACCTATTATGTTACAGCAGTAACATTACCCATTTGTAAAACTAGTTCTTATGCTAGTCACTTGCAGACATTAACCAATTTAATACTTCCAATAACCTCATTTTCCCCTCTGTTTTATTATTAGGGAAATGAAGGCTTACAGAGGTCACACAGTATCAAAATCAGGATTCAAATGTACTTTCTAAACTTGCTTTTAACACTTGTGTGCCATTTCCCTGATCCCAGTGATAAAAACATCCCCATGTTCATTTATGTATTCATCCTTCATTATGAAGAGATTAAGGGCAGGTTTTCTCAGACAAAGCTCAGTGACTGCAGCAACTCTTAGCTAACAGGTCAATTTATGGAGGACAAATGATTCAGAGGGGAAGGCTTCCAGAGTAAACTTGTTGGGGGGCGGGGGGAGGGTGGCAGAATAGCACCAAAGCACCCAAGGACACATGGCCAGGTGTTGGGTAAGTGGGCAGGACTTGGCAAAGACTAGTATCCCTCTGCTGAGCCATGCTCCTTTGTCTGGAGTGCCCCAGAATGCTCCAGGACATTGTTTAGTGGCTGTTGGCTGCAACAAAACCTCAGGGGTAAAGCAAAGGGAAGCACAGAAGATCTGGGGGCAGTCAGAAAGCAGGCATTCACTCAATTGTGGAATTTTGCTCATCCATATATTTAGGCAAAGAATGCATACATACATACACACACACACACACACACACACACACACACTTTTGAGCTTTTTTATAATTTTGTAATTTACCCATCTCTAAGGATAATTTAAAATAAATGCATCATTTCCTTTGCTTGCTATAGAATATACAAAACTAGAGTAGATCACTTATATATGGAAACTAATCAAGTGGACCTCATAGAAACAGAAAATGGTAGTTGTTGGGGGTTAGGGGTCAGGAAAATGGGGAAATATTGGTCAAAAGTATCAACTTCCAACTAGAGTAAGTTCAGGTGACTAACTACTTCATTTTATATTGAAAGTGAGAGTAGATCTTAAACACTATCACCACACAAACACACAAATGCATACAAAATCACACACAAAATCATAATTATATGAGAAGAGGAAAGTATCAACTAACCTTATTGTGGTAATAAGGTTTTCATAATATATATGTGTATCAAATCATGTTGTGTAACTTAAACTTATATACGTTATGTGTAAGCAATAGGTCACTAAAGCCAGTAAGACACTGAAAACACCAACAAAAACTCCGGAGATGTGTGACAAAGGAAAACAACTTAGTATGTGCAGAGTTGGGAAGAGGATGAGTAGTTGGCTGCACACAAGTTGAGAGTGTGTATTTGCCATTAGGATTAGTTAAAATGGATATGAAAGTGTTGACTATTAAAATGGTAAGATTAGACAAATTATGCCCCACCACCCCAAAATAATTTACTTTGGAATCCAAGTTGTATAGGTGGCTAATTACGATTGAGGTAGCAAATGGAGTCGTTTCCAAACCACATCTTTACTTCACACTGAATGGAAACATGCTCATGGTAATCTCAAGTCAAAGTTTTATTTTTGTCACAGTTTATTCTTACATCCAGGGAATAGCTCTGCGGGCTTCTCTTATTTAGAAAGGTTTTTTGTTGTTGTTGTTTTGTTTTGTTTTTTTAAGTGTGCACTAGTAGACTAAGAAAGTCAAACTTTAACCAAGGGAGGATATGAACACTCTGGTGCCATTCGTGTGATCCTGTAAAACCCAACTACCGTTTACAGGGAAGAGGTATAATGTGAGGGGCTCCACACATGGTAGTCTACTAGAGCATCCCATACAGATCTTGCAAACACTCAATAAGGTAGTTTTTACCCCATTACACAGATAAGGAAACTAAAACTTACAAGGGTTACTTATTTGCCTGACAAGAAAATGGCAGGGTAGGGTTCTCCACCCAGATCTAATTCTACTCAAAAGCAAATGGCCCTGTAATAACTGCATGAAATGGGTGAAAATGATACAACTATTTAGGATAGTTCATCTCCTTAGTGCCTGCAATTAGCCAGAGTAAGGGAGTGACCTCAATGTTCTCTGTAAATAGAAGCTATAAAAAGGTTTAAAAAAGGGGAGGGGGGTGGGGAGGCTTTTGCAGGCAGTTTTAAATGTTGCCTCCTAGCTACCTCATTACATTAAAATGTCTTAATTTTTCCTTCTGTAATGTGATCTTTCAAGATCTGCTTTTTCTATTTAATTCTACTACAGTGATACCCAGCTCAGATTTTGTAATAAAGTCCATAGAAAATGTAAATAGAAATTCACTTTATGACAAACTTTGCCATAAGATGTATTCTGATCAACACAGATCATATATCCCACACTGAGTTTCTACTTTAATATTGCAGCTTGGATCTCCTCTAGATTGTGAGAGTTAATACAGAAAACATTGCCATGAAATCTCTCAAGCAACAATACATATGATAATTTATCACACTAGGTCAGAAACCCTTTGAGCCCTGAAACCCAAAAGGTTTATCCCCAGCCTTACAAAACTGTGGGGAAGCTATGAGGTGTAGGAAGATTAAATGAAGATGGTCACCAGTGAGAGTACAAACAGGGTAAAAAAGAAGATGCCAGGCAGAGGCAGTAGGGGGAGCATGTGATGGGGATCAAAAAGCCAGTCTTCTCCTAACTAATCACAAGGCTGTATAACTTCAGACAAGTCAGGAATTATGTTTCCTCATCATTAAGTTGAGACACCAGCATCATATGCATTCTGATTTCCCCGAATAGGAGATCTGTCTCCGAAAATTAGGCAGTACAAAGGCTTTAGGACCAGGTGCAAACAGCAAGCACAGGCATTCATTTCACACTGATCTTGGCAGTAGAGGAACAAGGAGACAAAATTAATTCTCTAAATTAGGCAGTCATGTGGGACCCTGAGACTGAATGCATTTGAAATTTAGATCAAACTTTTGGGGGCAAAAAGACATTGTGAGGTGTCTCTAGAGCTGTCCAAGTTTGAGGTGGTTCTGACTCTAGAAACTTAAACCCAATTGTTTAAAACACTTTGTTATTGCTAGGGTGATGGAAGGGACTGAATGACAAACCCTGTGCAAAAATTCTGCATAGCCCATCAGCTCTCTTTAAGTAGTGGCTCTATAGATTTTCATGTTGCAACTAATTTACACAAGAAACATATCTTAGAATTGTTTGACTACTTTGTAAGTGGTCTGAAAATAAGGAACAAGATCACCCTCAGTCTCCTTCTACACCCACCAAAACAGTCTAAGCTTGTGTTGTAATCTTTGATCAGTTTGTTTCATAAGAGATAGGGGTTTATTTTTATTTATTTTGAGAGACCACGCATGTGTGCACATACGCAAGCATGAGCAGGTGAGAGGCAGAGAGAGAGAGGGGGTTAAAGAGAGAATCCCAAGCAGCCTCCACTTGGGCTGCACAGAGCCCAACACGGTGTTTGAACTCATAGATCCTGAGATCACAATCTGAGCCAAAATCAAGAGTCGGATGCTTAACCAACTGAGCCACCCAGGAACACCCAGAGATTCATTTATTGATGCTTCTTTCTTTCCTGCTAAACTATGAGCTCCAGGGACTACTGAGTGTTTGCCAGTGCCTTCCACACAAGGCTGAGCACTGTTTCTGGCATATACTAGGAAGTCCAATAAATGCGTGCTGACTTGAACCAATTTTAAAATAAGGCCAAATTCCTCCTTTTCCTTTACTCATTTAATATCCTATAATTGAATGTTGAACAATAACCACAGAAAGTAATTGGTATTTATATCAAGCTAGTCAAAATCATTGGGCTGTAAAACAAAATGATTAGCTTGGAGTGGGAAGGAATTTTTTCTTAATCGTAGTACAATACATATAACATAAAATTTACCATTAACTACATTTAGTATAGTCACAGTGTTGTGAGGATTTTATATTTAAAGCATAATAAATAAAGTATTAACAAAAACTACCCCCTCTAAAAACACAACCTTGTAAGGTGACTGGGTGTTTCAGTTAGTTAAGCATCTGACTTCAGCTCAGGTGGTGATCTCATGGTCTGTGGGTTTGAGCCCCTCAGCTGGCTCTGTGCTGACAGCTCAGAGCCTGGAGCCTGCTTCAGATTCTGTGACTCCCTCTCCCTTTGCCCATCCCCTGCTCGCTCACACATGCCCCCCCCCAAAAAAAAAATACACTAAAAATAATAATAGTAAAATAAAATAAAAACACAACTTTGAGAACATTCCCATTTCTGTCAATTCCCACTTTATATATATTACTCTGAAGCTCTAAGTACTGTCATAACTAATATACATATACTAATAGTATCTAGATTTCAGAATCTATTTTAGCAATAAAGTATTCCTGTGAAGGCAATATCAAACTGTTTTCAGCCTTATGGGTAGTACTCAATAGCTCCTAAATGACTTTATAAACAGAGGTGAAGAGTGTCCATGTTTTACACACACACACACACACACACACACACACACTACACAACATACTTTACCAGCCCCACGAATATCTAGCCAACAATACGGTCTCAGTTCCATGACCTGCTCAACTCCAGTGGTCTTTTCCTCCATTCCTCTTCTACCATCCATTCCTTGGACCATAGGACATTGTCATCACCCACACTTCGTCCAACTACACAATGATTCCCTGCTCAAAGTTTCTGTTACTTTTCTTGTTCAATTTCTCCCAGTATGACCAATCTGCAAAATCCATGAGCTACCCATCCCTCTGAGCCCCCAATTTTATCCCATTTCACACACTTTTTTCAATTGCCAGCATATGCAAATTAAATTCCAAGATCCATTGTTTCAGTAACATCCTTGCTAATATCCCAAACTCCTTTGCCCTCTCTTTTGTTTTGTCTTGTAGACAAAGGCCATCTAAGACAAGATTGCCTGACAGCTAAGAACAGGAATCTGGAGCTAGATGGTAGATGTCTGTGTTCGATCACTGAGCATTCTGAGCACCTAGACTAGTGCCCACAGGTTGTAGGCAATAAACACGTGTTTGCTGTGTGAACACTCCATCCTTTAATATGCTTAAATGGAAGAAATATAACTAGATTGACCAGCACGAGGCAGCAGCAAGATGGGACAGGTAGGTTTTTGTGATACTGTGAGACCACCCAGCTGACTGTGCATGTATGAAGCCTCAGGACGCTTAGTACCAACTGCTTCTCTAGGTACACTATACTTTCCATGGATTCTTGAGCTTCCGCCCCCATCTACTTCCACCCTACCACATCATGCCTGCCCCTCATTTCTGTAGAGAATACTCTAACTGTATTTTAATGTTTTGGGGATGGAATTTCAAAAGCCCTGTCACTTTGATTGTATTTCAGCCAACTGTAGATTGCTCTAATTACCCACATTATTTAGCTGGAGCAGTTTCAATTTTTCTCATTTCCTAGTTTCTTTCATTCTAATGAAATGACATAAATACAGCGAGGGAAAAATCATGTATCTTACTAACCTTGTCTCTTACAATTTTGTATTCCTTAATTCCACATGTTCAGCATTAAAGATTATTTCTAGCTTTCTCTTTTCTCATAATGACTTTTTTTCCTAGGCTTGATATATAAGACTCTTAGGAGGAAAAAAACAAAAAAAAGAAACACGTAATTTTGATTCCATTGTATAAAAAGTCTTTAGAAAGCAGTTCAGAATCTCTCTCTACACAGGATACTATAGATAAAAGATATCATCTAGATAATTAAAACTCAAAACATATATCCACCTGTAATTGTCTTGCACTTAATGGCACCATATTTTGGTGCTTCTGTGACTGAACACATATGCTCCAATTCTCAGCATATATTTGCCAAAATATCAGACGTAGAAACAAAAAGTTGAATTTCCAATACCCTAACCAGCTCATCTTAGTATTATAAGTGGATGGCGAAGTTATGTTGATTTCTTGATCTTTTTGACCATAGCATTAACCTTTCACCTGGACTCTGGTATCCCCATAAGTTGGGAGAGTGTTCAAGTAACAAAATGATAGTATGCGGACACTCCACATAAGGTTAGAAGAGGTCTCTTATTTTTCTTTATTTTTATAGAGAGAATGTGAGTGAGACAGAAGCAGGGGACAGGCAGAAGGATAAAGAGAAAGAACTTTAAGCAGGCTCCATGCTCAGCACACAGCCCGAAGCAGGGCTCTATCACACAACCCTGGGATCATGACCTGAGCCGAAATCAAGAGTCGGACACCCAACTGACTGAGCCACTCAAGCACCTTAAGAGGTCACTTATTATATGCCTTACTGAAATATAAACTTAGCCATAGCATTTTATAATTTATAGAAATTTTCTCCCTTGGGTTTGAAAAAGAGAGAATGCCTTATCCCTTCAACATAAAACAAAACATTGAGTAGAAATCTGACTATTTTTTCATAAGCTTGTCCTAAGAGCCATTTAAATTTACAGCTCTGTGACAAAGTTAACTCACAACTTCCGTTTGAAGCCTAACTTTCATTTCCTTGAAGTTAGAAGACAATATCCAGAAAGCTCATTCAATGGCAAGTTGTAAAAATGTACAATGACCTCTACTTTTGGATTTCATCTTCATCTAAACAGACTTATGATAGCAGGAAAAGCCCTGCCCTGAAGTTGGAGCTTTGGGGTTTGCATTTCAAGTTGATCAATTTATAGCTATATGTAACATTGAGCAAACTACTTGTTGACTTTAGTTTTCTTTATTCATTCCATTAATATTTCCTTGGCAAGTGTCAGTCACTAATTTAAAATAAATTTTAATTATTCAAACATCTATTATGTGAAATTACTATGCTAAGCAGCTATGGTTCAAAGAGAAACAATGCCTCTACCCTCAAGCACACACTGTAGTGAGGCAAATAGACATTTTGCCAATAAAGATTTAGACCTAGAGTACTACAGGAATACAGCAGAGAAACACCTTACAAGATTGACTGAGGCGATGATGAAGATAGCTTCTGACAGGCTATTTGAGTTAAATGAGATGGCATACATAAAATGACAGGCACAGAGTAGTTATTCCTCCTACAACCTATCACTACAAAAATTCAGGCTCTTTTAACAATATGTAGAAAATTTTGAATGAGAAAGAAAGGAGACAATGGTAGACCAAAGAAGAATTGCTTCTTCTGTTGCCTTTTTTTTTTTTTTTAATGTTTACTTCTTTTTGAGTGAGAGCGAGCGAGAGCGAGCAGATGCACACCAACAGGGAGGGGCAGAGAGAGAGGGAGACACAGAATCCAAAGCAGGCTCCAGGCTATAAGCCATTCAGCACAGTGCCCAATGCCAGGCTCAAACCCACAAACCGTGAGATCATGACCTGAGCCATAGTCAGACTCTTAACCAACTGAGCCACCCAGGCACCCCTCTGCTGCCTCTTCTATTTGAAGCTCAGAGCCATGCATACTTTCCTGGCTCCTGTATATCCCTTTGAAGTCACAGCATGTGTCTGTTCACACTCTATTGCATATGGCAGCTAATGGTTAGTTAACAAGAAGCTCCGGATTCTGCTCTGACATTGCTTCCAGGGGATGTAAGAGCAAGGAGATATTTGTGATGAGGAAATGTATCATTCCTAGATGGCTTAGAGGCAATTTCTCAGGAAACCAGAAAACCCTAAGATCTTTCCATATCCTTTTCAATCTTAGGATTTCACAAGCAAACTCAGTAACTGACGTGTTAATAAGTGTAATCCTAAATGTTATGGGACATGTCAGTTAGATCTATGTATCTGTTCTGACTCTGAGTCATTGCCTACAGTCCCTGCCACAGAGCAATTGCCCCCCATTTGTAATGCATCCATTTTTAGAGCAAACTTCCTCAGCTTTAGCCAAATCCAGAATGGACAATCTGTATTTTGCTTGTCCTATGATACTCCTGGGTGATGCCATAATACTGCTACTTCAGAAATATGCTAGAGTCTAAGGATTCCTCCAGGTTGAGGTGGCCAGGAGCTGTAGAATCATTGCTAATGTGCCTTGACTTTTGGGGCCCTCCTAAGGTGAAGGCCCTAGAGCACACACAGCCTAGCTCCTACCTACCTGTCATGCTTTTAGAAGAAAAACCATCAATTTCTCATTTCCCTCAGGATTCAAGAGTGCCTGCTTTGCATGAAATTAATAGAGGTTTTCCACATAGAAATAAAATGTAATCTCTGATCATTTAACCATATGAACCTAAGGAAAAGAAGAATTCTCAAAATGCATTTCAAAATCCTCTCATCACATCAAAGTCTGAAGCACAATATAAAATGAAGGCTAAATTATCCCTTGAGAGTAGCTGTTTTGAGGTGTTAATTCAGTAACAATTGGCTCTATTCACATCTATTTTACTTAATGTTTCAAACATGGAAGTCACATATTTCACATTTAGCACTTCACATAAATACAAGGCACTTTAGCAATCTGATTTTCAACAACCTCTCAAAACAAAGAACAAAAAAACAAACAGACATTTTAAGAGATTGTAAAATTTCACCATTTTTATGATATATGCCCTGAATATTAGGAACATTGTTGGTCACTGGGCTTTAGTGGTTTCTTTGTAAATGTGAAGAAATGTAAGCTTTGAATCCCTTATTTCATTGCAAATTTTTTAAGGGTTTCAGTTTGCCTACCTTTTATTCCTAGCTCCTAACCAAGTGCCTTGAACAGTGGATTCCCAATCTGGCTACATATTAGGATTATCTGGGAAACTTTCTTTTTTTTTTAACGTTTATTTATTTTTGAGACAAAGAGAGACAGAGCATGAATGGGGGAGGATCAGAGAGAGAGGGAGACACAGAATCGGAAACAGGCTCCAGGCTCTGAGCGGTCAGCACAGAGCTGGACGCGGGGCTCCAACTCACGGACTGAGAGATCATGATCTGAGCGGAAGTCGGACGCTTAACCAACTGGGCCACCCAGGCGCCCCTGGGCAACTCTTAACAA
This sequence comes from Panthera pardus, assembly GCF_024362965.1. Taxonomy (NCBI): domain Eukaryota; kingdom Metazoa; phylum Chordata; class Mammalia; order Carnivora; family Felidae; genus Panthera; species Panthera pardus. Next base: position 43,039,679 of record NW_026526810.1, read on the forward strand.
TCCTGATGCCCAGGTTACAGCTCACAAACTACATCAATGTCTAGGTTGGTAGCCAGTCAGAAACCAGTTTTTCGTTTTGTTTTGTTTTGTTTTGTTTTAAAGGATCCCAAGGTGTTAAATAGGCATCAACGTTTAGAACCACTAGCCTAGCGCCACGTTGGTATTCGATCAATACTTGATAATAACATGATATTCAAGAATTGTTCAGTGGGAGGGTGACTGAGGAAGAAAGAGAATGAGTGGGAGAATGATACAGACTTAGAAGTCTTCATTACAAGATCTAGCTTATTTCTGGGTAATGTTGCGCAAGTAACTCCTAAATCCATACAGCTTATTTTCTTTTTCATGTTATCAAAATGATAATATTGCCCCAATGAGTAACATCATCCTATTAACCACCATTACCATGTTTACTTCTCAACCACCTTATGAATCTCCCACTTTGGTTCAAATTTACACAAATTTAGGGCAGTGACCCTGCTGTTGCAAGTCACGTGTCCAAGGTCTTCAGAATCCCTACTTTCTAGAAAAGATTATTCTTTTCTTCTCAGGACAATGACTGCTCAAGGAATGGTTTACTTTACCATTTGCTTTCAGAATATCACCTTAGCCTACCACTACAAGCCTCAACATTGCCCAAGCCTCCCCACATGGTCCTACAGTAGATGTGAGACCCAAAGAGGCATATCTTCCTGTGTGACCTCTTTCTTTTGTTCTTTGCAGCCAAACTTTTCCATTTATTGTGGCTTAAGGGATGAATACACCTTGAACAAAGACCAAATCCTCATGTCCAGCTGGTCTCCAGCTCTGCTGGGACAGAGCCAAAGGAATCACTTGAACTTGCAACAAGATGGATTTAATATAAGGTGTCCCAAGAGTGAAGGTTATTTGCACTTAAATAAAAATAAATGATGAAATACTCTTTTCTGCATTACATTTTAGGTAACCTTTCCTAGCATTTAGTAGGAAAAGTAATCCTCGCAGGATAGTGATTAACAACATTGATTTTGGCATCAGACAAAACTGAATTTTCATCCTGCCTCTACTACTTGCAAGTTTAAACAAATTGCTTAATCTCTCAAAGCTGGCTACCCTTTTGTGATCTGTGGGATTAAAAGACCAATACATACTTCAGAAAAATGTCGTGAGGCAAAAAGTGACTACATAATTTATCACTCAAACTAGGATATTTCTAAATATGAAAAGAGGTCACTACAATAATTAAAGAGTTTTAATTAATCTACAATCGAGTTAAACAAGGTCTGTCCTGTCAAACCTGGATACACAGTCAACCCATTTAGTGGGCATCACAAAAATGACTTGCCTATTCACATGACCATGTCAATTATCATCGAAAGCCTCTACAGGTAAGAAAGATGTGAAACCAGGGTAAAGTGTTAAAATGAGTCAAGCTGGAATTCAGTCTTCCCAATTCAGCTTGCATGTTGACTCCTTGATGGGTCATTTCTTGTGCCTAGTCATCTATTAATGTCAGTTTATTGAGTTACATTGAGTTGAATTGGGATTAAGACAAAAGAGATTTTCACAATGTTACTGACATGTATAAACCATCATTAAATAGTTTCACAAAAGAGACTTTAGAAATTATACGACCCACTGCCCATAGCTTACAATTTAGGTAAGAGATTCAGAGAAAAATCTTCCCATATTCCTCTCTCAACGAGTATTAGAAAATGGAATAAACTCTAGAGTTCTTTCCATCCAATTATTATACTTCTCATCGCAATGTATCAAAAAATGTTGTTACCTAAAGAACTAAAACTTTTGGGAATATGTTTATAAAGGTAGTATTCTTGCCTTAGCTAGTTCCCTAAAACCCTTTTTGAACACAAACATGCCTAAGCTAAGCGTAACAAAATGTTGTAACCTAATGCTAACCCTGAGCTTGTTCTCTCAGCTGAGAGAAAAATACATAATCACTGGCTGCTATTCAGTTGCTGTGTCTTAGGTCCCAAGTTTCCTATCTTACAGAAGCATCAGGATTGCTAATATGGACAGATGCCAGAAGTAGACCTACTGACTGTAATCCATATGTAAACATTAAAAATAAGAATTTCAGTTCAAACCTTTGCTCTCCCGACAATTGTCTTCTGTTGCCAAAGATGAAAAGTTACTACAAAATTAGGGTACTGCAAATTTGTATCAGAAAAGGCTAGCATCAAATTAGCTGCTAAACCTCAAGCCCTACAGAGGCCAAAGTATTTATCAGCTTCTCTTTTTGTCATTAGTGAACCTTTTTTAAACAGGCAAAGGTTGAAAAAAATTGCAACCTATTTAATAAAATTAAAAAACCAAAGAGATATTCTCTAGAAAATTACTTGACTTCTCCAAGTGTTAATTTTCTATGAAATGGAAATAAAATAGTCTACATGGCTGTTGTGAAAAACAAATTCATAAATGTGAGGCATGTCCCATATGGTAGTCTCTCAATACCTACCTGATTATCTTGACCCTGCCCTTTAAGTTTAGAAGCTGCCATAGAAATGACCTTCAGTTGCCTGACAGGGATTAATGTGATTTTTCTCCATATATGTACTGATAGAATATACAGAGGTAAAAGTGTCACAGATCTTGTTTTAGAAAATTTTCTGTGTATTAACATTTATCTTCTTCCTGCATGTGCTTCTGACATTGTGGGTAGTAATTCCAACAATATGAAAAGGAACAAAAATAGTGGACATTTTTAAGGTGAAATATAATTTTAGTTAAACCCAAATTTATTGTAAGATGCTTTCTTCAAAGACAGTAAGTGCTTGAGTATCAGTTCAACAACCAACATTTTACTGTCTTTATTAAATGATTTTCAGACTTCAGTATGCATAAGAATCTTCTGAGAACTTAATTTAAAATACAAACTCCCAAACCCTTCTAATAGAATCTGATTCAGTAAATCTGAATCAGGACTCTGAGAAACCGTTTTTTTTTTTCATGTCCCTAAAATGGTCCTGGCACGATGCTTTGAGAAAACTATCACTTTGACATTCCAGATACTCTGCTTAGGACTCCGTTTAGAGTCCTGGGGTGCTCACAAACCTCCAATCCTGGGATATGTAATCAGGACATGTATTACAGTACTGCTGTAAATACCAGTGAAGGTCTACACAGAGTGCTATGGGGAAAGAAAATGAAAATGACAGTGTACTGTAGATCATAATTAGGTAAATTATCAAGAAATTATTCTATACAGATTACTTTGGAAGACTTATACTTTCTTTCTTATTTCTTTTAAAACAACAAACAACACGAAACAAACAAACAAAAATGCATGGATTTCATGGGGTACTTCGATGAATGATTCCTATCAAGTGCTGTTTAAAAAAAACAAGGGCACCTGGGTGGCTCAGTCAGTAAAGTATCTGACTTTGGCTCAGGTCATGATCTCGCAGTTTGTGAGTTCGAGCCCCAGGTCAGGCTCAGTGGTGACAGCTCGGAGCCTGGAGCCTGCTTCAGATTCTGTGTCTCCTTCTCCCTCTGCCTCTCCCCTGCTCCTCCTCTTTCTCTTTCTCTCTCACACAAAAATAAACACTAAAAAAATTTAACAACAACAAGCCAATCTCCCTTCCAACAAGTAGGAAGTGGCCTAGGATTTAGGACATTAACTATCAAATAGCAGCGGATACTTTACCTAAATAAGTAGCTTACATGTTGTCAGACTGCAATCTAAAATAAGCAATCTAAAATATCCCTATATCCTTAACAAGGTGTCAAGCATGTCTACTGCAGACAAAGATAAAGCATTAGATTTTAATTGCCTATCCATTTCTCTGCACCCCTCAACTATAATTCCCCTGAAAGAAGGCACTGTGTCTTGTATAATGCCATCACCCCAATGCCTAAAATACTGCCTAGGGTGATAAATAGTTGTGAATGGATTAATGGGTAATACTGTTAGCTGTTTATCTCACATCAAGAATAAATTCCAAGCTCTTTAAGCCCAATATCTAAAGCTCTAACTATGTCTAATCTCATTTCTTACTATTTCCCTGCCTGTTACTTCAGGCTAAGCTCCCTCTATACATCATACTGTGAATCCACTATATGGCTTCACTCCCATTTCCTTTACTTGAAAGTATTTTCTCAACTGGCTAATTCCTACACGTCCTTCTAGAATCATTTCATTTCCTTCTTCTATTTTTAAGAATCAAAAATATAAGGACCCTGGTCCTAGACTGCTAGAATGTAGAATGTTGGTCTTTACCACCTATGAAAGCTCTTTCTTGTGGTAAAGATTTCTCAATAAAGTACTTTCTTCTGAAAGCAGGATCTTTTTTCCTCTGTCTTCAAAATCTCTATGAGAACCACCTTCAAAAAATAACATTCAGTAAACTGGCACTTAAATTGAAAATAAAAGGTAAAGAAAAATTATTGTGTTAGAAAGGCTAAGTACTTCTTTTCCGGATAGTTTTTGAGATGTGGAATTTAAATCAACATTTTGGTTTTGAACTATACTCTCAGCCTACTCTTTTTGTTACTTTAAATTCTTACTCATTTACCTTTACAATATATTCACCTAGTTTCATTATTGAATTACACAACCAATCAATACTACTGACAAGTTAAAATGTTTATTCAGAAGATACTGCTGTCACTTTCCAAAATTATGTCATGATATAGTTCTAAAAACAAAATCATTTTGATACCATGCATGAGTTTTGGTTCTTGGTGTTTTTCTGCCCATCTGTTTCTCTGCAGTAAACCCTGAAGTGTCATCTTCCAACCTCGCCAGTCCTTCACCATCATGATTGAAGGACTCCCAGACAATACCAACAACCACCTCCTGTACTCAAAACTTTCTGCAGTAGACCTTCAACAAGGGCCTCTATTAAGTACAAAACCCTGTATCAAGGGCTGTGGTGACCAGACCAAGGAGATATTGATGCCGCTTTCAAGAAATAAAGAGAGCTGTAGAGATATTCAGATATGTGAATAAGTATCTCTAGAAAGAGGTACAAAGTGATCAGATTATAAAGGACTATAGAATTTAAAGCAAAGGAGAGACTGCTTCCATTGGAAAGAGGATTCAGGAAATGTTGTGAAGGACTTAAATTTTAAACTCTGCCTTGGAGGATGGGGGTTTGATATGGACAGGAGAAGATTCAAGAAAGGATAATCTGGACTTCTGGGGAACATGACAGAGTAAGAAGATCCTAAACTTTGTCCCTTGTACACAACTAGATAACACCCACATCGGTATAAACAACACAGAAAACAACCCAAAGATTGGCACAACAGACTCTTCACAGCTAAATGTAAAGAAGAGGCCACATCAAAGAGGGTAGGAAGGGCAAAAGTGCAGTCCAGAACTAAAGAGACCCAAGGACTGTCCAGGAGACGGAAGGACAGGTTCAGAGAGAGGAGAGGAACAGATCCCACCAGGCACCTCAGACACAGGGAACCTACATGGAGAAGATAAATCTGCATAACACTTGGCTTTGAAAACTAGAGGGCCCTAATGGAGAGGCTTACCACATAGAAATTTAAAAATCGGCAGGCTCAGCTCTGGGATAGCTACAAGCATACAGTCCTGTCCCTTAAAGGGACAGCACAATAAACAGCTCCACTGAGATACAACATAGAATCAACAGTTTGAAAAATGCTTGGGGTATATGGGAAGGAGATCTATTTACCAATCTCCCAGTATGTGCTGGAGGGGCAAGGATATTCAGGAGACTTCTCAAAGAACAAAAGAGCTGGCTGGCACCATTTCCCTCCCACACACCAGCCTACATACACAGAGAAGAGTGGAAACCGGCTCAATACCAAAATTCTCCACTTACTTGCTAACAGCATGTCCCACCCCCATGCACTTCTGCAGATCCAGCCCCTCCAACCCTTCCAGGAGTCTGCAGAGTTTTCCCAGACAGCTACTGGTTCCCTCTCAAAGCAGACGAGTAGAGACCTTGTTGGTACTGCACACCACTCCTGGGGTCTGCTGCTGACACTCTCTCCAATATGCCCTTGGCCACAGCACATTCAAAGCACTGCCACAAGCCATGCAGTATGTAAGCAGTGTCAGCAGGGGCCAGCACCACTTCAAAATGACTTTTGACCTGAGGAATGGGGTAGATAACCACACATACCAATCCAACAGCACCCCAGCAGTGGGCTGGGGTCAGACATTTGGTATGACCGCAGGTCTCACTCCCCAATGAAAGCTTCTCAAGGGACAACTCAAGGAAAGCACCCTGTAATTCAGAACTACTACATTTCTGGCAAATGCCTGGTCTAATTCAACTCAAACCCAAGGCAGCCCCAGACTGGCCCACTAACAACACAGGGACCAAATCCTACCCACAACTCACAAATAAAACGATTCAAGATGACCAGATAGAAGGCAAATGTGGCTCAGCCACATAGTTAAGGACACACAACATACATAGGAGACACCCCCGAAGCACCAGGGGCTGGTGAAATGGAACATTGGACTACAGAGCCCTACGGGATGTCTTCTTCTTAAGGTCACTACTTTCAAGAACAGGGGCAAAAGCAGACTTTCCTAACACATACAAACATAGATTTAGATAAAATGAGGAGACAAGAATATGTCTCAAATGAAAGAAAAGGACAAAGTCACAGCAAGAGAGCTAAATACAATGTAGGCAAGTAATAGGCCACATAGAGAATTTAAAGTAATGGTCATAAAGATACTCCACAGACTTGAAAAGAGAGTGGTGGAACTCAGCGAGACTCTCAACAAAATAAATAAATAAATAAATAAATACACACACCTCAGTAACTAAGACACACTAAAAAAAAAAAGGAATAAATAGTAAACTAGAGGAAACAAAGGAATGAATCTGCAACCTGGAAGATCAAGAAATGGAAAGTAATCAAGCTGAAAAGGAGAAAAACATAGTAACAAAAAATCAAAATAGACATAGGGAATTCAGGAACATCATCAAGTATAATACAATTTCCATTATAGGTATCCCAGAAGGAGAACAGAGAAAACAAGGGGGACATAGAAGTTATTTGAAGAAATAATAGCTAAAAACTTTGCAAATCTGGAGAGGAAAACAGAAAACCAGATCCAGGAGGCACACAGAGCCCCCAACAAAGACAAGGAACTCCACAGAAAGACATAAAATAATGAAAATGGCAAAAAGTAGTGATGAGAGAATTTAAAAGCAGCAAAAGAAAACAGTCACATACAAGTGAAACCCCACAGGCTACCAACAGACCTTTCAGCAGAAATACTGCAGGTCAGAAGGAAGTGCCAAGACATACTCAAAATGCTGAAAAGGGCGGGGTGGGAGGGAACCCTGCAACCAAGAAGACTCTATCCAGCAAGGCTTTTATTCAGCATAAAAGGATACATAGAGATTCCCAGACAAACAGAAGTGAAATGAATTCATGACCACTAAACCAGCCCTATAAGAAATGTTATAATGGATTCTTTGAGGGAGAAGAAGACCATAAGCAGGAATAAGGAAAGTAGGAAGCACAGAAATAGTAAAATTAAGTGTATGTATCAAAATCAGTCAAGGGATTCAGAAAATAAAATAATGTAAAGTATGGGGTGGGCTGCCTTGGTGGCTCAGTCTGTTAAGTATCCTACTCTTAATTTCAACTCAGGTCATGATTTTATGGTTTAGGAGTTCAAGCCCTACCTACATAGGGCTCTGTGCTGACAGTGCAGCGCAAGCTTGGAATTCTCTCCCTATCTTTCTGTTCCTCCTCCACTTGCTCCCTCTGGCTTTCTCTCAAAATAAACATTTTCAAAAAGGGATGTAAATTATGGCATCATATACCTAAAATCTAAAAAGCAGGAGGGAGAGTGGTACATGTCTTCAAACTTAAGCAACCATGAACTTACTATGGACTGCTATATGCACAAAATGTTACATATAAACCAAATAGTAATCACAAATCAAAACCCAGTAATACATATGCGAAAAATAAAGGAATCTAAGTGTATCACTAAAGAAAGCCACCAAACTGTGAGACAAGAGAGCAAGAGCAGAAATAGAACTGAAAAACGAACTATCAAACAAGCAACAAAGTGACAATAACTACATACCTATCAATAATTACTTGGAATGTAAATGGACTAAATGCTCCACTCAAAACACACAGGGAAATGGGATAAACTAAAAAAGCAAGACCCACCTATATGCTAGCTACAAGAAACTCATTTCAGGGGCACCTGGGTGGCTCAGTCGGTTAAGGGTCCAACTTCGGCTCAGGTCATGATCTCGGGGTCTGTGAGTTCGAGCCCCGCGTCGGGCTCTGTACTGACCACTCAGAGCCTGAAGCCTGTTTCAGATTGTGTCTCCCTCTCTCTCTGAACCTCCCCCGTTCATGCTCTGTTTCTCTCTGTCTCAAAAATAAATAAACGTTAAAAAAAAATAAAAAAAAGAAAAGAAACTCATTTCAGACCTAAAGACACATGCAGACTCAAAGTGAAAAGATGGAAAAGCATTTATTGCACAAATGGAAGTGTAAAGAAAGCCAAGGTAGCAGTACTTGTAGTGGACAAAATAAACTTTAAAACAAAGACGGCAGGGTACCTGGGTGGCTCAGTCAGTTAAGTATCCGACTTTTGCTCAGGTCATGATCTTGCCATTCACGGGTTTAAGCCTCATGTCAGGCTCTGTGCTGACAACTCAGAACCTGGAGCCTGTTTTGGATTCGGTGACTCAATCTCTTTCTGCCCCACCTCCCGTTATTACACGCATGGACACTCTCTCCCACTCTCAAAAATAAAATAAACTAATAAAAAATAAATAAAAGACAGTAACATGAGACACAGAAGAACACTGTAAAATCAAAAAGGGAACAATCCAAAAAGAAGGTATGACAATTCTAAATATTTATGCACCCCACATCTGAACACCCAAATACATAAGTCAGTTATTAACAAAAAAAGTAATTGATAGAAATACAATAATCATAGGGGCTTTAACACTCCAATTATATCAAGAGATAGATCATCCAGACAGGGTTATCAACAAGGAAATAATGCCTTTGAATACCACACTAAGCCAGATGGATCTAGCAGATATATTCAGAAATTCCATCCTGAAGGACCAGAATGCACATTCATTTCAAGTGCACAAGGAATATTCTCCAAAATAGATCACATGTTAGGCCACAAAACAAATGCCAACACATTTTTTAAAAATCCAAGGGATACCATGGATCTTTTCTGACCATAATGTTAGGAAACTATAAATCAACCTCACGAAAAATCTGGAAAGAACACACATACAGGCTAAATAACATTCTACCAAACAATGAATGGGTGAACCAAGAAATGAAAGAAATCAAAAAATACATGGAGACAAATGAAAATGAAAACACAACAGTCCAAAATCTTTGGGATGCAGAAAAAGCTGTCCTAAAAGGATAGTTTGTAGCAATACAGGTCTACCTCAAGAAGCAGAAGAACTTCAAATAAATCACCTAAACTTATACATACGGAAGCTAGAAAAAGAACAAAGCCCAAAAACAGAAGGAAAATAAAGATTATATAAAGATGACAGCAGAAATAAATGAAACAGAAAAATAGAAACTAAATATAAATAAAATAGAAAAATAGAAACTATGGTTTGGCTCCCTCCCTCCCCCTTTTTTTTTTCCTCCATAAGAGATTCTTAAAAACTGAGAACCATCTGAGTGTTGATGGGGGGTGAGAGGAAGAAGTGGAGGGTGGGTGATGGGTACTGAGGAGGATATTAAAAAAAAAAAAAAAGAAAGAAAAATACAAACTAAACAGAAAAAAAAATAGAACAGATCAATGAAATCAAGAGCTGGCTCTTTGAGAAGATCCACAAAATTGATAAACCTTTAGCCAGACTCCTCAAAAGAGAGGATTTAAACACAATCATAAGAAGAGAAATAGCAAACACCACCACAAAAATACAAATAATTACAAAAGACTTATGAAAAATTACATGCCAACAAATTTGACAGCCTAGAAGAAATAGGTTGATTCCTAGAAACACATAACCTTCCAAAACTGAATCAAGGAGAAATAGAAAATTTGAACAGACCAATTACCAGCAATGAAATTGAATCTGTCATCAAAAGTTCCAACAAGCAAAGGTCCAGGACCAGACAGCTATGCAGGTGAATTCTACCCAACATTTAAAGAAGATTTAATCCCTATTCTTCCTCAAGTATCCAAAAAATAACAAAGGAAAGAAAGCTTTCAAATTCATTCTATGAGGCTAGCATTACTCTGATACAAAAAAACAAAACACACTACAAAAATGAAAACTATAGGCCAGTAACTCTAATGAATATACATGTAAAATCCTCGATAAAATATTAGCAAACTGAATCCAACAGTATGTTTAAAAAATCATTCACCATGACCAAGTGAGATTTATTCCTGGGATGCAAAGGTGGCTCAATATTTCCGATTCAGTCAATGTGATATATCACATCATAAGAGATAAAAACCTTATGATCATTTCAATAGATGAAGAAAAAGCTTTTGACAAAGTACAGCAGCCACTCATAATAAAAACCCCAACAAAGTAGGTTTAAAGGCAACATACCTCAACATAATAAAGCCCATACATAAAAAACCTACAGCTAAACCTATTAAATAGTGGAAAACCAGAACTTTTCCCCTAAGAGCAGGAACCAGACAAGGATGTCCGCTCTCACCACTATTATTCAACATAGATTTGGAAGTCCTAGCCACAACAATCAGAAAAGAAATAAAAGGCATCCAAATTGGTAAGGAAAAAGTAAAATTTTCACTATTTGCAAATGATATTATGCTAAGACTCCATCAAAAAACTATCAGAAATAAAAAAATTACCAGGAGAGCGGATAAATGAATCCAGTATGATTGAAGAATACAAAAAAATCTGTTGCATTTCTATATACTAATAATAAAGTAGCCAAAAGAAAAGTTAATAATCCATTTTACAATGGCATCAATAATAACAAAATGCCCTGGAATGTACTTAACCAAGGAGGTAAAAGATTTATACCTAAAAACTATGTAACATTGATGAAAGAAATTGAAGATGACATAAATGGAAAGATACTCCATGCTTATGGAATAAAAGATTATTAAAATGCCCATTACCCAAAGCACTCTACAGATTTAATGCAATACTTATCAAAATACCAACAGGATTATTCACAAATTAGAACAAATAACCTTTAAATTTGTACAACACCACAAAGCTTGAAATAGAAGAACAAAACAATCTTGTGAAAAACAAAACGGGAGGCATCAGAATCCTAAATATCAAGATACACTACTGAAGTGAAGTAAAACAGTACGATCTGGCACAAAAATGGACACATATATCAATAGAATAGAGCTGAGAAATAAACCCACAATTATATCATCACTTAATCTTCAACAAAGGAGGCAGCAATATGGGATGAGAAAAAGACGGTTTCTTTAACAAATGTTGTTATGAAAGCGGAACAGCCCCATGGAAAAAAATGAAACTAGACCAGTTTCTCATACCATACACAAACAAATTCAAAATGAACTAAAGACCTCAATGTGTCTAGATATGTCTTCTGAAGCAAGGGAAATAAAGGCAAAAATAAATTTCTAGGACTGTATCAAAATAAAAACGTTTTGCACAGTTAAGGAAATAACAAAACTAAAAGACAATCTACTGAATGGGAGAAGGTATTTTCAAATGCTATGTCCAATAATGGGTTAGTATCCAAAATACACAAAGAATTTATACAACTCAACACCATAAAGACAAATCCAATTTTTAAAAGGACATAAAACATGGACAGACATTTCTTCAAAGACAACCTACTGATGGCCAACAGACACATGAAAAGTTGTTCATCACTAATAATCAGCGAAATGTAGATCAAAACTACAATGAGATATCACCTTACACGTGTCAGAATGGTTAAAATCAAAATATAAGAAACAAGTGTTGGTGAGGATGTGGAGAAAAAGGAACCCTCATGCACTGTTGGTGGGAATGCAAGCTGGTACAACCAATGAAGAAAACAGTATGGAGGTTTCTCCAAAAACTAAAACTAGAATTACCATATGATCAGTAATTCCACCCCTAGATATATACCCAACAAATAGGAAAACACCAATTTGAAAAGATATATGCACCTTTAGGTTCACTGAAGCATGTATACAACAGTCAAAATATGGATGCAACTTAAAGGTCATCGACCCATGAATGGATAACAAATATGTGGTAATATACACAGTAGAATATTACTTGGTGATGATAAAGTCATCTACATGGATCTAGAAGGTATAATGTTAAATAAACCAGTCAGAAAGACAAATACCATTTGATTTCACTCAAATGGGGAATTTAAGAAACAAAGAAAACAAGAGAAAAACCAAAAACACTCTACTACAGAGAACAAACTGATGGTTACCAAAGCAGAGGTAGGTGGAGGAGTGGGTGAAATAGGTGAAGGAGATTAAGAGTACACTTTCATGATAAGCACTGAGTAATGTATAGAATTGGTGAATCACTGTGTTGTATACCTGAAAATAATATAGCATGTGTATAAACTGTGCTGGAATTAAAAATTTAAAAATAAAGTAAAACTCAAGAAAGGATATTCTAACAACTGAGGAGTATTCTTGACCTGAGGATGAATAAATCAGTTCTCCATTTCATTAATTCATTCATTTGACAAACATTAGCCTAATGTTTTCCGTGGCCCGTAACTATGCTTTAAGTATAAAGTGGTGAACAAAAAAGATACAACACTGTCTTAATGGAGCTTAGAGTTTAAAATCCTCTACCTTATTATCTTGTTTTTTTTCCCTCCCCAAGTCTGGGGCAGTGTACAATCCTGGAACTCATCAGAGGATAGATTCAAGAGTCCAGAGCAGGCCATATATGTTGTTGTTAACTGACTGAACCTAAGTCATCACTGTAAGGTTGAGGACAAGTTTTCTGTTTACATTGGCAAATACAGGGAACAAAAGACAAAAAATTGACTATTCCATTTATTTGCCCACAATCCAAGTGTAACAAGTTAGAACTTTTATTACAATTTGCCAGGCTCTGTGCTAAAGATATTTATAAATTGAGCCAAACAAATTAAATTATCAACCTAATAAAATAACTGTATTTTTAGAGCTTTAAGAAACAAGAACAATTAGAAGCCTGGACCCATCTTAGGATAAGCCATTTTGTATTTCAGTAAAATAAATATAAATATAGTTATATATAGATATAATTATATTAATATATATATTCAAATAAATCTATTAAATGTAAATCCTTTAAACAGATCAATTAAAAGTGCAGTAAAGCATGAGCCCGTCGTATGCTGTCTATAAGAAGTTTAATACCAATATAACAATATAAGCATGTTGAAAGTAAAAGGGTAGACAAAGATAATGTGTAAATATTAGTTTAAAAAAGTAAGAGGGGTGCTGGGTGGCTCAGTAGGTTGAATGCCAACTTCGGCTCAGGTCACAATCTCCTAGTTCATGAGTTTGAGCCCCGCGTTGGGCTCTATGCTGACAGAACAGAGCCTGGAGCTTGTTTTGGATCCTATGACTCCTCTCCTTTTCTGTCCCTCCCCCTCTCACCCGCTCTCTCTTCTCTTTCAAAAAAAAAATTAATAAAAAAAGAATAGCTATTATCAAATAAGACTAGTGACTTTAGAGCAAAGAAAATTATCAGACACTGAGAGAGGCATCATATAAAGATAAAAGGGTCAGTCCACCAAGAAAACCTATCAGTACTAAACATATTCACACCAAATAGAGATCTGCATAGTATGTCACTCAAGAACTGTTAAAATTGAAAACAGAAGTAGATACATTCACATTTATAGTGCAAACTTTCATCAACCCTCTATCAACAGCAGATAGAGCAACTAGGCAAAATATTAGCAAAGATACAGAAGAATTCAACAATAGCACCAACCAATAGAATTTAGTTGACATTTGTACAACAATCCCCCGATAATAGAATACACATTCTTTTCAAGCATCCACAAAACATATGCCAAAATTGGCCATATTATGAGTAGAGTAAACCTCAAGGAATTTAAAAGAATTGAAATTATATATTTCCCATCTGCAATGAATCCAAACTCAAAATCAATAACAGAAAGATAACCATCTTCATACACTTGGAGACAAAACCACACACTCGTAAATAGGGAGTCAAAGAAGTCTCAAAGGAAGTTTAAAAAGCACATTGAACAGAGTAAAAATGAAAACACAACATATCCACATTTGCAGGAAATAGCTAGAGTAGTGTTGAGCAAGGAATTTAAAGCACTAAATGCATACAATCAAAACCAAGGCTCAAATCAATAATCTAAGCTCTCATCTCATGAACCTAGAATAAGAAGAGCAAAATAAGCTGAGAGCGAGCAGAAAGATGGAACTAGTAGACAATACAGTAGAATTGATAAAACTGACAACAGAAAAACAGAAGAATCAGTGAACCCAAGTGTTCTTTAAAAATAACAATAAAATTGACAAACCTCAAGCAATACTGACAAAGAGAAAGAGGAGAGACAAATTACCAACATTAGGAATAAAACTGGGGATATCATTATAGATTCTACAAACACCAAAAAATAATTCAAGTATATTATGAACCACTTTTCACTGTAAATTTGCCAACTTTAGTGAAATATACCCATTCCTGAAAAAACACAAGCTACTACATCTAAAAAGGAAATAATTTTAATAGGCCTATACTATCTAGGAACTTAAATTAATTTTAAAAAGTATAAAAAAATACTAATCTCCAGGCACATAGGGTTTCACTGGAAAATTTTACCAAATCTTAAAGAAACCATTGTTTAGTCCCTATGTTTTTGGTGGCTTGTTCCATTGTATCATATAACTAAAACCAATGACATCGCAGTCCTCCCCTTTTATGTCAGTATTAGTAGGTCATTCTTTTTGCTTTTTGATACTGTTCTCATGGAAATTCTACTGTTTCCTTTAACTGTAGTGTTGAAGCCATTTTCTAGAATAAAATCTATACTTGGAAAATGCTGTTTTCTATAAATTTCCAGTGGGTAAAATGCCAGATGATAGGACTTTTATTATAATAGTCTGCCCCTAAGGTGTTTATAATCAAATTCACTGTACTTGAAATACGCAAGTGCTCAGAAGTTTTGCTCTTTAAATTCTGCTTGTATTTAAGCAGTTAGTACAAGAGCAAATCCTTGTATTTAATGTAGCCTGTCCCCACTACATGCACCTGAAAAAGTCGTTTTTAGGTCTAACCTATTTTATATAGACAACTACATATATCTAAATATGAAGTTTTTTCCCAATCAGTCTAAATTTCACTAAGTGCTTTAAAACTATTTAGTTGATCCATTCATCAAAAGTCTCTGACAACATCATTTTTTAATTAATGGCATTTTAAGATCATATGGCACAATGAGGTAAACTATAAAACATCTTAGTTAACACTAAGTGTGATCCTTTTTTTCAATGATTCCTGACATGATGTAATCTTCATCCCTTTCTCCTGGCTAATTATCAGTGAAGAGAAAATAAAAGGGATGTCCTACTCCTGAAATCAGTTCTTCCACCAACATAAATAATCTTTTGTATATTAAGATTGCTTGTACAAGGAGTAAAATATTAAGTTAGACCTCCTAGTACTCTGTGAAAGCGGCAGTGCCTCTGGGAATGTACCCTACCCAGCCCCTGGAAGGCTATTCACTGTAAACCACCCTACATTATAAATCCCAACTACGAGAGCCTGCATTGAAATCTTCTCTTAAAGCTAAAAGCAGATATAATCAAGTGTCTTCTCAAGGGAATCTAAACAGAGTCCTTTGAATAGTCAGATATTCTAGTTGAGCAGTTACAAATGCCTATTTCAACTAATAGCTGGCAGAATACACCAATACAATTTTGCTTTTTCTACCATTCTTGAAGATATCACAACAGCCACCTCTACCTAGAGTTCTATTCCAAAACCTTTGCCCTTCTCATTTTATGCACCCCCCCCCCAAAAAAAGGGCAAACTTAAGTATCTACATCTCCAAGCCAGATCAAATCAGTAAGGATCTGTTTATAATTTCCCTGGGCAATCACATATATACCTATAGTTTCCAATGATGACTTCCAAAGCTAAATTTCAGACTTAGAACTTTCATTTAAATTCTAATTCTACACAATCACCTGCATATTCCACTGCTGCTTCAGAATGCACACGAACAATTGTCTCTTTCCTCCCGTTCTTAATCCAGTACTTCCTATCTTGTTAACTTAATTACCACCTACCCCAAATCCTGAGATGCTTAACTTCCTTATAAGCCACATTCAGCCCAGTAATTACTGTCAATTCTACTTCCAAACATACCCTTTTAAACCACCAATTTCCTCCCTTTTACCTCATTAATACATGATTTCTTCCCTGGACTTTGTACCTGTACCCAGGAGCCAAACTGATCTTTCTAAAACATGTAACTAATCCTGAGTGGAGAATAGTGGAGTGGTCAAGAATGTGGAATCCTCTTTCCATCACTTACTGGCTGTGTCATCTTGAGAATGGGACTTAACCTGTTTATACCTCACTTTCCTCAGAAGTTAAACAGAAATAAAAATATCTACTTCTTCTGATTCTTATGAAGAAGAAATGAACATTTATAAAGCTTTTAGAACACTGCCCAGCACACAGAAAGTGCAATGTAAGTATTTGTTAAATAAATGTATACGATTTTTCTGCTTAAAACATTTTCCTCGAGTATAGTCTTACTCTTAGAAAGTTACACTCCATATGTGCCACTTGGTTACCTGTCTGAACTCAACTCACTCCATTTATCCCATGTCAGAGCAGGGTGCCAGGCATAGAAAGCTACTGGCATATCCCTGAACTTGCCCTCCTATTTCATTCTCCCATGCCCTTCTCTCTGGAGTACCCTCTTCTCGACGGCAGAAGAGTCAACTCCTACCAATCCTTGAGGCATCAAAAGACTGGATGTCTTTTTCCATTGAAAGCTCTTCCAAACTCACTCAAGCCAAACTTCTCACTTCTTTAGTTCTATTCTGGGATCTAGTAGCTATCTCTACTATTTCATTTACCACATTGCCTTACAATTATCCTTTTGACAAACTTACTTCCCACACCAGGCATGTTCTTTCAGATCACAGACAGTATCATGTGTTCTTGAATCTATAATGAATAGCACAATATTACAGAATATAAGATTAAACAAATATTTGATTTTCTAGGCTTTCTCTTGCCTCTCCCAATAGTATTGTTAAAAAGAAAACCACACTGCTAGGAAAACTGTCCAGCTACATGTAAAAGGATGAAACTAGAACACTTTCTTACAACCTGTACAAAAATAAACTCAAAATGGATTAAAGACCTAAATGTGAGACCTGAAACCATAAATCCCTCAAAGAAAACAAAGGCAATAACATATTAGACGTTGCCCTTAACAGTATTTTTCTATGTATGTCTCTTCAGGCAAGGGAAACAAAAGCAAAAATAAACTATTAAAACTACACCATAAGCGAAATCTTTTGCACAGGAAAGGAAACCATCATCAAAACAAAAAGTCAACCTACTAAACAGAAGATATTTACAATTTATATATATATGTATATATATATATGTATATATATACATATATATATACACACACACACTCTATATATATACACACAACATACACACACACACATACACACACACACAATAAAGGGTTCCTATAAAATCATATGAAGAACTTACACAACTCAGCACCAAAAAAACCAATCTAATTAAAAATAGGCAATCTGAAAAGACATTTTTGTCAAGACATACAGATGGCCAACAGACACAAGAAGAGAGGCTGAACATCACTAATCATCAGGGAAATGCAAACCAAAACCATAAAAGATATCACCTTACACCTGTCATAATAGCTAAAATCATAAAGACAAGAAATAACAAGTGTTGGCAAGGATGTAGAAAAAAGGGAACCCTGGTGCACTACTGGTGGGAATGTAAATCAGAGCAACCACTGTAGAAAACAATATGGAAGTTAGTAAAAAAATTAAAAATAGAACACACAATCCAGTGATTTCTCAGCTGGATATTTACCCAAAGAAAATCAAAACCCAATTTAAAAATATACATACACCACTATATTCAATGCAGTGTTATTTACAATAACCAAGATAGAGAAACAACCTAATTATCTGCCAATAGATGAATGAAGAGAGAAGATGTGATATATACGCACAATAGAATGTTACTCAGCCATAAAAAAAGAATGGTATCTTGCCATTTGCAAAAACACAAATAGACCTGGAGGGTATTATACTAAGTAAAATAAGACGTACCACAGGACTTCACTTTAAGTGTAATCTAAAACACAAAACAAAGAAACAGACTCTTAAATATAGGAAACAAACTGATGATTGCCAGAGGGGAGGTGGAGTGGTAGACTTTTCATCTCTGAAAAGGAGATTATAAACAATAATATTCTAATAATGAATTAACAGATGATGACTATACTTATTGTAGTGAGCTCTAAGTAATCTAAGTAATCATCGAATCAATATGCTGTATACATGAATATAACATTATATATTAATTGTAACTAAATGAAAAAAAATAAAAATCTAGAAAAGATGCAAGAAAAAAAGAACATAGCATCTCTACTTTGCACAGGGCTCATATAAATATATGAGGTCCAAGAGAAAGAATAGATGGCTCCTGCCCACAAGGTTTTAATAATCTAGACATAGATTCATTGCTTCTGAGAATATTTTCCCAATAGTGTCATCCACATGTATTGAGTTTAGGGAGCATCTACTACTCTATGGAAGAGTGACTCTGTGGAGTCATTGTGGTTGATCTAGACAAAACCACCATATGCCCAAAATGGTGCCACTTAGGGAGAGTCCCCAAAGAGGGGATTAATACCTAATCTAACTGTGGTTTCTACCTCCCCCAGAAATAGTTTCAGTAGCACTGATGAATGATGAAGTAATCTGCCACACTGGCCCTCTCCATTCCCAAAAGCAAGATGCGTCACCTACATGATAAGACCCTTTCCCTTCTCCCTAAGAGAAAGCAACCTTGCCCATAATAATCCTTTTCTTTTGCTAATAATGTGCTTACTCCACCCTCCTTCATATAAAAATTTTCCATTTTGGACGCCTGGGTGGCTCAGTTGGTTGAGTGAATGCCTTTGGTTCAGTTCATGATCTCACAGTTTGTGGGTTTGAGCCCCACATCAGGCTCTGTGCAGACAGCTCAGAGGCTGGATGGAGCCTGCTTCAGACTGTGTCTCCCTCTCCCTCTGCCCCTCCTCACCTTGTGCTCTGTCCCTCTCTCAAAAATAAACGTGAAAATAAATACATAAAAATAAAAATCTTCCATTTTGTACAACTCTTGGGAGCCCCCTACTTGGTACATGCGATATTGCTCAATTATTTAATAAAGCCAATTGGATCTTCAAGTTTACTCAGTTGAATTTTAGTTTTTAATACTAATAACAGTAGTAGTACTAATAGTAATAATACCTAACTGCTCTAACATTCATGAAACACTTTGAAACACATTTTGATCCACAGTATATACAATTTATGTATATATACATGTATATTTACACATTTGTGTGTATATATACATATATGTATATACATATATAGGTACACATGTGTGTATATGTATGTACACATATATATCTATATATGTATGTATATGCCCACTTTACTGCTGAGAAAACTGACGTCTCAGGAGTTCTGTGGGTTCCCTCCGATGATACAGCCATTACTCATCCAGGGCTTACAAACTCCAAATCTTACATTTCCCTCCCACCATTCACAATCACAGACTCTGCCGTCTAGATGATCATTTTTTACTAGTTACACTGGGAAATTAAAAATAACCAACTAAGCCACCCAGGTGCCTCAGGACAGTAAGCATCCTCCGGGTACACTCAGGTCATAATCTGGCAGTTCATGAGTGCAAGCCCCACGTCGGGCTCTGTGCTGATAGCTCAGAGCCTGGAACCTGCTTCAGATTCTGTGTCTTCCTCTTTCCCTGCCCCTCTCCTGCTCATGCTCTAAGACAAATAAACGTTAAAAAAAATCAACAGGGGGCCCCTGGGTGGCTCAGTCGGTTGGGCGTCCAACTTCGGCTCAGGTCATGATCTCACAGTCTGTGAGTTCAAGCCCCGCGTTGGGCTCTGTACTGACAGCTCAGAGCCTAGAGCCTGGAGCCTGTTTCAGATTCTGTGTCTCCTTCTTTCTCTGACCCTCCCCTGTTCATGCTGTCTCAAAAATAAATGTTAAAAAAAATTAAAAAACAAATCAACAGAATATCATCCTCTCCACCTCCTTCACAAAACACCTATGCTTTGAGATTCACACACTCGCACCAAAAAGAGGTATTTTGTTTTAGTCAGCAAAAATAGTATTGTTCCTGGATAAATGCATTCATCTCTGACAAATAGGTCTTATAAATTCCCAGATGGGTTTCACTTAAAATACTTTGTGTTCAAAGGAAGAGGACACTAAAATCCATAGGACTTATCCAAGGGCACCAAGTCCTTGAAGCCACATAAGGAGGTCTGGTCTGCGAAGTCATTTCATATATTACAGACCCAGGCAGGAAAGGTCACAAAAACAAAGCATTTCGTCAGGCATGGAAATTTTTCATCAGATCTAAACAAAAAGGATCTTTCTTTAAAAAATAGTTTTGACACACCTCAAGATTAGGCTCAAAGCCAGTGTCACTGGTAAATAATAGTCTGGTGTTTCTATTTTCACTGGGGATTGTTTCTCATGACACTACAAATTAAATGAGGCAGCCAGACTCCTAGAGCTTACAGTTTTACCAGGAGAGCCTTATGTTTAAAGTCCAAACAAAAGGGCTAGGCTACCTTTCGAAGGGGTTTAAGAAAAGCCAGAATTTACAAAACAAAAACATGCCTATCCTGCTTGACTAAGGGGCTTTATTTATACCAATACCAAGACTCTGAAAGGATTTTTTTCCTCACCTCAGAAGTCCTTCCAACTTCAGGTGTGTGGCAAATGCTAATTGCTACAGAGAAAGTAAGCCTCTCTCCTGGGGAGGAGAGGCTGTATTGCCAAACACAGATCCTTTGGGGTTTGAGATCTTGACAGGCCCCAAACAAAAGCATCTTGTTTTTTGTGTCCTCTTCCTAAATTAGAGTGTTTTTATATTATGAAAGATTAAAGATATAATATGATGTGGTTTATTATTTTTAAGGAAAATGTCCTGCTCTTTGAGATACTCTGTGAAATAAGAATCTAAGGTAATTGCTATAAAAGTCCATGAGTAATAACCAATCAAATCACTAAGTGACCTTTACCCCCTCTGTTGAAAAATGAAATAATGCCAACAAATTCTCTTTGTTCTGGGATGTACTCCATGAAACAAAATGCTACTTTGTCTTTATAAAACTCATTGACTGAAACAATACTCTGATTCAATATTTGGTATACAACAGCTGTGAAAGCACAGTTTTCTCCTGATTGCTAATTCCCATCTCACCTGGGGATTCTTAGTTCTAAGTAGGCTCACAAACACATAAGCCATATATCATCAACACAGTTTACAAACAACATTGCATCTTCAAGGGGAAACATTCATTTTTGAAATCAACAGTGTTTATATACTTGTGCTTAAAGACATATGTTGACTGTGGTATACTCAGATGATTCGACGTTCAAAAGCCTACGATTTAGTCAAAAGGAACAAACCTTTCTTCGGGATTAGGAAAGGATATCTGCTTTTTCATTTTCTACTAAAAACCTGTATTAGGGCACATCAAGTCTTCTAAATTTGCCCAAGATCATAAACCAGTGTAATTGCCCAAATTATCCCCAAGCTAAAATTTACCCCTAACCACAAGCTAATAATATAGTGTGGTCTGTCATTTTTTAATTCATGAAAGTAAAATATAAATGGACGAGGTAAGTAACAACATCTTACATCTTCCCAACACTAATCTTTTTTTCTAAATGGAGTCTCACAACAATTCTATGAAAGAGAAGGAAAAGCATCATTAATTCCTTTTGAAGTCTCAGAGGACATGCTTTCTGCAAGGTCATCCAGCTGGTAAATGGCAGAACTAGAAACAAATCCAGTGTATTGGCACTGAATAACCTTTACTGTTGTCTACAATAATCCAGTCAGCACCCAAACTACAACTGATGGCCAATCTGCTGTCAATTAACTCCAGCACTAATTCTGCAAATCTGGTCCCGTGGTTGCAGTGTTCCCGAGAAGCAGCTGTGGAGCACCTACAAACCAAGAGAAGACTTTCAGGGTGGTATTTCCACACCAAGGAAGAACCCAACTCTCCCTCAGTATGCCCCAGGCTTTCTGTGTGCTCATCTCTTTCCAACCGCATCCTATTCTCCGCAGCTCCACCTTTTAACGGTTTCCAGCAGCAAACAAATCAGGTCACCTCAATAAGGGAAGCTAATACTGAAGAAAGAAGAGACACATGGAGTCGCAGTCACTTCCGAGTATCACTCAAAGGTCACAGGAGCAGTTTCCTGCAAATCATTGGGCTTTTGGTGACTTGAGTTGTCCCAATCACCATCATTGTTTCTACCGTCAACACCACGAGGCATCAAGTATGCATCAAGTATGCAATGAAGAAACCCCTAGAATATAAAACTTGTTCTTTTTAGTACACTCAATGACAAACACATGGAGATTAAGTTTTTCCAAAGTCTCTATAATATAATAAATTATTGAACATCTATCATGTGCCAGGTTCTAGACTAGATTCTGGAAATACATTAGTCTTAATACAGAAAACAGACATACAAACCAATGGTTACATAGCTTCCTAGTAGGTGCTATAAATATCTGCTTTGAGTGTAATTGTTTCCACTTGGGTGAATGGGAAGGCATCACAAAAATTACACATTTGATCTGCTTCTTGTATGTTAAGTAGTTCAGTAAACAACGAGTGCAAAAGGTAGTATTGTATTCCTGCTGCGGTTCATAAACATACAAATACAAAATGAACACATCAATTCCCATGGGAAGTCCTTACCAACCAAGTGCTGAAATAATTTAGTAGAAAAAACCTCTAGGATGATGTATAGAATGGCTTAGTAAGCACCAACTACGGAAATACACCTCACACATTTCACTGCTAATAATTGCTCTGGTAAGTAATGAGCACTTCAATTATTATTTCTATGCATAGATTCTCAAAAATATTAAGGGCAGAAAAGTCTACATCTATATTCCAGTCTAGTATCATTTTTTTGATAACCTTTCTATGCCTTAAGTGTCTTATTTCAAAAAAAAAAAAAAATCATACAGCTAGTCACTGCACTGTCCAGGTTAGTTTCTTTCTACCATATTGCATTCTCTATTTTTGTAATTTAATAGTTTATGGTAAAAGAGGTCTTTTATAAGATATAAAACAGTAGTAGTTTGAGGTCAGAGGGTCATGTTAATAAAACCCATTGAAGTTGCTATTTATTTTCCACCTAATACAAGAAGGAATAAATCCCCAAAGAAGAGAACATGTGGCAGGGTAAGAAGTTCCAAAGGTGAAGGACAGGAATGGAGGTAAATATCCAAGACCAAGAGTCAGGAGACCTGCATTTTGTTGTAATTCATTCTTTATAACTCGTCTTTAACAAGCGGCTTGTCCCCATCCGATTCCGTTTCATCACCTGTAAAACTGAGTCAATAGTACCTGGCTGGGAACCATGTACTTGTAGGTTTGCCTGTATTAATTAGTTGGGGTGTGAACATGTGTTGTATTGCTAAAAGTATTTATATAAACATCTCCTAGGAACCTTTCTCATTTATGATGTCTATTATTACTCAAGGCAGTCTCCCAAATATGGTACTAGTAACACCAGTGTAGAAATGAGGACACCTTGTTGCCAAGAGTTTGTGATTGATCCAACACCAATTATCTAGTAGATCACAGAGCTTTAGTTTGAACACATTGTTCTAAGGCCATTGCTTTTTCTGTTGTAAACTCCTTTCAACTAACTCTTAAAGTCCATTCTCGTTCTAAAACTGGATTTTTAATACAGTAAGAGATATTAAGATGCTTCTAGAAAATGTAAAATGGCATGAAAATAGAAGGTGGCCATAACACAGCATTCATTCACACAGCTGGATCCAAAGCACTGCAAGCTCCACCCATCACCACCTACATGCCAGAGTGAAAGCATAAGCATTCTGAGTCTTTTATAGCCCCAAGATAAAGTAATAAATAGCCATAATTTGTCGTGACATTTAGAAACTTGATACACCACTGAAGAAGTTATTAGATTGGAGAGCTAGAAGAATGATAATTAAACAATTTGACTTCCTTTCACATGCAATATATAATCTCTACAGACATTTGGCTAACTTTAATGTCAACCAGAATATTTATTTTTGCTTTGCTTGACTCAGAAGTCAGCTTAGAAATGAAATGCTTTTTATTAACGTAAGGTTGCAGACGTAAATTTCCTTTCTTAAAATGAGCTATATCAATGACAACTTTCTTATAAATTATAAACGCAGTATTTTTAATAAGCATATAGAGACCACCAACCAACTTTGAAGGCTTTTACCAACATTAGAAACAGTTTTTACCACAGCAATGAGGAGTTTGCAGCATAACAAAGTAATAAAAAGGGGTGTCTGGGTGGCTCAGTCCGTTAAGCATCTGACTTCAGCTCAGGTCATGATCTCACCAGACCTGAGTTCGGGCCCCTCGTCAGGCTCTGTGCTGACAGCTTGGAGCCTGGAGCCTGCTTCAGATTCTGTGTCGCCCTCTCTCTCTGCCTCTCCCCACCTCACACTCAGTCTCTGAAAAATGAATAAACCTTAAAAAAACTTTTTAATCAATAAATAATTAAGCAATAAAAGCAATCCATCCATTCTCCCATTCTCACCCCGAGAAAATATTCTAGAATGATGTGCCTTCTTGTCCCAGAAAACAGAGGATGCATCAAGATCGGTGTTCCAGCTACCTGGGCCTGGCTTTCCTATCTCCAATGATCCTTTTTCCTCCTGCCACAGGGCTGGTTCAAATGCTCTACCCACTACCTTGAAAACACCCTGGTGCCCTAATCTAATTTCTATTCATCCTTCACAACAAAGCTCCCATGTTACTTTTTCAAAAAATTACTGAGTCTCTTGACTTATTCAGTCCTGAAAAAACAAAAACAACAAAAAACAACTCTTATGAAATATACATTTCATTGTTGTACAAATAAGACTTCCAACAGTAACTGCGATTATTTAAGATGGCTCCCTCACTAGATTCAATCTCGAGGAGGACAAGGACCATGGCTTTTTGCTCACCAGATACTCAGGGCCGAGAAGAGTGTTGGAAACATGTAAAATACTCAGGTTTTGTTTTTGGGGGGGTTGGTTTTGTTTTTGAGAGACAACAAGTGGTTCTCCCTAGAGAAAACTTCATCTACTCTGCCTCCATGCTGCATACCCTCCAACTCTATGTCTGGGGTTTATTCACAAGAGGGCCTTATACACAAAGAAGCAAATAGTTTGTAAGAATAAGACAGTCTAGTTAATATGAGTATGCCATTTTTTAAATTGCTGCCTAGAGAAAAAAAATCCCAAAGAGAAAGAGGTCATGTACAAATTAATATGCTATAGGGTTATCTTAACAGAAGTATGAAAACAATTGTAACGTCCCCAAGAAAAAAAATGGTTAAACAGTACTTATCCAGCAGAAGACTGTCTATACCTTAAAATGAGTAATTGCAAGGATTTTGTTATACAAGGAACAAACTGCTCAAGGAAAGGGCTAAATAAGGATGAAATGCAAAATTATACATTATCTTCTAATATACAGAAGCCTGTATTCATGTATAAAGATTGACAAAGAACATGGAAATCAATAGGGTATGTGAGTATCATCAGTGTGGAGAGATTTTAATGAAGGATTTAATTTTTTTAAGATTTATATCAAGATACTAATTTCAAAGTATACATTTAATAATACTCAGAGGCTGGTTGCAGAGCATTTTTCACCAAAACTTTAGATATTTACCTTGAAAATACTGTATCATGTTATATGTGGCATGTTTTCCAGTATAAAGGACAACTGATTTATGCCTTTTAATGAAGACTTAAGTACCCACTGACATCTAGTCTTACCCTTGGAAATTGATTTACAATTATTGCCTATACTTGGCTACAATCTAAAATTCACACTGTTCCAACCAAAGACTGTGTCAGCTTCTTGTAACATTAGAGCGTGCCTCCAATCACACGAGGATATTGGAGATGGACATGTGCCGGCCAGGAATGTACATGAGCTTTTTTACATTTTGTTTAGAAATCAGCACCCAAGCAGCTCCAAGGACCTGTCCTCTGAGAATCCTTCTGATTATTGCCAGGGAACTAATTTATTATTCAACATGGGAGGCAGTATCCTAAGAGCACCGATTTGCTGAAGCATGCATGGTCGGTCTCCTAGGAAAACAAGTAGACTCTCCTGATACGCGCGCCAGTATGTTTGTGATGCGCCAGACTGGTCTCTGGCTCGCCAACCATTCTACTCATTTCATTCTCCCAACTCCAGAGTAGGCATTATTCTTAACCCCCTGCTTTTTAACAAAAGGAAAAAAGACATCATAATGCTTACATAACCTGTGCAATGTCACAAATGCAGTAAGTGTCCAAGCCACAAAGTGAGCCCAGAGCCCACACATTTAATTATTACACCGTATTACCCTGACAATGAGAGATTTGCAAAACTTTAGGGGGAAAAAATATGTTAGATAATGACTGCTCCAATCCTGTATTATTACAGTCACATGAATTTTAAAGCTGCTTATACCTCCACTTAAGATAAAATTGGAGAAGACATCCCATTGTTCACTCCTCCCTCCTGCAGTCAGAGACACACAAATACTGCGCCTGTAGAAAAGTCCCTTGTGTCCCCATCTTTCTAAAAAGTACTCTAAAGCACTAGGTAACACCCCAGATTCACAAGCACATAATTTATACTACCAGATAAATTCCATGGTATGTGGGCTAGAGGCTCTCTGATGACAGGCGCTGGCAGGAAGAAGCATCTGGCTGAGGATCCTTACTTTACTACTAGTCTTTCGTTTGGAAAACAGCCAGTTTTCAGGTCCCTGTGGGTCCAGCCGTCACCAGGCAATGGGAGTGTGCCATCTCCAGAAGCCCCAGACAGCATGTACTATCAGCTACAAGGACTGGGACAGTCCCAATGCTCAACCCTGACCTAGATTGATAGCAGGGAACCCACATAGTAAAGATTCCCTAGACAGGGACAAAAGGATCAATGTCACAGACCAATGGTCCTCTGAGGAAGAGGGAAGATCATTTACAAGCTATGAAAGGTTCAACGTTGAAATATTATTTTCACCTCGGTCTTAACCAAAAAGACTGTGGATGAGTGTGACATGTGACAAGAGGGGAGGAAAATAAAAGACCTTTAGGAGGGAAGTAAACAGTTGTGGACTACAGAGGAAAGCAACTGGGCCTAAAGCCAAATACCTGCTTCTTTCAGGCTGCTGCAGCCTGGGTGCCAGGTAGGGAGGTGAGGGGGGAGCAGGGCCTCAGGGCACCATGGATTTGAATCCCTCTTGCTTCTGCAAATGAGTGGCTTTTAGAATCAAAAACAGAAGACAAGCACATAAACAGTGAATTAGGATGGAAAGTGGATAACCAGTCAACCTTACTAAAACAGAATTTAAAAGCCATCCAAGTTTTGAGCAAGGAAAATCCTAGCAGAAGCCTCTCGCTAGAGGCAGGTTCAGAACGTATTATACAAGCGTGCACAACTTTTTCTCTTAGAGTCTCACTTCTCTTTCTGGATGCTCTTCTTTTGAGCCTACTGCTACCAGAACGCCCAGCCTCAGGAAGATCTGACTCTCCCGAAACACGTGAAACTAGACAATATTTTATGAAAACCCTGCCATTCTTTCTCTTCCCTCCGCTAAGAAAATTAAATAAGGAAGGAATACTCAAAGTAGTGCATGCCTTTCCCTCCATTTTACAGATTAGAAAACTGAGATAAAGAGTAACGAACAGAATTCAAACAGTACCTTGATTCACAGGGATAGATTATATCTTATATTTCCACCAGCATTCATCAATGTTGCAAACTAGCAGTCTAGTCTTCTCTCTTGTCCGGTAAGAGAGCGGTCACAAACTTGAATAAGAGAGAGGCAAACGACGAGGAAAAGACAGAAGCCCCAAACAAGCATTTCGTCTCCGTATTTATTGAGCTCACAAGATATTACCACGTGGTGACTGTGAGGAAAACAAGATCTTACACACGTGAATGTGGAGAAAACAATCAGACAGTAATTAGTAACTTGTGTGAGTAAGAAGCAAAGGGTAGGGAGCAAGTGGAGTTTGTGATCAAGATACATTGGCTCCAGATGGAAAGTAATTTCCTGCAGGTGATGTAACAAGTTACTCCTGGTCCCATTATAATATCTCATTAGCTAACCTTGGGTGTTTTCCCCCCGTGGTGGCGCTTTCTGCCCTAAGCTTTTATTCTAAACCATTTATGTAAGTATAAGCTATTTCCCCACACATCAGTAGAGCTCTTTTATTTTTTCATTAACGAATATTTAATGTACTACAATGTGACACTACTGTTTTATATTTGTTTTAAACTTTTACTGACGTAATAAGCAAAATGTGATACTTTGTGTTTTAATTTTTATTTTGCTTGCTAGTAAAGCTGAACATGATTCTCAAATAGGTGTTTATTAGTTGAATTCCATCATTTATTAAACATCCACGTAAATCCTTTGTTCATTTGTCTTTTGAGGCCTTTGTAACATTTGTTTGTATGAACACTTTATATATAAAAATTGTTAATCCTCTCTTGGTCATAATAGCTACATTGTTTTCTCAGTCTATATTCTATATTTTTATTTTGGTTGTTTAAAATGTTTCATATGATTGAAATATTTTATTTTTTAATTTTTTAATGTTTATTTTTTGAAAGAGAGAGTGGATAAAGGGTAGAGAGGGAAGGGGACAGAGGATCCCAAGCAGGCTCCTCACTGACAGCAGAGAGCCCAATGTGAGGCTCAAACTCACAAACTGTGAAATCGTGACCTGATGTCGGATACTTAGCCGACTGAGCCACCCAGGTTCTCCTGACTGAACTATTTTAAAAATCACAATAAGTAGTTCCATTTGTAAATGTTTTCATTTATGATCTACTTTTTTCTCTGACATAAAAAGTTATTTCTTCTCCAGATGTTTTATAAATATACAGTTGTTTTTCTCTAATATTCATTTAATCTACTAGAATTTGGGTAAGGTTCTCATTTGTCTCACAGTTTCTCTTTAGGCCTTTATAATACCCAAGACACTGTCTTCTCTACAACATGATTATTGTATTCCTCTTTTAAAACCCAGTAGGACTAAGTAAGCATTAAAGGGTGTCCTCTGTATTACAGCTAATCATGCATGGGTTAGACTCTCTGCTTGAGTATTAACTCCTTGGGGTAGAAACTCTTATATTAATCATTCGCCCTGCCCAGCCACCCTGCCTGCCCTAATTTCAAGCACAAGAATGTGCTAAAATTATATTTATAGAATGAATCAAAAGTCAGGAGCCTTTGGCTTTACTAAATATTTTCATTTTTTTAATTCTAATTGATAAACTGTAGTACTCTAATGGAAAGATGGTATACCTCTAAATTCAGTTACATGTAAATTTAAGTGGTGTTTTGTTAAAGATACCCAGAAAAGTCCCCATCAAGAAGTGTGACAGTTTTGTGGGAAGCAGATAGATGCAGCTTTCAGACAGAACTTATGACATGGGTCGTGGGTGAATTGATTTGGCCTAGAAGGAAAAGAAGTGTGAAAATACACACACACACACACACACACACGTCTCCCCAACATGTTTGAAAAAGCAATATCCCCACAGATTTTTCAGCTTATAA
Source organism: Panthera pardus (assembly GCF_024362965.1). Classification (NCBI taxonomy): domain Eukaryota; kingdom Metazoa; phylum Chordata; class Mammalia; order Carnivora; family Felidae; genus Panthera; species Panthera pardus. The sequence goes on from NW_026526810.1 coordinate 43,069,536, forward strand.
AATATCTTGCCTAACTGAGTAGAGTGTTTCTGTGAAAAGTGCCCCTGGCCCTCTGATTGGTGAATTGAGCTGACCTGGGCCCCAGGGATCAGGCCCAGAACTGAACAACCTGGAGCACAGTTGGCCTGGAATCTCCACAGTCTCTAGTGCTGCTCCCTTGGACTCATGTGGGTCTGAGGCTGACACACTGGCACAACCAGGAAGTGGGGACAGAGAGGAGGGAGGACGAGTCCCTCTTCTTTGGGAACAGCCAGCAGAAAGCTATTTCACTCAGGTCCGAACCATGGCAAAATTCCAGAGGGCTCTAAATTTACGCTTTGGGGTTTTATTTGTAACTAAGTCAGAAATGATGAGGGAAACAAAGGGAAGAAAAATGCAGTTTAAATTAAATCTCCTTATAGCTTGCAGCCCACTGGTAGATATCAGAGACATGCAGAGTGTAACATTCCTCCAGAATTTTATGGCTGCCTTAATCCCTTAAAGCTTACATTTCATTAAAAACTAAAAGCAACCTCATCTTTACAATAGCTAAATCTTCAGGGTCCTGTAAGACCCTGCTTTCAGCAGACAGAAATTCCTTAGAAACTTAGTTTATCTTTAACCCTCTTCCCTCCACAAACTTAAAAGTACATAAACAGTCACTCCTCACAATCCCTGTGTGTAGCTCTTTCTGCCCAGGGGTCCTGTCCCTGTGCTAGAACAAAACCACCTTTTTGTACCAAAAATATCTCAAGAATTCTTTCTTAGCTGTTTGCTCATGAACCCCACTTCAAATTTGATAAAGCTACTCCAAGAAGTCCTGGCTGATCTCTTGGCTAAAGAAGAATGGGACACCTTGATTCACTAGTCCGGCTACATGCCAAGCAGAAGGGAGGAGGTCATTGCTAGAAGAATGGAGACTACTTGTCAGATGCCACCTACATGGATGTTTGTTAAAGTGAATGTTGAACATCAGAAATCTGTGGAATTTCAGATGCAGCAATGTAAATAGTCTGTGTTGGATTGACAGACCTGGAGTAGGCATAGGGCTATTTATATAACTCCGTTATGGAGACTTTCGATGGTCTCCCAGGGTTCTCTCAGCCTCTGAACACTTCACTTTAGCAAGAAATTGGGACAGTGGATACTTACGGATGAGGTTTTTGGGGTGATAGTGAGGTTCACAGGGTCCGGAGCCAACAGCCAAGAGAGAATTCTTGAAGATGTCTTTGATGCAAAAAGGTGATCTTATTATAAAGCATGGGGACAGGACCCAACAAAAAGAGCTGCCCTGGGACCAGGAGAGACTGGTTGAATACTAAGGAGTTAGGGGAGGTAAAGTCCAGGGGAACTTTCCAATGGGATTTTCATATGCTAAAGAAGACTCATTGGATACTGGAGGCCTAGTTATTGTCAAGAGAAGGTTGTTTTCCCTCTAGCAACACATTAGCATTAAGAGAGTAGGGAAATTCAGGATAAATGTTTTACTCTGCCAGCCTCAAGTTTTTGTCCACGGGCTGCAGGTCGAAAGGAAATTTAGTTCTATCTGCCATTTCCTTCTGCCTGTGTTTCCCACATCACTATGTTTCCCACATCACTATGGGTGATGTTGGGGCTCCAGGAAACGAAGTCTATAGGTTGCTGGAGATTAGGCTATTGATAAGATCGCCCTTTTCTTGGGATTTACTAACATATTTGTAAATAGATGGAGACTCGGGTCCTGCAGGACCATGATCTCTATCAGTTAACCATTTGTTTTTCCCCTTTCCTTTGTTCTTGGGCAGCCAGGAGTGCCTGAGGAATAGCACACAAATCCCACCTGGGGGGGTTGGGAGCCTGTCAGCTTGCCTTATGCTCCCTCATCACTTACATGTATTATATTATGTGCAATTTCAATCTGCTTAATGTGTCAAGGGTAGCAGCACACACTCTATTTTTAATATCTCTACCCTGAAGCAGACAGTTTCATGTGTCATACACTCATTGCCCAACACATATGAATCATTTCTCTTATGATTTCCACTCCAGGCATACCTCACTTCAAAGCCCCTTGCAATACCTATTTACTCTAGAGAGATTTTTATGATACTATCTAACACTTACTATGTAAGTTACTGTTTTTGTCTTGCTTCGTTTTTATTTTGTTTTTTTTTTTGAGAGCCATTCACAGGCGTCTGTGTGCACAAGAGCAGGGGAGGGGCAGAGAAACAGGAAGAGAAAATCTTAGCAATCCAGGTCTAGCACAGGGTCCTACAACACTGGCCTCAATTTCGTGACCTGAGCTGAAATCAAGATTCGGACACTTAACTGACTGAACTACTCATGTTGCATCCACACGACTCCTGAAACAGAATGCTACGGGCACCAGTGACAGTCACAACAAAGTTTATTACAATGAGAGGCAAGGCCGACCGATCGGGACCAACACTCTTGATAAGAGTGCAGCCCCGAACAGCCGGGGTACAGAGTTTTTATAACCGATCACATCGTTTTATCATCACCTGGGAACAGAACAAAGAAACAGGTTCCAGATGAGTTAGAAACAGTTGCCTAATGAGGTGTTTACTTTAGACTTTCTGCCTCTAAGTTGCAACCAGTGGATCTCCTTGACCCTGCCTCTGATGCTCTTTTCTTTGAACTTTTGTTTCCTTAATTGGTGAAGCCTAATTTACAAGAGTATGAGGCGTAGTTTACAAGAGCAAAGCAAGGCTGTTATCTCTTAACCTTCAGTGTCAACACAAAGCTGTTATTTTTCAAGTTAAGCATTAGCCCTACACTACAATTTAACCCTTACACTCAGGCACCCCTGTAGGTTACTGTTTTAACGATTTCCTAATTTCATTAATCCTCACCACACTTATAGGTTGTAATTACTCTTATAACTAGTCTTCACATGAACAAAACGAGGCATCATAAAGGTTCAGTATTGTGTAGTTAACGAGTAGTAAAACTAGAGCATAAACCCAGCAAACTGATTAATTCAAAATTTATGCTCAGAACCATGAAAATATAGGGTCTCTTCTCATTGATATAATTTGAGGTATGTGAGAAGAACATTTGCTTTAAGAACCTGAGAGCAGCATTTGGGTGGCTAAGTCAGTTAAGCGTCTGACTCCTGATTTTGGCTCAAGTCATGATCTCACAGTTTGTGATTTCAAGCTCCAAGTCAGGCTCTGTGCTGACAGTGCAGAGCCTGCTTGGGATCCTTTCTCTCTCTCCCTTTCTGCCCCTCCCCAGCTCTGCTTCCTCTCCCTCTCTGTCTCTCTCTCACACAGAATAAATAAGTAAACAAACAGACAAACAAAAAAGAACAAGAACCTCAGATTTCAAGACTTTAAGATTCTTCTATAAACCTTAGAATAATGTATTTTATGAATACATTTTAAATTCTGCAAAATCGAATGTTACTTTGTTAAAGTAATGTGGTAATATCCCTAATGACCTGACGGCAAACAAAATAATTTAGAGTTAATCCAGCAAACACTGAAAGGATGGTTTTGCTCATTTTTTATTGAAAATATTTACATGAAGATATATTCTTGCATTTATACATTGCAACAGGACAGTTCATATGGATAAAAATTAAAATGAGATTTCCCATTATATTTGTATTCCAAATTATTATGCTTTATAATGTGCATTTATTTGTATAAATTCATTTGGATATATTAAATACTACATCATTTACAAATAAGAAGAGTGAAGATCCCATAAATTTCTCAAATGATACTTAAAAGTGTTGTTTGATAAATATGGCACTATTTCGAACTGGAAACAGAACCAAGTATGGTCTACCATCTCAGCAGGAAAATTCAGTTTCCCCAAGACAAAGGGCTTCTTATTGAACCTGTAAGATTTAAAATAATAATTGTAAGGGTGGCATTTGGCAAGTAAACCAGTCAATCTGTTAGCCAACCCATTAAGAATTATTAGGTATGTGGATATTCATGTTAAGGACCCACTGAGGTTCAAAGATTGTTTTGACCTTTTATGTCACTGCTCAAGGTCATTTCTACTTCACATTATCTTTCCTTACTTACGTGCTCCCAAGGTCTAAATACTAAGCATTCCCTATCTCAGACTGAAACTGCATTATCTAACTTTTTTCACTACCCCCAACCACCAAAGCAGTTCTCAGAGAGAGTTTCCCAATACCAGATCATGCCTACTGCCTGATTCCCTAAGCCTGCTCTCAGATTACGGAACAAAGTTACTGGACACCAGTGTACCTGGTCTGACCATTGTGGATAGCTTGGAGATTGGTGGGAATTGCCACTCTATTGATTTAGCTGGGGGCAATGGGACTGAAGAAAGGAAAATTATCTGGTCAGCCTTGCAGCCATCCAGTTTCACAGGGACATATCATTAGGATCTTAAGTTAATGAAGAAGACTCTGATCGGATTTGTCTTGTTCTGGCTGGATTTCAAATTCAGGAAGCTTAATTAGAATGGAAATTATTTTCTCTTGAGAGATTATACTCTGAAATATTTCAAGTGACATTTGATGGATCTGCTTCTGATTTATTTCGATAGGCTCCATCAAGAAATCTTTTGATGTAGAACAATATGTCTGGACCCTTTTATTTACACTAGGATATTCTAATGTGTTACATCTGTTGGGGTCAAAGAAATCTTGAAATCTGAATGGATCTGATGTCATGCAGTCTGCATTAGCTTTACAGTTCCAAAATGGAAACTAATATCTATATACCTACATAACTTATTTGAATATTTTATGAAGACTTTATCCCCTGTATTAGAGAATACTTCTAAAGCAAACAAATGATTGTATTGGCATTATCTAGTCTTTATTTAAAACAGAATAAAACTTCAGATTGACTGTGATTTCCACTGGCTTTCAAAAGGAACTTTTATTAGAATAAATGTCCCAGCATTCCAGCCTCATCACTACCACCTTTGAAACATCTAGTGATTCTGATTTTCCTTGTCTTTCTTATAATTCCTTATTCCTTTTAACATCATTTCCTTCCTCCATGCTTTATATTATTCCAAAATGAGTTTCAGTTGCCTTTTCTGTTGTTGATGATACTGGGATCCATTTATGCCCCAGTCACTAGGCATCTTTGTCCCCTAAGTCCCCTTGAAGACTCCTGATCAAACTGTTTCTGCAGTTTTTGCAAACTACAAATTTCTTGCTTCTACTGATATTGACGATGAATTATCTACCCCTTAAAATGCTATATTCCCTGTGCTTAATGTGTAGGAAGTGTTTGACATGAGTTAATTAAATAACTAAATGAATAAATACATCAGATTTGTTAATCTCAGCTATTTTCTGGTCCCCTACCTGTGATTGCAGTGGTCTCTTCTCTCCCTGATTAGTTTTCCTGCTACTACTTTTGGTTTCTGCTGCCTCAAACTACTCATGTTACGTCGTTATTATTACTTTCTTCAGTGCACTTTCTGACTATATCAGTCTTCTTTCTCTCCCATTTCTATCAATCCTTGGCCACACTGGTAATCCTGTTGAGGTTGAAATTCGGCTGTGACTTCCTTAGATCTGTCTGTCTCCTATCTCTAGAAAAGTACACCTAGATGGCATTTACATACAGTAGGTCCCTGGTGATCTGAGCAAAATTTGTTCCAGAAAAGTAGGGACATCCATGTTCAGGAAAGTCTTAGAAGTGGAAAAAAAGGTGGGGAGTTAAAACCACTCAAAGAAACTTGGCTGTAAAAGAAAAGAAAATAAGAGTGCAACTAGAAGGGAAAACGAGTATGACAAAAGGCTTTTTTAATAAAATAAATTCAAATACTGTTATAAGCTGTGAGGAAAGAACCTAAGAGAGGAAGATATTGAAAACACTGAAGGCAGAGGTGTGGCCTTGAAATCAAGCACAGTGTTGGAGGACATGGAAAAACATGAGTGCTAAAGTATAAGTGGAAGTATTAGCTGAAAACAAAAGGTAATTTCTTTTATTGAGGCAAGTAGAAAGGAATAAGAATGAGTATGGGTAACTGTAGAGAGAGAGATAAGAATCCTCAATTTTCATTTTAAATAGGAATAAAGGTCATCTGCTAAAATAAGTCAGTAGCAAAGAGAAGACCGGAGGAGATTATAGAGACATAGAACCATCAGTTACCTTTTTCTTTTTTTTTTTAAATGAGATTATCCAAATATTCTGGATATAGTAAAATATATACCCTCATCGCCAGCAGCATTGTAAATTGGCAAAATGTTTTTGGAAATAAATTTGACCTCAAAAATATTCATATATTGGGATCTATTCGCTTCTAATAAAATAATTGAAAATACAGTTTTTGTACAAAAATGTTCATTGCAAAGTTACTCATGGGGAAAAAAACTGGAAACAACCTAATTGTCCAATGATAGAGATGTAGCTCTATACGGAAATGAATCATAATTAATTACTTATAAATACATAAATCAAAATAATTATTAATTAAATAATTATGGTATGTCCACACAATAGAAATCTATGCAGACATTTAAATAATGTTTATCAAGAGTATTTAATTTCACGGAGAATTTCTTTCATGAAAAATAAGTCTAGTGACTTTTCTATGTTAATTAAATGTGCCATAGACTAAATATAAAAAGAAAATGAATAAAAAGATAGCAATATGTAGAATTATTCTTACATTTTTATTTATACTTTCCAGTATTTTCTAATTTTTCTATCTTCATCATCAAAAAACACATATTAAATATTTTTTTTTAAACTTTGGTAAATTGTTAAGAATAGTGTGGGAGAGGAGACAGAAGAGGAATAGTTTCTAAGTAAAAATAAAAATGAAGATAAAGTGGGCAAAATAAATTGTGGACTCCTGGAATTCAGCTAATTAATAACATTGGATATTCTCTGAGTCAGCATTGCAGAAGTACAAAATGAAGATTGCAAATTTGGGCCTCAGATATGTTAAACATTTTAAAATGTGTGATTTCAGATAAAAGCTATACATTTGCATTTCTGGTTCTTCTTGAAAAAAAATAAAATGGAAGTTCAGCGAACACTGGGCCTCCATATTTATACAGTAATAGGCCCCTGGACATGTGCTGTGGCTGTCCTCAGGTGAATTATGTGACTCCAGTTATCCACAATCTTCACCATTATACTCCATTGTTTTCCTGACAATGAGATTAAATGTCAGTTGCCTTTTGTTCATCACTGTGCTTTTCTATATGTGTATTTTTTTACAGTAAATAAGTGTTTACAGCAAATAAATAATTTTGTTACTATCTCTATTGAAACTAGAATCAAATAGATGTACTATCTGTGGAACATTGAGCTAGGAGATTAAGGGTACATTTTAATATTCAGATTCAGTCTTTACTTTCAGGGGATTACCCACACATATATAAAATAGGATAAGGATATCCTATTCTAGAAACGTCATGACAATATAAAAAATAAGTTACAAATGGCAGAAAAGGAAGAGCTTTCTATAGGTTGGAGTAGTGCTTAGTGAAAGAAGGAAAATTGAACCATGTGGAATTGGGTGAGAATCCCGAATGAGAGGGGGATGGCAAAGATGAGAGACTGGAGATTTCTCAGGGACAGGGGAATTAGTGTTACTGCCAAGGTTCATTTTTGGGGAAGAGTGACTAAAAGTTCCAGAAAAGTGGGTTAAGGAAGTTAGTATCTTGAAATTCAGGAAGAGGAATGTGGAAGTTTATTCTTTGAGGAAGCTATTGTGCTCTTGAACACAAGAAGTCAGTGTTTCTAGAAGTCTAATTTGGAAAGAAAGTGATTTTAAGGAAGAGATTAGAGAAAGATGAGAATTAAGTGAAACAATCTATATTTATTCACAGTCAACAAGTTCTTATAGAGCACTTGTTATGAGAGGCTCTCTGTTAGGCCCTAGGGATACACAATCATCAAATTCCTTGACCTCAAAGACATATTCAAATGGACATAGATACTGATCATGTGTATAAGTAGATACAGTATTGCAACAGAATAAAGGGATTTGTGTGGACAGGATCCTACTGGAGTTAATGTGATCAGAGGAAACCTCTCTGAGAAGCGCCAATGATTTGAGTCTTCAGTGATGACCATGAGACTGTACGTGAGAAGAGTATTAGAGTCAGAAGAAATAACAAGCACAAAGGTCCCAAGAGGAAATGAGCATGGTATGTTTAAGGAACCAAAAAAGAAAAAAAAAAAACAAAAAACAAAAAAATAAGGCTGCAGAAATGTAGTCAGTAATTACATTAGGATAGGAGAAAGGGTGAGAGAGGTAAGCAAGGACCAGATTATGTAGGGACTTGCTGGCCATGGTAAGGACTTGGACAGTCTTCTCATTGACCTGTGAAGCCACTAAAGAGCAAAATGACACAATAGGACTTACTCTTTGCAAAGAGTACTTTGGTAATATGAAGAAGGGACCACAAGAGGACAAGAATGGACTGAGGAGACCCGTAAGAAGGGCAACAAGCAACAGAACAAAAGAGAAGTAAAAGTGGCTTAGATCACGGTTTATAAGTACAAGTGGTTTCAAGTTGTCAGGTTTGAATATATTTTGGAAGAAGCACTCATAGGACTTAGTAATAGATTGGAAATGGGATATAAGAAGAAAGGGAAATTTTTAATTGGTTGTGGCATTTCTGAAATAATGAAAACAAGGGAAAACAGTGTTGTGGCAGCATATAGAAGATTTCTATTTAGAAAATCTTAAGCTTGATATGTCCATTATATTTCCAAAGAGAGACAAATGTACAAGGAAGCACTTATATATATAAGTCTGGAGCTCAACAGAGGTTAAGAATGGAGATGTGCACTTAGGAGTAATCTGGTGGTATTTAAAGCCATAGTTTCTGAGCAGAATCACCAGAACAAAGAAAAGCCAAGAAGAAAGTCCTAACATAACTCACCATTTTGAATTTGGGAAAGTGGCGGATTAAAGCTCAAATATGTCTGATTAAATCAGATCCTTTTAACAATATCCTTGAAAATAAATCTCTGGAGATTCTCATTTAACTGCTAATTTAAAGATCAACAATATTCTTTTTTTCCAGACAGTAGAAATGTATTTATTTGTTTGAAACAAAGTTATATAAATTGTATTATTTTTCTTCTTTCACTCTATATGATGTTACAGCATACACACAACTTCCTAAATAATATAGAATGGAAGGCAGTTTGCAGACTAGTACAGAGAGCAAGGTAGGGTGCATCTAGGATTTTATGAAGATGAAGGATAAGGTTTTCTTTATTTTTTATTTTTTCCTTCATGATAGTATAGAAGTGATATATGTGTGTGTGTGTGTGTGTGTGTACATATATATATGAGAAATGCTGAGTCTTATTATTTGATTCTATTTATTTTATTTTTGTTTCAGAAAAGTATTTAAATTCTAGTTACTTAAAATATAGTATAATAGGTAATATTGGTTTCAGGAGTAGAATTTAATGATTCATCACTTATATATATAATATTCTCTAAGTCATTATTGGCTGGCCAAAAAAAAATGCTTCTATGTTCTTTTAAAACATATTGACTACCTACTTCTTAAGATCTGTAAACTTTAAAATGGCCTAGTCAACAGTCTGCTCCCTCAATAAGCTGATGCCTTTTAAATCTTTTCTCATTTACAAGGGAATAAGAAGAAGCCATAGTGACTTCCTTTTTTAGGCTGTGATGTAGCAAACCAATTAGGGAAAAGTTTGATTTTTTTTTAAAGAATACATACAGCTGTTGGCAGGGGTGGGGGGAAGTGTGTGTGTCTGAGTATATGGGTATTTGTGTCTGTGGGCAAGAATTTAAATCGACTTTTAGAATCACTAAGTCAAGAAAAATTGTACTTTATAACCTTAACTTTCACCCTGATCATTTAAAATAATTTTATTAGAACCCTGTTTAAAAGACAAATATGTTCATTTGTTTAAATAATACTAGTTTAAAAATACTATTGGCTTAAAAATACTAGTGTAATTCCAACTTTAATACTCAAAAATGATGATGAGGATGATGGTGGTGATGATGGTGATGATGATGGTGATGGTGGTGATGATGATGATGATGGTGGTGATGGTGATGATGGTGATGGTGGTGATGGTGATGGTAGCGATGATGATGATGGTGGTGATGGTGATGGTGGTGATGGTGATGGTGATGGTGGTGATGATGATGGTGATGGTGGTGATGATGATGGTGATGGTGGTGATGGTGATGACGATGATGATGGTGGTGATGGTGATGATGGTGATGGTGATGATGGTGATGATGATGGTGATGATAATGATGATGGTGATGGTGATGGTGATGATGTGGTGGTGGTAGTCGTGGTCACAATCTTTGTGTAAAAGGAAAACAGGCTGTATTTTTAGTACTGTTTCTACTAGCAGGAGAAAGTGATCCAGAAGTTCTTGTATTGAACTGACCAGCATGAGTCAAATAGCTGGGAGAGTTAGCCCAATAAGAAAACACTTGTAAGGAATAAGATTTCTTTATCCTCAGATACTAATGCACATCAAAGTTTAAAAAAAATTTTTTAATGTTTATTTTTGAGAGAGAAAGAGAGACAGAACATGAGCAGGGGAGGGGCAGCAAGAGAGGGAGACACAGAATTTGGAGCAGGCTATAGGCTCTGAGCTGTCAGCACAGAGCCTGACACGAGGCTTGAATTGACGAACTGTGAGATCATGACCTGAGGCTGAGCTGAAGTCAGACATTTAACCAACTGAGCCACCCAGGTGCCCTCTTTTTAAAATTTGTTTAATGTTTATTTATTTTTGAGAGAGAGAAAGAGACAGAGACAGTGCATGAGCAGGAGAGGGGCAGACTGAGGGGAGACACAGAATCTGAAGCAGTCTCTAGGCTCTGAGCTGTCACTACAGAGACCAACACGGGGCTTGAACTCAGGAACCATGAGATCATGACCTAAGCCAAAGTCATATACTTAACCAACTGAGCCACCCAAGTGCCCCTCATCAAAGTTTTTATCATAAGCAATTGAAGGACATAAAATACCCAACTACAACTACAGTGGTCAAGACCCATAGTTTTTTAAAGTGTAACATTAATTCCCTCAAAGTTTTAGTAGAGGTTAGCCACAAAATGAAGATAGGCAGGGCATTATGAAAGAAAATACACATGGAAAGTGTTAAGGTAAAGTTAAAGGGACTTTTAAATTATAGTACATATAGGAATCTTTAATATGCTAATATGCTTTGTGATTTTCCAAGAAAGAGATCTGTGTATACAGCCCTTTAACTAGAGCCCTTGACTAGAACTTCTAGTCAAGGCAATCCAGGAAAAGTGGCAAAACTAGCATTATATGAGGGACAAGGCTGAAGAAATGTTACAAGAATTTGATGACATGAAGAATAGATTCAAATGAATTGTAATATGTTGCTATTTAAATTTGTGTTTTTGTGTATAGAATTATCATTGCTATCCAATGACTTAAAAGAGCCTCACAGCACCAAGTAATATAATAAGGGATTACTGAGCTGGTTATGAGGAGATTGAATTTTAATTCCTATTTTAATCATCTTCTTGATCTAATCACAGAACACCTCTGAGGTCTCACTGATTCATTCATTTCTTCAGGGAACACTGAATGTCTCTGTTATAAGAAACATCGTTCTAGCTGCTAGGGATATAGCAATGAACAAGAAAGATCAAGTCCTTAACATCATAGAACTTACATTTTAGTATGGAAGACAGACAGTAAATATATATTTATAATTTATATTATATTTATTTATTGTATACATTTATATTATAAATATATATATATATATATATATATTGTTTACAGGCGGTAAATATTTCAGCTGATTTTAGACAACATGAAGAATAATGTTGGACAAGGTGTTACAAAGTGAAAGATGGGAGTAAGGGTTAGTTACTTTCTCTACAAAATGAGGAGGCTGAACTCCACTAGTAATTTTCACAGTTTTTAAGTAATTACATGTAACAAAGACCAAACAAATTAACTTTTCAACTTTCCCAAATAAAGTTTATCATTCTTATTTAACAAGAAGGTAAGAGGGAGGCAGTTTAGGACTGGTAGAATGTTTAAGGATGTCACTACAGTCCTGGGTACTTTCAGTGTTTCACTCACTGTGCTTAGGGTATAGCTTTTATGCTCATGGCCATTATGCAAAACAGCTGTTTCACATTCATGTTCCAGGCATAGCAAAGAAAGAAGAAGGAATAAAGAGTAGTGTCTGCATTAGGAAAGTGACTTCCTTAGAAATCCCCAGGAGAAACCCCTTTCATCTTTAGGGAGGCTGGGAAACATGAATATTTTTCAGCTGACTGAGTGCCTCTGCTGAAAAATATTCAGCTACCCTGAACAGGACTGAGTAGAAATTGAATAAGCAACTAGTATGCTGTATTGCTTAGGGGACAAATGTATGTCTACTTCAGCATCCAAAGTACTCTTGTAATAATAATAATAATATTGAATATTGCAAAACAATATTCATACTGTTATTCAGCATAAAACTAGTGGAAATATTAATAATAATATAATGAATCCAGAGATGGGTAAATCCTTCTCATCTATAACTCCTAAGAAACTCCTAAGGAACACAAAAAGCAGTATTCATTCTTCAGCTGTCTGTACACATTCTAATCTCACAGACAGCTGGAGAATACAAAACTCATCTACAAGGGATTATATGTATTATTAGTTAGATATACTGCTTAGTTATGCTAGGATATATTTTAATTATGTTTATAGAAGCATTCTAAAATATAGTTTATACAAAATGCTTTTTTTATTTTATCAATTTATGAATATTCAATTACTTCTTCTAAGATTTAAATCTTATCATGCCTAAATCTTCTACAAACTATCTTTCAAAAGACAAAGACATTACCTATTGACTTGATAATTTCATTTTTTTTTTAAATTTTTTTAACGTTTTATTTATTTTTGAGACAGGGAGAGAGCATGAACAGGGGAGGGTCAGAGAGAGGGAGACACAGAATCCGAAACAGGGTCCAGGCTCTGAGCTGTCAGCACAGAGCCCGACACGGGGCTCGAACTCACGACCGCGAGATCATGACCTGAGCTGAAGTCTGCTGCTTAACCGACTGAGCCACCCAGGCACCCCGATAATTTCATTTCTAAGGAAATACCTTAAAGAAATAGTCCTCATAATAGAAAAGGCTTTATTCATGAAAATTTTCACTGGATAATTATACCTATTTAATTTGGAAGCGTTATAATTATCACTATAATACAGTGCAGAACAGAGTGAAAAATAAACATTAAATAATAAAGGATTATAAGGGTGTGGATTATATTGGGCATTTTTAAATGTAGTCAAGTTTTAACTAACTTTTATTTTAGAACAGCTTTAGATTTAGAAAATTGAGATCATACAAACAGTTCTCGTATGTAATTTGTCTGATGTTTTTCTCACGATTAGACTAGAGTTATAGGTTTTGAGAGAAAAATCAGAGGTACAATGTCAATTTCATCACAGCATATCAGAGGTACATACATACTATCAATCTGATTTATGACTGGTGATGTTGAACTTGATCATTTGGCTCAAATAATGTTTATTAGTTTACTGTAAGGTTACTTACCTCTCACTTTTTAAGTATTCTTTGTAAGAATGTGACTACTATGCACAGCCATACTTAAGGAATAATCACACTGCCTCTCCTTTAGGGTGGAACATCTTCATAAATTATTTATAAAATTTCTGCATTAGAGATTTTTCTTTTTTTCTCCCCATTTAATTTATTCAATTATTTACTTATATCAGTATAAACTCATAGATATTTTCTTTATACTTTGAGTTATAATCAAATAATACTATATTTTGTTGTCAATTTTTTCTAGCTTTGCCCATTTAGGAGATCTTTCAGTTGGCTCCCATGCCCCTCTGCCATTCCCCCATCAATGTGGGTTTGGGTTTGCTAATTTTTTGTCTCTTTGTGTGTGTGTCTTCAAGCACTCCCTTACTTTCTAGAATATAAAGATGAACTTCAAACTTATCTTGAATGTTTCCTTCTCTAGTTCTAGAAACACCTATGTCTCCAAGGAGCTTTGGTATTAGAAAATATCAAGTATTGAATGGCATTAGAAATCAAGATTGGGAGCGCCTGAGTGGCTCAGTCAGTTAAGCTTGGCTCAGATCACGATCTCACAGCTGGTGGGTTCAAGCCCTTGTCAGGTTTCTGTGCTGACAGCTCCTACCCTGAAGCCTGCTTCAGATTCTGTGTCTCCTTCTCTCCCCCCCCCCCCCCCACCCCGTTCACACTCTCTCTCTCAATCTCTCTCAAAAATAAAATAAAACGTTAAAAAGAAAAAAGAATAAATCAAGATTGGGTGTTAGATGTACTAATTAGTGCTAGGCTGTCTTTTCTGTTTTTAGGCCCTGTCAGCTGACAGAGCAAATATATGTATATACACAGATCTACAATGTTTCCATACATAATTGCCTACACATGAATGCTTACTAATGTCTCCAACTCTTATCCATTACCATACGGATCATTCTAGCCTCCTGTCCTCAGTAATCTATAAATTGCCAATCCACCAGTGAGAAACTTGGCTTCTCTCCCTTATAATTCATTCACATATCATTCAATTCCAATATACAGATACAGAAATATCATATTGCTTAACAGACAGAGTCACCCAGGCGCCCCCAGACTCAGACATTCTTAATGTCTTTGCACCTTACAGGAACCCTATCTTTGTTAAAGATATTAACATTAAACAATATATTAACATTAATCTTAGCTTATGCTTTCAATGCTCATTAAAGAACAGTGATTTCTCAAACCTTTTAAGAACTTGGACTGCACAAATTCTTAACGTGGGTTTGATGGGGAAAAAAGAAACTTTATTGATGAGAGTCCAGTGCTTATGTATTTTTCCTTGTGTCTTTGGTATTAGAATCCACTAATTTCCAAATTTACTTGTATTAGCACCTTTTTCCAATCCCTATCAGAGAGACTGTTTCATACAATTATGGTAAATTTCTATTCTTTTGTCACAGTCTACATTGCTTCCTGAAATCCCATGATCTTCTAAATGATTTGTTAATAAAAATAATTTGCCTATATATTAAAGTGCACTCTTGGTGTTATAAAGGTCTATAGGTTTTGACAGATCTATAATCTCACAACTCCATCATTACAGCATCACACATGAATAGTACTGTGGTTTAAAAACAAACAAACAAACAAACACCAACTAACTTCACCTACTTATCCCGACTCTGTCTCTTCCTGAACTCCTGGCAACCACTGATCTTTTTTTCTATAGTTTTTCAGAATGCAATATAATTGTGATCTTACAGTATATAAACTGTTAAAATTAGCTTATTTCACTTAGAATTGCATTAAAAGTTTATCCATATCTTTTCATGGCTTGATAGCTTACCAATTTTTATTGGTAAGTAATATTTTATCATAGGAATATAGCAGAATTTCTTTATACATTCATCAAATTGAAGGATATCTTGATTGTTGCCAATTTTTGGTGATTATTCATAAAGCTGCTGTAAACATTTGCCTGTAGGTTTTTGTGTGGACATAAGTTTTCAATTCAGTTGGAGAAGTACCTAGGAGCACAATAACTGGGTTATATGATAACACTATGTTTAGCTTTGTAAGAAACTGCCTGTCTTTTTTTTAATGTTTATTTATATTTGAGAGAGAGAGAGAGAGAGCACAAGCAGGTGGGGGGCAGAGAGAATGAGACAGAATTTGAAGCAGGCTCCAGGCTCCAAGCTATCAGCACAAAACCTGATGTGGGGCTCAAACTCATGAGGTGTGAGAACATGACCTGGGCCAAAGTCAGACACTCAACCAGGTGCCCCTGAAACGGCCTGTCTTCTGAAGTAGCTGTATCATTTTTGCATTCCTACTGGCAATGGATGAGAGTTCCTGTTTGTCTGCAACCTTACTAGCATTTGATATTGTCAGTTTGGGGAATTTAGCCATTTTAATAGGTGCTTAGTGATATCTGTTGCTGTTTTAATTTATATTCACTAATGAGGAGTGATGTTGATAGTCTTTTCTATGCTTACTTGCTATCTGTATATCTTCTTTGGTGAGATGTTTATTGAGATCTTTTAGATGTTTAATTGGGTTGTTTTTTGGTTTGTTTTGTTTTTTGAGTTTTAGAAATTCTTTGTATGTTTTGGATATAACTTCTTCATAAGATGTATGTCTTAAAATATTTTATCATAGTCCATGACTTATTAGTTTAATTTGTTAGTAGTGTCTTTTCACAGAGCAGAATATCTGAATTATAATAATATTCAACTTACCAATATTTTTCTTTCATGGATTGTGCTTTTGGTGCTGTATCTAAAAAACCATCACCAAACTCAAGGTCATCTAATTTTCTGACATATGGTCTTCTGTTGATCTTTGTGTCTATTGTTATCCTGAAACTACACTGTCTTGATTACTGCAGTGTAGTCTTGGGATAAGTAAGTATTAAAGTCAGGTAACATCAGTCTGCCAACTTCATTCTTCCTCAGTCTTCTGTTGGCTATTCTGGGCCTTTTGCCTTTCTGTAAAAACTTAAATATCAATTTGTAAATATCCACAAAATAGCTTGTTGGGATTTTGATTGGGATTGTGCTGAATCCATAGATCAAGTTGGGAAAAACTGACATTTCCAATACCTGAAAATAAAAATCTATTCATTTACTTAGATCTTCTTTGATTTCTTTCATCAGAATTTTGAGTTTTTTCTACATATAGACCCTTCACATATTTTGTTGGATTTATAGTTAAGTATGTCCATTTTTTTGATGCTAATAAAAATAGTATATTTTTGACTTAAACATGCAACTTTTCATTGCTGACATATAGAAAAGCAATTGGCTTTTGTATATCAGCCTTATATCCTGTGATATTGCCAATAATTGTTACTTAGTTCAAAGATGCTTTGTTTTGTTAGTCGTACGACATTCTTTGTTACATCTTGTAATCTGCAAACAAAGACAGTTTTGTTTCTTCCTCCTCAATCCGTATATTTTTTATGATGTTGTGATTTATATATTTTGGCTCTTGTCCATGTTTTCTGGCTCACAGCTCCCAAAACCTTTGGAATTTCCTAACTCATAAGAGCAATGGGAACATCTTTTGTTATAGTTGGTCTCTTGTCCTTAGTTCTTAGATACTCTGTTCTGGGCTTTTCTCTTTATATTTTAGTTGTGTAGGTTTCTATTCACGTATCTTCAAGCTCATTGATTCTTGCCTTGACTTTGTCCATTCTACTGATGAGCCCATCAAGACATTCTGAATTTCTGTTTTTAATTTCTAGCATTTCCTTTGGTTCTTTCTTACAGTTCCCATTTATCTGCTTACATTACCCATCTATTAAGGTGTACTTTTTCTTTTTTTTTCATTAGAACCTGTGACATATGAATGATAGTTATTTTAAATGCCTTATCTGATAATTCCAAAATCTGTGTCATCTCTGAGTTTGGTTTTGATACTTGCTTTATCTCTTCAGTCTGTGAAGTTTCTTGCCTTTTAATATGCCTTGAAGTATTTTAGTGAATATCAGACATAACACATTGGATAATAGAATATAATATAAATGTGCCTTTATCATGACTGCTAGGTACTAAATTGTGCCCCGCACCCCAAATTTATGTGTTGAAACTCTAACCTCCGATCTGACTGTATTTGGGAATAGGGGCTTTAAGGAGGCAATTAATGTTAAATGAGGTCATAGGGTAATGTTTTAATCTGATAGGATTGAGGCTTACTGTCCTTATGAGATATCTCTCTTTGTCTCTGTCTGTCTCCCTCCCTTACGGTCGGCCCCTCCCCCTCCCTCTACCCTTCCCTGTTTCTCTCTCCCTCCACTTGCACTTCTGTGCACACACAGAGGAAAGACCAAGTGAGGGCACAGCAATAAGGCAGCCCTCTACAGGCCAAGAAAATAACTCTCATCAGAAACTAAACATGGACCGTGTTGGCACTCACATCTTAGACTTTCCAGCCTCCAGAACTGTGCAGAAAGAAATTTTTGTTGTTTAAGTCACTCTTAAGGTATTTTGTTATGGCAGCCCAAGCAGACTAATACAATGATGTTTCCTGTTAATCTGGATAGGAGTTGGTCTGTGTTTAATGTTGCTAGAGGTGCCAGAGGCTTCTGTTTGGTCTGGTGACTGTTTTTGTCTCTTCTGTTGATTTCATTTCCCTAATAACTCCTTCTTAAACAGCATCTGCATCTTGCAGCTCTCAGTTGGAATCCACTGCTGTTATACTGGAGCCCTGTTGATGCAGTGTTAAGGTGCCGGGGAGGAAGGGTTTTCTGTAGTCTTAGGACTCAATCTCAGACTTTTAATGGGCCTGTGTCCTTGGGCTGTGACCTTGACAAGTGTTTCTTACCTCTGGTTATACTTTAAAATGGTTACTTTCTCCCTCAGAAACAAGAGAGAACTTTTCTTGGATCTTCACCAGGAGAAACTGGTAGGGTATACGTTTATGGCTCCAGTGGCTTCTGCCCCAGATAAACTGAATGTTTCTGTGATTTTCTGTTTTCACCTGCACCTACAGATTTCAAGGTGTGGTGTGCCCTGTAAACTAAATAATCTAATGGATCCAAAAATAGTCATTTATTTTTTACTGCGTTCAACTTTTCTCTTGTGAACATGGGGAGTGATGACTTCCAAACTTTTCATATGTCAAAGTGAAGACCAGAACTTGATCACTCACTTACCATACAGAGCGTTACAGCACCTGAGCTTTATCAAATTTCATTACTTTTTCTAGCCACAATTCCTAAATAGGTCTCTTAAACCTTATTTGGGATGCATTTAAATCAATATGCCAACTTTTTGTTGCTGTAATTTTAAAATCTTGGCATGTATGGCATATACTTAAATAAGATTAATGCCTATATTTTAACTTTTCTCAAAAATCATTAGATCCTTAAGGTTTCTTGAAGCCTACAAAATACCAACTATCCTAAAAATAATAAGATATAAAATTAGATGTGTTTACTGGCAAATTTTATTCACAAATTCAAAAGCTATTTACCAAATACTTTAGTCACTAGTAATATTCCTAACTTCAGTACAGAAATCTTGCTTGAGCCTAACAGAGATTGTATTTAAAAAAAAATCTTTTACACCGCAAATGAAAATTTTTACTCAAAAAATGAATTTGTTCACCTTAACATAGTTATTATAAACAAATTGTTAGTCAACACAATAAAAACTTCAAAAGAAATTCATTTCTGCATATTACTCATATTGTCCTTAGGGAACACTGACTTCATAAATAAAGAAATTTAATGTTCTATGTGAAGTACCGTGAGCAGAGGCAAAAATAAACATATATTCTTACACTGGCCATCAGAGAGTCCAAGAGGATGTTTCACTGTATAATTCCTTTGAAAAACAAAATTACTTATTGTTATGAAAGGTCATCTCAAAAAAATAGACAACCATTCGTAAATTTTTGTAAACAGTGGTATAATTTATGATCAGAATAAAGGTCTTACCATTCAGGCTATTTGCCAATACTATCATGTTTGTGAATAAATTACACAAATTAAAGCTTGTAGCTATGCATTTACCTAACAATTTATATTTTTCATTCTCTACTAAATTTTTTTTTTAATTTTTTTTTAATGTTTTATTTATTTTTGAGACAGGGAGAGACAGAGCATGAACAGGGGAGGGTCAGAGAGAGGGAGACATAGAATCTGAAACAGGCTCCAGGCTCTGAGCTGTCAGCACAGAGCCCGATGCGGGGCTCGAACTCACGGACCGCGAGATCATGACCTGAGCTGAAGTCGGCCGCCCAACCGACTGAGCCACCCAGGCGCCCCTCTACTAAATTTAAGTTAGGCAGGTGGTATCCTGGAGACAACATCCTTATAAATCTCTGATTTGATCATGGACAATTGGACAATTATGCCACATCATTTCACAGAATTAGAAAAGCCCTCCTACATTGGTCAATTCTCCAAACACTATGCTTATCCATAATTTGAATAATTAAGACACTTACACTGTTCTAAATCTTATTTATCTCTTAAAAATATACCATGGAAATTCTCCCAAGCCCACATTACTGAAAGAGGAAAGGAGCTTGTGCATTGGTGGATACTTTGAGATACAACTCAAGTAAAAGAAGGATGGTAATCCCAAGTACTAAATCTTATCATAATGGTTACCAATTGTGAGCTAACTTCAGTTCAATTTAACCCAATAAATATTTACTGAGCACCTGCTTATGTGCAGTACACTTGTTTGAGTTGTTCTCTCAATGGGAAAGTACCTGGCAGGTTCAAGTCAGAAGGTTAAGTGGAAGAGTCAGAATGAGAGAGGGGAGGAAGTCAGAGAGATGATGGGGCAGGATTGGGAGTGGTTATAGGGGGAGGAGGCAGATCATATAGAGCCTTGTAGACACTTGTAAACCCTCTGGCTTTCTCTCTGAGGGAAATGGAGAACCATGGTAAAGTTTTCAGCAGAAGAGCAAGATGATTTGACTCATGTTTTAAGAGTGTCATTTTGACTACTCTTTGAAAATGGAAAATAAAAGAAAAAGAAGAGAAGCAAGGAGAATTTTTTGGAGGTCAATGCAGTATTGTAGATAAGAGGTAATGGTAGTCTGAGCCACAGTGAGAGAAGTGGAAGTAAAGGTAAACTCAAAAGGGAATTTCTGACTGATTGGATGTGGAGTGTGAAAACAAGACCCAGCAGTGATCCTATGCATTTTGACCTGTTCTGTTGTAATGATGAAGTTGCCATTAGTTGACATGAAGAAGGTTTTGAGGGGGAGCAAATCACCAGTTCAGTTTTTGATATGTGCATCTTAAGATCCCTAAAACAGATTGTATGTTGAACTGGATAGGCACAAAAAACCCAATACCTATAAATTTTTTCCACATAAATCTCTACTGTAGGCAAAAAAAAAGGGGGGGACCCATAACTGAATGGCAACAAACCCATTCTTTCTAAAGATTGTTTTCTAAATAATAAAAATATGAATAAAAAGAAAAACAAAATTGGGGTGCCTGGGTGGCTCAGTTGGCTGAGCATCTGACTTCAGGTCAGGTCATGATCTCGTGGTTTGTGGGTTTGAGCCCTGCATCGGGCTCTGTGCTGACAGCTCAGAGCCTGGGGCCTCCTTCGGCTCCTGTGTCTCCCCCCTTCTCTTTCTCTCTCTCTCTCTCTCTCTCTGCCCCTCCCCCACTCACACTCTGTCTCTCTCTCCTTCAAAAATAAATAAACATTAAAAAAATTAAAAAAAAAGAAAAACAAAATAAAGATCACTGGCTTTGAAACTCTTCAGAAAAAAAAATGCTTCTATTCACATAACATTCTAAATGCTTTTGAAAATTTGAGAACTAATTAGCTTTATCACTATAAAGAGATAGAGCTTGTTTGGAAAAAAAAAAAAAACCAAAGGAAAAAAATGGAGAGTATTCAGATAGAGTGGACTGACTGGTCACAAATTATATTCTATACTATAAAAACCTCCTTGGGATCTGAAAAATTAATGGTTGCTGAGTGTCCAAAAGCCATACAAGTACTTCTGCAACATTTGAAAATAAATTAATAATATAAATTAAACTATATGAAATTGTCAATATTTTCAACTTTCATCAATTTTGAACTACAAAATAGCAATTAAATACGGTCCAATCTAACATATAATAAAGTTGCAAAGAAACAATCACACATTAGACAAAGGGCATGTTTTGCTCATTCTTTTCTGTTCAGAAAATAAATATTAACTTTCCACTGCCCATACAGTGGTACCAAACAGTAACTCAATAATTCATTTCAGCCAATATTTGTTGAGTTTTCATTCTCAGCAAGGTCCCTGATAGATGCTGCTGGATAAACAAAGATGAGGGAATATAGAGCTTGACAAGCTTACAATATAATGAAGATGAATAGAATGAGCACCAAAGTAATTGCACTGGAAGTTAGAGCGAGTGGGATTCCAAAAAGGAAATTTCCAAATTTCCAAGTTAAAGAATGTTTTCATGCAAAAAGTGACATTCAGCGGGAGGGATGAAGGAGCTGGAATACTTCCAATGAGACATAAAGAAATCTGAGGGAGATTAACACTGAGCTTTAAAGCTGTGTTTTAAGGGTCTTTGAATAGAAAAGGAAAGAAAGAAAAGAAAAGAAAATTTCTCAGGGCTGAGAAATGCTTCCATAACTATGCTAAAGAATCCCCAGTGCTTTATTTATTTGTTTCTTCTCATTCATTAATTACTCTGTGTTTCTGCAATCACTGTGGGGACCTAGAAGGCAAGAATTAACACTTCCACTCCAATTTCTTTTGGAACAAATTCAGGAGGATAAGCCCACATAATACACAGCAACACTAAATAAACTAGTAAGTATCTCATTAAAACTTGGAAGAATAAAATCCTAAAACGAGTTTCTTTGAGCAAGGAGTGGTACATTGTCCATTACTACTAATTTAAAATATTTAAACTATTACTTTCTCTTTATTTAAAAGGCTGCTTTTACCCTGTTATTTTAATAAGCATAAAATATATTAATAAATACTTTCATAATTCATAAGTAACCTCAATTACCTATCTCATTTTTTCCATAACTTATCAAATTCCTTAAATACAAAATAGAGGTTTTTAAAATTCGAATCCTCATCAGTGGGACATTGATACTCTTGAAAACAAAGTATAAGATACAGAACCCAGTAGATGAGTATATTATTTCTCTCTTTTTGGAAACCTTAAACTATGTACGTAACATGTCATATATATTTTTTCTTATAAAGATTCTTATAAACATATAAAAAGCTTATTTTTAAAATCATATTCTTATTTGAAGATTAGGAAAAATACAGAAGTCCTTCAAAAAGGGAGAATTATGAATAAAGAAGATGTGGTATGTGTATGATGGAACACTACTCAACAATGAGAAAGAACGAAATCCTGCCATTTGCAACAATGTGGATGTAACTGGAGGGTATGATGCTGAGTGAAATAAGTCAGTCCAAGAAAGAGAGATATTGTATGTTTTCACTCATATGTAGAATTTGAGAAACTTAACAGAAGACCACAGGGGAAGGGAAGGAGAAAAAAAATAGTTTCAAACAGAGAAGGAGGCAAACCATGAGAGACTTTAAAAAAAAATTTTTAATGTTTATTTATTTTTGAGAGACAGAGAGACAGACAGCATGAGAGTGGGAGAGGCAGAGGAAGAGAGAGGGAGACACAGAATCTGAAACAGACTCCAGGCTCTGAGCTCTCAGCACAGAGCTCGACGCTGGGCTCGAATTCTGAACAGTAAGATCATGACCTGAGCTGAAGTGGGGCACTTAACCAACAGAGCCACCCAGGCACCCCAAGAGACTCTTAAATAGGGAACAAACTAAGGGCTGATGGGGGAGGGGGAGGGGAAAATGGGTGACGGGCATTGAGGAGGGCACTTGTTGGGATGAGCACTGAGTGTTTTATGTAAGCAATGAATCATGGGAATCTACTCCCAAAGCCAAGAGCACACAATATACACTGCATGTTAGCTAATTTGACAATAAATTATATTTAAATAAAAGTTAAAATTAAAAAAAATAAAATAAAATTACTCCAGACTTTTCTTTCTACAAAACTTGCTCCTTGGTGAGGCTGTATCCCTAGAATGAAAGCATAGCAACCATCACAGGCTTGCACATGACTGGCACTAGAAAAACATTTGTTGAATTGAATATGGTCTGATGAAATCTGTAACAAGTATGGACAGAACCAGTCTTAGTTGGGGAGTCAGGGAAAATTGGGGACAGAAACCCCTGCCTAGTAAGACCCTAAAGACAGAGGGAGAGTAAAGTAGTGGGTGACTGAGAAACAAATAAGGGAACTATAGAAAGAATGAGATGTGAATAAGGAGGGGGTGGAAAGAAGGAGGCTCTGCCCTGATAGAATTGGAGAGAAATGGCAACAAATCCCTGCCTCATAGTGCTGGACAGAAGTCACCTGTGGCTTGTGAGGGCCATTACTAAAACCTTATGCAGGATAATTAAAAAATGCTCATTAAGATTCATTCATTTTATGGGGCATGTGGGTGGCTCAGTCCGTTAAACGTCTGACCAGCTCAGAATTCATGGGTCCGAGCGCTGCATCGAGCTCTGTGCTGACACCTTAGAGCCTGGAGTCTGCTTCAGATTCTGTGTCTCCCTCTTCTCTCTGCCTCTCCCCCACTCATGGCCTCTCTCTCTCTCTCTCTCTCTCAAAAATAAATAAATATCACAAAAAGAAAGACAGCACTACTTATTAAAAAAAAAGATTGATTCATTTTAACCAGTTTGATATTGAATCTTAAAATATTTTCAGTTTAATCTCCTTGTTTTTCAGAAAAAAACAAATTCAAGTTTAGAAAGGTGACCTGAATTTTAACAATAAAATTACATAAATAATCTGTCTTCAGCCTCATAGGAAGGAATGTCTTTTAAAAAGAAGACTGAGTGCATACTGGCCATGTATTCAGCCAAGATGTTGCTGAGTTGGGTAGAGCTGGCCATAGGAGATGAAAGCATGAGCGGCTGGGGAAGAGGGGAGAGAGAAAGACAAGGAGAGTGTGAGAAAGAGAAAAGAAAGAAAGAAAGAAAAAGAGCAAGCAAGTGAGTGCACAATGGTTAGGAATAGATTCACTTTCTTTTCAAGTTCAGGTTTGTAGTTATCAATCCAGAAAAAGAAGGATTTGACAGCTACACTAGTCAGTTGGATTCTTCTCCATTAGGGACTCAACATATACACAAAACAGATATTACCTTGGTTTTTCATCAAACCATCAGGTGGAAGAATGTGCTGGGTCTTTGCCAAGGCAGAAGGGGCACGCTGCAATAAGGAGTATCATTCTTCACCACGAACTATCCAGTGACTGAGTGGGGTGGGGAAAATGAGAATGATACAGTTGTAATTTAGTCTCTGTGTAACAATGTAAATTGTCGTTCTTTGATGAATGGAAATCAAAATTTCAAAGATTAGTGAAGATTCATATTAGGATTTCCAAAGCCAGGGTCCCCATCTAACCCACATAGAGTGAGAGTAATGGTGGATAGGATGACAGGAGCCTGGGGCCCAGCTTCTGGAGTATTTAGGGTAGCCTTGTAATATACATAAAGTTAGTCTCATCTAGCTTCAAATGCCAATGATACCCATTTCTAGTTATGTGAGCCTAAATAAGACTTTTAATGTCTGTCTAAAATGTGAATAAATTCCATACTTCATACACTTATCGTAGGGATCAATTGGTAATACATGTGAAAATTTATGGCATACTTTTATGCACCTAATAAGCACTCAGTGAATATTTTCCCCTCCTTTGTATTCATGCAGTATTGTATCCTCCCTGGAAATACTTAATGTAAGGCTATCACATGAGAGCCTTCTAAGCATCTTTAAATCTAAGGAGCTGCAACAAGGCAGGGCACACACTAGGTAGATACAACTTGCCAAGGCAGCGGAAGTCCTTTGGCAGCTCTTGGAACCAGTCCTGCTACAGACCCTTTCTGACCATGATGCCTTCTTGAAAGTGAAATGGTTACAAATGGAATTTGTCCCTTAAGCTGCAGAACTGGGAGGTAGGGAAGTGGGTGGAAATATCCAACAGTGTTTCATCAAACATATCAGAGCATTCTATGATCTTGCCATTTGGAAGGTCTAATTTCCGCTGGAGTTTCAATCAGGAAGTTGCTGTTTCAGCCAGTAGAGTGACATTTAACTGTTCCCATTCCCACATCCAGAACATATAACAAGGCAGAATATGGAAGGCAGAGCTCTAAGATCAGAAAGCTAGGAAGTCCTAGCATCAGACGGGCCCACACAGAGAAGGCTCATGCGTTAATACATAAAGATGTTTTACAGAGCAGATAAATGGGAGACAGAGTCCCCGAAGCAGTGCAAGTTACAACAATTTGTTACTCAAAGTCTGAGCCTTAAGCATTTCAGACTGGAACTGAACAATGCCATGCAAAGAGAATGGGATTTGGATATTCCTCGGTTTTAGTCTCGGTCTGCACTTACCACTGTAAGGTGATGGGGATGAGATTTGATTCCTGAGCTTTGACTCCTCAGCTGCAAGGTGGTAAAATGCCCACATTAAAGGGCTGTTGTGTGGAGTACATGAACTAGTTGTATAAAGTGCCAAGCATGAGGCCTGACAGAAAGTAGTACCTGAATAAGCTGTGGTGGTGTGGAGCAGCAGCAGGGGGAATAAAGTCCAACAACTGGAGAAGGAGTCCTTCTCAAGTTCTCCAGGAACTAAAACTTCTGGACAAGTAAGTCCAAATCCAAATGACTCAGAGAATGCCAAGGTTTCTGGTGGGGAAATCCCACTCAGTGAATACAGGCAGAGGGCAGGATTGAGGCCAAAACAGCACCCACATCAATATCAGGGACCAGCTGGAATGGACTGGAATGGACTGGAATGGAAGCAAATCAAAATTGAAGTAAAAAAGGATCCTGGGAAAGTACTGAGAAAAAAAAATCACTAAATGGGGAGTCTGCCTGGATCACAACCGTGACACTAGCTGATCAGATGACCTTGACAGGTCCCTTCATCTCCCTGTACTTCAGTTTCCCATTTGAGAAATGACAGCGTTATGTAGTTCATTTGGATAGTCCCTTCCAGAATTCAGCACTCTGTGAATCTCTTTTGTTACCCACTGTAACAACAATGAGGGTCTCCATTGGCCTTGTGCACACTTAACCTTGGCTATGCAGGGGACCCAAAGCATTTCCCCCAGACCTCAGCATCGAGGCAAGTTGGAGAGTGAAAAAAAAAAATCTATCCTCAGACTTGCCCTAGGAATTTTTGCCCAGAGTTACGAAAAAAGATAAATCCCAGTACCCTGAAATATTTTATATGCTTATTCCAAACATTATAATGCTTCGTGGAAGTCTGAGGTTTTCAAAGTCAAAACAAAACCTATTTTGAAAGAAAAAACTTACTCTTCAGGTTTATGTACTTCTTAAAAGTAAAATGGAGTCTGGAAATTTTTCCTCTGAGATTTCACCAACAGCCAAACACAAATATTACTTCTTTGACAAATAACAGTTCTGTATTATGACTACAAAAAAAAAATTCTTGTCATAAAAATCTAATCTTGGGGAAATATAACTCTGTCTGCATGAAATAGCAATAATGGAACCAATATCTATCATTTCTGTCATTTATGCATTTAATTGCTTTACCAACAGCTCTATGAAAGGGCATATGATAGACGTGAACTGGCATTTGGCTCTCCCTTTTCGGTTTAAGAAAATTAAAGTAACTATTGAATCTCATGCAAAAAAGGCAGTTATCTTTTGAGAGTTTTGCTTGTGAGTCCACCCAAAAAACTGAGAAATACGCTGTACTTGTCAGCTTTTGCAGGGCTCTGACTGAAACCAAGAGGGAGTATTTCAAAGCAAACAGCAATAATAGTTGGTGTCAGAAGTGAAAAGAAATAAATTCCTCATTTTTGAGGGTCCCAAAGTTACAGCCTGCAACCCAGATCTACCACCAGCGGCCCTGCCCTTTTCCAAGGCTGGCATTCACCTATGGTAAGATAATAAATTTGCATCATTTTACATTAAAAAAAGTCAATTGCTGGTTCTTCATTACATCTTTTCTTATAACACGGGTTTTCTAAGATGCTGTAGACACATAGTTCTTCCCAGATTCTCTGGGTATTCCAAAAAAAAAAAAAAAAAAGAAGATGAGAAGCCATCTACTAAAAATGGCTGGAAGTCGTCTGCATTACTACTATATTACTACAACAGTAATATCATCATGAGTAGAGAAAAGGTTGCCCAAACTATTTAATGCTTAATAAATAACCTTTGTAAAGATCATACAAGTACATAAATCGGGACCTTAGAAATGTTACACTCACCTCTCCACCAAAACTATTTCTTGGACATTTTGACTGGACAAAGTTTGAGGACAAGAGTGGCCCATCACCACCAAATTGATTTTTAACAAGTATAAATTATGCCTCAGCTAACTCCGTTATATTATCAAATGGTGGAAAAGTGTAGAAATGTGAAAAAAGCGTGGACATGTCTTTTTTCAAAGAGCCATACAAGTCATCAAGGCTTGTCAGCATGAGTAATTCTGATTCCCTGTCATGAGATATAAAATATGTCTGACATAGTAAAAAATTAATTGTTACACAAACATACAAACACAAATAGAAGTAAGAACTCTGGATCACAAGAGTAATGAATTGCAATATGATAACCTTAGGTATATACAAAACTATTATAAACAAAAGTAGTATAGAAAAGATAATCTCCAGACTTGCAAATCTCAAAGATAATAACATATTTTATATAGATCTGTATAATAAAAAAATAGCAATGAGACAATGGAAAATTTTCAAGCAGTTCATAAATAAAACATATTCAATTAGGTTAAATATTTTAATATTTTATTATAATAGTAATAGCTGACATTAGCTGAACATAAAATAAGAACTAGATGCCATATTCAATACCTTAAAATGTATTATCCCAAATAATCTTCATATAACCCTCAAAGCTAAGTACTATTTATACCCATTTTACAAAGGTTAACTTCCCACAGTTTTACACATTCTGGGCATCTTCACACCAAAGGCGTCTTATCCCTACCTCCTATAATGTTTGTTTCTGGACTTTCTTTACCTTCGACATTGATCTGTGCTGACTTTTCTAACAAGACTCAAAGAGGTGGCTGAATGGATAATGGAAAGATCATAAATGTTAAAGAAATCACAGACGTTAGAGACTAGATGTACAGTCCTTCTCAATAATATTTGTATTTTAACAGGGTCCCTTTATGATTTTATGTAACAAATGCAGAATACTCTGCTTATTGGAAGCTACTGAAAGATTTTTTGAGAACGTAAGTCTTCTGAATACTTTCCAAATGAATGAATGTATTGATCAGAACTCTAATCGCAAGTTGACAAAAATTAACTTTCAAACCTCACAATGTCCATGACCAGAGAAAACTGACTATAGAAGTTCTAATCAGGTGGTTAAAAGCTCCATTTGGCAGCTTAAGGCAGATGCCCACCACTGGATAACTAAACTGTGACCAAGGAAGACGATGAAGAAGTTGGCAGCCTCTATTCATCCTCTAAAGGACACTCTACATCATTTCTCATTCATGTGAATCTGGCTTAAGGTGACCGAAAGTGACGGAGGGCGCTGAGCAAAACTTCTTCAAAATTTACATGCATTCCACTTCAAATGTCTTCAAATCAGAAGTTATGATCCCAGTATAAGATGAAACTTTTTAAATTTTCAGGTATTTAAAATCACCACTTTGACAATGGAGATAGGGATGGCACACAGCTGTACAGACAGGACACAATTTTCAACTCTTAACATTCCCTATCCACGGAAACTTGGGTAAGCAGCAATCTCTCCAACTGGCCTGGCTATTTTGAGGCTCAAAAGAACTAAGACACTTAATAAGTATTACTTCTCCCCCTTCACAGAGCAAAACAAACAAAACCAATTAGATGTAAATTTGCACACACACACAACTTCTCCAGCTGGTTTGGTGAAGTTAATGCAGCCCTTAAAGGATGGGCTTAATCCTCACTGTGGCTCAGATGCTGCTGAAGTGTGACTTAAAACCTGTGATGCATTTGACAAGGCCAACATTACTTGGGGCTATACAGAAGAAAGATTGCTTCTTTCCTATTGCACTTCTAATTCAGCCCCAAGTTTCTTTTCTCTCTTGATATGTTTCTTTATTACCTTCCAAATTCAGACTCTTACAGGGTCGTTGTTTTATTCATGAACATTAAAGCTAAGCCATTGTTATCCTAAAACACATTTGGGTAATCTCTAAGGCGAGTAAGAGGCAATGGTGTTGGGAGGGGACCAGTGAGCAATCGCCTACATCTTATTTTGTCTATTATCTGTTGTAGTGTCTTAAGCAGAAAATTCTCAAAACCCTTTTTTTGTGTGATGATTTCAGTAAAGGAAGCATGACAAAGCAGCTTGCTTTTAAAGACAGGAAAAAGAAGCTGTGGTTAATTCCCATTAGAAATCTCATTTCATGAGCAGAGTGGATTATCCTAATCAGAGATCAGTATTTGGTCCCAGGAGAGCCCCCAGCTGACCTCACTGAAGCTTCCTGAAGCTAAAGCCCTTTCATGCTGTCACCAAAATGCTGACCTGCAGGTGTCCTCTGAAGCTGTGCCCACAGTTCTCTGAAAACTAAACATGCAGTTCCAACACTATTGGGCTTTTTCTTCAGCTCTTCAGAAAATACTTGCAAAGGTGCTGCTGCAACACAAATTAACTTCTTTGCAATTTAAGTAACTGGTCAATAAAGTTTATTCTGAATGAACAGTGATTTGCCATCTAGTTTCCTCAATCTTCATAATACAGTTTTCCAGCCAGCTTTCTAATTCTCAGATCTGAGTAAAATTACTGTTCATCCAGAGCTCTCATTATGACATTTGCAGACTCTTTTTGTTCTTGGCTTTGTTCCTGGTTATTTCCTTGGGTGGCTGAACCAAAACTGAAAAAGACGAGCAAAAAAAAAATGTAGCAGGGAGAGCACTGGAAAATCTCTCAGCGGAGGCTGAAATTTACTTCTAGCCTCACCTCTTTCTAGCAATTTATGATCGAAGGGTCACTTCCCCATCTGTAAAATGGGCACAGTACTTGTCCTGTTTATTTTTTTTCTAACAGTAACCCTATTTCAGTTTTGTGGGATAACTGTATGGTTTAAACAAAAATGCCAGTCACCCTTGATAAAATGTGTTGCCTAAAAACAATCCAAAAAGAAAAATTATACACATACACACATGTAGCATAAGAAATTTAAATTTTTCTGTCATACTTTATACATCAGATTACGTGACCTGTATTTATCTTTTTTATTTAAAAAAAATCAGGATTTACTTCAAAAAAGTCATTGGTATATTTAAAAGAACTACAAGAACAAAGTTCCTGATTTACTAAAAGTCTATAAATAGCTATTAACATAAAGACTATTCCTACATTCTTTTAATAAAACTAATCCAATTAAAATGGGCAGAGGACATGAACAGACATTTCTCCAAAGAAGACATCCAGATGGCCAACAGACACATGAAAATGTGCTCAACATCACTCATCATCAGAGAAACACAAATCAAAACTACAATGAGAAATCACCTGACACCTGTCAGAATGTCTAAGATCAAAGACACAAGAAACAATAAGCATTGACAAGGATGTGAAGAAAAGAACCCTGGTGCACTGCTGGTGAAAACACAAACTGGTGTAGCCAATGTGGAAAACAGTATGGAGGTTCCTCAAAAAGTTAAAAATAGATCTATCCTATGATCAAGTAATTCCATTATTGGGTATTTACCCAAAGAAAATGAAACCATTAATTAAAAAAGATATATGTACCCCTACATTTACTGCATTACTTACAATAGCCAAGACATGGAAGCAACTCAAGTGTCCATCTATAGAAGAATGGATAAAGAAAATGTGATATAAAAGAATATTACTCAGCCATAAAAAAGAGTGAAATCCTACCAAGTTCAACAACATGGATGGATCTAATGCTAAGTGAAATAACTCAAGAGAAACACAAATATAACATGATTTCATTCATATCTGCAATTTAAGAGGCAAAACAAAGAAAAAAAGAGACAAACAGGGGTGCCTGGGTGGCTCAGTCAGTTAAGTATCTGACTTTGGTTCAGGTCATGATGTCAAGGTTTGCCAGTTAGAGCCCCGCATTGGGTTCTGTGCTGACAGCTCAGAGCCTAGAGCCTCTCCCTCTCTCTCTACCTCTCTCCTACTCTCTCTCTCTCTCAAAAATAAACAAACATTTAAAAAAAAATAGAGGAACAAACAAACAAAAAAACATATTCTTAAATTTACAGAACAAACTGATGGTCACCTGAGGAGAGGTGGGTGGGGGGATGGGTGAAATAGGTTAAGGGGATTAAGCACACATTTCTCCTAATGAGCACTGAGTAATGTACAGAATTGTTGAATCACTGTATTGCACACCTGAAACAAATGTAACATTGTATGTTAAATTACACTAGAATTAAAATTTTTTTAAAAATTAAAAAATTAAACCTATTTAAAATCATGGAAGAACATTTTCTTTGCTATTTTTTTTTACTTTTTAATATGCTTTTATAATTGGCACTTTTATAAGGCAATCAAAATGTGCATGGCATGTCTTTTTTATAGCATTTGGAGATGACTCTTGCATGAGAGCCATCTCTAGATTTGATTTAATTTTTAATTGTTCAAAAGCAAAAATTATTTTAAAATGAAAGTCAAAGAGGTCATAACACAACATTACAAATATTCTAAAGGATATCATTACTTCATATGTCAAACAGTTTGCATAAGCATGTTAATTGCTTCAGAGGTACGTTTATTGGCTGATTCCATGAACAAAATAGTAGCAGTTTTTCAACAGTGCAACAGGGACTTATACAAAAGTTGTAATGATGAAATGATTTCAGAACTACATTGGATTGAAGGGATCGATGGGGCAGGAGACATTGGGAAGGGTAAAGTAAAGGAGAACAGGAGTCTTTTCTAGCTCTGCTACAAACTACCTGTGGACCACTGAAACATTTTCATGATTAATATAATCAAGTTGAATAATTATCTTAAAATGACTTTTTCAACCTAGACTGTTTGGCACGTTACTATGTTACCCCAGAGGGAATTTATCTGGACAACTTCCTAAATAACCCAGGGAAACCACTTGCAGTATCTCTAGGATCCGGTAAGTTATCCACCAGGTTAATTCAGCCACTGATTTAAATTATAGCACAGAAGAGTTTAATAGATCTAAACTGTAGTCAGCAAGCAGTCCTTCCACAGCCAGAGTTAAGATGTTAGTTTGTAAGATCTTAGACCGAGATAAAATCCAAACATGAAGCAAACTGCCTCACTGACTTTCAAAGAATATTTCACAGTTGGACTTACAGAAACACCATTACTTACTCTTTTGGTCTAAGCACCAAGAATCCCTCTTATCTAGCTGTCTATGACATTTGACATCAAAAGGTGAAATAGTTGGCAGTGGTTGTTGTCTGGGGAGAAGAATCATAGGAAGTCTACTCTATCTCATTCACCTCTGTTGTTTTGTTTTTAAAATTATATTGTTTTTATAATCACAAAAAAGTCTACGGATACAACAAAAAATACTTCTAAGATGAAACAGTTGAATGGGTAATTACAACTTTTTGCCCATATTTTGTAAAAAACAAACAAACAAAAACATAAGATAATGAAACATAAACCTGGAGAGAACTGTCTAAAGATAATGTTACAAAAACTATTTGGAACAAAAACCCCTGGTCCAGACAGCAGTTCCTGCACTGCTTATTTGGTTTCCAAGACCAGGTGTGTGAGCACCATGAGACTTGAGGCTTTTTATAGAAGAAACCAATACATCTCTAGCATTTTTGTTAAATCACCATATTCTTGTTTTATAGTGTGGTAGATAACATGTGGCAGCTGTCCTGTGAGCCCTGTCCACTTTCCCTACAAAGATCAACAGACCACCGAGCCAATCCCTCAAGCCTACATTTTTAATTACAATATTGAAATAGGAAGGTTTGATTTTGAGAAGAACTCAAGTGAGAAGGTGCCTCCCTGAAACTCAGTAGCTTTGGTACTTGATGTTATAGGCTCTAAATTTCCATTGAATTAGGAAAAGCCTCCCATGTATTAATGAGTGAGTTTAGCACCACATTATGTCAAAATTTCTCTGCATATTAGACTTCAAAATGCAACATGAGCTAAAACAATCCTGAATAATTCAGATCATATCATGTATGTCAGACTACAAAAAGAAAGATATTTTATCTTGAACATGAAAGATTCTAGCATAAAATGTCATTATGTTGGGACTAGAACAAAACAAAAGCATTTTAGAACACACATTCTGTGCTTGAGTATCTATCTGAAAGAAATTCTTTAATAACATAAACTGATAGAGCATATCAACTAATGTCCTTCCTCACCACTCTAGTTGTCTCCAGGGAAGTAACACAGAATTGCTAGTCAAACAACTGTCCATGGACTGCCTGCCGTGTGCCAACATGGTGTGACACACAAAAGATGCAAGGCACAACTCCAGATCTCTAGTGCGTGAGTAAAGAATGCTACAACAGAAAACATTAGGGAACACAAGACAGGGCCAACATTGCGACACGGGCCACAAGAACTGTTGGAGAGCTACACCTACCTGTGCCATAGGCTGCAAGGGAACATAGGGAGCATTGAATTCTTGATCCCCACTTCCTTCTTCTAAATCAATCTTATACATCACTGCCAGAATTACCACCTCAAAGTGCAGCTCCTATCACATTACTCTTTCCCTCCAAAACTTGGGTCTTCCCCAATGACTCGTTTGGTTGAAAATCTCTACCCTGGTATTACATTGGTCTTCCAGCCATCTTACCAGCATCCTCCTGTTATCTCCTCACTCCAAAAGCTTCAGAGTCTAGGCAGGCCTGTTGCAAAACAACAGAGAGTATGAAGAGTAGGCGTGACTACCTAAGGACATTCAGATTATAATTGGTAAAGGAATATTGTACTGGTCAAACAAAGTCTGTAATCTGCAGTCAACCTGTGGGGCCTCCACACTGCAAAAGAGGACATAATGAGCCCTTTTCCCTGAGCACCATTTCTTTCCTTTTGGTTTTCCTTGGCCTTCAATGCTCATAAACCCACATCTTCACCTTCAGGGATGATCTTTCATCTGCTTCCTCTAAGAAGCCTCCCAAATCTTCTCAAACCTGATATGATCTGTCCTTTCAAGTTTCATACCTTTGGCATTTATATTACTTGTTCTTTTAAAAACAATAATGTATGCACCTAAACTATTTTCTTTACAAAGCAGAAAGTTCCTTGAGATTAGAGAATTTCTTACTCATCTCCAGGTACACTGCGTTAACCTTGTTAGGTGCTCAACACATTTACAATAATCTAAAATGAAAATGCAACCTGAGAAAATAGTTTTTAAAGTACTGCTCATGTTACTTACAATCTATATGACACAGAAAGGCATGTGCATGTGGAATGATTTTTTAAATTAGTCACAAGGGAATTAAATAAATGGCAAGATAGTCTATGTGGAAATGCCAAGTAAATGGTATACCAGCAGGACATGGTGTCAGTTTCAGAGGAAAGTGAGACCACTGAGGACTGGGCTGGACATGAAAGGCTTTAGGAGGTGGGATGAGACGGGACCTGAGCTAGGTACTGAAGGCCACAGAGGGTCTAGATATATAGGATAGCAAAGGAGGTATTTCAGGAGAGGAAGTTCTGATATGTGACCTTGACAAATTCACCTATCCTCTCTCAGTGAAGGCTCTGATCTGCATGATGGAAATATCTAAGTGGATAATCTCTAAAGTCTAATTTCAACAATATGGATAAAGGCAAAGTGCTGGTGTATTTGGAGACAATATGTCATAGAGGTTGAGTGTGGGTACAGAAGTCAGACAGACCTGGGTTTGTCCTGGTACTGCCACTTCCTGCATATATGACCTTAGAAAAGTTGTATAACTTATTTACACTTCAAGCGCTTCATCTATCAAATGAGAATGATACTAGTAATACATACTCTATTAGGTGGTTAGAGGATTAAATGGGATAATGCAACAAAGTACTTTGTACAATAGTTAGCCTTTTAAATGCATAGTAAAATCCAGCTATTATTTTTATTATAAGAAATATGCCTATTTGAGAATCTATAAGAACACTGAGTTAGACTTTTCCTAATTTCCCAGAACTTAAAGCTAAGGACCAACAGCCAAAAAAAGCACATTCTGAAAACCCTTGAAACGTTAGACACTCCTTTAAGGCTTTTTAGAGGTAACTAAGCTATGTTATCTATCCTACAACCATTACCTCATGACAGTCTACACTAGCAGAGGAATGTGCAATGGTGGGGGTATGGGAGTGGAGGAAATTTCAAAAATATAAGTCATCTGCCAGGGCAAGAGTTTCATATTATTTTCCCCTCTCCTCTCCATAAAAGGGGGAGGGGTGCTTAATCCTCCCCCAAAGCCAAGTGATGTCATCTCCAAGAGATTTACTCAGTACACAAGGGTAACTGATCTTTCATTTCATGTTTGGAATATATCAGCATATAAGATGATTTGCCTTTCGAACCTCTTTGAGCTGAGGAAGAGGACAAGGGGGACACGGGGATAAGGAAGGGAGGTGGCTGTAGAGCAGCTAACAATCCCACAATTCGGTAAGGAAAACACAGAAGGCATTGACAATGAGTTGATAGTAGAGAAACAGGTACAACCCCGGAAAGAAGATTACAATGACCATCAAAGAAAAAGGGATTTCCTCCCCCTCCTTAACACACCTAAGGATCTAGAACCAGGGAAAGAAGATAAAGAGGAGGGCAAGAACATCCTAAAGATCTCCAGGACACAGATGAAGCCTATTAAATGGAAGGGAGGAGATAAAAGTAGAGTTTTATTTATTTTTAAGTTTTTTAATGTTTATGTTTTGAGAGAAAGACACAGAGAAAGAAAGATAGAGAGACAGAGAGTGTGTGTGTGTGTGAGGAAGAGGTGCAGACAGCGAGAGAGACAAAGAATCCGAAGCAGGCTCCAGGCTCCAAGCTGTCAGCACAGAGCGCCACGTGGGGCTCGAACTCACAGATCGCGAGATCATGACCTGAGCCAAAGTCGGACGCTCGACCAACTGAGCCACCCAGGTGCCCCATTAGGTGTCTGTGCTGACAGCTCGGAGCCTGGAGCCTTCTGATTCTGTGTCTCCCTCGCTCTCTGCCCCTTCCCCCACTCATGCTCTGTCTCTGAATCTGTCTCTCTCTCTCTCTCTCTCTCTCTGTTAAATATAAACAAACATTAAAAAAGTTTTTTTTAAAAAGTAGAATTTAAAAATTGCACTAGAGGGGAGTTTTTAAGAACTAGACTGACCAAAAAGCCATGGAACCTGATGGATTTGTCATTTAAAGAGCTTTAGCTTGCTGAAGAAAATGGAGAAAATGTGATTTCTCCCCAACAAGGTCAGTTATAGGTATAATCAACCTAGAAAAACAATAAGATGTTATACTGCACAGGTAAATTGAGCCCAGATTATGAGCATCTTGAATTATTAGCATTTGAAATTTATCCTGAAGGTCATGGAGAATAGCCAAGGTTTGGGACCAGGTCAGTACAGACCTTCATGAGGATTAATTGAGTTGTAGCGTGTACGGTAAATTAAAGATGCAGAGCTTACAGACATGGAGCCTGGAGAGGAAGTTGTTACAGTTAGTCTGATGACTCATAGTCACTGAGGCTTTTACACCCATGTGATGACTACTG
Organism: Panthera pardus; assembly: GCF_024362965.1. Taxonomy (NCBI): domain Eukaryota; kingdom Metazoa; phylum Chordata; class Mammalia; order Carnivora; family Felidae; genus Panthera; species Panthera pardus. The sequence goes on from NW_026526810.1 coordinate 43,106,760, forward strand.
AAATGGAATAGAAAGGACAGACAGCACTGGTGTTTGGCATGCAGAATTTAAAGATCTTGGCAACCATCCAAATCTGGAGATAACAATAAAGGATAGCCAACTTGATTTAAGGTTTTTGAACTTAGATCATGATTACCATTGTCCACTACTAACAGCCCCACCTCCCCGCATCTTGTATCGGAAAGAGAAAAAATAAGCTATGGATGGTAGTCATTTTAAGAGAAAATATGAAGAGATCAAGGTGGCTGGCCTAGAGTGATTTCTCCTTTCCAACTCATAAAATCTTCACTCCTAACCCCACAACTTCCTGTGAAAGATGCTGTGACCATCACTCCCTTGTTCTCCCTGCTCTGAGAATAAAGCTGGTGTAGTATGGCAGAACTTACCTAATGCTGAGGCAGAGATAAAGAAGATAAATGGCTCGCTAGGGCATTTGACTGTGAGTCCAGAAACATGAACAATGAGCCAGATTTCCTGAAGCTTAGATCAGAGGACACTGTGACACATCACAATAGCTGCTCTCTGTGGGTTCCCTTGAAAATTTTTGGCTTCATCCACTTCACACATCCAGTATATGGACATTTCCAACACTACCAGCTGCAGAAACCAGCAGCAGAGGAATATTCCCCTCACATATTTTTGGCAGGTAAAGGGGTACACAATTACCCGTTGAAGAGTTAAAGCATAAGCACTCACCTTTGTAATAATCCTAACTTAGTAGGATGATGTTGGGGTAGGCCATTTTAAGTGCTTGCTATAATCAAGATGCTTGGTGAAGAAGAAACCACACAAAATCAATGTTTCCAATTCCAGAATTCATAATTTCAGACCTGAACCAAGGTCACAAGCACAGACCTAGGGAGCCTCATGGCCATCTGCTGCCACCTCCCAGTTTCATCCATTTATTCAGTCATTCCAAATATATTTATTAAATGCCTAGTTTATGCCAGGCCCTGTGATCTCAACTGGATATAGCAATAAACAAAAGAGATCTGCCCTCAAGGAGTTGATAGGCTTGTCAAGAATATATCAGAGACATAAAGGCAAATGTTATACCTGATTCAAATGACCAGAGCTGCTTCTTGGAGTTATCAGCCAGCACAGATTCAAAGAGTCAGAGAACGCTTTCCAAAATTCAGACATAAGCTGAACCTAAGGGAGGAGGAGGAGTCAGTGAGGGAGAGTCATGAATTAATACTCCAGGCACGTGCAAATGCTCCAAGGCAGGAATACACATGGCTGAACACAGCATGAGCAAAGGTCAATTAGTATTAGTGGGGAATAGAGAAAAGATGGTGTGGGGGTTGACAGAGGAAGTGGGGCAAAAATTAGGAGGTCAAAAAGACATTCCAGGAGCCATATCATAAACAAGGGCCTTTGTTAAAGAATTGACAAGGAATCCAAGCCATCAAATCTATTTGGGGAGGCAGGTAACTTTGGACGTTAAAAGAAAACGAATTAAAGAGAATATGATTGGCAGCTGGGAAACTACCGGGGGAGAACAGGGGTGGCTTATGGTAGCAGAACTGGAAGAAAGGAATAGATTCCAACACTAGCATCAAGAATGATTTGCAGGCCGTGGTCCTAATTATATGTGAGAAATGAGGGAAGGAATGGAGTCATCCTTGAGTAGATACATGGCATGATGGTTCAGAGCAGAGGCTCTAGGTCTCCCACTTATTAGCTGTGTGGCTTTGGCCAAACTTCTTAAGTCCCTTGATTCACTCATTTGTAAAATGGCAATAATGACAAGACTTGTGTTACAGAGTGGTTATGAAGATTAAATATGGTAATGCACATAATGTGCTCAACTATCACCTAGCACATATTAGATGCTTGTATTAGTATATAGACTCACTTGCTACTGAGCCATCTCACTGATGGCCACAGGTCCTTGATTTTGTTGCTCTGCCATCAGTGAGATCATTCATGCACATGGCCCATGAAATCTCCATTCCAGCTAGTGGGGGAAAAAAAAAGAAAAGAAAAAAAGGTTTAAAGGAACAGCATGCACAGCTAAAATTCAGGAGTTGTGTCACTATAGAAAAGAAGAGGATGAAATCAGGGGACAGTGAACAGCTAGCAACATTCAATGTATATCAACATTATATAAAGATAGAAAATAACTGTTTGAATGAGAAGAAAAACTGGAAAAAAGAATTTCTAGTGCATGAGACTTGGTGAACTTAAGACATAAAATATCTCCAATGTTTTACTGAAGGAGAAGGATTTAGACAAAACTGTGCTATAGAAGGATAATGAGGAACTCAAAAGATTTGATCTCCATGTAATAAGGATATTGATAGAATTAGTCAATGTATTTGGAACAAAGATAAAGGAACCCTCAAATTTGATTAATGAACTGTTTTCCAGGAGAGGAAAAATATATCTGATATTCAGGTAAAAATGAATAAGCTCACAAGGGAGTCGTTATGGATTCCTCTTTTTATAAAGCAATGTTTGACAGCATGGAGAAAAAGAATGATTTTCTTCTTATTATTAAATATCTTCACAAGAAAACAAAATCGTGAATGATTATACCAGTGTGTGAACAATTGCTTTTAGGTACTTCATGACCTATGTGATATCTCACCTGAGACTCACAACCCAGAAACAAGTTGCGCTGGCTCCTTCATGATTGCAAAGGTTTGCCACCCCCATGTGGTGGTCCTCTGTGACTGCAGGAACCATTGGTCATCCACTGCACTAAAGATTTATACTTTTCAAACCCCAACTCTGACCCAAGATCTTTATCTCTGATCCAATATGGTGGACTAACAGTTACCTTTCTGTCCTTAGGATTATTCTTGCTATTAAATCTTGGTCTCAGTGAAGTCTCTATAGAAAACTTCACTTTTTATACATCCCTGAGTAATGGAATTGAATCTATTACTCAGAATCTATCTTATTTCCATCCCTCCAGACTATATGGGTCATTTTTAGCTCTTTATGGTTTGGCCAGAAGCAAAAATCAACCATCCTAACTGCCTGTGGTCTCAACAAGATAAGATATATGACTTTTTGTGGATAGGGCACTTTCCCAAGCAAGAATACCTTGTACATTAGGCAAAGAGAAGGACCCTACTGGGGCAGCCTGCGCAAGCTATAAGGTCTCCCTGAGAGTCCCTCTTCTGACCCCTCAGCACAGTTAAGAAGACATTGCCAGCATTTAGCCTCCAGATCCAGGAAAGATAGCACAGGGCTTAGATGAATCATTAATTCTTCATTAATTCTTTTGTGATTAAGAACTAGACTGCCAGTCCAAATGGCCTCTGGCTGCTTTTTTTGTTGAAGTCCAATCGTGTAATACAATTTTTCTGCCCATTGCTACCAAAGTGAGAGTGCATTGAAATGTCCTCCACCCTTCCCTGCCTACTGCAAATACAGTCAAGTGGTCAGTGGAGATTTCTGGGGATTAGAAATCAGCAAATTGGCCATTTTCTATTCATATGTAGATTAATGTGATAGAGGTTTGTAGTATAACCTTGAACAAGGAAAAGATTGCACCATAGCAAAGACTGTAATGGTTACTATTTTCAGGAAATAGGATTTAAGTCATGTTAATGGGCAGGAAGGAAATCAATCCTTACAGTGGCAAGGTGTATTTATTCTCAGACACTTAAAAAAAAAAAATAACAACCACCAGGGCGCCTGGGTGGCTAAGTCGGTCAGGTGGCTGACTTCTCAGGTCATGATCTCATGGTTAGTGAGTTTGAGCCTCACATCAGGCTCTGTGCTGACAGCCCAGAGCCTGGACCCTGCTTTGGATTCTGTGTCTCCCTCGCTCTCTGTCCACCCCCACCCCCACTCCCACCTCACTCGTGGTCTGTTTCTCTCTCTCTCTCTCTCCCTCAAAAATAAATACACGTTAAAAATTACAAAAAAAAAGAAAGAAAGAAAGAGAAAAACCACCACCATCCACAGGACCAAAGCTCTCCCCCCATTCCATCCCAACCCTCCCTCAACTACTCAGATCTTTCCCATCTGCAGTTTTTTTTCAGAAGAGAAAGCCATCAACTGTCAGTGGATGCCTTGAGGTTCTGGAATTATGAATATTAGTTCTAGTTCTAGAACTAGTTCTAATGAAAGTGATTTTCATTAATCCATAGAGAAGTAGGGGCACTGAGACAGGAAGGAACATAAGAAGGGCCTAGGTAATGAGAGCAATTGCATCAAAATCAAGCACTGTTAATCTTTTATCCAATTAGTAAAAATTACATTTTATTGTAGTTTTAGTTTTCATTCCTATTATTACTAGAGATGAGCATATTTTCTCATGTTTATTGTTCATTTGCAGTCTTCTGTAACTGCCCATTCATATCCTTGGGTCTCCAGCCTGATGTTAAATAATAGTAATGAGTGGGCATCCTTGTCTTTTTCCTAAATTTATGGGAAATTCCTCTAGTGTTTCTTAATGAGTATGATTTCTGCTGTTAACTACTGATTTAAAAAAAAAACTTTTAAAACTAAGCATATTTCCTTTGATTTACAAGTTACTAAAGATGTTCCTCAGAAATGGATGTTAAACTTCATCAGAGGACCTTTCTAGCATCTATCATGTACTTTCTCTCCTTAATTACTGATGTAGTGAATTACTTTAATAGATTTCTAAATGCTAAGCGATCTTTGTATTTCTGAAATATAGCACAGTGTTGTTTTAATATTGTGCTAGATTATATTAGATGGCTGTCATTAATATTTTTGTTTCTATGTTCATATATAGAAGTCCACAAATTTCCTTTTTTTTGGTGCTCTCTTCCAACATTTTTAGAACTAAAACATACCATTTTCATAGTATGAATTATTAATTTGTATATATTTATCTATGTTTTGCAATAGCTTTAATATCTCAAATTTTTGTGCCTTACAAATTGAATTGGATTTGCTGTCCAAACATTTGGATCTGATACCTATGGGTCAGGGGTGAAGAGGGGAAAGAGCTCTTTGATTTATAGTTTCTAACTATTCTTTAGAGTTTCTTTAGTTATAGTTTCTAACTATTCTTGAGTACAAATTGCTAATTTTTTCAGGAAGGGTATTCATTTGAGCTATATTGTCAAATTTATCGATATAAATGTATGTAGTTAGTACTCATTTAAAATAGTTAAATTTCTTCAAAATCTAAGTAAATAATTTCCCATCATGGATGTTGTGTATCTGCGTTGTTTAGATGGCCTTTTAAAGAAATAGCTCTGGAAAGAAAAAGAAATCACTCTGAAGATAAATATTTTCTTTTCTGTTTCATTAATTTATGCTCTCATCTTCATTAATTCTGTTTTTTTTATTTCTTTAGTATTGCAACTTATCTGCCTTCTGAGGCAGAATGTATAGCACATACATTTTGAATTGTTTTGCTTTCCAAAAATATAGTTTTAATACATTTTATTTTTTACTCCTATTTATTTATAAAGATTAATTTATTGTTATAACTTTGATTTAATAACATCATAATTTCAGAGTACTGAATAGGAATAATTGAAAAGTTTTCATTACTACCCTTGCTACCACATAGTTTTTACTTGCCTCGTTAACCTGAGTTTTTAGAAGAGTTTTTTTTTTTTAAATGCTTTATTTGCAATTATTTTACTATCTTCCTTTACTTTTTTTTTTTTTTAACATCTTTTAGTCATTGATTTCTTGTTCTATTGCTGTAGTTTCAGGATTTCCACCTTAGGGGATGTATTGACATTTTTTTCTTTTGGCCTAATATATAATCAATTTTGTGTGTGTGTGAATGTTTCATAGTCAACTTACTTTTAAGTGGAGCCAATTGTTAGCAATTTTCTATATTTACAATTCAAAAGAAAAGAAACAGACACATAGAAATTTAATTTTAGAAACAGATTTTCAAAGCTATATCAAGAAAAATATAGCCTGAGATTCAAAATAGATTTTGATAGATCATTAAGTTACGGAGTTCAGCAGTCCCCAGATCTGAGCCTTCATCGTCCTTACTACCCAAGTCACTGTTATGGACTGAATAGTGTACCCCAAAATTCATATGTTGAAGTCCCAGTCCTTAGTACTTCAGAATGTAGCCCTATTTGGAGAAAAGGTCTTTAAAGAGATGATTAAGTTAAAATCGGTCTCTTAGAGCAGGGACCTAATCCAACAGGACTGGTGTCCTTACATGAAGAAACACCAGGAGTGTATGCACAGAGAAGAGGCCATGAGAGGACACATTAAGAAGATGGCCATCTGTAAGGCCAGGAGAGTGGCTTCAGGAGAAACTACCCCTGCAGAAGCCTTGATCTTGGACTTCCAGCCTGCAGAATTGGAAGAAAGCAGTTTCTGTTGTTTAAGTCACCCACTCTGTGATATTTTATTATGGTAGCCCTAGCAAACTAATACAATCATCCGTAGACCACAGTTCCCATACACCCTTTATAACTGAGACCAAGTGCATTTGTTACTATCAGCCAAACCTGCACCATTGCTTTTCTTAGGGTAAAGAAATACCTCTCAGTACTCATGTGTTCATCAACATTAAAAAAAAATGGTCCAAAATAGATCACTTTACTCATCATGCAACTTGCCTGTTCCCAATAGATATTAACACATTCCTTTACTTTGCTCATTCTTTTGTCTCTGCCTGAAGTTTATTAACCCCACAGCTGAACAAACAGGTCACTAGCTGGTCCAAGGCTATGAATTCAAATCTCCTAACTCTTGGCTCCACATCCTTTCCACTCACAGAAATACTCATTTCAAAGACTTAAAGATTTGTCTAAAGAATTTACTATTCTCTCCAGCCCTACAAATAGAATTGCATGATAAGCAAACAACTATCCTTCAAGCTTTTGTGAAAATGAACATTTCTGAAGTCCTGAGGTCTGATACCTTTTCATATAAAAGGAATCAGGATTACTTTAAAATAACACAATCTAGGAAAAGGGTACTTTTCAGGCATATCTGTACGTACAGTTCTGAAAATGCTATTGGTTTATACAGGTCAATCCTCTTCTGGTGAAAAACAGAATTTCTTAGCTCTGAAATATTTAAAGATGTAGCCAAGGCAGAAAGAACATTGAAAGTTTAAAATTGAAATTCACTTGCTACAGGAACAGCTTGAGGCCTGTATTACCTTTAATATTCCTTTGACTAAAAGCCATTATATAATTACACACTGTCTTTGCACTATAAATCAATAGAACTCATATTAAGTAGCTTTCCTTTGAAGGGACTGAAATGAGAATAGGATTGAGAAAGAGTGAACAAGAGAAAAGGCATTTGTTGTTTTTTCCTGTTTAAAATAACTTTTATTATTTTTTTGTTTCTTCCACGTCCGTTCAAAATAATGCAAATAGGGAAAAAGGAATAAAATGCCCATCTATAATCTCACCAGCCCCAGTAAAAACCAGAATTGCTAATTCAATGGACATATATGCAATCAGTTTTATAGAGACATAAATATTATTTTTAATTGAAATTGTTTGAATTGTATTTTAAGTTGCATGTACCTAGACGAAGACCCTGAGACAAGGATTTGAGTGCTAGTCATTCACCTGAGTGATGACATCAGGAAACACAGGTAGGAAGGTAGAAAAGTGAGTCAGGGAAGACAAAGCAGCCAACAGAGGGTACATTACCTGGGAAGTCATCACTGTGGATTCTTGGATCTGATCCCAATGAGGAACTCTGGGAGTCAGTATGGAGCACTTCAGCAAAAGAGTGTGTGACCTGGGCTATTTGTACATGAACTCCATCAATTATTGGGCAAGTACGCATCCAGGAGCATTATTCTTTAGCATTCTGGCCTGCTAAGCACCTGGACAAAGAAAACTCAGGCAAACAGAAGTAGAATCCAGCAATTAGAAGTCGAGCAAGCATAGACTGAAATAGTGAGGGTGAAGGTACATGGCTGTGACACACACAGCATCTACCACAATTTCACATGTTGTTTGATAACCTGCTTCATTTATATATTATACATTGGATTTCTTATATGACATTAAATAGTCTGAGTAAGATGTTGTCATTCTTTTTGTCTGCACATTAGGCTACTGAGTAACTACATCAATCTCTGTTGACATTTGGGGTTTCCACATGTTTCATTTTAATATAATTATTGTGATAAACATTCTTGTATTATAATGTTTTATGCAACTATAGAAATATTATTACTATAAATAGCTACACTTGAAGTCACTGCTCCAGAAGATATGCAAAATTTTATGGCTTTTGGTTTGCATTGCAAAGTTGTTCTCTGGAAAGATTATATTAATTTACACATTAGCAATGTGTTGTATTTCTATTGTTTTCTGCCCAATATAGACCAAAAGGGACAGGGCTGCCCCAAAGGGCCATGGTGGTGATGGCAGGATGGGTATGCTGTCACCCTACTGGGTGTAGACGACAGAACATCCAACCAGAGGATTTTCTCCAGCCTTGAGATCTAATATAATTTGCCTTGTTAGGTCTTGGACTTGCTTGGGACCTGTTGCCCCTTTTCTCCTCCCCATTTCTACCACTTGGAATAGGAATACCATTGTGTTTTGAAAGCATATCACTTGTCTGGTTTCATAGGTTCACAGTTAGATTAGAATTTTGCCTTAGCATTAGTTGAATCTTGAATCTCACCCATATCTGCTTTAAAAGACACTCAGATAAGACTTTGGACTCTATTAGACTTTAGAGTTGATAACAGAATGAACTAAAAGTGTTGGAGCTGTTGGGATGGAATGAATGTATTTTTCATGTAAGAAGGACATGAATTTGAGGGGGAGGGTGCTATAGAATGAATTGTGTCCCCACATATTGAACCCCTGAGGGTGGGATCTTCAGCATGAGATTAGCACCCTTTGAAGAAGAGACTTCAGACTCTGTCTCTTCCGCTACCATGTGAGGACACAGCAAGAAGGTAGCTATCTGCATGCCAGCAAGAGAGCTGTCACCACCACCTGACCAGGTTGGCACTCTGATCTTGGACTTTCCAGCCTCCAGAACTTTTAGAAATCAGTTATTTAGGCTACCCAGCCTACGGTATTTTGTTATGGCAACCTAAGCAGACTAATACATGTGGTTTAATTCCAGGTTTGAGATTTGCTGCCTCCTAACTACATACTGACAGGCACAGATATACCAGGGGAGAACAAAGTTGGAAGGACAAGATAGTTGAGCTGGTGGGATATGGGGAGTAAGTGTGGGTGAATCTTGACTGATACAAAGCAGGAATAACACAGACCAAGGCAGATATATTTCCCCCTTTTAACTCTCTTCCATGCACTGAGGTGGGATTACTCCTTACAATCTTCTGGGAAGTACTAAATATTAAGCAACCATGCCCACTGAGAAACCTACTGGCTCTGTTCCACTCACTCTGTTCCTTGCCTCAGTTCCTTTTTTCTCTTTATCTTACCACACACAAATGTTTGTACCTCTTTAGGCAGCAACACTTTGACTGCTCCTCAGGCCCTCCTTTCTAAAGGATCTGTGTTAACTAACACATCTCTTATAAAGACTTTACATTTTGATGGAAAAAAAAAAGTCCAACAAACTTCCAGAAAATAAAACTAATATGTCTAAAACTATTGAATAGGGTCATTTTATGTTTGAGATGGCTATTCAGATATTATTATCTTTTAGAAAGGAAGCAATAAAGTTTCCAATCATACCTCTGAATAAAACATGGGCTGAATAATAATATATTTAATTGGACTTATATTCAAAACTATATTCAATTAATGTGAATTAATGCCAGAGTATAAACTTGATGAGAAGTCTCAACTGTAGAGTTCCTGAGCATATTCATTTTGTTGTTTATCTTTGACACAAATTTATTTTAAAATAACTGAGCTGAATGTGCAAATAAGAGGAGATGGAGAAATACATATATTATATAATACAACAAGATTTAAAGTGATCTTTCTTTAAATAATGTAAAGTATCTCCATCTTACAGAGAGTGCTAAAATGTATTGGCAACATTAATTTTCACAAAGTTAAATCTGAAGCCCTACATTTTGGTTCAGAAATTCAAACAAAAACTGGATAAAAAGAATCTATTTTAGCACAAAGATTAAATCTAGGGATTTTTGTATTACAAAATTCATGTGAACATCTTTGAGGATCTAACCTAGTCTTATGCTGTATTAATTAATAGGAGTACTTTGTTCAGATGATCCAAAAGAAATAGTCAACCATGCTCTGTTTTGTAGAATTTTTTTCAGGAATGTGGTGACCAGCCAGAAGCTGCCATGAATAAAAACACTGTGAAAATGGGGGCTCCTGGGTGGCTCAGTCGGTTAAGCGTCTGACATCGGCTCGGGTCATGGGTTCGTGGGTTCAAGTCCACGTCAGGCTCTGGGCTGACAGCTCAGAGCCTGGAGCCTGCTTTGGATTCTGGGTCTCCCTCCTTTCCAGCCCTTCCCCCCCGCCTCTCTCTCTCTCTCCAAAATAAATAAACATTAAAAAAAACATCGTAGGGGCGCCTGGGTGGCTCAGTCAGTAAAGTATCTGACTTCGGCTCAGGTCATGATCTCGCGGTCCGTGAGTTCGAGCCCCGCATCAGGTTCTGTGCTGATCGCTCAGAGCCTGGAGCCTGTTTCAGATTCTGTGTCTCCCTCTCTCTCTGACCCTCTCCCATTCATGCTCTGTTTCTCTCTGTCTAAAAAATAAATAAACGTTAAAAAAATTAAAAAAAAAACACTGTGAAAATAGTCAATATATTTAGGAAAATTCAGTCTAAAAGATTAAGGTCCAAAAAATATGTCATATGAAAAGTGAATAGATGAAAGGACTAATAATGTTTAAGCTAAAGAAGCAAAGACTCCTGAGGGAGTTGATAACTATCTTCAAATACTTGAAAGGTTATTATTAGAAAAAAGATACAGAGTTGCAGATTTTAGGTCATTCTAGGAGAGAAATTTCCATGATGATGCCCCACGATACAATGAGATAACTTATATGGCAATGAACTCTCCATGACTAGGAGTGTCCAAATGGAGGTTGGATGAGCATTTAATTCAGACATCATTATTCTGCATTATGGATGGCATAGTGGAACGTGATTGCTATGGCTCCCTTCACCTTGAGGTTACCTGCTTGAGGATCCTCAAAACACCCTTTTTTTATTTTGAAATTTTGAAAATTTCAGGTCCTACAATCTATAAAATATCATTTAAAACATATCATGATGTGAACTCACCTCAGTAAATTGTGTTTAAAAAAATAATTATAGGGGTACCTGGGTTAAGTGTCCAACTTCAGCTCAGGCCATGATCTCACGGTTCGTGGGTTGGAGCCCCTCATTGGGCTCTGTGCTGATAGCTCAGAGCCTGGAACATGCCTCAGATTGTGTATCGCCTTCTCTCTCTGCTCCTCCCCTGCTTGCACTCTGTCTCTCTGTCTTTCTGAAAAGTAAATAAACATTAAAAACAAATAATAATTATTAAAAAACCCACACATTTTCAAAGCTTAAGATAACTATATTATGCAACTGAACAAAATGTGCTCTTATTTTAAATGTCATTGGTGAAAAGGAATAATTAATATCCAGGAAGAGAAGATGGACTGTGCTGATATAACTAGCAGAACTGAAATTTGATTTAGGTTGGGGAAAATATATCTGAATTTTTATCAAAGCTGAGGCTATCACAGCTAGGGTGGGAATTCCAAGGGGCAGGAGGGTAGCACAGGGATTTTTCACCTTAAATCAGCAGAAAATGATAAAACCAAGGGAGTGTGCATAGCCCAAAATCTTTACAGAAAACCTAGGTCTCCAAAGCCAGGTGTGAAATTAGAAGGATTATGCAATGGGAAGACAACACAAACAGGGATCAGGAATGAGGTGTGGAGCCAAGAATCTGGACAGGAAGATAAAAAGAGTGTCTGGGTAATAGCTGAAAAATATGTTCCCTTGATATCCATTTAGATAAAGTTTTCTGAACATGAGGTTGGAATTCATGGCATAAACAATGAAAAATAAATATGAGAAAGAATTTGTTTTATAAATTGTTCTCAAAGACTTCTTCTGTATGAGATTATAACCATCTGTTTTTTTTTTTTTTTTCCTTTGGGGGGGAGGAGCTGTTTATATATCCTCTTTTATGAAATAATGATAATTGTAAATAATTTCATTTTGTTTTGTTTAACACAGTCATTGGCAACAGGAAATACTAACAAACCTATGCCAATTTCTTCATTTGTTTTCCTTTTAATTTCACTGGTCTGTGAAATTTACAAATCTGAAAACAATCAGCTCAGACCATTCATTCCTGCTTGCAATTTGATTTTGTGAGGCAAGTTAGGGTAATAAACTGTGTTTGATTTGAAAAAAAAAAAAGTTTGAAAACAATTCATTTTGGCAAATGCAATCAATAACTATACAAATTAATGCCTTCATACCACACAACCATACTAATGTTTAAATATTCAACATTTTAAAATAACTCAAAATATTATAAAGACTACCTAGAGTTATTTTTTATTTTATTTTGTTTTTCTCTGTTTATTAACGGTATTGGTGAATGCATGATAATTAGCGTTATTGCCCTGTAAGTAGTATGCGCTCGTTTACAAAGTACAAACAAAAGAAAAGAAAAATCAAAGTTAATAATTTTTGATATCGAATACAGCAGACTCCAAATATTAAACAAAATTACCAATGGATATTTCTAAATGCATATAAGAACTTCTTATAATATTTCAATCTCAAATAAAAAATATATATGGCATAAATTACAGCTTGAGTCATGAAACTATGATGGAACCCTGCTGGGTATTTATTCAAACCAATGTATCAATTCTTTTGAAGATTAAAATAAATCATGAATATGAACTTTATGCATATTTACACTTGTAGAATTTAAGAGGCAGTGCATCAGCCATTATGCCACAGACAAGCATTATTTTTCTGAGCCTGTTTCCAAATCTCATTATGAGGCAAAAAATGAGACAATGAATGACATACAACTCTGTTGTTTTTATCATTGAAGATTTTATCAGTCATGTCAAAATACTAAGATGAAATCAAGCATAATTTAATGTAATAATATTCTCAGGCAAATGATTCAAACCACATATCAAAATCTTATACTGTTTTATTTACATTGTTATCTTCAATTTTCACTGTGGAAACAGGCTATAAAACAGAGTTCGGATTGACAGAATACTAGATAATATATTTCCTAGTCTCATTTCTATATAACCACCAATATTATAGATGTACACATCAAAAATGAAGAAATTAAACATGAAAATATGATATATAACTTTCATATAGAGCATAAAAACAGCATTTCTGCAAAAGCTGAGTTAGAAGCCCCAAAATAACGTGTGTCATTTTCTTATATTAACATGCTCCAAATTAAGAAAGCAGCATGTTAAGTGTAAATCTTAATTTATGAACTGCCTTTGGGAATGAAATAAATTCTGGGTGACTAAGTTGTTTTAAAAATAACTTTGCATACATTATTTTAAACAATTTGAGGAAAACCTTCATGCCACACACTTTCAGCCTGATAATATGTCACCCAAGGAAGCTGGTTTATCATGTAACAGTCACATGAAATCATTTCATTTTTCACATAATTTTCCTCCTAATACTATGCCAAAATCTGAGGAAGAAATGGAACTATTTCTCTGCACAGCTTTTCCCCAGCAGACTGCCATTGCCAGGAGCGGTAGGTTAATAATAGATGCTCAGTGACAGAGTACTATTGGTGTTTGGCAGCACAGGGCCTGAGGTTAACACAGGGTCACTTAGGGTCATTCTGCTCAATAAATCTACAATAATATTTTGCTAGATATCTCTTCCATGGCATTTGAAAAGTTTAATGTCTTCTCTCAGATTTCTGAAAATTCCCAGGAGTTTACATTCCCAAATCCGATTCCAAGCTTCTACTCCTAATTTTAGCTCAGTTTCCATCTCTTGCAGGCTATTTCTATTCTGCCCGGTGCCAATGCAGATGTGGAAACCAACACTCTTCCTTAATTCTGCAAAATTTACAGAACTCATTTGCTTTTGTGTCTCTCTCCTCAAGATTTGAGGTATTGGAAGTGTGTACATCACAGAAACACAAATAACTTAACATTCAGTATTAGGGAGTCTTCTTTCTCAAATACCTCCTCCTTCCTTATCTTTGCCTCTTCCTTCCTTCTCCTCCTCATCACCACTTCCTGGATTTTAAAAACCTATACCCTGGGCTCCAGCCTCCCAGCATGCTATTTTATTTTCCATTCTAGCTTCCTTTTCCCCTCTTCTTTATTATTTCCTGTCTTTTTTGACCCTTAAGCAAGTAAAATAGAAATAGCTCATTTTTTTTTTTAATTTTTTTTTTCAACGTTTTTTATTTATTTTTGGGACAGAGAGAGACAGAGCATGAACGGGGGAGGGGCAGAGAGAGAGGGAGACACAGAATCGGAAACAGGCTCCAGGCTCCGAGCCATCAGCCCAGAGCCTGACGCGGGGCTCGAACTCAGCCCAGAGCCTGACGCGGGGCTGGAACTCACGGACCGCGAGATCGTGACCTGGCTGAAGTCGGACGCTCAACCGACTGCGCCACCCAGGCGCCCCGAAATAGCTCATTTTTTAATGCAGATTAGCTCAAATTCCTCTTAACACTGCCCATGACAGTAACTATAAAACCAACATCAAAGTAATTCATTTAGGATTCAAAGGTGTTTCTCAGTTTAAAGTCTCCCATCTAAAATTCAAAATTACTTGGACTAATAAAACCTTAAGTTGCTGTAATTCAAATATCCTCTGCCGCATGACCATGATGAGGAATACATTCTCTGAAAATGACTTCAGGCAAGCAGCTTCTATCAAATACACATATCTGAGGGAGCTGGAGGCATAGGCCAAATCACGGCATATAAGCAGAAATCAAGGTTCATGAGCCTGGATGTGCTTGGGTATGTGTGTGCATCTGAGTCAAATATTCTTACCTTTCCCTTATATGCTAAACCACTGGGTTGTGGGCATATCAGTTACTAAGAGTATCTTTTAAAGTTCCAATGAGTTTTCTCACAATTTACTCAGATATATAATACTCTTTTCTCTATTTTACTAATAATTGCTCAAAAAAAGCAGATAACTCGGTTTCCACTCAATCACAAAGGAGTACCAGAAGAAATATTTTAAACAAATGAAAATAAAAGCCCAATATAATATAATTTGGTGGGCAGGGGCATCGTTATGGACTAAAAAGAAAAATCTAAGCTTCTACTTGAAGAAGCTAGTAAAAGAAGAACAAATTAAACCCAAGGTAATTAGAATGAAAAAAAAAAAATAAAGAACAGAAACCAGTGAGATAGAAACTAGAGATAAATAGAGAAAATCAATCCAAAACATAGTGAAAAACCTCTAACTAGACTGATCAAGAAAAAGGAATGAGGGGAGAGGTGCCTGGGTGGCTCAGTAGGTTAAGCACGTGACTCTTGATTTCGGCTCAGGTCATGATCTCATGGTTTGTGAGCTTGAGCCCTGTGTTGGGCTCTATACTGACAGCGTGGAGTGTACTTGTGATTCTCTCTCCTTCTCTTTCTCTCTCTCCCTCTCAAAATAAATAAATAAACTTTAAAAAAAAAAAAAGCAATGAGGAGCAAAGCAGGAGAGAGAAAGGGAGGGGAGGGGAGAGAGACAAAGAGACAGACAGAGAGAGACAGACAGACAGACAGAAGGATATTGGGAGAGACAACACAAATTACATCAGGGATGAAATGAGAGAACATCACTAGAGACTGTCCAGACACCAAAAGAGTGATAAATTATAAATAATTTTATGAACATTAATATGACAACTTAAATGAAATGTCATGTGCCCATCCTCAATCACTTTAACCTTATGAAGTGCTTTGATTGGCCCAACTTTGGTTATATGTTCACCTCTTTCACTAGAGGCTCATTCAGATTCACTCAAACTACATGGGTTAGGAATGCAAACGAGGTACTTACCGAGTAGGTGAAGAAACCATATCTACTTCACCACATGGTTCATGTTTAACCATATTATTTCATCTTTGCCATTTGTACCATTGAATGGTCCCTGCCTTTAAGTCAATTTCTCTACACCTTCCTCCAGGGGAAAATGTAGAATACGAGCCAATGAGATATCTTGCCTAGTTCTTGCTCCATGATCTTTCTCTTTTTGCTAGGCAGGGTCAGTTGACATTTTCCATAGTTCTTGACACAAATTCATAACTGCTAAAAGTTAAAATCCTGCAAATCCAATTCTGTTCCAAATTATAGAATTAATCTTGAACTTGGTCACTGGAAAGTCAAGAAGTTAAAATTTTTCACATGAGGTCTCTTCACCTAGTTGTTCTTTTTTTACTTTGGGTCCAGGTACGCCAAGTTCCTTGGGAACTTTCTTTGGTCCTAACATCATGGTCCAAAACTATACTCAAATAAGTTTCTGTAGGCTAAGACAACGGCTCTGCTTAGTTCTTTCCATCAGTACTATTCACAACCCTCAGCGCTATAGTTGGGCCCTACCCTTTGAGATTAGATTTTCTAGAGCTAGCTCACATACACAGTCACTGTGCCTATCTTCTAGCTCTGCTCCATAGCCCCTTCTTTCACGTTGGTTTTGTAGTTGTGTACTCTTTAACCTATTTGTCTGTTTGAGTTTTCCATATTGCTCTAAACTGAACATTCTGGCATCAGTTTTTATATGATCAGTTTAAAGAGCTTTCTCTGAAATTGCTTAAACTTTATATATCAGGCTCACTGCCTCATCTTGTGGTTTCACACCTGAATGATCCAAATCAGTATGATCTTGAAAAAGTCAAACACTAACATGGTGACAAACATTCTTCTCGGAATTCCTTATTGGCAAAACTCTAGCAGGACTTCTATCAGTTCAAGCCCATGTCCCTACAATGATGATCCCAGTCTCCTTAAAATGCCCAAGAAAGCCCAATGCTCCCAAAAGAAATTGCTGTTTGTTCTAGCCAAAATCTGACTATAGGATCCCGATCTCCTTTTTCTGGAACATTTGCTTTACAAAACTTGCAGCTGTAAACCTTTCCTCTATACCTTTGAGATGTATCTTCTATAACCCAGGAACATCTTTCTTGAAGACCTAGGAGCCATTCTTTTGAAATGTAATCAACAAGATAGCGTCCATCTGTGTCTCCCAATACCTGTGTGAGGGTAGGAGCTTAACTTTGATTAAGTACCAATTAGCAAACGCAGCTGGCCTAGTCACATAGATAAACCTCCCCAACCCCAACCAATACCTTTCAGTACTTTTCCTTTAGTATACTCCAACATTTAAAAATCTGTTTTAGCAGATATGAGCTCAGTTTACACTGAAGTCTCTATCCTACTGCAATAGCCTGAATAAAATCAATCTTTCCACCTTTAACAAAAGGGCAGTTGTTTATTTCTTTTACAATGGCCAAATTTCCCTGTCTCACATATAACCTTGCCTTCTACTTCACAAAGAAAATTTAAATTATCAGTAGTGGCCTCACTCATCTTTCTGATTCC
The DNA here is from genome assembly GCF_024362965.1 of Panthera pardus. Classification (NCBI taxonomy): domain Eukaryota; kingdom Metazoa; phylum Chordata; class Mammalia; order Carnivora; family Felidae; genus Panthera; species Panthera pardus. The sequence goes on from NW_026526810.1 coordinate 43,124,196, forward strand.
CAGTCAACACACTAGTGCACACTGACACACACTTCTGCCTTCTTTCTTCTGCTTTCAGAGGTGATGTCTTTCCTGTTCAAAGCTCTTGTGTTCATTGATCTTTCCCTCAGCTGGAGCCACCTTTTTAATTCCCCCTTTTATATATCACAGCTTGAAACAGGCTGCTTCTTCTGAGCCTATCAACATACTCAGGGTCTTCCATTTTGAAAAGATTTTAAATTCTCCCCGATCCTATGTACTACTCCTGAGGCCATCAGATTTCTCTCCTTCTCTTTTTATCCATGATTCTTCAATGAGTGATCTCCGCTTTCAACTCCCATTTTTTGATATCCACCCATTTCTCATTTCACTGAAATACAGCCTCTCAACAGATCTCAGGGAATTGCTCTAATTACTAACTTCCTAAATGCTGATCCCAAGGGAAACTTTTCAGCTCTTCTTTGTTGGGCTTCTTTGTTGTATTTAAATGTGCAGTGTCTTAACTAATTCCTATAAATTTTCATTTACTCTCTTGATTCTAAGACTATATATTTTGCCTTTATTTTCATTCTCCTTTATGGAATCTTCTTTTTCCATAGGCGTATAACATTGAGATCAGGTTTCCTCTTCTCATCCATTGGTCCCTCTGTGAACAATATCATTAGTCTTATTGTTTCATTATCTATTGTAAAAAAAAAAAATCAGTAAAATACAAGCAAACATAGCAAAAAAAAAAAAAAAGAGTCCATCCTAAAAAGTCTGCTATATTGACCAAATAACCGACCCAATCCATTTCTCTAGAATAGAAATATTAAGGTAGCAAAAATGAAACAGAGTACTTTATACCTAGAAAATGTTTTTTTTTTTTTATCTCCTCAACACTTTATAAATAAGCAAAACAAATTCAGGGGGATTAAATTCAAAGTCACATAGTAAAAAGTAATATTGGACTTTAATTTCTATTTCCCCACCCTAAAGTCAATATTCTTTCCAGTGTTCAATGATTCCAAGTCTTTTACAAATGAGACTACATTTTCAGAGTGTAAAAGAAAAACACTTTACTGGAAGCTTAAACTTATGCAAATGAAAATATATAGTTTAATGTTCTCACTTATCTTCAGAATATTAAAATGGACATCAAAATAGAAAGAGGTATTATGACAGTCACTGGGTCAGCATCTTAATAGACATTTCTCTACCCTTACCTTGGCTTTGACATATTATATATGTTAAATTTATATATAAATGTCTCCAAGTGGTCCAGAAATTCTTCCTACACAGTGCAAGCCAAAGTCTACAGGTAAGAGGCAGCAACCCTCTGCGCAAAGCTTGATGTCACAATATCACCATGGCAACAATATCCCTGAAGAGAGGAGATGCAAATTTTGTCCTGAAAATTAATCAGCTGCAGTGACAATCTTATTTACTATCTCTGGCAAATAGTACAAATCTACATAAGACCTGTGACAATCTTCCAGTACTCGTTTCCATTAAATAAGACCATAGATCTTATTAAGTAAACAATTTTCCCCAAATCAAAATCATAAACCTATTCCTAGGGCATCTTGTGGAAAGTACCCATTTATCACATGTACTATAAACTTTTTTTAATTGAATATAGTGGTAATCTTTCCACATATTGGCTCTCAGCTATCTTATTTTTTGACCTGACTTTTTAAATGTCTATTAGTTGCCTCCAGATCTATGCATAATAAAAACAACTTGAGGAATAGGATGTGAAAAGAGTGCGGAATAAGAAAATCCATCCAAGATATATTTTAAAGTAAGAAAAATGCGTATTTTTCAGTCTAACCTATGGTTGGAACTGTCAAGACCTAGCTGAAAACAATGAGCTCATTTCATTGAGAGATGGTAGGGGTAGTGGAAAAATCAGACTCCAGAGTGAAATAAACTAGTATTTAGACCCTAGTTTTGCTGACGTATAGATGTAAAATGGTCAAGTCTCTTAATACCTTTTAATCTCAGTTTCTTCATGAAAAATGGGGATTGAAAATACCCCAACTTTTCAAGATCCTTGGGAACATTAGAGATAATGTATATGAATTGCTTGGTATGCAGTAGGTGTTCAAAAAAAAAAAGGCAAAGGAAAGCAAATTATCGCTATTTATGAGACCATCTGTACTTTGTTTTCACCAACACCTGAGCTCCTGGATTTCTTGCATACACCTGACAGCTTGAGCCTGGACTGACCCTCTGAATCTAACACTTAAGATTATCACACTGAAATACTGGCACCTAGAAGTATCTTTTGCTGGGCCAGACTGTGCCCCCTAATCTTCTCTGCTCACAGATGATGGATCCAGCTCATTCATATATGTTCCTCTTTGCCTTCCCATTGCAGCCTCGAAGGCTCACACTGACACTTCCTCAATGTCTTGGCTCATAGCCAAAATGGGACCCACAAAGCTAATGGAAGAATAATACAAGTGTTACAAGCCCTGGACATCAGGGCAGAATGAGGTTATGTTAACCATTTGCTGCTCATCACCATTCCTTGTCCTCAGAGTTCACCTCTGGTGCCAAGTACCTTGGTTTATGACAGCTCAAGTCTCACAAGTTTCTAGTACAGGCTTTCTTTTCTCCATGATCTTTCCCAGTGTGACTTTCTAGAGTTCACTTGCTAGAAGCAGATTTCACCTTATGCCTTTCCACAGAATACTGATAAACTCCTTCACAGCAAGCTCTCAATAAATTACTTAGTTTACAACATTATCTCTATTTGGTGGAGTTGAAATTCTAATGAGATAATCTCTGAAATTCAGAATAAGAGGAAAAGTTCTCAGACATATAGTTGTTATCTATCCTTATAGCTAAAATATGAACATGCAATCTTCTTCCTCTGAGTATAATTTCATTATGCAGAAGCAATTCTGTATGCCTAAAAATAAAAATAATAATATCAATTGCTGGTTATTACATAGTGTTGAGGGAGTGGAATCTTAGTAGAGACACCCAACATGAAGTTGGAAAAGCTACTCTTTAATCCTTTAAAAGTTCATGTGGTTGCAAGTAACAAATCACAGGAAATATTTGCAATTTTCATAAACTTAGAGATATGAGTCTTAATGGATAGGAGGAAACAGTAAAAGACAGGGCAGAAATAAAATACTTGCTAGCAATAACATGTAGAATAAGAAGCTGGTGATTAGACTTAAGTGTTCCAAAATTCTCGTATAGAGTTATCACTTAATATTAAGCATTATTAAGCTATATATGCATATCAAAATTTGACTAGCAACCTTTAAAAAAACAAGCAAAAACAGTGTATATAACTTCCAAACAGAAAGAGCCAAAACCTTATCAATTCAATGAAAGTGAGACAGGGGGAAAGTGGAGGAAAAGAAACAGAACAAATAGGAAGCACCATAAGCACCATATAAGATGTTAGAAATAGACCCAGACTCACAGTAATTTTAATAATGTAAATGAGCTAAAAAAAAAAACAACAAGTTCACAGTAGACTATCATAGTAGGTAACAAAATTCGCAGGCTGTTTATGGTAGTCAAAGCTGAAACATAAAGACACTAAAAGGGTGAGAAAAAAAGGATGAAAGCTGGTGAAGCTATATTTTATCAGAAAATATTCTTTAAGAATGAAAGTATTCTTGAGGCACCTGGGAGACTCAGTGGGTTGAACATATGACTTTGGCTCAGGTCATGATCTCACAGTTCATGGGTTCAAGCCCCACATTGGGCTTGCTGCTGCCAGCTTGTCAGCATGGAGCTGGCTTTGGATCCTCTGTCTCCCTTTGTCTGCCCCTCCCCAACTTGCGCCCTCCCAAAAATAAATAAATATAAAAAAAAAGAATAAAAGTATTCTTACTAATAAAAATTGTCACTAAAGATTATAGTGGAGTAGTTCTAAAATTACATTAGATATATTATAGAATTGAACAAATAAGTAAATGTGGTATTTTGGGGAGCCAGGTTTCTTACAGTGAAAGAACACACAGGGACCACACACACACACACACACACACACACACACACACAAAGTATACATATACACATGCCCATATACACATGCACATACATATCTATACATATTATATACATATTATATACATTATAAATATTATATACATATTATATACATTATATATATTATATCTATACATATTATATACATACATATATATACATACACACACACACACACATATATATAAAATAAAAACCAAAAATAAAATAAAATAAAATAAACACATTTCTTTAAAATCAAGAATGATACAAGAAGGCTGGCAAGTTTGCTGGCTTGAAAAGTAAGCCTTCTAAAAAATAACAAGTAAATGAATGAATGACATAACATATGTGGGACAATTTTTTGGGGGAAAATTACAAAACTTTTGAAAGTATTAAATTAGATAAAGAATAAATATATTATGCATATAATAACAAAATAATATTTAAAGATATTGATCTTTCCAAATTGTCCCATAAATTTATTTAATTCCAATCAAAATCTTAAAACAAATTTTTCATGGAAAAATAGAAATCAATTTAAAAATTTTTGTAGAACAGAAAAAAAAATGGAAAAAATATTACAAAAAACTCATGATTAAAGGAGGAAGCATTACCCAACAAAATAGCAAACAAAGATTATTAAGCCAAATTCATTTGGAGAGATGATAGGAAAGCCTGGATTTAAAAATTTAACAAAATAGGGGGTGCCTGAATGGCTCAGTCAGTTGGGCGTCAGACTTCACCTCAGGTCATGATCTCACAGTTCTTGAGTTCGAGCCCGGCATCAGCCTCTATGCTGACAGCTTGGAGCCTGCTTCGGATTCTGTGTCTCCCTAGCTATCTGCCCCTCCCCCATTTGCGCACGTGCACTCTGTCTCAAAAAAAAAAAAAAAAAAAAGAATTTAACAAAACAACCAGTAGAACACAATCCAGACCTCAGAATCTTACCAGCACATATAAAGAAAAGTGATCCCTAACAAAGTGGCATCATAAATCAGTGGAGAAAGGGTGGACTTCAATAAATGGTACTAAGGGAAAATTTCAAATAAAAAAAAAGTGAAATCAGATCCCTACCTCACATTATGCACAAAAAACCCAGTAACCATAAACATGTACCTTTGCTTTTTACAAAGGAAAACATGACAACTTTCAGAAAAGATTGTCTCCCTCTCCCACTGTCTCCTAATGTTCTCTGCGTGCTACCTGGTGCAGCCTGGCACCTCTTTTGTAAAACAGCTGCTAAAGCTATAGCATCCAGGGTGCCTGGGTGGCTCAGTCGGTTAAGCATCAGACTTCTGCTCAGGTCATGACCTCGTGGTTTGTGGGTTCCAGCCCCACCTCGAGCTCTGTGCTGACAGCTTGGAGCCTGGAGTCTGCTTTGGATTCTGTTTCCCTCTCTCTCTGCCCCTCCCCTGCTTGCACTCTGTCTCTCTGTCTCCCATAAATAAATAAATATTAAAAAATTTAAAAAAAGCTATAGCATCCATCTCAGCCAATGAAAAGCCCATGTACAGTCTCAGGACTGAGAACACAAATGAGGTTAATTTAAAGTGGCAGGGCAGGCACTGTAGTGCTGTTTAAGATTAAAATGTTTATACCACTTAGTACACTAATGAAAACATATTGTGAACCACTGGGTTTTTCAATAAGGCAGATCAGCTCTTGATTTGGTGGGCAGCCAATCAATAAGGCAGATACAGAGCAGAGCTGGAAATGGAGAATAAAGATGCCAGTGGGGTGTCCCAGCAGCAGACAGGTGTATCTGCTAAACAGAAAGAACCAGCTACTTTTCTCCAGAACTGTGCTCCCATGTAAGGCAAAGTATTCTAAATTGAAGAACCACAATTTGGTTCCAAGACACTCTGCTATGTTAGGTTTTCTTTAGTCTTTTATTTTCCCCTCCTGATTTGTTTTAATTGTACATAAGACAATTGACATATGCACACAGGTACACTGCATTTTATTTTCCAAATAGACAATGATATGCAAGGCTGGGTATGAAAGGACTTCTCAGCTCTTAGAAACTCCTATATGACTTTCAGTCCTTTGAAATTTTGTAATTAGGCCATCATCAATAAACCCTTGTCAAATTATCCTAACTTGAGTTGTGACTTCTGTTTTCTAGGACTCTGATGCATACACCTTTTTCCACAGGCTTCACACCAAATCAGAATCTTTGATGGCAAAATTTCTATGACTGTCCACTGGTCGGTGTCATCTGTTCTGGCCAAGATCTCAAATTATGAATCCTCAGAGAAGGGACCAGAATTAGATAGCCAGCAGCCTCAGAGCCCAGCCAACATAAACTTGAAAGTGTGTTTCTAGAAATTAGGATGACAGCTAATGAAGTGAGTTCCTGGGAACCACAATTCTACATATAGCAATATGTTCACACAACTCTTACAAGCAATCTACACACCATGGAATGGAAGAAAGCATTATATTAAGCCCCTATTTACTCAGTAACAGATTTCTTAACTTTCTTTCATGAACTTAAAAGCTTATATAAATAAACTTTCTAGACTCCTGGTGTATGAAGAAATTTGTTAATGAGGAGTTTATTCATTAAGTAAAGTCACAAAACCTTACTGTTTACATATTTTAAAAATAAAGATACAAAAAGTAATCACTAACAAAAAAAATAAGATACAATATTTTTCTGGTCTGAAGATCCCTTTACCTTCAGACACTGAACACAATATTAACTCTGGAATTGCAAGGTCAGGAGCAAGGATATCAGATCCCAGAAGTTTTAGTTCCTGGCCAGCTTGTGAAGTTCAAGATCCTTAAGCATGCTGATCACAGCTGGGAGGATTTGTTTTGCTCTATTATTTTTCTGTGCTGTCAGATAATTAGCAGTACTTAAATTCTATCTTTTTAAAGCTCTCTGCTTTTCTCCAGCCTATGCGTTTTATTTTAAATGTGTCTCTAATATTAATGGCAGAAGGTATTTCACAACTCAGCTCCGAGTACTTTCCCAGTGCCATCTACTATTGATCTCCCTAACAGCCTCTCCCCAACCTCTCCCTGCTCCTGGCACAGCCATACACTGATACTCCTACTACAGATAAGGTTGCTATCCTTTCTTACCCATGTACCTCATGTCTCCCTGTCTGGAATTCCCTCCCCACCTTTACATTGAACCCTTTGTAGGAGCTGCCTCTTGATATTATCCTTCCACTCCTTTTCACGCTGAACTGTCTTAGGGCTCTAGTATATTCAGGGACCAGAAGTCCCTTCCTTCCTCCCTACATCTTCCTGGGCAGGTGATGTCTGCCCTGCCCTGAAATACGATATTAGATTTCAGTCAACCTGCTTTGCATGTTGTGAGAAGCTGCTTTGTGTCAGGTACCCTGCCAAGCCCTAGAGATTCAAAGACAGCCAGGGTGGCATAGTAAAGCTGGAATACAACGGACCTTAGTCAAAGAAGCACATTACAATGGTCCATCCTGGAGGCACATGAAAAGGCTCTCAGAGCACAGATGCTGTAAACAGGAAAGATGACTGAAGGCCATGAACTGTGGGCAGGAAAGAGTTAAAGATATTTCCCACTGGTCCCAGTCTGCACCGTTTCATTGCAAAGTCACATGCATACAGTTTCTGTTCTGTGAGAATGAACACAGAAGACAAAACAAAACAAAACAAAACAAAACAAAACAAAAAACCCCAACATCTTAAACCAAATACTGTGTTTTCTGGTGGAGGATACCAATCTTCTTGCTGCCCTCTCTTTTTGTCCAGAATCATAAGGCAAAGACTGATATCCCTATGAGAACGCAGGGCCGCTCTGTGACTGTATCAAATCTCCTATGACAGGTCTGCATTGCACAAGGTCTCTCTCTTCTTTGGCATTTGGCATAGCTGCAATTCCGAATTTTTTAAAATGCGATAGCTTGATGATTTTCTATAATGTGACACTGTAATAGTCACAGATCAGGGCTTGCTTGTTTCTCCCATCTTTGCATCTTTAGCACCCATCACAAGGCCTGCCACATTAAAACACTCAATAAATAGGTGTCAGAGAAGAGCCAATAAATGATAATACCATTATCAACTAGGTATCTCCATAAATTTAGATACAATGTTTCATATAATCCTTACAGTAATCCTTTTTTAAATATAAGATCACTGAGTCTTTGAGAGCTGAAAAATGGGAGGTTTATGATTTGAACCCAGGTCCACCTGGCTTGCTGCAGCCACACTCTTAGCTACATTGTCATATAATAAGATTTATTAGGGGAGAGGGTTGATACAGCAAGTTTCCAGAAACAACAAGGGCTGGAAGCAACAGACAGAATAAAAAGTCATTTTTAGCAAGTCCATCGGACACCAAATGTGGAAGTGCCGAATTCCTGCTGATTTCCATTCCACAAAGACAAACTGGAAATCACTTAAATATCCAAAGTAAGAAAATTGTTAAGTCAGTTATGGCTATGGCACATCTGTGTGGTAGAATACTATTTAATCATCAAGTCATATTTTATGAGAATATGGGGAAATGTTCGAGATATATCATTAGATAGAAAAGGCAGATTATAAAAAAGGCTATATACTACAACTTGGCTTTATTTTGTTTTGTTTTGATATATTCATTTTTTTAATTTTTATGTTTTGAAGTAATACATGTATAGAACTTAAACACTAACATACTAGTACAAGGCTTGTTACAAGAAACAGTGATCCCTTGACTCTACTTTTTTTCCTCAGTAGCCCTTCTCTAAGAATAAATCAGAGATAAAGAATATTTAAATTCTTTAACTGTTTCTTCTTGCATTTGCCTTCATGTTTCAGACCAGTACCACCAAGAGACCAGGCACGGATCTGGTACCAGATCCAGGCATAGTTTCAGATCTAGGCACGAATCTGGTTCTAGCAGATCAGATCACTCCTGCTGGACAACACAAGTATTTCTTTCTTGGGATCTTCTAAGACTGAACCATTAATATGGTGCTTACTTGCTGATGTGGGATGACTCATTTATATCAGACACAGGATAAGTTCAGACCCTGGACTTCCAACTTCCCACTGTTGACCCTTGGCTTAGAGCTGCACCTAGAAGCCTGTGCAATGGATCTCACCCATCCATGTTCCACTTATCCTGCTATTTCAGGTCTACAGCATCCAAACATGGGCGTGTGGTTTTGGTGGTGATGGCAGAAATTCTTTCGCCTGTATGCCCTCTGCCACTGGCACTACCCACTGTCAGGCAGTCCTACAGAAGTGCTGTGCCCCCCACCCAGGGTTCTTGAGACTGTTGCTCCTGAATACCAACAGGCCCCTCTCATCCGTTTGCTCTAATTGCCTCCAGTGCATGAAGACATATCAGTCTCCAGGGTCAGTCTTTAGCTGTGCTAGACAAGAGATAGTCTCTGTTAATGTAACACCCCATCAGCTTTTCCAAGTCACTGGAAAACAGTATTCACAGAAAGTAACGGTTTAACCAGCATTAAATACGTAGAATTAGGGAACTGTAAAGTAAGATCTATATTATTTCAATACAGATTCTGAAGAAATAGTGCCTTATGAGTAATAACAGTACTGCTATCTTTTTTCTCAGGACAGTGAAGAGATATGAAATTAGCCAAGAATGGAACTGTTGACAATAAAGAACACAATGCTATGGTTTCTGTGCCTGAACTAGAAGAGGTGTTCCTGGACACTATGATACTTCCTAAATGTAAATACCTCTTCTTTTCTCTACATGTGCAAATAAATCAAATCCTGATATCTTTCATGGGCCCATGAACTTTATCACACACCTTAAACTGAATTGTTTATGTAAAAAAAAAAAAAAGGCACTACAAAAGTATTATCCTGTATCCTACATACCTTAGGGGAGGCTCTATTTATAACTTGCAGTGTTGCTACTTCAGGATTTCATAATTTTAGACATTATCTATTGAGCTCCTTCTCTAGAATATCAGAAATGATCTTTCTTAAACTTCTTCAGCTTCACATATATATCAATTTATATACATGTGTGTGTGTGTGTATAAATTCCGACACCAAAGTAAATAGCAGGTTTGCTTCCACAACATTGCTAACATACCAGAGTCCCCAAGGAAGTGCTAGGTTTATTTTCACAGCCAATTTTTGCCTTTTGGATGCCCTGGGTCCTGGCTTCATTCCCAGATTAGGTCTTGGCTCCTGCTAAGAGTCAACCAACTGCTAAAAATGCAGCGACTTAGAAGCCAAAGGACTGGAAAAGAAGAGCTTGAAGAACGAGCCAGCCTGTCAAGGATCCAACAGGCTGTAACTGGTGGAGGGGGGCTCCTGCCAACTATCACAGGGATTCCAAAGTAGACCACAGAACATCTGGGACAGGCTGCGGAAGTTCAAGGGTGGAACTGTTCCAAACGTGATTCCTGACTGTAATCTAACTCCAATTCTTTTCATCTGATCATGTTTCATGAGTTTCTTACTTTGTCTCTTCCTCTCATAGTGTTTTTTTTTCTTTTTCCACACCCTTCAACAACAACTACCACTATCAGCAGATAATAAAATTCCTTTCTGCCTTGTTCAATGGCCCCAGCAGAACATAAGTTCACTTTATTAGTTATGCCTTACTAGTTGCCCTAAAAGTCTATACCCAGGGTAGAGCATAAGCCTGAGAAGTTTATAGGTTCCAATAAGATTAGCCTTCTACAAACTCTATAGAAATCAGAGATCCTTAGGAAGCCCAAGACCTTTGCTGAAATATGAGGGTTATACAGTGTCAGCTTTCCTATGTTCATAGATGCAGAGCATTGAGCAATAAAGAACAAAAAGAGTGTTGACGAAACAATATGTAGAGGTGGGGTGCTGAGCAATAAGGAATATGGAGAAACAGCCTGTTCTAGGAATCAGAGGCAGCAATTTCAACTACAACCCTCCCACAACCCCATCTCTAAATATAGGTGGGAGAAAAGCCTCTCATAATGGAATGACTGGGTTAATAGTAGCATTTTGTCTCAGGAAGCATTTTCCCTTTCGGAAATGTTCTCCATTCTGATTTATTACTTTACTCTTAAATTAGCCTAGACCAAACATTTAATTTTAAAAGTACTTTTCTGGGACATTCTATATGCCTACATATTTAAAAGTAATAAATCCACAAGGAGTCATTGTGGTATCAGAAGTGTCTTGACTGTGGTAGCAAATACATGAATCTATGCAGGTAATAAAATGTACAGAACTTAACACACACATACATAACAATGAGTACAAGTAAAACTGGGGAAATCAGAATATAATCTTTGGGTTGTACAAATGTCAGTATCTTGGTCGTGATGTCATGTCATGTTTTGCAAAATGTTATCTTTGGGGTAAATTAGGCAAAGTGTACAGGAGATCCCTCCGTATTATTTCTTACATCTTCATGTGAATCTGCAATGATCTCAAATTACAAATAATATTTACAAATAATAATGAATCAGGGGTTCCTGGGTGGCTCAGTCAGTTAAGCATCCAACTTCTGCTCAGGTCATGATCTCATGGTCCGTGAGTTCAAGCCCTGCGTCGGGCTCTATGCCGTCAGTTCGTGGAGCTTGCTTCGGATTCTGTGTCTCCCTCTCTCTCTGCCCCTCCCCCATTCATGCACTGTCTCTCTCTGTCTCTTAAGAAATGAATAAACGTTAAAAAAATTTAAAAAATCATAATAATGAATCAAGCTAACAACACACTAAATACAATACAGTCTATCCTCATCTTTTAAAATATGCCACATAACTACCTAGAATTTCAGGTTTCATTTTGATATTCTCTCACACCTTGGAGTTTTACACTCTGGGGTACCCATCCCTGGTGTACCCCTCTTTTCTCACCTCAGGCTGCACCTGCACTGCACAAGATGACTGAAGTGCACACTGTGGATCCTCAGTGGAACATACCCCTTTCACCTGTCCATATACCTTTCATCTCTGACACAGCCCCTCAGAGCCCCACAAACTTGAAATTCTGGAGACCTCAGTGCTCAGAGCTGGGCTGTGGGGAAGAGTTGGGGCACTTTAGCCTCTGAATGGATGCATCTCCTTGACCCTGTTAACTTCACATCTTGTGGAGGGCCATAATCAGAAAAGGACCAGGGTGAGGCCCAGGCCAGGGGTCTCTCTTGTCAAAGTCTAAGTGGAGGAGGTGTCAATCATTATTACCATTTTGTAGATAAGAAAATAGAGACTTAGAAAAATTGTGCCTCATGCAACTGATAACGATGAAGCCAGATCTCTCAGGGTTTAGGGGTCTATTGGAAACCTGAGTAAAACATTCACTCCACTGTCATTAAGGAGTCTACCGAGGGCCTTCCTATCTTTTCACAGCTGTCATAATTATAAGCTGGATATACAAGTTGTCTTTCTCCGGATTTATATAATTAATTTAATGAACAGATTAGTATTGAAATTGAATTCAATTCAAGAGACATTCATTGAAAACCTATGCCACAGTTGTTTAGACACTGCTCATTATTTTCGGGGCCAGCTCATTTATCTTGATTAATTCAGGTGCCAACTCTGCAACATAAAAAATCAGTGCTAAACTTAAATAAATGTATTATGCAGTCACCATTACAAATAGTAATGCTTTAGCAGGCATTCCTGAGACATTTCTATGCATTTTGTTCTATTTTTTCATTATTTCCAGAAATTTCTCTCTAGTTCTTAAATAATAAGATGATTAGATAGAATGATATACAAAATTCACCCTCTTTTCCTCCAGATAGAGAGGTGGAAATGAGTTAGACAAAGTGGAAGGTGGATAGTGGAAAGAAATGGAAGCTGGCAAGAATAACAGAAAGCTTAAGAGTTAGAAATGCTTCCTAATTTGTCAACTATAGCCCTCCTAGGACCTCTCAATACAAAACTTTAAAAAATATCAGACACATTCTTCCTTCTTCTGGTCAAAATATCCTATTCTGTTCCTTTGGGTGTCCCCACTATTTCCTACTGATAGAGTGGTTTAGAGATATTGGACTGACTTTACCCTACATCATGTTGAGTGAGCTGAATGCTCTATCCTGTCAGCTGGGGAAAAACAAATTCTCCTTCACCCTCAGTGGGATTATAAGTGGAATCCCCAGAAACAAGGACAGAGGGAACCTTCTTGCCACAGTGCACCATGAACATTTATCTTGTATCTCTTCCAATAGTCATTTGTGGAGATGAAGTTGTAAGAAGAAAATATGTGAACTTGAGCTCACGGATTTGGGGCATCTTTTCTAGCAGAGGCTTCCTCTTCTGGATTCTCTGCATTCCATTTAGATAAGGTTTTGGAGTCAGATATCTTCAAGTAAGAAAAGTGTTACCTTAGTAAGATAGCATCATACAAAATTAGGAAATCATTCTCAAAATAATGGATTTAGTTGGGAGAAACCAAGAATGTTAATGTATGTGAAGTTGCCTGCAATATTAAATAAAATATAAAATATACTGGACATGGATTAAATCAGCCAATGAGATGAGCTGGGGATCACAAAGCATTGAACAAGTGGAGAGGAGTGGAATGGTGCTGAACAAGGAGCTCAGAGTAAAGATGAGGAGGCAGGAATTCAGTGATATATATCAGTGAGGCAGAGATGGGTCTTCTAGACTGGACAACTGCTATAGCAGGAGTGCCTCCTCTCTCCACATTTGCCACCTAGTCTCCTAGTCTCAACACAGCCACCAACTCTGTCCCCTATTCTAAAGGTTTCCTGATAATATAATAGAAACTTAGAAAAACTTTCCTATCTACTTGAAACTCAAAGACTTACCATGCCACCCAGTCTTACATGATCGGGTCCCTGGCTCTCTCTTCAATTACACTCTTCAATCTTTCTTTCTCCTAGTTTACTTCCCTCATCCCCTTTGGTCAGCTTACTATTTCACAAATACTTCAAGCATGTTCCCACTTCAACAACTCTGCATTTGCTCTGTCCTCTGCCTCAAATGCCCTTTCCCTAAATAGTCACACAACTTCCTCCTTCAATTATTCAAGTCCGTATTCAAATGCCCACATGATCCAGGAAAGCTTCCTTAACCACTCTATCCAAAATAGCACATATACTCACCTAAATTGCTCTCTCTCCTCCTTGCCTCCTTATTATGTCTTCACAATAAGGGTTACTAACTGATAGCATGTTATTTTGTTCATTCCTTGTCGGAACCCCATACTGGCTTTAAATTCCATGAAAGCAGAAACTTTGTTTACATTGCCTCTGTATCAGCAATGCCTGCAACATACCCAGCATGTGGTAAGCACTCAGAAGCATTTGTAGAATGAAGAAATGAAGTATGGTGAGTGGTTCATAGTGGACTATTATGTGAAAGGTAAGTTTGGCCAAATGAATGAGGTAAAAGCCATCAAAAGGTTTGAAACATAGCATGAGTTGACAAAATGGAGGCAATGGATTTTCTGAAGAACAGAGTTTAAGCCCCAGGATCCATCATAGTTCCTAGCACACAGTAAGATGTTCATTTATTGCTTTCATGATGATGTTAGATGTTAAACAAAACAGAGAAATTCCTTTTCTGTCACATGATGGGACAAGGAAAATGCACCCAGAATGAAAGATTGACATTCCCCTGCACAGAATATAGGAGCTACTATGAACTGAATTGCTGTCCTCCCAAAATTCATATGTTGAAGCCCTAACTCCCAATATAACTATATTTGGAAACAAGGTCTTTAGGAGGTAATTAAAATTAAATAATATCATAATGGCAGAGCCCCAATCAGATAGTAATGTGGCTTTTTAAGAAGAGGAAGAGCGATGCCTGGGTGGCTCAGTCAGTTGAGCATCCAGCTCTTGAAGTTAGCTCTGATCATGATCCCAGGGATGGGAGACTGAGTCCTGCATCGGGGCTCAAGAATCCTGCTTGGGATTCTCTCTCTCTCTCTCTCTCTCTCTCTTTCTCTCTCTTCCTCTCTCTTTCTCTCTCTCTCTCTCCCTCCTTACCTCCCACTTCTCTATTCAGCTCACATACTCTGTCTCTCAAGAAGAGGAAGAAGGTGGAGGAAGAGGAGGAGGAGGAGGGGGAGAAGAAAAAGAAGAAGAAGAAGAGCTATCTCTCTCTGTCCCTCTGTTTCTATTTCTTTATCTTGTGAAGACACAGCAAAAAGGTGGCCATCTGCCAGCCAGGAAAATAACTTTCACCACAAACCAAATCTGCCAACAACCTCAATCTTGGACTTCCAGCCTTCAGAAAGGTAAAAAACAAATTTCTGCTCTTTAAGCCACTCAGCTTGTGGTATTTTGTTGCAGCAAGCTGACCTGATAGGAGTCTTCTGGTATTTCTATTCCACATTATTAGAGCTTCTTTCCTGCTGATGAAGTCTTCTGGGAACTCTATCCTGAATGAAATAAGATAGCAACTGGTGATGAGCAGTAAATGGACTGTTTCTCTTGGAGACACTGGCTTTAAATCACATATCTATCAATGAGGCAGCCAGCATAAGGACCCCATTATAAGTGCCCCCTGAAGACTCATTGTGGGAAGAATGTCTAATTTCCCTTGGGACAAGTAACCAATTTTCAGTTATATTATGCTTTCTCACAGATGAGGAGAGTTGTCCTCAGCTGTTTATATCAGTGTTCTAAGATACTCTAGAAAAAGCATTTTAAATGGCTTCCATGATCAAAGCAATATTTGAGTCAATGTGTTATCTGTATATTTTTTTGTAACAAAGAGTGTGTAACAATTTTGTAGTCATAAAAATTATTAAAAATTATTAAAAGTTAATTTCAAAAGAAAAGCAGGATACACATATACACATACATTATTATTATTATTATTATTATTATTATTATTATTATTATAACAAATGTTGAAAATATATGAGAAAAAAGCCCAAGAGCAAATCACCAACAGTGGTTTGTCTTGGATGATGTTAGCTAATGCTTACTGAACACTTTTTGGGATCAGATGGTTTACCTGAATGGCTCATTTCATTTCTTAGCAACCATATGGTATAGTTACTATTAACATTATGTCTATTTTACAAATAAAGAAACTGAGGCACAGACAAGTACAGTACCATTCCCAACATCATATAGTTTGGTGGCACCGTTGGGATTTGAACCTAGTCAATTTGACACTAAAATCTGTGTTCCTACCATACACATACTGTCAAAGATACAGTATTTTATTCTTTTGGGTTTACTTTTACAGTGGAAAAAAAAAATAGGATTCTCCGTATTTCTTGTCTGTGTATAGAAAAAGAAAATAGTATTAAAGGATCAATATAAAAAATTCAAGGCAATGGACAAAATATACACTAAAATCACAACCTGTTTATAGAATTCTGCCTTGCATAAATAAAATTCCATTGCCCACTTCTTGCTGAGATTGTTTTTAGAGAACAGACACCTGCATAAGTCCTGATGGAATGGCCCTCACCTTGGAAAGATGGCCTGCTGTGACTGCATCTGCAATCTAATCATGATTTTCAAAAGAATTAAACTAGAAAAAGAAAACCAGAGTCTCATGAAGTATGTGATTTGAAAAAAATAATAATGGTGAAACCAGTTTGTCTTTTTAAAATAATTAATTGATTCTGTTTAATTTGTAATATTTTTCTAAGGGAAATATATCACTTAAAAAGTATAGATTTTTAGATGTTATATTTTTCTGAAAGAAACATTGACCCTTTAAGTAGGAAAAATTAAATAAGGCATTGTGGTATCAACTGAAACTCAGCAACTATAAGGTTTTTTAGAAAGAAAGCTACAGAGGGGCACGTGGGTGGCTCAGTTGGATTAATTGTTCGACTCTTGGCTTTGGCTCAGGTCATGATCTCACGGTTCGTGAGTTCAAGCCCCACATCGCTGCTTGGGGTCTCCCTCGCTCTGCCCCTCCCCGACTCATTCTCTATCTCTCTCTCTCTCTCAAAAAAAAAAAAAAAAATCTAAAAAAAAAAAGAAATCTACAGAGAAAGGAGTATATTGAAATCTGTATATGAGGTATCTGGAAGAATCAGTGACTATAGGCTCCATTTTACACATGAATCAGTTTAGATCCAGATCTAAGGAGGGCCATAATTTGGGGTGAGTTCTGGTAATATAGTCAAAGTGATATTGTACACTGCTACCATCCATGAGGTAGTCCAGTGTCTTACCTGCATGTTTTGCATGATCTTAGGAAGAGGTCAAAGATTTTTTAAGTTTACTTCCAATCAATATTACATTATAAAGAAAAACATACATATATGGGAAATAAGACAAATAATATTTATTTAGAATTGGAAAAGATACATCTCATTAACTTTTGACAAAAGATCACTGAGTGCTATAAACCCATTACTTACCATACTTGGTTGAAAGCCCCCTGCTTGCTGTCACTCGGCCACTTATCCAGTATTCTATATATTTTCGTGATTCATTTATTAAGTTTAAATTAACAGGAATATGTTATAGACTCTCCTGTAAAGAGCACATGTTTTATAAGTACACACTTAATAATGACTAACACTGTTTCTTCTTTTTGCTGTTAATTTCTACAGAGTTGATTAAATTGCACTCTTAACATCCACTTAAGTGTGTTCCAGCGTAGAACAAAATGTTCCCAAATTACATGTTCTGAACTATAGAGAGTCAGCTTTGGTCAATTAGGATGGATTCCTCCCTCTCAGATGTTGATAGAATATGGCTGTTCCATCAAATGCATAATTATAAATTAATGGTTTTAACCACGAAATGAAATCACTAATGTAGCCATATATAATATTTCGGAGGGATACATGTCTCTATCACACTAATTAAGGCATATCTGAATGATCTGTACAGTCAAAATTTGTCTATGCAAAAAAAAAATCCTAAAGTATATAATAAAAATGGATCTAATGCTGAATCTTGAACCCTGTCTTATTCTAGCTGTAAAAACTGTTACAATCCACAGAAATATGATCTAATTAAAGAAAATTTCCATGTCTCATCTCACTACAAGATGATTTTACAAAATAATTTTGCTTATTATATTTAATAACTGGACAGTTAAATATATTTAGGAGAAAGATGTAACTTTTTTAATTTTAAAATGTTAATTTTTCTAATGCAAGGGATTTTCTCCAATATTTTCTTTTAGTTGTCCACTTTTAAATATCTAGGAGCGTTTGAATAAAAAGTATGAAGGACATTCCAATAAAGAATTTTAATTTGTGGGGCGCCTGGGTGGCTCAGTCGGTTGAGCAACCGACTTTGGCTCAGGTCATGATCTCACGGTTTGTGAGTTTGAGCCCCGCATCAGCCTCCATGCTGACAGCTCAGAGCCAGGGGCCTGCTTCGGATTCTGTGTCTCCTTCTCTCTTTCTGCCCCTCCCTCACTCATGCTCAGTCTCTGTCTGAGAAATAAACATTAATTTTTTAAAAATAATTTTAATTTATTTTGTTTCTTCTATTCCACATATGAATGAAATCCTATGGTATCTGTCTTTCTCTGACTTACAAAGGACAAGGGTGAAAAAAAAGAAAGAGAAAGAGAGGCAAGCCAAGAAGCAGACACTTAACTATTGGGAACAAATTGATTCTAGAAGTTACTAGCGGGGGAGGTATGTGTGGGGTTGAGTTAAACAGGTGACGGGGATTAAGGAGTGCACTTACGCTGAGTACCAGGTTAGTTTGGAAGTGTTGAATCACTATATTGTACCCTGGAAACTAATATTACACTGTATGTTACCTAACTGGAATTTAAATAAAAACTTAAAAAAAAAGAATTTTAATTTAAATGCAGTGGAAAGTTCTTAAAGGGTTATCATAAAACCAAATGAATAAGATTTACAATCAAAAGATCATGGCCACCGGTATAGCGAGAAAGAGGTTTAAGAGTGAAAGCTGAGAGCTGATTGAAAGGCAGTTTCTCCTTCTTTCCTGGGAAAGGATGGTATATGAACTGGGGTTGGTGGCTGTAAGAATTCACAGAGGGGGGCACCTGGGTGGCTTAGCAGGTGGAGCCTCAGCTCTTGGTTTCAGCTCAGATCATGATCTCACAGTTCGTGAGTTCAAGCCCTGCATTAGGCTCTGTGCTAACAGGGCAGATTCTGCTTGGAATTCTCTCTCTCTCTCTCTCTCTCTCTCTCTTAAAATAAAAAGAATTGACAGAGGAAGTGGATATGAAATATATTTTAGAAGTAGAATTAACAGAACTTAGGTTAAATCATGTAAGTCAGTGAAATGACTCTTAGGTCTTTGTTTTGTTTTGTGTTTTGCTTGACTGGTTAAATGAATAATGGTGCCATTAAATTAAGAAGGCTGAAAGAAGGGTAGAACTGGGAACATTAAGATTCTACTTCTACATGTAAAGTTTGTATTACTGTTCAGCTATTTAGTTGAGTTTTCAAGTAAGCTATTGATATGAAAGTTTGGAACTGATAGGAGATACAAGAGCTGGAGATATAGACATAGATTCATCAATATCAGATGGTATTAAATCCATGGGACTAGAAGAAACGATGTAGGGAGTGATGATAGTGAACAAATAACATTTGACTCTGTTCAGATGCTCTCTTTCATTTGGGGGTCAAGTAGAGGAAAAGTTGCAAGTAAGGAGACCAAGAAGTAGTAGCCAGTGACACAGGAGGAAAGCCAGGAGAGTGTGACATCCCAGGAGGGAGAGAAGAAAGCTTTTTCAGACATATTCACTAACGTGCTTATTTGAACCAGGCCTTTTAGTGGCTCATACCTGCAATGCAAAAAAGTTTTAAAAAGGAAACATAAAGAATAACTTTGTAACAGGGGAAAAAAAGAGAAATAATTTGGATCACGATTAAAGAGACAATTTAATCCCTTTATTGACTAAACGGGCATTTACTAACTACAGGTTAAACTGGGGGCTTGCGAACCTGAGACCAAGGGAGAGGAAGTTGAGAAAGCTGTTCCCAGACATCTCCCCATGCCAGTATCTGGAAGAACAAACTTAAAGGAGTCTTTTCCACTTGCAGGGCAGTAGTCACTTCAAGTCACAGCTTGCCCAACAAGTGCTGAGGTTAACATTCAGAAACAGGAGAAAGCGACAAACAAACAAAGCAGGGTATGAGAGCGATGAGAGCAGTGCTCCCTCCCTCTCTTCGCCACCCCACTCATCTCCCATAAAGGACTGCATGAAGTAGCCAGATAGTAGGTACTGTAGGGACAAATACACATGAAATACAGGAGGCTTAATGTTCTCTCTTGCAAATAAATGAGATTTCCCTGTCCTCCTTTTTCTTTGAGCATTTACTTAGAAAAATTATAACTTTAAGTACTATCTCCTTTGAAATGTATGTAAATCCCTTTGAAGACTAGATCAACATTTTGTCAGCTTTATAATCTGGGAAACTCTTTCTCAAGGACTCAGAGCCATCTGTTTGAAATGTAAACATCAAGGAAGGTAACGCCACTATCTCCCACTTTCTGTGGGAGGGTCACTTCCCTGTGCAGCTTGCTCCAGTTGCAAAACTGTCTCATGTTATAAAGACATGAAAAGTTTGGTTTTCCTCTGGATAAACACAGCACAGATGGTCACCCCAATTTCTAAGTAAGGTTGGGATGAACTGTATGTGACAAATGGTGTTGTCAAGACCGCTTATTTGAGAACTAGTTATTTTTTATTTTGAGAACATGTAAGTAATGGGTTGTACCTGCTTGGTTATATAAAAGGTTTGGGGGTGGGGGATGTTCTGTCTTTGCAATCTGTTAGTTGATCTCCTGAGATACACATCACATTCTGTTTTAATGCTTATTCAATAGTAAAGCGTCTTCCTTCTCAACTATGTGGAGAGGATTTCTGGGTTGGAGGAGATTGTGTTTATATTATAATACCCGTTTCCCATTTAAATTAACCATCTTCCTTAATGAAAATTAACAATAAAAATCCTCCTATTCCTACCAAGTGATAAAGGAAAAAAAAACTGGTAGGTGGATTGTGTACAAGGAAACTTTGCAGATTTTCTTTTTTTTTTTTTTTAATTTTTTTTTATTTTTTAATATATGAAATTTACTGTCAAATTGGTTTCCATACAACACCCAGTGCTCATCCCAAAAGGTGCCCTCCTCAATACCCATCACCCACCCTGCCCTCCCTCCCACCCTGCCCTCCCTCCCACCCCCCATCAACCCTCAGTTTGTTCTCAGTTTTTAACAGTCTCTTAACTTTGCAGATTTTCAACGCACCAATCCCGACCAGACAGCTTTCCTAACTTTTTTTTCCCCAAAATGATACATTACGTAACATGGTAATTAACATCTATGCTATATAATGAGATAAATTATATGGAAGAATAAAAGGTTTTTAAATTAGAGGAAAAGTACACTTTAAATAAGTCAATTTTATTCTACAATTAAACAAATACAGACTGAGTACTTTCTGCGTTTCATATGCTGATTAGGCGAGGGCTAACCAAACCGACTGAGATAGCTGCTGTTCCGAAGGTGCTCAGAGTCTAGCTGGGAAGAGACTCTTGCATCCTTAATTAATTTTGAATATATAAATAGTAACAAGTAGAAATGTCCTAATTCCGAGTAGAAACGTCTTCATCCCTAAATAGATAATTTCCAATTATATCTATAGATTGTTTCAGTCATTTTGCTTTCATTTCATATTCTAACTCTTTTTCCAATTATGATGAGATGGGAGGCCAAAACACTAAGCTGTGAGTAGGAATTTAAACTGTAAAATTTTCGGGGCGCCTGGGTGGCTCAGTCGGTTAAGCATCCGACTTCAGCTCAGGTCATGATCTCAAGGCTAGTGAGTCCGAGCCCCGCGTTGCTCTGTGCTGACAGCTCAGAGCCTGGAGCCTGCTTCAGATTCTGTGTCTCCCTCTCTCTTTCTGACCCTCCCCCGTTCATGCTCTGTCTCTCTTTGTCTCAAAAGTAAATAAATGTTAAAAAAAATTAAAAAAAATAAATAAACTGTAAAATTTTCTATGTGTCTAAGTTATGGAGGAGAATATTTTTAATAAGTGACAATCTTGGACAAGAATCATCAAGGTTTTCCTAATGGGAAGGATGAAAAAAACCTTTAATTCCAATGTAGGTTAAATTCAATCTGTAGCCCATAAATTATGGTGGAAAATGGAAGGAAAGAAAACAGAAGTACTATATGGGTCTTCAATTTGTCCTCCTGGCCACAAAATGCAACCATCCAAGTTGAATTCCTATTCCAAACAGGATTTTTTAAAAATCAAGAATGCAAAACCAGTGCAGCCACTCTGGAAAACAGTATGGAGGTTCTTCAAAAATAAGAAGAGAACTACCCTATGACCCAGAAATTGCACCACATTTACCCAAAGGATACAAAAATACTGACTCGAAGGGACACATGCACGCTGGTATTGATAGCAGTGTTATCAACAATAGCCAAATTACGGAAAGAGCCCAAATTCATTCATCGACTGAAGAATGGATAAAGAAGATGTGGTATATAAATACAAAAGAATATTACTCAGCCATCAAAAATAATGAAATCTTGCCATTTGCAATGATGTGGATGGAGCTAGAGTGTATTATGCTAAGCAAAGTAAATCAGTCAGAGAAAGACAAATGCCATACGATTTCACTGATATGTGGAACTGAAGAAATAAACCAAATGAACATAGAGGGAAAACCACAAAGCAGACTCCTAACTACAGAGAACACACTGAGGTTTACTGGAGGGGAGGTGGGGGGGAGAGATGGGTTAAATGGGTGATGGGTATTGAGGAGAGCACTTGTGATGAGCACTGGGTATTGTATGCAAGCAATGAATCACTAAGTTCTACACCTGAAACTACTATTACACTGTAGGCTAACTAACTGGAATTTAAATTAAAAAAAAAATGATTAAAAAAAAGAATAGAGCCATATTTGAAAATACGTGAGCTTTCACAGAGTCAGAATGTTTTGGCTGCTGGAAGTCCTGCCTCAATGTTAATTGTTGCTGATGGATCAGGGTGGTGGTTGCTGAAGATTGGAATGGCTGTGGCAATTTCTTAAAGGAAGACAACAATGAACTTCACTGTGTGGACTGACTCTTCCTTTCATGAACAATTTCTCTGTAGCATATGTTGCTGTTTGATAACATTTTACCTACAGTAGAACTTGTTTCAAAATCAGAGTCAATTCCAACAAACCTTGTCGCTTGCTTTATCAGTTAAGTTTATGTAATATTCTAAGTCCTTTGTTGTCATTTCAACAGTCTTCACGGCATATTCACCAGGACCAGGTGCCATCTCAAGAAACCACTTTCTTTGTTCAGCCATAAGTAACAGCTTCTCATCAGTTAAAGTTTTATCATAAGTTTGCAGCAATTCGGTCATATCTTCAGGCTCCACTTGTAATTCTAGTTCTCTTGCTATTTCCACCAAATCTATTGTTACTTTGTCCACTGAAGTCTTGAACCCCTCAAATTCATTCATGAGGGTTACAATAAATTTCTTCCAAACTCCCATTCATGTTGATATTTTGACCTCATTCTATGAATCATAAATTGTTCTTAATAGCATATAGAATGATGAATGCTTTCTAGAAAGTTTTCAATTCATTTTGCCAAGATCCACCAAGGGAATCACCATCTGTGGCAGCTATAGTTTATAAAATGTATTTCTTAAATAATGAGGCTTAAAAGTCAAAATTATTCCTTGATCCGTGGGCTGCAGGGTGGATGTTGTGTTAGCAGGCATGAAAACACTAACCTCATTGTACATCTTATCAGAGCTCTTGGAGGACCAGATGCACAGTCAGTAAGCAGTAATGTTTTGAAATAAGTTTTTTTTTTTTTTTTTTTTTGCTCTGCAGTAGGTGACATCGTGGGCTTAAAATATTCAGTAAACTGTTGTAGACAACTGTTGTAGATGTGTTGCCACCCAGGTTTGGTTGTTCCATTTAAGGAGCATCAGTCGAGTAGATTTAGCATCATTCTTAACAGCCCTAGGGCTTTCAGAATGATAAATAAGCATTGAATTCATCAGGTGCATTAGCCCCTAACAAGAGAGTCAGCCTGTCCTCTGAAGCTTTGAAGCCAGGCATTGACTTCTCCCCAGTTACAAAAGTCCTAGATGGCATCTTCTTCCAATATAAAGCTGCTTCATCTTACATTGAAAATCTGTACCCACCTTCATTAATTACCTTATCTAGACCTTCTGGATAATTAATTATCTTATCTAGACCTTCTGATGCAGCTTCTACATCAGCACTTGCTGTTTCATCTTGTACTTTTACATTATGGAGACGGCTTCTTTCTTAAACCACATGAACCAACCTCTCTTAGCTTCAGACTTTTCTTCTGCACCTTCCTCATCTCTCAGCCTTTGTAAAAACGACGACAGTCAGGGCCTCACTCTGAATTAGGCTTTGGTTTAAGAGGACTTGTGGCTTGTTTGACCTTCTATCCAGACCACTCAGACTTTCTCCCTATTAGCAACAAGGCTGTTTGGCTTTCTTATCATTTGTGTGTTTGCTAGAGTAGCATTTGTAAATTTCTTCAAGAACTCTTCCTCTGCCTTCACAACTTGGCAAAGTGTTTGATGCACGGGTTTAGTTTTTGGCCTAGCTCAGCTTTCAACATTCCTTCCTCATTAAGCTTAATAATTTCTAGCTTTCAATTTAAAGTGAGAGACATGCAACTCTTCTGTCACTTAAACACTTAGGGGCCCATTGTAGGGTTATCAGTTGGCCTGGTTTCAATACTGTTGCGTCTCAGGCAAGAGAGAGACCCAAGGAGAGGGAGAGACACAGGGGAACAGCCAATTGGTAGAGCCATCAGAACACAAACAACATTTATCGACCAAGTGTGCCATCTTATGTGGTCATGGTTCATTGC
This sequence comes from Panthera pardus, assembly GCF_024362965.1. NCBI lineage: Eukaryota > Metazoa > Chordata > Mammalia > Carnivora > Felidae > Panthera > Panthera pardus. The sequence continues at coordinate 43,148,879 of NW_026526810.1, forward strand.
ACTCCAAATCAATTACAATACATTTCTGATCACAGATCACCATAATAAATATAATAATAATGGAAAAGTTTGAAATATTAGGAGACTCACCAAAACGTGACACAGAGACACGACATGAGCAAATGCTTTGGAAAAATTGCACTGACAGACTTGCTCAATGAAAAATACTCACAAACCTTCAGTTTGTAAAATATGCAGTATCTGCAAAGTACAATGAAGCAAAGCAAAATAAAACAAGGTATGCTTCTATCTATTTCCTTCCATCTCCTTGAATAGGAAAGAAGTTAAATAAGTGATTCTGAATCTTTCTGGGCTCAAGAATTCTCTACACCTAAAAATAATTGAGGTCCAGAAAGAACTTTTGTTGATATGGGTTATTTCATATTTCCTTAATATTTACCTTGTTAAGGAAATAAACTAAGAGTTTAAAAAAATGTTATTTACTTTAAAATAACAATAATAAACATGTTTTAACATTAAAAAGTTTTTAAAAATTGTCTATATTTTCAAAAAATAGTAACAAGACTTGTGACTTTGTCCTACAATTTTGAAAACCCTTTAATATCAGGCTTCATAGAAGACAATTAAATTATCATATCTGCTCCTGCATTTATCTGGGTTTTTTCAAAATTTTTTAGTGTTTATTTATTTTTGAGAGAGAGAGACAGACACAAGAAGGGGAAGGGCAGAGAAAGAGGGAGATACAGAATCCAAAGTAGGCTCCAGGTTCTCAGCTGTCAGTACAGAGCCTGACATGGAGCTCAAACTCACTGACCGTGAGATCATGACCTGAGCCAAAGTCAGATGCTCAACCGACTGAGCCACCCAGGCGCCCGGGCCTTTATCTGTTTTAATATGCTGTTTTGGATGAAGTATAATAAAGAAAATATGGTCTCACACAGACATGTAGTTGGACAAAGAAGTAGTATTTTAATAGCCTTTCAGATAATTATGAATATTCTTCTTTGACACTATATCAAAACTCAATAGGTATAGCTTTTTAGGTGAGTTGCTCTATGGAATATAAAGCCATATCACTGAATTTTTCATACTCTATTGTGTTAAAACCCATTCATCTATTTTATACTTTGAACAGATCCTTTACTGATGTGCAACTTTGTAATATCACACATTAATCATTTGTAAAATATTTGTTCATGAGACTATTGCAGATGTCCCCAAACTGACATTTTATTGTATAATAAAACACATCACATTTGCTGTTATAGCAAAAGATATCATAAAAAAAGAGGTTTGGGGAGCTTTCAAGTTCATGTGACATACGCCACAAGGTACTAGTACAGTTTGATCAACTAAAGAACTATAAAAACACAATGTATTATTTTATGTGCTGAGGTCTGCTAATGCTAGTATCTTAGATGTACCCACTTCATAATAACAGGAATGACTATAAAGATCCTAATAATACATAATAATATAATCTTAAAATGATCTGATGTCTGTGATTTGCTTCAAAATAATTAAAAGGAGGGATGGGGTGCCTGGGTGGCGCAGTCGGTTAAGCGTCCGACTTCAGCCAGGTCACGATCTCACGGTCCGTGAGTTTGAGCCCCGCGTCAGGCTCTGGGCTGATGGCTCGGAGCCTGGAGCCTGTTTCCGATTCTGTGTCTCCCTCTCTCTCTGCCCCTCCCCCGTTCATGCTCTGTCTCTCTCTGTCCCAAAAATAAATAAAAAACATTGAAAAAAAAATTAAAAAAAAAAAAAAAAGGAGGGGACATGGAGGTCATTATAGATAAAACAAGATTAGACATGGGTGGAAAGTTATTATTAATTATATTATTCCCTTTACTTGAGTTCATGTTTGAAATTTGCCAAAATAAATATTAATATATAACTTGAACTCTTCAATGGAGTTACTTTTCTTTTTTGGATCATAACATGACTAATTAAGATCCAAACTTTTTAAATTCAATTTGACGGGTTACACAACTAACAAAAGATCTACCTTACGATGATTTGGCACTATACAGGAGTACTTAACATTGATTTCTCATACTCTTCTAAAATAACAATTTTCTTTCACAAATATCATCTAACAAGCTTAGTCCTTACCTCAGGTCACAGGCAAAAAATATCAGGTAATTCTACCTATAGTTTACCAAACAAAGTATCCTAATAAATGTTCAAATTATTTTCCAGTATTGGATTTTAACTTACAAATTTACATAGGAATATATTTTTTTCACTTGAGGAAAATAAAATATTTTTGCAGGTGCTCTTGTTAAACTGATTAATGTATTGTTTCCTATAACCTAGACTTCTCTTTTTTTTCTCAATTTAAGCAATAATTCCAAAGTGATTTTCATGTCTAAATGAAAGGAACTTTTCATTTAAAAATTAGGTTAATTTACCTATTGAATTTCAAAGATTTAAGAACATATCTGAAGAGATTGAATTAGTAATCAAAAATCTCCCAAAAAACAAGAGTCCAGGGCCAGATGGATTTCCAGGGGGAATTCTACCAAACATTTAAGGAAGAAGTAACACCTATTCTCTTGAAGGTGTTCCAAAAAAAAAAGAAATGAAAGGAAGACTTCCCAACTCTTTCTATGAAGCCAGCATTACCTTGATTCCAAAACCAGACAAAGACCCCACTACAAAGGAGAACTATAGACCAATTTCTCTGATGAACATGGATGCAAAAATCCTCAACAAGATATTAGCCAACCAGATTCAACAATATATTAAAAAAAATTTTCACCACGACCAAGTGGGATTTATACCTGGGATGCAGGGCTGGTTCAATATCTGCAAAACAATCAATGTGATTCATCACATCAATAAAAGAAAGGACAAGAACCACATGAGCCTCTCAATAGATGCAGAGAAAGCATTTGACAAAATACAACATCCTTTCTTGATAAAAACCCTCAAGAAAGTAGGGACAGAAGAATCATACCTCGAGATCATAAAAGCCCAACGTTATGAAAGACCCAACGTTAATATCACCCTCAATGGGGAAAAACTGAAAGTTTTCCTCCTAAGGTCAGGAACAAGACAGGGATGTCCACAGTCACCACTGTTATTCAACATAGTACTGGAAGTCTTAGCCTGAGCAATCAGACAACACAAAGAAATAAAAGGCATCCAAAGCAGCCAAGGGGAGGTCAAACTTTCATTCTTCGCAGATGACATGATACTTCATATGGAAAACCCAAAAGATTCCACCAAAAGACTGCTAGAACTGATCCATGAATTCAGAAAGGTGGCAGGATATAAAATCAATGCACAGAAATTGGTTGCATTCCTAAACACCAAAAATGAAGCAACAGAAAGGGAAATCAAGGAAACTATATCATTTACAATTGCACCAAAACCCATAAAATACCTAGGAACAAATATAACCAAAGAGGTAAAGAATCTATACACTGAAAACTATAGAAAGCTTATGAAGGAAATTGAAGAAGAGACAAAAAAATGGAAAAAGATTCCTTGCTCCTGAAAAAGAACAAATATTGTTAAAATGTCAATACTACGCAAAGCAATCTACATAGTCAATGCAATCCCTATCAAAATAACACCAGCATTCTTCACAGAGCTAGAACAAACAATCCTAAAATTTGTATGGAACCGAAAAGACCCCAAATAGTAAAAGCAATCTTGAAAAAGAAAACCAAAGTAGGAGGCATCACAATCCCAGACTTCAAGCTATACTACAAAGCTGTAATCATCAAGACAGTATGGTACTGGAACAAGAACAGACACTCAGCTCAGTGGAACAGAATAGAGAACCCAGAAGCAGACCCAAAAACATATGCCCAACTAATCTTTGACAAAGCAGGAAAAAATACCCAATGGAATAAAGACAGTCTCTTCAGCAAGTGGTGCTGGGAAAACTGGATAGCGACATGCAGAAAAATGAACCTGGACCACTTTCTTACACCATACACAAAAATAAACTCAAAATGGATGAAAGACCTCAAAGTAAGACAGGAAGCCATCAAAATCCTTGAGGAGAAAGCAGGCAAAACCTCTTTGATCTTGGCTGCAGCAACTTCTTACTCAACACATCTCTGGAGGCAAGGGAAACAAAAGCAAAAATGAAGTATTGGGACCTCATCAAAATAAAAAGCTTCTGCACAGCAAAGGAAATAATCAGCAAAACTAAAAGACAACCGATGAAATGGGAGAAGATATTTGCAAACCACATATCAAATAAAGGGTTAGTATCCAAAATCTATAAAGAACTTATCAAACTCAACACCCAAAAAAACAAATAATCCAGTGAAGAAATGGGCAAAAGACATGAACAGACACTTCTCCGAAGAAGTTGGACATTCAGATGGCCATCTGCCACGTGAAAAATGCTCCACATCACTCATCATCAGGGAAATACAAATCAAAACCACAATGAGGTACCACCTCACACCGGTCAGAATGGCTAACATTAACAACTCAGGCAAGAGCAGATGTTGGCGAGGATGTGGAGAAAGAGGATCTCTTTTGCACTGTTGGTGGGAATGCAAACTGGTGCAGCCACTCTGGAAAACAGTATGGAGGTTCCTCAAAAAATTAAAAATGGAACTACGCTATGATCCAGCAATTGCACTACTAGGTATTTATCCAAGGGATACAGGTGTGCTGTTTTGAAGGGACACATGCACCCCCATGTTTATAGCAGCAATATCAACAATAGCCAAAGTATGGAAAGACCCCAAATGTCCATTGACAGACGAATGAATAAAGCAAATGTGGTATATATATACAATGGAGTATTACTTGGCAATCAAAAAGAATGAAATCTTGCCATTTGCAAATATGTGAATAGAACTAGAGGGTATTATGCTAAGCAAAATTAGTCAGTCAGAGAAAGACAAATATCATGTGACTTCACTCATATGAGGGCTTTAAGACACAGAACAGATGAACACAAGGGAAGGGAAGTAAAAATAATATAAGAACAGGGAGGGGGACAAAACATGAGAGACTCTTAAATACAGAGAACAAACATCGGGTTTCTGGAGGGGTGTGTGTGGGGGGGAATGAGCTAAATGGGTAAGGGACATTAAGGAATCTACCCCTGAAATCATTGTTGCAGTATATGCTAACTAACTTGGATGTAAATTAAAAAAAAAAAAAAAAGAACAAATTTGAAAAGAGGACACCCCTCATCTCATAGCCTAAATAGTAGGCTTTTCTCCCCTTACTTTTCATATTGGATGATTATTCTCCATGTCTCCTAATGTTAATACAGAACTTTAACTACTCAAAAGTATGAGCAAAATGAGGTGGGACAGAGAAAGGTTACTGGTGCTCTTTAACAGTGCTCTCTGAGGGCATCATAAAAGACTTATATGTTTTTTATAACTTTTAAAATCTCATTGAAGTTTCACAAGGAAAGTGTCTTTGTAACTTGTGCACTTAAAAAAAAGTTCTTTAGTTTCCTTTAAGCTAGGATATTTCTCTGTTTTGTCTTTTATGACATTAATATTTTTAGAGTCCAGATCAATTGTTTTGCCAAAATGTGGTAAAAAGGCCAAAACTATTTTTTTTTAAATGATATAAACAGAAGTTTCATCTTTATCCTGTTACCACTCTTCCCATTTAGGTGACCATTTTTTAAGAATTTCTAGTTTATATGGGGCACCTGGGTGGCTCAGTTGGTTAAGCATCTGACTTCGGCTCAGGTCATGATCTCATGGTTGGTGAGTTCGAGCCCCGCCTCGGGCTCTGTGCTAACAGCTCGGAGCCTGGAGCCTGCTTCAAGTTCTATTCTTCCTCTCTCATGCTCTGCCTGTCTCTCTCTCTCAAAAATAAATAAACATTAAAAAAAATTAAAAGGAAGCCATACAGAGAAAGACAGATACCATATGTTTTCACTCTTATGTGGATCCTGAGAAACTTAACAGAAACCCATGGGGGAGGGGAAGAAAAAAAAAAAAGAGGTTAGAGTGGAAAAGAGCCAAAGCATAAGAGACTCTTAAAAACTGAGAACAGGGGCGCCTGGGTGGCTCAGTCAGTTGAGCGTCCGACTTCGGCTCAGGTCATGACCTCGCGGTTCCTGAGTTCGAGCCCTGCGTCGGGCTCCGGGCTGACAGCTCAGAGCCTGAAGCCTGATTCAGATTCTGTGTCTCCCTCTCTTTCTGTCCCTCCCCTGCTCATGTTCTGTCTCTCTCTGTCTCAAAAATAAATAAAACATTAAGAAAAAAAATTTTTTAATTAAAAAAATAATTTCTAGTTTATAACTACTCTATTTTGTTGTCTTTTTCTTCTTCTTCTCCTTCTTATTCATTTACAAAAATAGGTGCATTTATCTCCCTTCTTTCTTATGCAAAAGTTAGTATGCTATATTCTTTTATACTTCTTTTTCCAACTTAACAATATGTCTGGAAACACTCCATATCAGAGATGTTCAATTTCTAAATACCGTGTTCTATTTTTGGCCACAAATAACTCCATTGTATGGATGTGCCACAGTTTATTTAGTCATCCTCATATGGATGGGCATTAAGGTTATTTCTAATCTTTTGTGCTTAGAAGTAATGCTGGAACGAATAACCATGTCTATGTTTTGTTTCATATTAATAGATGAGCGCTTCAGTGTAAAATTGTCAGGGTACTTTTCTTCTTATATTTATTTGAACTTATCCTTTTCTTTTAAGTTATGTGATATTTTTACATTGACATCTTTGATCTATTTGGAGTTCATTCTTTGTATGATATAGGGTGATTCAATGACCATCAAGTTGCCACCCTATCATTTATTTAAAAGCCCACCTTTCCCCCCAGGGATTTGAGTAGCCACATGTAAAATATAATACATTTCTATATACACTTCGGTATATTTCTGGATATGAATCTCTTCAATAATCTATTATCCAGCAATACCATGGTGTTTTAATTACAGAGGCAGTATAGTATCTTTTAATATCTGGTAGGGCTAGGGCCCCTCATTTTTCTTCTTTAAACAGGACTTTCACAGCTATTCTTACAAGCTTCTTTTCTTTTTTTTTAAATTTTTTTTAACGTTTATTCATTTTTGAGAGACAGAGAGAGACAGAGCATGAGCAGGGAAGGGGCAGAGAGAGGTAGACACAGAATCTGAAACTGGCTCCAGGCTCTGAGCTGTCAGCACAGAGCCCTACGTGGGGCTCAAACTCACAAACTGTGAGATCCTGATCTGAGCCGAAGTCGGACGCTCAACCTACTGAGCCACCCAGGTGCCCCAAGCTTATTTTCTTATATGAACCTTAGAATCAATTTCTCTTGCTCCAGAAATACTTGTGGTATTGCAATTGAGATAGCACTAAATGAAAGTGCTAACTTAAGGAGAACTGACATCTACATGTCATTGACACATTCTATCCATAAAGAAGGGATGCCTTTTAATTTGCTCAAGTCTGTTGTGCCTTCCAAGACTGCTATGAAGTTTTCCTCATACGGGTTTTGCATATTCTTGTTAGGTTTATTCCCTAGTATATTGTCTTTTTTGTTACTATTCTAAAAGAGATTTATCTTTATTATTAAATCTGTTAGGAGTCACCCTACTTTGAATATCAAAAGCCATCTATTACATTTCTCTTGGCAGTAGAATACTTTTACCTCAATGAAAAAATTTTAATCTTTCCCTAGGGCAGATGGATATTGAGGGCTGAGTGGACACAAAATTCATGTACTGTACTTGAAAGGGCAAAACAGTATCTTTCTACCTTGAAAGTGAGCTCACTGGTTTCCTGAGGGCCTTTTTTGATAATTTCTGTGCCAGAATGACACCTAGTGGCCCATTCTGGTATAGGCGTTTGTAGAGGTAATCACTTGTTAACAGAATTAGAACTACGTTACTTTGCACATTTGAATTTTAGATTACTTTATATATAATTAACTATTACAAAACCTATGGTAAGAATAACCACATAAATTAGTGGATATATGAGAATCACTGCTTTAAACAATAGAAGTTTCCCTTTGAAATAAAAATTTACAAATTTTCACTATTTCATATGGTTTCCTATTTCATACGCCAAATCCATTTTATATTATTAGTTCCCTGCCCACCATATGTAGTTAGCAAATATGTCAGGGAGAAAAGTGACTAGAAATATTTCTGGTTTTGAAGGCAAACTTAAAGTTATGTCTTTGCTCCATCACTGTGTTTTAAACAAATTATTAAACTTCCTGAATCTCTGTATGATCAGCATTTGGAAGGAAATAAAATGTTTTGAATCACATACTGGGTCTTTAGAGAGTATAGAGAAAAAAATCATAGAAAGAAAAATACAAGTGAGATCAAGAATTCAGGAGCACTGGATGCTGTATGTAAGTGTTGAATCATTAAATTGTACACATGAAACTAATATTATACTGTATGTTAACTAACTTTGAGTAAAATAAAAACTTAAGAAAAAAATTCAGAAGAGTAGAGCCACAGGTGATGAAAAGAAATGTGAAACACCCAGGATTCTCCCCCATCAAGACTCAGACAGATGGCATTCTTTACTATGCCTGGCATGGAGTTTTCTAATAATCTTAAGCAAACCTGAAAAAACTCAAGAGAATTTAACTAACATATAAATTATACATGTAAAGAACCTGACATATAATATATGCCAAAGAAACTTTGGTTCTCTGTCTATATGTACAGGTCCATAAAAACGAACGGTAATAAATAAATGGATTACTTGATCTTTGGTATCATGTACCTTGAAAAGCCAGAAAAGTAATGTAAAAAATTAAAATATCAAAGTACAAATTTTGGAAAATGATGGAAAACTTTTGGTGAGGAAGGTCAATCTTAGTTTCTCATTATAGAGCACACGCACTTGTTAAAATATATAATTTAACAAGATTTTATTCAGCACTATTGTAATAGGTGCCAAGACTATAACAAAACAGCAGAGAGATTGGGCTCAACTACAAATATAGCAAAGAAAACTGGATATTTGTAGCAAAGGAACAGAGTGAGGTGTCAGTGGATAAAAGTACAAAGAGGAGACATCAAGGGTAGGGAGATTTTTGCTAAACCAACTAACAAGATTCTTGTTGAAGGCAAGCCAAGGTATCAAGGGTGGGGGATTCTTGCTAAACTAAGTTTGCAGGATTCTTACTACAACTGGAGTAGACAGGACAAAGACAAGACCTAAGGATAAAGCCTACTTGAAAAGATAGCTCAGAGGAGCCTGACTGAAGTTTGATCCAGAAGAGAGTCTTTGTCATAATCCTCAAAGACTGTCACTATGGATGATGTCTGAATGGATACTGCTCTAGATTTAAGGCCTCTTATGTGATACAGAAAATGACCGTGCATTTTACACTTATTTGTGAATGACCATATTTTAATTAAGAGAGTACTTTTAGGAAAAGGTGCATCATAACTAAATAGTCAGAGAAAAATTTGCAATGTTAAATGGAAAAGCATCTCAGGTAAGCAGGAATGTGGAGAAACATGAAGACCTGAGTTTTGTCTCCAATCTTGCCTGCCTCAGCCCCTATTTTAAGAAATTAGATACCACCAGTTTATATTGCACTATTGAAAATTAACCTACTTATAATTTTTTTTATTCTTTATTTATTTTTGAGAGAGAGACACTGAGACAGAGTGCAAGTGGGGGAGGAACAGAGAGAAAGGGAGACAGAATCCAAAGCGGGATCCATGCTCTGAGCTGTCAGCACACAGCCTGATGCAGGGCTTGAGGTCATGAACCGTGAGATCATGACATGAGCCCAAGTCAGAGGCTTAACCGACTCGGCCACCCAGGTGCCCCCCAAAATAACCTACTTATAAAAGGAAAGCTAATTTTGTTTTCTATGGATCCTAAGATGTCAGGGTGACATCTGGTGGACAGAGTCCTAACATGTTTATGAAGGCAGTGTAAATTTCTACCTGGCTCCCCGCTTCTCAAAGTTGTGTAAGAGTTGATATTTTATTTTATTTTTTTAAATTTTTTTTCAATATATGAAATTTATTGTCAAATTGGTTCCATAAAACACCCAGTGCTCATCCCAAAATGTGCCTTCCTCAATACCCATCACCCACCCTCCCCTCCCTCCCACCCCCCATCAACCAAGAGTTGATATTTTAAAAGGAAGTTGTGCCTTACCTGGGCAGAAATACAAGGTTTAACCTCCAATACAAACCATTCAAGATGGGTCCTCATAATTGAATGGCTGGATCTAGAGATTTCACAAATACTATCAATGCTCATTTCTATGAAGAAATATGGCTGTGAATGAAAAAAAAATTGCTTTTGTATGTGTTTTGTCCTGTTAAAGGATAGTTGTTAAAAGAGGGTATAATTGGGACTCATGCAGATACAGAATATTCCTGGGTCAAAGATTTTACCTAACTCATTCACTAATGAGAAAACCAGTAAATTCTTGTAAACTGTTCAAAGAAGAATTCAAAGGATACATGTGTATAGTCAGAAAAGGAATGCCAAAATAAAATGGATCGACAATTACATTCCACCGGATACAACTAAGTTTCATTCCTGTGGACAATATCATCGGTATTATTATTAATTTTATATAACTCCATTGAGCTGTAAAACAGTCAAATATATTGAAAGGCAGAGACAACTGGAATAAGTGTCCATTTCGAACTCTTTCATTAATTTTTCTGACATTCTTCAAACAATCAATAATTACTTATTAAACACCAATTATGCACAACACCAGAAAACTGAGGAGAAAGGAAAGTCATATGCACTTAAGCAATATAAAATACATTTGATAAAATCAGGGTAATGCCTAAAGCAGACCTTTTGTAATTCTGATAGATCCTTTGTATCTATCAGATAGATAGACTGTAGATTCCTTTCTTCCTCACCTCTTTCCACAAATATTTATGGAGCACCTACTGTTGATATATGCTTTCTACGCACTTTCTAGGCACTAGGTATGAAATGTGAAAGAGAGACAGGTTCTTTTATCCAATGGTGTTTTCGTTCTAGTGAGGGAAGGTAGACAATTAACAGGCAACAAAAAATTCACATCAATATTTCTTGTAACACCTTGATATTACAATTCTTGAAACTTTTCAAAACCAAAGACCTTCACCTTCATGCCATGGGAGTTCTCCCCCTATGGTGTATTCCAGAGCAATATAATGCAGGTTCTGCTGTCATTTTGATTGTGCTCAAATTTTGGCTCAATCTTTTGCTGGCCAGGTTAATCTAAGCAAATTACTGAAATACACTGTGCCTCAGCTTTCCTTTCTGTTAAATGGATATAGTAGTATTTACTTCACAGGATTGTGATGAGAATTAAAGAGTTATTACAATATATCTTATGTCAAGAGTGCCTGATACATAGTCGGTGCTCAATACTATTGTTACCAATAGTGTTCATTGCATTAAGCACTGCAGATCTAAAGATAAGGAAGATATTGAAATGCACAAAAATAAAATGCATGGCCAGTTCATAAAACTGCCAGCAGTTAAATGTGACCAGAGCACAAGGTGCAAGATGGGAAGGCAGAATGAAAGGTCTATGCAAGATGATTGATGTCAATTCAGAAAAAAAATCTTCCTAATCACTACAGGAGATTGAATACTTTTCAAAAAAAAAAAAAAAGGGGGGGGAGCCACAAGCTTTTTTAGCAGAAGAGGGACATAATCAAATTTTTGCCACAGAAAATCAATCTGGCACACGTGTGGATTGGAACTTGGAGAAGACAGCACAGAACACAGGATCCAGGTTAAGAAGTTGGCAAGGTAGTCCAGGTGAGAAAAGAAGTGGGCAGTGGCACGAGGGGGAGAGAGAAGGAGACAAATCTGAGAGACCTCTATAAAAGGTGCATATCTCCAAACCTCACCAGCCTGTGAGGAAAGATTGAGCCACACCAACTCATATTCTAATCTTGCTCCAAGCCTCACCTGCTCAAAGACTTCCATTTTTTCTTGTACATATTCCCAAAATATTTCTGAAAGTTTGAGAACAACAAACATTTCAGGGTGCCATGTGCCACCAGCATCCTCTGCTCTGAAATCCAGAAATTTGCTCATTTTCCCTGACCACCAGTGCTCTCAGTCTTAAAGTGCAGCAGAAGCCCCACAATATCTTACAAAATGAGAAGGGGTGTCCAACGAACATCCCTCCAACTCTTGTATTTAATTGCAGAGTGTCCAAAACAGGGTATTTTGAACAAAGATGTGCTATAGGTGTAGTGAGAGAGGTCCCCAGGACACATGCCATCCATTTTTCCCCAGGAAGTACTTGCTACTGAGATAGCTGGATTGGCATGACTCCACAAAGCAGTCACTGCCTTGCACAACTCCAACCTTCAGTCCCTGTTGCTAAGTCAAAAGGCTCATGCTAGATACCTTCTCTGCTTAGAATAAATTCTTTCTGTAGGTACTCTCTACCTGCACTCTGTCCATCTGGTAACACTGTATAAACTCCTAACGTGGGGAGAGTTCTCAGCACTCATGGAAATCTGGCAATCAGAACAATTAGAGGTTGAGGAGACAAGGGAAGAAGTAGCTCTATGCACCAGCCACATTAGAATTCAGTTCCAATCCAGCTGAAATTCCAGTTGTATTCCAGATAATACAGTAACCAAGCAAATGTAGAATGGGAGGGAAAGACAATAGGCAAGGATGACTATGAGGTATCTGACTCAGAGATCTGAAAGCTCTCATTCACACACAAAAATAGGGGATCCAGGAGAAGAAGATACTTATGTAAAAAGGACAGACTCAGTTTGGGACATGTTTTACGGAGCAGAACATTTAAGCAGAGGCATCTAAAGGATAAAAAGTCCTCCAACCACATTGTATGTATTGGGAAACATTTAAAACTACATCAGGGGAACATGTACTGGGGGCCAGATAGTTCTTTTTTTTAATAGATTCCCTCAGATGATTCAGAAGTCTGGAAAAGCTCTAGGGAAACATTGGCTAGGTCCTGAGCCCTTAGTGAAAAATCATTTAGTGCATATCTTAGAAGGCTGACTCTGTTTTGGCAAAGCTGCTGGCTGACTTGGTAATGTAACTTGGGGTTTACAGGAGAGGTCTTTACTTGCAAATATCTATCGCCTTATTAATTGAATTTCAATATATTGTTATTAATTAATTAATTAATTAATTAATGGTTTTTAATCTTTAAAAAGCCCTCATAACATTCACCAAAATAGCAACAGGGGTTGTCTCTGGGAGAGGGTGCTTCAGGTAAGATTTGTAGTTTCAAGCACTAGAAAAAAAATTCTGGTTGTTTTAAACAAAAAAGACACTGATTTTAAAAGATCTTAGTTCACAGAATCTTAAGGGTGGGGAGTATATAGGGCCCTAGAGGCGAACTGAAGATGCCAGGAGCAGTGTTAAAAATCACCCAGAAACCAGTTCGGTGAAGTCCCCACACCACAGGCATTGTCTGAAAAGTCCCTCAACGTAATGAAAGATATCAATGTATAGACCTGAGACACTCAGTAAACCCCAGTACCCCATTAAACTTCATGGTGGACAGAGGGCTGTCTTTACCAGTGTCCCTGTACCACTGACATTTTTGCCTCAGAAGTAAAAGGAGCTGAAACTCTGAGGCTGGACCTCCTACCAGTGTGGATTCTTTCCCATCTCTGCTTTTTTTTGTGTGTCTTCAGATCTCCATCTAGGGCACAGCCTCAGTCTTGTGTCCACACCCCAGCTGAAAGGGGAGATTGGGAAACCAGCATTTCTACCTCTACAGTGAAGGAGGTCCAGAAGTTGGCCAACAGGAATAAAAAAATGGTCAGAACAGGGGTACTTTATATGATTTTTTCTTCTTTATGTTTTTCCATATGTCCTACTTTTTTTTAATGTTTACTTTTATTTTTATGTTGACAGAGACAAGAGAAAGAGAGAGATAGTAGGGAAGGGGAAGAGAGAGGGAGAGAAAGAATCCCAAGCAGGCTCTGCAATGTCAGCACAGAGCCCCACACGGGTCTACATCTCACGAACCTTGAGATCATGACCTGAGCTGAAATGAAGAGTCGATGTTTAACCAACTGAGCCAGCCAGGTGCCCCTGTCCTACATTTTTTCAAATGAATAGTGTTACACAGTCAGGAAAAAAAAAAAAAATGAAAAGTAAACTTTTTTCACTGGAGTTGTTTTCAATTCTTTTAACCACAACTGTCTGGTATCACTTCCCCCTCTAGTGAAGACAAAGAGAATATACACAGGTGGATGACACTTCTTCTGATCTTTTGGAGAACAGAGTTCTAGAGTTAAATTTACTACCACTCCCCTTTATAGATAAGGAAACTGGAGGTGAGAGATAAGAGACATGATATATCAAAGTCATGTGTAAAATTAATGGGAGACTCAGCCCTACAATCAGGATATCTTGATAGAGACTTCTATTTTATTTACTCCCATAAATTATAAAGGGCAACATGATGGCATGATTTGAGGGGCATTCAGAAGCCCTGCATCAACCTCTGGTTTTTTAATAGAGAAGAAAAATGAGCTCTGGCTAAACAGTGTGCTGTGTCTAGAAATTAGCCCATCTGTTGGCTGTGCAAACATGGGCAAGTAACAACCTCTCTTTACGTCAGTTTTTCTGTTGACAAATGGAAACGATAATAGCAGTTTCCATAGGGGCTGTTTGTAAGAAATAAATGAGTTAGTATTTGCAAAGAACTTAGAAAAGTTCCTGGTACTTAGTAAACAGTAAATAAGTGCTTATGGAATAAAAAAATGAGTAAGAAACAGGGCAGAGTTCTCATTTTAAAGTAGGCTAAACTTGGGGCACCTGGGTGGCTCAGTCGGTTAAGTGACCGACTGTTGGTTTTGGCTCAGGTCATGATCTCATGGTTAGCCGGTTTGAGCCCCCATCAGGTTCTGTGCTGACAGTGCAGAGCCTACTTGGGAATTCTCTTTCTCCCCCTCTCTCTGCTCTTCCTCTGTTTGCTGTCTCTTTCTGTCTCAAAATAAATAAATAAGCAAAAAAAAATTTTTTTTAAGTAGGCTAAACTTTGCTGAACTTCCAAAAGACTTCATTGACTGATTCTTTTATCTGATAATGGTAGAGTAGCTTGGATAGACCAAAGATTAAAGGTCCGCAGATTAAAGTTTAAAATTTTAACTAAACTATTTAAGTAGAAAGCCCATTTGGAGACACTGGAGAGCAATCAAAAACAAGTAGAAACTGGAAGAAAATCTACTCTGACAAAACAGGAATTTTACCTAGTGACACTGGGGAATTTGTAGCTTCTTGCCTGGGGACAATTCCCAATCTGCACAGCAGCTCGGGGCATCAAAATGCCAAAGCCTTACTGATCTGAAGGAGAGGAGGCCAGAGTTCAGGGTTTGGAGGGCAAACAGAAAGCTACAGAAGAGAGCTTGGAAGGGAAGAATCACATAGAGAATGAGTCCCAAAATAAGCAACCAATATTGACCTGAAGTGTTGGCTGACCACTAAACTAATATTCACAGGGGAGACCATGAAGGAACTAGTAAAAACAAAACAAAAAAACCAAACAACTCTCCCCAGACAAAACAAAATCCCAGAGTCTGAAAATCACAGATCTGAGGGAAATGTCAGTTACTTACTGCAGAGGGGACAGAGTATGAGTATGAGTCTGAGTATGAAGCTAAGTTAAGTGCTGCCCAAAATAAAAGTCACTCTTCCACATGTCTACTATAGAAAGTATCCAGTCAAAGCTCAGTAGGCATGCAAAAAAAACCCCAGAAACATGTGACCTATACTCAAGAACAAAAGTCAAGTCCACTTTGAGATGACACAGATGGTACCATCAGCAGAGAAGTGTTTTTATTTTTCTTGAAGAACTCATAAATAAAAGGAAACTCTGAATAAAAATTGCCTCTCTTGGCTGTAACGGTTTCTCAGACTTTCCTTGTTTTTACAAACTTGCCAGTTTTGAGGAGTACTGGTCAGGTACATTGCGGGATGCTCCTCTATCAGAAATTATGTAAGTTTTGATCATGATTAGGCAAGGGTTATACGTTTTGAGGAAAAAAAGGTTTTCCAGAAATTTTCTAGCTTTATGTTTTACATTTAGGTCTATGATCCATTTTGAGTTAATTTTTTGTGAAACATGCAATGTCTGTGTCTAGCTTATTTTGCATGTGAGTGTCGACTTGCCCCAGTACCATTTGTTGAAAAGATTATCCTTTACCCCTTGAGTTGTCTTTGCCTCTTTGTAAAAGATCAGTTGACAATATTTTGTGGGTCTATTTCTTGGCTCTCTATACTCATCGACTGATCTATTTATTTATACTTTCACTAACACTACTAGGCTTATAATAAGTCTTGAAGTTGGATAGTGTCAGTTCTCCAATTTTGTTCTTCTTTAGTATTGCACTGGCTATTCTGGGTCTTCCCTCTCAATATAAACTTTAGAATCAGTTTGCCAATGTCCACAAAAATAACTTGCTAAAATTTTAGTTGGGATTAAATTGAATCTATAGATCAAGTTGAGAAGAACTGACATCTTAACAATATTGTTTTCCTATTAATAAACATGAAACATCTCTCCATTTATTTAGATCTTTGATGTCTTTCATAAAAGTTCTGTAGATTTTTTTAATTTAGATCTTATACATATTTTGCTATTTGTATGCCAATTACTTAATTTTATTCATTTATTTTGGTGCTAATGGAAACAGCATTGTATTTTTTATTTCAAATCCTACCTATTTGTTGCTCATATATGGGAAAACAATTGACTTTTATCTATTAGTCTTGAGTCCTATGACCTTGCTGTAATCACTTAGTTCTAGGATTTTTTTAATCTTTTCATTGATGCATTGTGACTTTTTAAGCAGAAAGTATATCATCTGCAAACCAAAACTGTTTTATTCCTTCTACTCTATATAGTGCTTATTTCCTTTTCTTATTGTACTAGCTATGACTTCCAGCACAATGTTGAACAGGAGTGGTGAGAAGAGACATGCTTGCCTTATTACTAATTTTAGGGGAAAGCATTCAGATTATCACCAATAAGTGTGATGTTAAATGCAGGGTTTTTAGATATTCTTTATCAAGTTGAGAAAACTCCCTCAAGGCTAGTTTTAGAAGTTTTACCATGAATGGGTATAAGATTTTGTCAAATGTTTCTTCTGGATCATCGATATGATAATAACATTTTTCTTCTTTTGCCTGCTGATAGGATGGATTGCATTAATTGATATTTGAACGTTGAACTAGCCTTGAATAATTGGAATACATCCTGCTTAGTTATGATGTACAATTATCCTTATACATTTTTAGATCCAATTTGCTAATTAAATTTTTTTCAATATTTATTTATTTTTGAGAGAGAGAGAGAGAGAGAGAACAGGGGAGGGGAACAGACAGGGAGACAGACTCCGAAGCAGGCCCCAGGCTCTGAGCTGTCAGCACAGAGCTATCGCGGGGCTCAAACTTGGTGAACCGTGAGATCATGACCTCAGCTGCTTAACTGACTGAGCCACCCAGGTGCCCTGAATTTGCTAATATTTTGTTGAGGATTTTTACATCTACGATTATGAGAAATATTTGTCTGCAATTTTCTTTTTGTAATATCATTATGTGGTTTTGATATTAGGATAATGCTGGCCTTATAGAATGAACTAAGAATTATTCCTTCTGCTGCTTATTTCTGAAAGAGAATGTAGAGACTTGGTATCATTTCTTCCTTAAATAGTTGGTAGGATGATTCATCAGTGAAACCAACTGGGCCTGGTGCCTTCCTTTTTGAAGGTTATAAATTCTCGATACAATTACTTCAACATAGGCCTATTTAGATGATCTATTCTGAGCTTTGCGCAGTGGCAGTATCGTAGCCAATGAGGTTTATCCGAGGCGCGATTATTGCTAATAGATTATCTATTCTGTGGTGTGTGCATATTGGTAGTTTGTGTTGAAGAAAATCAGAATATGTCACCCTAAAACATATCTCTTTGACATAAGAATTATTTTGAGCTAAAGGCAATTAAGCAGTAAACAGGAAAAGCTCTCTTTTTCTCCCTAAATGTAGGATATATATTTTCTTTTTTTGAAGATGAACAGAGACTCTGATCAGCTCAGAATGGCAGCAAAGGAGTCAGAAGAAAAACCTTACTCTATTAGTTTCCCCTCATATATTTGCCTTCCTATGGTTTGCCACCCTGGAAGCATAAGACTATTTTTCTTTGTCTTGTCACTCTTCTAAAACCTGTATTGTTTTTTGGATAAGATGCTATATAAGTTGGAGTTCTAAACCACTTCTTTAAATTACTCATCTCTGAGTTTCTTCCTTGTAAATATGAGGTATAGAGGTTCAAAAACGTACTGCTTTTCTCTTGTGTTTTGTTACAGAGCTCCAGTTGAGACCTCAAATGAGTAGAAGAAGTAGTTTTTCCCTCTCCTGTAGTATTTTTCAAGTAATCGATCCATTTCATCTAAGTATTCAAAATTGTAGGCATAGAGTTGTTCATAATATTTATTATCCATTTAATGTCCATGATATCAGTAGTGATACCACCTCTTTCATTCTGATATTAGTAATTTGTATCATTTTTTTTCTTGTTTACTCTGGATGGCTAGAGGTTTATAAATTTTCCAAAGAAAGTTTTCCAAAGAATCAGCTTTTAGTTTATTTAAAAATTTTTATTAAATTAACATTTTCAATTTCAATTTGATATCTGCTTTAATTTTTATTATTTCTTGCCTTCTACTTGGATTAGGCTTATATTATTCTTCTTTCTATACTTTCTTAATGTGGAAGTTTAAATTGATTTTAGATATATCTTATTTTCTAATATATGTGCATTTGGTGCTATAATTTCCCTCTAAGTATTGCTCTTCCTGTAACCCACAAATTTTTATAAGTTGTATTTTTATTTTCATTTAGTCCAAAATATTTTACTATCTCTAAGACATTTCTTTGATATGTTATTTATTTATGTATTGTGTAACCTATATTTGTATTTTTTTAAATTGATTTCCAGTTTGATTCCATTTGGTCTGAGAACACATTTTGGATAATTTCCATTATTTAAAATTTTAAAGTGTATATTATGGTCTAGAACATAACCCATTTTGGTGAATGTTCCATGAGCTTGAGAATATGTATATGCTGATATTAGAGTAAATACTCTATAAATATCATTTGGATGCAGTTGATTGTTGGTATTGTATAGTTCAATCCTACCCTTATTGATTTTCTGCCTGTTGGATGTATCAATTACTGAAAAAAGGATGTTGAAGTTGTTCATAGAATTTTTAATGTCTATATTTGCTTGCAATCGTAACACTTTTGCCTTATATATTTTGATGCTCTTTTGTAAGAAGCAAACATTTTAAGTATTATTATGCCATCTTAGAAAAATTGAATGATTTACCATTATGTAATGCCCTCTTATTCCTGGTAATTTTCTTTGTTATTAAGTCTGGATTGTCTGAAATTAACCTAACTATTCCATCTTTCTTTTGATTAGTGTTGTCATTATAGGTCCTTTCACATTCTTTATTTTTAACCTATCTGTACCTCTTTCATTGAAGTGAGTTTCTTATAGACAACATATAGTTGGGCCTTGTGTTTTTATCTACCACAAAAGTCTCTGTCATTTAATTGATGTATTTAGAACATTCACATTTAAAATGACTATTGATACAATTGAATTAATATATGTCATGTTTTGGGGCACCTGGGTGGCTCAGTCGGTTAAACCTCTGACTTCGGCTCAGGTCATGATCTCACAGTTCATAAGTTCAAGCCCCACATCGGGCTCTGTGCTGACAGCTCAGAGCCTGGAGTCCGCTTCAGAGTCTGTGTCCCCCTCTCTCTCTGCCCCTCCCTTGCTAGTACTCTGTCTCTTTCTTTCTCTCAAAAATAAAGACATGCAAAAAATTAAAAAATATATATGCCATATTTTTAACTGTTTTCTATACATCCCAATTGTGCTTTGCTCCTTTTTTAAAATCTCTTTTTCTCATTTCTCTATTTTTAATTGAATATTTCACATGATTCCATTTTCTCTCCTCTGTTAGCAAATAAATTACACTTCTTTTTTCGCTTTTAGTGGTTACCCTACAGTGTATAATATACATATACTTACAGCTCATCTGAGTTTACTTTTCAAATAATATGCCACTTCACAGGTTGTGAAGGTACCATATAAAAGTATTCCCAAGTCCTCCCTTCCATCCCTTGTAACATTGCTGTCATTCATTTTACTTACCCATATGCCATGATCATCTAACGTTGCTACAATTATTATTTTGAACAATTGTTAACACAATTAAGAATAAGACATTTTTTTCAATTACTGTTTTTTCATTTCCAATGCACTGTTTCTTCATGTAGATCTGAGTTTCTGACCTGTATCATTTTCTTTTCCTCTGAAGGACTTCTTTAACAGTTCTTACAGGGCAGGTATACTATTGACAAATTCCCTTAGCTTTTAGTTTTCTGAGAAAGTTCTTGTTTCTCTTTCGCTTTTGAAGGTAAATTTATTGAACACAGCATTTCAAGTTGGTGTTTTTTATTCATTCAACATGGTAAATATTTTATTCTAATCTCTTTCTGCGTGTATGGATTCTGGCTCATGCCACTGTGATTTTTATTACTGTTTATTTAATGGTATTTGCTTTCTTCTGACTTCTTTCAAAATTTTCTCATCTTTGATTTTAGGCCTTGTGAATATGATCTGTCATGTGTGTGTGTGTGTGTGTGTGTGTGTGCGTGTGCGTGTCTTGCTTAGTGTTTTCTAAGTTTCCTGGATCTGTAGTTGTTTTTTGTTATTAATTTCAAAAACCTCAACCATTCCTTCAAGTATTTGTTCTGCTCTTTTGTCTCCTCTCCTTTTAGTATTCCAATTATGTATATGTTACTGATTTATCTTCAATTTTTACTTCAAATTTTACTGATTTATCTTCAAGCTCACTGATTCTTTCCTTGGCTATGTCCAGTCAGGTGAAGCCATAAAGGGTATTCTTCATTTCTGTCACAGTGTTTTTGGTTTTTAATATTCCTTTTTGATTTTTATTTAGTTTCTCTTTACTTACATTACTCATCTTTTTTTTTTTCATGCTGTCCTTCTCCCACTGGACCACTTCACATATTAATCACTGAATCATAGTTGTTTTAAATTCCTTATCTGATATTTCTAAAATTTGTGCTACATTGGAGCCTGGCTCTGATGCTTGCTTTGTTTCTTTAGACTGTTCTTTTTCTTGCCTTTTAGAATGCCTTGCACACACGCACAGTATGGCACATCCCTAGGTCCTCACATTCGGAATCCTACTCACAGTGGCCACCATGACAGCGGCCACAGCTCAGAAAGAACGTGTCTGTGAAAACTACAAACTGCCCAGACTGGTCTTTGAACACACATGGTCAGTGTGAGTGTGCTTCAACTGATACACAAAATTCCATTATTCGCTCAAAACTGGCAACGAAATGTTTGGTGATGAAGGCAGAAATGACTGGCTCAAAGTCTGGGAGAAGAGCAAGGCCTGAGAGGGCTTTCCAGAATAACAATGGGCTCTATGATCCTGACAGTGATGAGAAGGAGCTCTTTAAAGCTAAGCAGTACAATGGCACCACCATGTGCTGGAATGTGAACACTGTTGAGGTCAGAAGAACTGAGAATTTCTACTCCGAATGAGTGAGGACCTACTGGATCATCACTGAACTAAAATACAAACAAGAGAAACACCTCAAGATGTTCAAAGTTTGAAGACTATGTATGCTTAAGGAAGCAATCCCAACTCACTATCTACTGGATCCAAAATACATCAAAAATATTCTGTGTGAGAATGATCTTATCACTATTGATCTGATGCAAAATTCATGCCAGAAAACTCAGAATGAGTTTTCTCATTCTCATCTCATAGCTGACATGGCTTATTATTTTGAAAAAAAATGTTACAAATTAATCTTTGTTCCATTCCAATAGAATGGGCCTGAGGGTAAATGGGCAACAATTGGATCTGGATCCTGGTCAAACTGAAATTTACTATATGGATGAAAAACCACCTGAATTTTCAATGCAAGGACTACAAGCTGGTATTATTGCTGTCACTGTGATTGTGATATTAGCAGTTATTGCTGGACTCGTGCTGGTTATTTTCAGAAAGAACAGAATGGCAAAGTATGAGAAGGCTGAGATAAAGGAGACGGGTGAGATGCACAGGGAACTCAATTCATAATGACTACAATTTGAAGAGTAACTACGAGAAGGTAAATTAGCAAGCAGATTACACGTGTATGAGCACAGGACAAAGAGATCTTTGAGGACTACTGTTTTGTTAGTTGACATCTTCTATTTGTAACGGTATTTATAACAGTAAAACCTGTACTCAAAATACAAGGAGTTTCAAATCGATGTTACCAATCTTAAAAGTATATGACCACAAGTGTCATATATATGCAGATCTGATAGAAAACCCAGAATGGACAGCATAGTTAAAATTATTTATGTCTAACATTGAGGTGTGTTGCCTTAAATTGCTTAAATTGCCTTAAATATGCTTCCACAATACAGTTTGAATGACTCCTCTCATCTGTTTGTGATTGAAAGTTGCCTTTCTATTTACTTTGAGTCTTATAAACTTTTTTTTAATTGTGAAATTAAAACATTTTAAAGCTGAAAAAAAAAGAATGCCTTGCAATTTCTTGTTGAAAGCAGGACATGATACACTGAGTAATGGGAATTGAAATAAACAGGGCTGTTGTGTGAGGTTTTACGTTGATCTAGCAAGTTGGACTGTGCTGAAGGTTTGCTGTAGTTGTAGCTGACAAAGCTTTGATTTTTTCTCGTGTCTTCTAAGTTCCCTTCTTTTTTGGGGGAGAGGTGGTTCTTTAAGTACAATTTCTTAAATCGAGTCTGTGTCTTGCAGCTTTCTCAGTTGTAATCCACTGTTATTATACTGACATCCTGTTGATGTGATGATAAGGTATGGGAAGGGGGAGTGTTCGATAATCTTATATGTCAGGCTTTTACTCCTTTAAGGGTCTTTTAACAGTATATGTCCCTGGGCTGTGACCTTCATAAATGTTCCTTAGCTTCTTTTTTTTCTCCTTTTAGGTGAGGCAGAAAAGCCAGAGGGGCTAAAGTTGGCTTATTATTTCCTTGCCCATGGGTCAAGTATTTTATTTTGTTTCAATTAAGGAGGACAGCCCTTTGTCATGAAGTCTACTCTGGGAGTATTTCAAATGGTTGCTTTTCCCAGGAGCATAATTCAAAATTATTAATTTTTCCTTATCCTACCCAAAAGGTTGTGTCCCCCCCCCCCCAGACCTATACCTAGAAACTGTGGTAGAATTCTGGAAGTAAAACTTCTAAAAGTATGGGGATCCTCTAAGCCTGGGACTATGGCACTTTCTCACTCTTGACCTTGTCCACAGGAGCCTTCAGGAATTCATCAAACTTATCACTTAAATGCTTTTAACTTTTTATGGCTTTAGTGCTTTCTGCTCCATGTCAGCTGATCTTGGCTAAGTTTCTCTGTATTCACCTGTCTCTCCAGATTTGGGGGTGGCAGTTGCCCCATAACCTCAGTTCTCTAATGGGTCTTTTTTTCAACATTATTTTCTTATTTTAAGAATGAGAGTGATGATTTCCTAGATCTTTCCTTGTCAGAACTGAAACCCAAAGTCTGTTACATATCTTTTAATCTTTAAATTTTCTCTCACAGTTTTTCTTCCCTCATAATTTTATTTGTGGAAGATTTGTTGTAGATTTCCACCTTTTAAACTTTGCTGATTGTTTCCCTCTGCGGACTTTTCATACATTCTCCTGGCTCTTATATTTTCTGGAAAGCTAAAGGCTTGATCAGACTCAGCCCAGATTTATGGCATGACTATTCTACAGGAGTGTTGTGTAGTTCCATTAGGAAGCACACAATATCTAGTTGTTTCTCTTTTTGTTACATCAAGAACGGGCAGTGGGTTTGCAGTTATCAGCCTGCTCTACCATTACAAAGCTGCCTATAAGAAATTCACCTAATAGTTTTAATAGCCACTGATGATCATGGCCTAAATCCATTATTTCATTAGGAGTTCGATGGTGATATTCTAATTCTACCATTGCTTCCCTATTTATTCACTAGAATTCTTTTAGAAGGTCTACCCTAATTAACTATTTGGCACCCTTAAATACTATTGATATAAGAAATGTGATATAAATGCTTGATTGTTTCACTTCATTTACCAGTTTTCAGAATAAAGTGTTGGTTCCATAGCATATTCAAAGGTGACTAATGAGAATTTTTGTGTGCAAGTATCATTAAGAACTAATGGATTTTAATATATTTTATGTGTCTCAATCCATTATCATTATTATTCTTTTTGTTGCCAATATTATCCCATTTTTGGCAAGTGCAAACCCCTGCAAATTGCCTCTGGTGTCCATTAGACATGAACCCAGTTGTCTCTAATAACTCCCCTATCCTTCAATATGCCAAGATATTCTAGACACATTTAGTGCATTTCCTGGCCTAGAATTGGTATCAGCCATTTCTCCAAAGATCTCCTCACTCTCCAAGCTCTACACTCCTAATACAAACCACAGTTGGAAATATCAGTGATGATGCACTGAAATTTGCTAATATTTGATACTGTTCTGCTGGTTGTCTGCCCTTAACTATACACAGGATATTTATCAGGATAATAAATATCATTACTGCAGATATTTCTATAAAACAAAGTTAATGACTCAGTCAATAATTTACTTGCTTTAAGTAATATTCCATCTAACACAATTCCAGTGCACCAAAATAATATTTATCTATCTCTGAAAACTAACTTGGTATTTTCCCTTTCTGCCTGCCATTTATTTGGATACCATTGTTTGTATTTCTGTAATATCAGCTCCCAAGCCTTATTTCAGCCTTCATCCCCCATAACTGCACCCTTCCTCCCCCAATCTATTTAGATCTTATTTCCATTTCAATTCCACCTAAATACCCACATCCATACCATTTATATATTTTTTTTAATTTTTTTAATGTTTATTCAATTTTGAGAAAGAGAGACAGAGCATGAGTAGGGGAGGGGCAGAGAGAGAGGGAGACACAGAATCCAAAGCAGGCTGCAGGCTCTAAGCAGTCAGCACAGAGCCCGATGTGGGGCTCAAACTCACGAACCGTGAGATCATGACCTGAGCTGAAGTCAGCCGCTTAACCAACTGAGCCACCCAGGCACCCACATCCATGCCATTTATAAAGGTCAATGAATGCATGGAATTTTCAAACTCAGATGACTTCTATTTAGTAATTTTTTATCCCACTCATATTCTGTTACTGTCCCATGAAGGAAGATGCATGGCACACTCTAAGTGCATACACAGGAATATTCTGTCCCTCCCCCCATGACCCAACAACTCTATTTAACCTCTTGAGCAGTGCTTTTCAAAATTTATTCTGCATAGGAATCCCCTGTGGTCTTGCTAAGATGCAATTCTGATTCAGTAGGTCTGAGGCAGGGGCCAAGATTCTGCATTTCTAACAAGCTCTAAGTGTGCAGATGCCACTGGTCCTAGACCATGCTTTGAGAAGCAAAGCTCTACTGTGTTGGGGTCACATGCTCCTATATGGATAAATTCCAAACACACACCTTCCTCCTTAATGTCACGCTCTGTTCATCTCTACTCTTACAATTGGTGATCTTCCCCCTTACTATGTTTAAAACAAAAGACGGACAACATCAGGTGTGAACGTGGACAACTGACACACTGCTGCCTTTTTGACAATGAGAATCTATTGCATCATGTGGTCGTTTTAAAACGTGCTGCAAATTATTTGGCATTTCCTCTCTTTAAAAAGGTAAGTATAATTCCCCTCTACTTGAACATAGATCAGCTTAGATACTTGCTTCTAAAGAACTTCAGAGGAAGTGATGCCGAGTGACTTCCAAGGCCAGGTCATAAAGGGAAGAGTGATTCTGCTGGCTTCATTTTGGACCATGTGCCATGTGCCAAGTACCCTGAAGCTGCCATGCTAGAAAGATCACACAGAGATGGAGACACCTGGGGAGCTTTAGCTATTCCAGCCCAGTTGTTGAGTCTTCCTATCCCAGGCACCAGATGTGTGAATGAGCAAGTCTTTAGATGATTCAAACCTCAGCCACTGACTACAAATGCATGAGAGACTAAGAGCCAGAAAATCCCTGCTGAACTACAAGCACCTCACAGAGCCATGAGAGACAATCATAAATGATTGGTAATGTTATAAGTCACTGGTGTGAGGTGGCTTGTAATGCAGCAAGAGATAACTGGACACATATCACCTTTGCCCTTTTCCTTGACTGTCAAAAGCTTCAGAGACAAATTTGACCCTCTGTCCTTCAAACTATGTTAGACGTCATGATATCATATTTGCTTCCTCCTCCTAAGTCCTCAGGGTTTTTTTTTTTCCCTTCTGTTTATTAACTTCATTATTCCTGTGTCATTTTTTATAAGCTGCCTCAAAATCAAATTCTTTTAGAAAACAGAGGAGGTATAAATAATGATTTTCTGTTTCTCACCCATTTGCCTCTATGTTCTCGTGTCTCAATTTATTTTCTTTCATTCCTTCATGTTGTCTCAGAAAAAAACAAATGTCCTATTTCTTTTCCCTTCTCCAATATCTTTAATCTCTTGCCACCTGTCTTCTTGCCATCTGATTTTAAATGAGTACAAAGCTCTTCTATCTTGAGAAAACCTTTACTCTTTCACTCCTACCATGTTTATTACTTTTTTCATAGTCAATCTTCTGAAGAATGTTTTACTTCTACTTTATTGAGGCTCAAACTGAGTTTTCGCTTGTATATCAGCATGCAAAATTCGACAACTCCTACAAAGTAAACACGTGAGTAAGGATGGTGCTTTAATCTAATGTGAAAAGAAGTCAATAAAGTGCTATTATTGTTACACATTAAAAAAAAACCAAAACAACATTCCTTCGTCAGCACTCAAAACATCTCTTTAATTATTGCACGTATATCCAGTGGACACTTTTTACCTACCTATCCTTCGGCAATTTGTGGAAGCACATTTTTTAAAAAATACTGTTACCTACATCTCCAACATTCATTCAGACAGAAATAATGCTATATATCTTCCACTATTTCATCTAGTAGTTTGTCTTTGCAAAACAAAAGCCTGGTAATGACAGGAAAAGTACCATTTTTCATTAATATTTAATTGTGTTGTATGTATAATAATGCCTTAAGTCCTCCCTCTTTGACACTGTCCTTGTGCACTCTGAACTAACATCTCCTCATTCTTTACTATGACAACATCTGTCCCCAGCAATGATGAGCACTAATTAAAAGTATCGGTTGGAAACAGGGGCTTGTCACTGACAGTAAAAGGATAGGATCTGAGCCAAACTCACTCTAGGACCAGAAACACATATACAACATCGATGGGAGTGGTGAGGATGAATTTCAACAAGAATGTCAAAAGAATATACTGCATCCAATGGCTGTATCCTATGAAGCTCTGATTTTTAGAAGCTAACTGTTTATTCAAAATTCCATTTCTGTAATTACCAATTCTGTTCTTAAAACCATTCAATGGTTACTTACTTCCCTCAAGATAGAACCCAAACTCTCTGGCCTGGCTTATCTGTCTCATCAGGTCTCGTCTTTGCCTCTTTATCCCTTCCATTCCATTTCTCAACTGACAGACAAGCTTATCTATGTTTCTGCCAAAGTAAGCTATTTGCTCTTCTACAGTTGCGACACATTTCCCTGTATAACCCAACCTGTTCTTTGTCTAGATTTCTATCTCCTATTCTGCTTACCCCAACCTCTGTCTTACTACCACGTGTATGATTATCACCTGCTACCCCTCAATTCTCAACTGGGACATCAACCTTCCAGAAGGCCTATCTGACTGCCAACATTGGGATTTAAGTGGCCTTTCTCAACATTCATATAGCATCCCATAATATCACCATAACCAGTATATTGGACTTACTTTTTCACATGTCTGAAGGAGGGATCATGCTTTTCTTTTCTTTTGGTAGTATATCTTCTGCATCCATGAACCCAACATAACACCTGGGAAATGATACACTTGGAATTAGTTCAATATGCTGAATGAGAATTGCATGTTCATTCCTTTCGATGCTTAAAAACAGCACATTATATGCATTTGAAAGTAAGCTTGATTTCCTAAAGTGGTCAAAAGTTATTTGGATTGAGTAGGGAAATAAAGCAAAAGATCAAGTTTAATAAAAGCATTTTTGAAGGGAAAAAATAAAAATTTTTTCCAAAAATAAAATTTACAAGTTACAACTGCAAAATGAGAGTGATTTTCTTATGCAGCTTTTGAAATGTCACTGAGAATCAGGGTGTGGGAATAATCTGAAGAGAATGAGAATATTACACCTTAAAGAATCTTTTGAATTGGACAATTTTCCTTTGGCTGTATAAAGAGCATTTATGTGCAAAAGTCAGTCTGGTGAGAAAAATCCTGGAACGGAGTTCCAAGCTCTGTCTCCAGTTCTGGCACCAACTGGGCATACGACCTTGGGGAAACTATTCCACCATGCATTGCATTACCCTTGGAAAATGAATCAACCAACTATGTTGCTTATACTAAGCAGTGGTAGGCAGTGTGCTGTGGGTATACTGGGCCCCTGGCACTAAATGCCAGGAGCAACCCTAGGCATTAGGGGTCACAACCAAAATGCCCCCGAGGGGCTGTACTGCCCTCAGCAGAGAGCTACTTTTGTCTTACGATCTTTCCAGGTCCTTTGCTGTGCTATCATCCTACAAAAGAAGCAGGGGCTTCTTAACTTCACTAGTCTTTTACAACCATTACTTTTGTTTCCAAGAGACGTCATAGGAGGCTCAACCATTTGGATTCATTTTATTTTTTTTATCATTTAAAAAAAATTTTTTAAGTTCATTTATTTTGAGAAAGAGAGCGTGTGTGCACATAAGCGTGCAAATGGGGTAGCAGCAGAAAGAGGCAGAGCTAGAATCCCAAGCAGGCTCTACACTGCCAGTACAGAGCCTGACGTGGGGCTCGAACCCATGAACCGTGAGATCATGACCTGAGCTGAAATCAAGACTTGGATGCTTAAGTCAACCACCCAGGCATCCCAGAACTCCTTTTCTTGAATGTGAACCTTTCTCATTATTTGGCCGGCTTAGGATATCTGAAATTTCATCAATACATTCTTAATCTGGGTTTTAAAAAAATGACAGTATAGCACTCTTGCACATACATCAGATCCATAAAAGACCCAAATTAATGTGAGGCTTAGCTGTTATATGGAAATGAGTAGAGAAGAAAGGACTAATCAATAATGAAATATAGTTTAAATTGGGAAGATCTTGATAAAGTTTTGGGAATTAAAATATTACCCTCTAAGGAGGAGAGATAATGGCAGTAAGCACAGTGATCATTTAGTGTACCAGATAAAAATACCTTAATCCACTGAATCCACTGCTAACAGATACAGAAAACTTCAATACCTCTGGCCTTTCCTATGACACGTAATGGAAAATTAATAACAAACATGGAAATAAAGAGAGAGAACAAGTACTAAGGGAGAAAGAAAAAAGAAGCACTAGAACAAGAAGTTGACTGGGGAGGAATTCTTCCTAGGTGTTCACACTATCAGTTTGAAACAAAATGTATCAAAGTCTACAACATAGAACTAAGGTCTTATAGACTGTTTACTGCTTTTTTTTTCTCAAGATGTTCACTAAATATAATACATATTATATTATAAATGTTCACTACATATTTTTGTTGAGTGAATAATGAGAGCCTAAACATTTCTTGATTGTTGTATTTGAATGCACAACAACATGGGATAACCAATCAGCATTACTGACTCATCAGCACAGGTTAATGAGATACAATGGGTCCAATGCCCTTTTCGATGAAATGGGATTTAGGAGGGGGAAAGTTAGGAATAAGTATGCTCTCAGGGAGATAACAAGTTGAAGTGGGAGCTAGAACAAATAAACTGGTTGAAAGCTCCCAAAGGGTAGGTCTCCCCTAACTTTTCCCACATGACAAGTTTGTCAGCAGCCAGACATGTTAATAAACCATTCCTGGCAGTGTCACTTTGTGGTAACCAAGGAGATTTGGGCTGCTCATCAATGTTATCTCCAGAGTTGCAAATTGACAACAGCGATGCATTTTAACAGAAGTGAAAGCCTGTAAATCAATAGACTAAGCATAAACTTTAAAGTTAGGCAGATGAGGGGTTAAATCCACCGGGAGTAGTATACATCACTCTGTTTCTTTCCCCATTTTAAATCCGTCCATCCTCCCCCCTACTTAAGGAGGAGAGGCATTGCATTGGAAGGAGTTAGTCAGATGGATTAGGTAAAACACTCGAGGATACACTTAGTTTGTCTTTATACTTAGTTTTTACCTTGATGAAAAATATATAATACTTACAGTCATCTCAAATAAAAAAAATATAACTCCACTCACATTTTACTTACCTTATGCATATGCAAGTACCATCATGATTTATTTATTATCACATTTTTGACAGCTAGAGTTGTTCTTCCTTTGGGATACTAACTGGTGATGTAGTATGCCATACTATAACCCAGGGAACATGCTATCATTCCACCTTATCTTCAACTGAAGCTACATGACTACTTCAAAATTACAGTTGAATGGCCTTCAGCAAGTTACTTAATCTCCGCAAGCCTCATTTTAAAAGCAGGATTACAACAACATATAGAGCTTAGTAGGTGTGACGTCCTATTCTGAACATTTTATACTGCATTACTTAATCCTCATAACCTTCCTGGGAGGTAAGCACTATTATCATCATCATTTTATAGATGAGGAGACTTGGGGCCCAGAGAGATTACATATGTTGCCCAAGGTTACATGGCTGTTAAATTGGGTAGTTTAGGTTCAACTGCAGACTGTCTTGCTCTGGGGTCCAAATTCTTAGTCACTATGTTTCAGCTGTTTCTTTTGCTCACCTCCAAAATATTCCTCATTGCAATCTTTACAACCAGATCTTACTGTAAATATGCTTGAAAATTTTACATGGTTCCATCCTGCTGTTGGGAAAACAACCAAATATTTATTAGGAACTAAAGGCCCTGAATGACACCTGCATGCTTCTCTAGCCTCACTTACACTGCTCAGTTTACCTGCTAACACTCCCTTGGATGCTTTCTCAGACTTTTTTCATATATATATATGAAATATATTGCATATCATGACATGTATCATATACATATGTCATATATGTGGCATATGATATGATCTACTTCATATACATGAAAAAGTTTAAAATTATATATAATAGTATAATTTCCTTTTATTATATATTGTATAATTATTTCAATAATAATGGGATCATGCCAAACACGTCATTATGTGGCCTGCTTTTTTTACTCAGAAATGTACCAGGATCATCTTTTCAAGCCAATAAATATAATTTTACAACACCATTTTTGCTATACCACAACTTAATTCACCTCAAGTTAGATAATCATAAAGTTTTAATTATGATGAAAAATCCTTCACTGAGATAATCTTTATGGCTAAAAATTTGTGTAATCCTTAATTTTTCTCTCAGGAAATTTTTAAAAAAATTAAATTATTGAGTCAAAGAGCATAAGCATTTTTAATTTCTTTTTTGATGTTCATTTATTTTTTGAGAGAGAGAGAGAGAGAGAGAGTGCAAGTGGGGTAGGAGCAGAAAGAGAGGAAGACACAGAATCCAAAGCAGGCTCCAGGCTCTGCACAGAGCACAGAATCCAACACGGGGCTCAAACCATGAACCATGAGATCATGACATAAGCCAAAGTCAGAAGCTGAATCAACTGAGCCACCCAGGTGTCCTTATATGAATTTTTTAAAAATTTCTTATTTTAATTTAATTTACTTTTTTAATGTTTATTTTTATTTTTGAGAGTGAGAAAGAGAGAGACACAGCGTGAGTGGGGGAGGAGCAGAGAACCAGAGGGAGACAGAGAATCCAAAGCAGGCTCCAGACTCCGAGCTATCAGCACAGAGCCAGATGCCAGGCTTGAATCCACAAACCACGAGATCATGATCTGAACTGAAGTCGGATGCTTACTTAACCAAATGACCCACCCAGGTGCCCCAAGAGCATATGAATTTTTGAGGCATTTAATGCTAATAATATTGCTAACTGCCCTCCAAAAACATCTAATCAGCGTTCACTCACACTGGCAAATATAACAGCATGTGCCTTCCTAGAACCATTACATTTTATTTTGATCAATTTAATAGGCAAAACAAACACCCAGCCAGGATACTATTCCAATTCTCATTTCTTTAAATATTCATGACACTGAACAAGTTTTTATATATGTACTGGATATTTATGCTCTGGATAAAATGCCTATTTATTCATTTTGCCCATTTGTTTTACTTGTTTATAAGACCTCATTTGTTTACTCATCTGATATTTATTCAGCAACTATACCATTTTCTTAACACTGTGCTGTGTGTGAGGATACAATTCAGTTTATGATCAGACTAACTTTTACAATATCCTTGAGGTCAATAAAGCTTTGGCCCCAATCCAGTCCCAAGGCGAAAGCCACATATTTCACATTTTTCATTCAATAGTATTTTTAGCTACTGCTATGGACTGAATGTCCGTGTCCTTCTAAAATTCATATGCTGAAGCTTAATGCCCAAATCAGTGGTCTTCAGGAGGTTGATTAGGTCATAAGGGTGCAATTCATGAATGGAATTTGTCCTCATAAAAGAGACCCCACACTTTGCTAACACTTTCCACCATGTGAGGTTACAGCTAGAAGGCACAGTTTATGAATCAGGAAGTGCACCCTCATCTGGCATCAAAATATGCTAGCACCATGATCTTGGATCTCTCAGCCTCCAGAACTGTGAGAAATAAATATTGTTTATAAGCCACCCAGTCTATGGTATTTTTTATAGGAGCCCAAGTAGACTAAGATGGCTACTAATTCCATTTCAGTTGTTGATTACTGCCTTAAATGTCAATCATTTTTTTATGGCCGTGACTTTGAGGTTGACTGGGTTCAGCAGGATAATTCTACTGCTTTGCTTTGGATACCTCATGAGGATGCCATCAGATGTTGTCCCAAGTTGGAGTCATTTAGTTAGAGTCTGGAATTGGCCCTCTCTTCTTCTCATTGTAGCATCAGATCTCAGAGCCTCTCCTTTCCACATGGTTTCTCCAGGTGGTCTCTTCATGCATCTCTCTGGCATAGTAATTACACTTTTTCCATAGAAGCTCAGTACTCCCCAAAGTACACAAGTGGAAGCTGTCAGACCTTCATAGGCTTAGGTCCAAATGGCAGAGCGAAACTTCTGCTATCTTTTATTAAGAAATCACAGAGTTGAGCCATATTCAAGATGGTGAGAAATAAACTATCTCTCAATGGAGGGATGACAAAGAATATGCTGCCATATTTAGTCCACCACAGATCATAATGGTTTTAACATGACTTGAAAGTATTTATCTAAGTTTGTCACTTGCCTTTTAAATTTGCTTACAATGGGTCTGATGCATAGTTTATTTTAAATTATACACAGTAAAACTTATCAGTATTTTTGTAGATGATTTCAGCTTCTGGCCCATACACAGACTGCTTTTCTCAAATGAAAAACAGGGTTTGTATGGGGTAAATGGGTGGATGGAATGCAAATGACCTTTCATTTTCTTGATAGTATTTTTGTATTTTTTAAAGGCAATAAATGTGTATGATTTGTATGTTTCTATTACAAAAACAGAACAGAAAAAAAGACAAGTATAGACAGGAGGAAGAGATGAAAAAGTAGAAGACGTGGAGGAGGAAGAAATATGACAAAGAAATGCCACACCAAAGTTTTAAAATACTTACTCAGAGGGGCACCTGAGCAGCTTAGTCAGTTGGGCATCTGACTTTGGGTCAGGTCATAATCTTGTGGTCCGTAGGTTCGAGCCCCATGTCAGGCTCTGTGCTGAGAGCTCAGAGCCTGGAGCCTGCTTTGGATTCTGTGTCTCCCTTTCTCTCTGGCCCTCCCCCCACTCATGCTCTGTCTCTCTCTCTCTCTCTCTCAAAAATAAACATTAAGAAATTTTTTTAATATTTACTCAGAAAATTTTGCAGTTTCATTCTATTAACTTCTAAATTTTTAATTCATTTAGAATTTATTTTTAAGATTTGAATTAGGAACTAACTTTAATAATTTTTATACATGGTTAACTGGTAAGATAAGTTTAGTTATTTATTTTATTATTCAACAAATTTTATTAAGCATCTACTATGTCCTAAGCACTCTGGGTATAGTAGTGAAAGAATCTGATTGAGTCACTACCATCATGCATCTTACAATAACCCAATGGGGAAAAATAAGTAAATAAGCAATGGATGTGTAATCACAATTTTGACATGTGCCATTAAAGGGAGAAGAATGGGGAAAAAGAGGTAAATAGTAGAGTGGAAGAGAAACCTAGAACAAAACAGGGCATCATCATGAGGTGGGAGTAGAGAAGACTGACGGACCAGAGAGAGTGAAATTAATCAACAGATGAGAGTGGGGAAAATGGAAAGTGATCTGGATAATTTCTGAGGATGGAAGGTTGAGAACTGAGGGAAGTATATATTATCCATAGATTGAACTGGATTCAAATAAAGGGATCAAAACATGAAAGACAATTCAAAGGAAACAACTGCTTAGGATGAAAGCTAGGATTCACTTCAAAATGACATTATGCAGAATTGCCAAATGCGATGCAAAGTCAAAAGCAAATGATTTCAAAGTCATATCCTTTCTCTGGTATTTGTACATCACCTTACATTGTATCAGTTAAAATACACATGTGGTGTATCATTTACAAATATCTTCTGTTCAGTAGGTTGCCTTTTGTTTTGTTGATGGTTTCCTTCATTGCGTAAAAGCTTTTTATTCTGATGTACTCCCAATAGCTTATGCTTTTGTTTTCCTTACCTTATGAATATCTAGGAAAATGTTGCTACAGCCAATGTCAAAGAAATTACTGCCCGTGTTCTCCTCAAGATTTTTATGGTTTCAGGTCTCACATTTAGATCTTTAATCTGTTTTGAGTTTATTTTTGGATATGGTGTTAGAAAAGAATGAGATCTTATCATTTGTGACAAAATGGATGGACCTACGGGTATTATGCTAAGAGATATAAATCATACTGAGACAGACAAATACCATATGATTTCATTCATATGTGGAATCTAAAAAGCAAAATGGTATTGAGGAAGGCACTTGTTGGGATGAGCACTGGGTGTTGTATACAAGCGATGAACCACAGGAATCTACCCCCAAAACCAAGAGCACACTGTAAGCACTGTATGTTAGCCAATTTGACAATAAATTACATTAAAAAAATAAAAAGCAAAACAAATGAATAAACAAACAAAAAGCAGAATCAGTCCTGATGGTTGCCAGAAGGAAGGGTAGGGTGATGGGCAAAATGGGTGAAGGAGACTGGGAGATACAGACTTCCAGGTACGGAATGAAAAAGTCATGGAAATAAAAGGCACAGCATGGGGAATATAGTCAGTGACACTGTAATAGTGTTGTATGGTGACAAACGGTAGCTACATTTGTGATGAGCATAACATACAGAGTTGTGAAATCACTACGTCATACACTTGAAACTAATGTAACATTGTGTGCCAACTCACATAAAATAATTAAAAATGAAGAAAAAATAAAACTATTGCATAACAAAATGGTACATTAAAAAAATATATATGTATGGAGTTTGTTGAAGAAACACTATCCAAACATAAGGTATTGTTGCTGTTATAAACTGGAGTTCAGTTTATGAATTGATGGTCTCAAAATAACATATATAGTACTAGGATACTAACTATAGATTACTCTGTTCCTTGACCCTTCCTGGGATGTTAATATAATTAAGTTCTGAGACTTAACCTTCCTTTCATGTCAGAGTGTGCTAAAATCTATGGGACAGTTTTTCTTCTGGAAACTTCTATTTGCTGATGATTAAGTACACAATGTTACAATCATTTATATAGACAGATGAGCAGAATACACAAGGAGACAGCAAAATCCAAACTGTATCTGGGTCATTCATTCTATAACACTGTCTCAGGTAATTATTTTGCTTTTGCATGAAGCATTTAGAACTTAGAAAATAACTAGGTTTGGTCACTGCTGTAGTAAGAACTTCAAATTGCTTCAATATCTACCATTTTTAAGCTCAAGAATTCTATCATAAAAATATATTTACTTGTCTTTTCTCATTTTTCTTACACTGTAGGCACTTCTAAAACAGGAAGAAAAAAATATATTTGACCTTGAAATCAAGTGTTAGAAAAATAACCTGTCTAAATAATACCTTTTCATCTAAAATATTATATTAAAGGTTGTGCAATGGCACTACTATAATCAAAAATCTGCCATCATTTTTTTAAGCTTCTAGTTTCACAGGCTTGTAACTTCTTTAAAAGTCACCCAAGGATCTTCAACTTCATTTCAGTTCAGAAAAGCATGCACACATATACACCCCACACATACACACTCCCCACACACAATTGGCTATCTGTTCAATTTTCTTTTTTCACACGATTTTTTCCCAACCATTAAGTGCTTAATTTTGATGATATTCAACTTTTCTATCTTTTTTTTTCTTTTCTGGATCATGCTTTTGTGTCATATCTAGAAACTTTAAAGTACAAAGTATGGGTTGAAGTTAACTCACCTATTCATTCACTCATTCATTCATTTATTCATTTAACATATGGATGACAATAGTTCCAAGACCATTTAATGAAAAGTAGTCCATTACTATTGGATCTCTGGTAAATACCTGGTCTGACTCAACTCAAGCCCAAAGTGGCTCCAAACTGGCCAACTAACAACACAGGGACCAAACCCTGCCCACAATACATAGAGAAAGATATGACTGGACTGAAGGCAAAAGAAGGTCAGCCATTTAATTATCTTTTGTCTGATTTCTCCATTTAATTGTCTTTGTACCTTTAAAAACAAATCAATTGACTGTGTATGTACAGGTCTGTTTCACTACCCTCTACTTCATTTCACTGATATCTCTGTCTTTCTTTTCACCACTACCATTATAGTATAGTATGTTACTGTAGTTTGATAATAAGTTTTGAAACCAGAGAGTCTGCATCCTCCAAATTTGTTCTTTTTCACAGTTGCTGAACCCTAGTTCCTTTGTCTTTTTACATAATTTTTAGAATCAGTTTACCAATATACATGGAAATACTTATGCAAATTTGATTGGGATTACATCAATACTGTAGATTGGGATAATGTTTATAATATTGAGTGTTTCCCTAGATGTATATATGGCTATATCAGAGTTTGTATATTCACTAGTTGAAGGATATTTGAGTTATTTTCTTTTATGAATAAAGCTGCAATAAAGCTTTGCATACAGGATTTTATTTTTACTTTCCCGCACAGCCAGTAGACTTTTTGATATAAGACGTATGTCCTTTTTTTTTTAATATGAAATTTATTGTCAAATTGGTTTCCATACAACACCCAGTGCTGATCCCAACAGGTGCCCTCCTCAATGCCCATCACCCACTTTCCCCTCCCTCCCACCCCCCATCAACCCTCAGTTTATTTTCAGTTTTTAAGAGTCTCTTATGGTTTGCCTCCCTCCCTATCTTTTCCCCCCCCTTCAAGAGATATGTCCTTTATTTCTGTTAGATTTCCTTCTGTTATTTCTTTGATCTGTCATTTCCACTCTAACTTTCCACTGTTCTTTTCATAATGACTAGTAGTGTGTTGGAACTCCTAGATTAACTTCTAGTTTTCTTTTCTTTCCCATTGTTAATCTCTTTATCTTTGTCATTTACTTTCAGAAAAATTGACTTAGCTTTATTTTTCAACCTTTCCATTAAAACATATACATTTTAGGACTTCTGGGGAAGATGGCAGAGTAGGAAGATCCTAAGCTCATCTTGTCCCATAGATACAACTAAACAACACCCACATCAGTGTAAATAAGTCAGAAAACAAGCTGAAGACTGGCAGAATAGAATAGATTCTCCACAACAAAATGTAGAGAAGAGGCCACATCAAAGAAAGTAGGAAGGGCAGAGATACACATTCAGGAGCTAAAAGGAGCTATGTGACTGTCCACAGGATGTAGGGTCATTGCAGGCACAGAGAGGGGAGAGAGACACTCACACCAAGCACACCAGGCACAGAGAACCTGCACAGGGGAGACAAATCTTCATAACATTTGGCTTTGAAACCATACGGCCTAATTTTGTGAGTTCTGACAATCAGCAAGGCTTAACAACTGGAACTTTAAATATCAGTTAGCTTGGCTATCTAGAGGTTGGAGATCAATAGGAATCTGAGTTACTGCCCTTAAAGAGACAGCACAATAAACAGCCCCACCAAGATACAGCATAGTATCAGCCATCTGACAAATGCCAGGGGTGTACGGGAAGAAGATTTATTTACTAACCTCAGAGTACATGTTGGAGGGGCATGCCTCTTTAGGATTCTTCTCCAGGAACAAAGGAGCTGGCCAGTTCCATTTGCCTCCCCCAGTTCCATTTGCCTCAGCCTAGACACAGGGACACCTGCAGGAACAAGCGCAATACCAATACTATCCACCTAATTTGTTAACGGTGCATCCCATCCACTCCAACATGGGAAACCTCACTCAGGGGGACTGTAAGACCCCTCCCACAGCAGACCATCGTGGACCTTGCAGGTATCCCACAACTGGTCTCTGCATTCTACTGGGGACTCACCCCCTAAATTCTTGTAGCAAGAGTTTTCTAAAGAAGCTCCGATCTCCTCCCACAACAGACATGCATAAACCTTATTAGCACACATGCTCCACCTCTATACTCTCCAGTGGACCTGCCTGCTCTAATACATCCTTGGCCAAAGCCTATCCAAATTGGTGTCACAAGCCTGGCAGAGCGCAAGTATCTCCAAAAGGGCCAGCACCACTCTGAAGACACTTCTGCTCTGGGGTGAGGGGAGGATAACCACACACACACCAGTCCAACAGTGGCCCCAGCAGTGGTCTGGGGGAAGACATCTGGTCTGGTCTGACTGTAGGCCCTGCCCACCAATGAAAGCTTCTCACAGCATAACACAGGGAAAGTGTTCTGTAGTCCAGTATTATTGGATCTCTGGTAAACACCTGGTCTGACTCAACTCAAGCCCAAAGTGGCTCCAAACTGGCCAACTAACAACACAGGGACCAAACCCTGCCCACAATACACAGAGAAAGTTATTGCAGATGACTGGATTGAAGGCAAAAGCAGGTCAGCCAAAACATCAGAGTGCAGACATCACAAATAGAGGACATCCCTGAAGAACCAGGGTCTGTTGAACAGAAGACTGCAGAGTAATACAGGACCTCTTCTTCATAATGCCACTACTTGCAAGAGGAGGAGATGTATCTGACTTTCCTAACACATAGAAACAGGCACAGAGGGTTAGATAAAATAAGGAAACAGGAATATGTCTCAAATCAAAGAACAGGAGAAAATCACAACAAGAGAGCTAAATGAAATGGAGAAGTGTAATATGCCTGATATATAATTTAAAGTAATGGTTATAAAGAGACTCACTGGACTGGAGAAGAGTGGAAGACTTCAGTGAGACCTTCAAAAAGTGATACAAAACAAAAAATAGCCAATCATATGTAAATAACTCAAATTAAAGATACAATAGATGGAATAAATAGTAGA
Organism: Panthera pardus; assembly: GCF_024362965.1. Classification (NCBI taxonomy): domain Eukaryota; kingdom Metazoa; phylum Chordata; class Mammalia; order Carnivora; family Felidae; genus Panthera; species Panthera pardus. The sequence continues at coordinate 43,188,428 of NW_026526810.1, forward strand.
CTAAAGAAGCAGAAGAACAGATACAAGACCTTGAGGACAAAGTAATGAAAACCATCAAACTGAACAGGAGAGAGAAACAAATAAAATAAAAATGAAATTAGACTGAGGGAACTCAATGCCAACATCAAGCACAATAACACTTGCATTATAGGGTTTCCAGGAGAAGACACAGAAAAGGGGTAAGAAAATTTATTTGAAGAAATAATAGCTGCAAACTTCCTGAATCTGGGGAGAGAAACAGAAATCCAGATCCAGGAGGCACAGACAGCCTCCAACAAAATCAACCCAAGGAGGTTCACACCAAGTCACAAAGTAATTAAAATGGCAAAAAGTAGTGATAAAGAGAATTTTAAAAGCAGCAAGAGAAAACAGTTACATACAAGGGAAACCCCATAAGGTCATCAGCTGATTTTTCACTGGAAACTTTGCAGGCCAGAAAAGAATGGCTTGACATATTCAAAGCACTAGGAAAAAAAGAAAGAAAACACACACACACACACACACACACACACACGCGCGCGTGCACACACACACACACACACACACACACTCATACACACACATACACAAAACACCTGCAATCAAGAATAAGAATACTCTAGGGGCGCCTGGGTGGCACAGTCGGTTAAGCGTCCGACTTCAGCCAGGTCACGATCTCGCGGTCCGTGAGTTTGAGCCCCGCGTCAGGCTCTGGGCTGATGGCTCGGAGCCTGGAGCCTGTTTCCGATTCTGTGTCTCCCTCTCTCTCTGCCCCTCCCCCGTTCATGCTCTGTCTCTCTCTGTCCCAAAAATAAATTAAAAAACGTTGAAAAAAAAAATTAAAAAAAAAAAAAAAAAAAAAAAGAATAAGAATACTCTATCTAACAAGGCTATCATTCACATAGAAGGACAAAGAGTTTCCCAGACAAACAAAAGTTAAAGGATTTCATTACCACTAGACCAGCCCTATGAGAAATATTAAAAGGGACTCTGAGTAGAAAGGAGAGATGGTAAGTAGGAATAAGAAAAGTTGGAAGCACAAACACAATAAAATTAAGTGTATATGTAAAAATAAGTCTAGGGATTCACAAAATAAAAGGATGTAAATAAAGTATGACACCATATACCTAAACACTAGAGGGAGAGGAGAATGGAATGGGAGAAGATATTTTCAAATGACATATCCAATAAAGGGTTAGTATCCAAGATATATAAAAAACTTACACAACTCAACACCAAAATAATAATAATAATAATCCAATTAAAAATGGGCAGAAGACATGAACAGACATTTCTCCAAAGACAATCAGATGGCCAACAGACACATGAAAAGATGCTCAACATCACTCATCATCAGGGAAATGCAAACCAAAACCACAATGAGACATAACATCACACTTGTTAAAATGGCTAGATTAAGAACACTCTTGTGTTCCAAAAAGTGTTGGAAAGGATGTGGAGAAAAAAGAACCCTTGTGCACTGTTAGTAAATGCAAAATGGTATAGCCATTGTACAAAACAGTATGGAGGTAACTGAAAAAAATAAAAATAGAACTACTCTATGATCTAGTAATTCCACTACTGCGTATTTACCCAAAGATGACAAAAACACTAATTCAAAAAGATATATCCACCCATATGTGTATTGTAGCATTATTTATCATAGCCAAATTGTAGAAACAGTCTCTGCCCATTGATAGATGACTGAATATAGATGTTTAGATATATAGATATAGATATAGATATAGATATAGATATAGATATAGACATAGACATAGACATAGATAGCATTACTTAGACATAAAATCTGGGGCACCTGGATGGCTCAGTCAGTTGAGCGTCTGATTCTTGATTTCGGCTCAGGTCATGATCTCACAGTTTGTCTGTTTAAGCCCTACATCGAACTCTGCACTGACAGCATGGAGCCTGCTTGGGAGTCTCTCTCTCTGCCCCTCCCCAGCTCCCTTGCTCTCTCTCTCCAAACTAAATAAACATTAAAAAATAAAATAAAATCTTAAAAAAAGAATGAAATTTGCAAAACATGAGTGAAACAAGCCAGTCAGAAAGACAAACAAGCATATGATTTCACTCATAGGTGGAATTTACAAAACAAAACAAACAAACAAAAGAGATAAACCATGAAACAGACTCTTAACTATAGACAGCAAACTGATGGTAGCCAGAGGGGAGGTGAATGGAGAGATGGGTAAAATAGGTGATGAGGGTTAAGAATACACTTAAGGAGATGAGTAGTGAGTACTGTATAGGACTGCTGAATCACTATATTGCACACCTGAAACTAATATAACATTATATGCTAACTATACTGGAATTAATATGCATACTTTTAGTACAGTTTTAATTTAAAAGAACGTTTTCATTCTCTGTTTCTTTTTTTAAATATAGACTCTTAGTCTTCCTTAATGGATTAAGTTCTTCCTATCTCTGAGAATTGATATTTTATTCTGTTCCCTGAATTGTCTCTACTTCTTCCTTTTCCCTTTTCTAATCGGTATGTTTTAATCTCTTTCATGTTGGAGGTTTTCTACAAAACTCTGGTAATCCTTTATTTTTCATTAAAAAATGAAAGATACTAAAATCTAAGTGGACAATCTTTGTGTAAGGGTTGGATTTGTCAGTAGTGGCATTCACAGTCAGATGAGTACTCACCGATTTACTTGAGAAACTTGCAAATGTCATTTTCTTGAGGTCTTTTTTAGAATCACTCAATTTTATTTTATTTAAATTTTATTTTTTTAATTTACATCCAAATTAGTTAGCATATAGTGAAACAATGATTTCAGGAACAGATTCCCTAATGCCCCTTACCCATTTAGCCCATTCCCCCTTCTACAACCCCTCTAGTAACCCTCTGTTTGTTCTCCATATTTAAGAGTCTCTTATGTTTTATCCCTCCTCCTTGTTTTTATTTTATTTTTGCTTCCCTTCCCTTATGTTCATCTGTTCTGTGTCTTAAAGTCCTCATATGAGTGAAGTCATATGACATTTGTCTTTCTCTGACTAATTTCACTTAGCATAATATCCTCTAGTTCCATCCACATTGCAAATGGCAAGATTTCATTCTTTTTGATTGCCAAGTAATACTCCATTGTATATATGTACCACATCTTCTTTATCCATTCATCCATCAATGGACATCTGGGCTCTTTCCATACTTTGGCTATTGTTGATAGTGCTGCTATAAACATTGGGGTGCATATGTCCCTTTGAAACAGCATACCTGTATCCCTTGGATAAATGCCTAGTAGTGTAATTGCTGGGTCATAGAGTAGGTCTATTGTAATTTTTTGAGGAACCTCCATACTGTTTTCCAGAGTGGCTGTACCAGCTTGCATTCCCACCAGCAGTGCACAAAAGATCCTCTTTCTCTGCATCTTCACCAACATCTGTTGTTGCCTGAATTGTTAATGTTAGCCATTCTCACAGGTGTGAGGTGGTATCTCACTGTGGTTTTGATTTTTATTTCCATGATGATGAGCGACATTGAGCATTTTTTCATGTGTTGGTTGGCCATGTGGATGTCTTCTTTGGAAAAGTGTCTATTCATGTCTTTTGCCCATTTCTTCACTGGAATATTTGGTTTTTGGGTGTTGAGTTTGATAAGTTTTTTATAGATTTTGGACATTCAATTTTATTTTGAGAAATGTTTCTAGTGTCCTGCATGAGGTTATATACCTAGCTGTCATTATTCGTACAGCTGATGGCATTGAAGCACTGGGATCTTGTTCACTAAGTAGATTTTGTCCCAAGCCCCTCATTTTTCAGTACTCACCATTAGTTAGGCAAAGTCTGGAGTCAATCCTTGGGTAGGATTGTTCAGAAAGGTAAACAAGCTTAATAAGCATTTTATCATGGATAGAAACAGAACCCTGGGAGAGCATTAGGAGTGGATGAAAATAATTACCTCTTCCTGAGGGCTCAGATAAGGACACAAAGAGGAATCATCACTAAAACTGGATTTCAAAGTAAGAAGAGGCAAATTGATTGAAATGTGTGGGAGGCACAGATGGCACAGAAAAAAGCATTTGCAGGAAGAAGTGTCTGTACAATATCAACGAAGTTTGGAAGAACATGGTCCATTTTGTAGCAGTTAGGGGTTCATTGCTATAATGTTGGATCAGGGCAGAGAGCAAGCATGAAAAGCTCGTTTAAAAAGAAAGGCCAGAAGGCCATTGCTAACTCCCTGAAATCCTGGAATAAGACCCTCACCTCCAGGTTGGCTACTCTCCCTGAGAATCCACCTGCTATCTACCTGGGTAATTGACTACAAGCTCAATGTGACAAAGGCTGGCTTGGTACAGGACTTTGAGAAGAAGTTTAATGTCCTGAAGGTTCCTGTGCCATAGGATAAATATACTGTCCAGGTGGATGCTGAAGAAAAAGAAGATGTGAAAAGTTGTGCTGAGTTTTTGTCTCTCTCAAAGGCCAGGATTGCAGAATATGAAAAAGAGCTGGAGAAGATGAAGAACATAATTCCATTTGATCAGATGAGCATTGAGGACCTGAATGAAGTCTTCCCAGAAACCAAAGTAGACAAAAAGAAGTATCCCTACTGGCCTCACAAGCCACTCAAAAATTTATAAACTTGAATTGGGGAGAAATCTCTGGCCCTTGTATTATAAATTCTGGACATTAAAAATAATGATATGGTAAAAACAAAAACAAAAACAAAAACAACGCCTCACCATCATAAGGGTCGGTTGTACAAACACACTCCAGGGTAACGCTTTTTCACAGAAAGAACAAATGTCATCTGTACGAAAAGGCAATGGGTTTCAACACAAACTTAATACTTTCAGATCACTACAGTGATAGTAATCATCTACTTTCAGCAAGAGGGACTCCTTTTAAATAAGGAAAAAGACTCACGTTAATTAGCAAATGTAGCCACTGGATCAATCAATCTGCAGCACCAAAATGACAAAGTCTAGTGCCTATGGACACTGGGGACAGAGGGATCTGCCACCCTCAGCACACGGCTGAGAGACCCAGGTTTCTGGCCTGGACCTTGACAAGGCCTGTGTGTCCAGAGGGAAGAGCTTATCAAGGAAAAAAAAAACTGTCTAATCAAACTCTTTAAAGGACAACCTGAAAAGCAGTACAGAAAGTATAGAAGATTTCCCGTACCATGCATGTGCAGAGAAGCCCTGCTAAAGCTCATGTTCTCCCTCTAAAACCAACATGGGGGGACATGCTGTGGCGTCTATGAGATCAATAGTGGCACGCTGCTCTGCCAGGATTTTGATTCACTACCTGGGCAGAATTTCATATAAACGTAATCTAGTTTACCTAACCTACTGTACATAGATAAACTCATTAAACAATTAGTCCTTGAACTATTGAAGGTGGGCAGGTTTGCACTGGAAGAAGCAGGTGTTGTTCCTCCTCTGGGAACACATGCCTCCAGGTTCTGCTACTGAGAACTGCGTTCAGGGGACTCTACCATTGTCACCGCATCCAACAGCGCTGGGAGAAACAGCTGAAAAATATTTTTCTTTCTCCTTTTTTTTTTTTTTTTTTTTAGTATATAGAGCCCCTTATCTTTTTTTTAAAATTTATTTATTTATTTTGAGAGAGAGAGAAAGAGAGCAAGTGGGGGAGGAACAGAGAGATAGGGACACAGGGAATCCCAAGCAGGCTCTGCGCTGTCAGCACAGAGCCTGATTTGAGGCTCAGTCTCATGAACTGAACCAACTATGAGACCATGACCTGAGCCAAAATCAAGAGTCAGACACTTAATTGACTGAGCCACCCAGAGGCCCCTAAGCCCTTTATCTTTTAAATGTTAAATTTAAATGTTTGTTTGCTTCACTTAATCTGTACTAGTCAATTATTTCAATTCTATCACTTGCTACTTGTATCTAATGACATATCATTTAGCAACTTTGGTCCTCAATGTTCTCATCTATAAAAGAGAGGTAGTATCTGCCTGCATCAGTCAGGGTTTTTAGTTTGTGTGCAAGAGGAAGCAATTAACTGGTAATCTAAGCAGAAAAGGATTTTGTAAAAGGATGCTAGATCTGTCTCAGAAAATGGAAAACTAAGTTTAGATATTATGGAGTCATGACAAAATCCAAAATCAGACCACAGCACTTTACTATGGAGGCACCACTGCCACCAGCACCTGGCACAGACCTTGGTCCCTCTGCTTCCGGCCACTGGATGCTGCTGCTGGAAACAAGGCACTGCTGCCTCTGGAAACCAGATGTGGCTGTGGTGTTGCCACCTCCCTCCATCAGGATGTATTTTGACAGGTGCTATGTAACAAATCATCACAAAACTTGGTGGCTTAAGAACAATAAGCATTTATTGTGCCTGAGGACCTGTGAGTCAGGATTCAAGAGTGGCTCAACTGTATGGGTCTGCTGCAGGGTGTCTCACGAGGGTGCAGTTAAGATGTCAGCTGGGACTGGAGGATCCATCTCTAAAATGGCATCCTCAAATGAGGTGGCTTCATCTCTTCAAGGGCTATTGGCAGAAGACCTCAGCTCCTAATCACGTGGACCTTTCCATAGAGTTGCTTGAATATCCTAACAATATGTTAGCTGAGAAAGTGATCCAAGGGACAGTGAGAATAAGGGGAAAATTATGTCATTTTATGATGTACATTTGATATTTACTCTCCATCATTCCTACCACATTCTACTGTTACAAGCCTCACTAAATACAGCCCAGACTCCAGGGGAGGGTAATTAGGATCTACCAAAGGGGGGCGGGGGGGGGGGGGAGAATCATAGAAGTTTTGGACATACATTAAAACCACCACAAGGTATTTCACAGAACTGGCCAAACCATTTCCCTCCTACATTCTTTCTATTCATATTTATATTATAATATGTCAGAGAATGTATTCTGATTTGAAGTTAAATTACCACACACCCTCCAGGGCTATTTATTTTATCTAGTAAAAATCTTTCAGTACTTAAAAAGGAGAGAGCATTGCGCTGGATGGCATCTTATCACCAAAGAAACACATTTCAACTGTAAATGAAATATTTGTCCTTTTATTCAAACACCTGAATCCTACAGTATAAATATTAATAGACATCAGTGCCTGGGTATCCTTATTGATGCGGTGGAAGGAAAGGGAATTTTGTAATTTAAGGCGCTTTGCTGAGAGCACAAAAAAATTCTAGTGACACAAGTTATAAATGTTTTTGGTGGTCAAACAGGTAATAAGATGGTGAAGACTATATGGAGTGGTAAGAACTGTGACATTCAAATTCAATTAAAAACAAACACACAAACAAAACAGCAGCAATACAGGCTAGCCAAAAGAAACACCTCAAGCCCTTGGTTTGGCTTTCTTCAGCTGCCAGCTTGCTCTTCCTGCAGAGTCTAGAAGGTCTGACTTTCTTTGGAAATTCGGCTTCTGAATTCATTAGTTTTACTTCTTCATTTTATAGACAGAAACCTGAGGAAGGGTACTTTTACTTTTAGGACCCCTTTCTCCATGAAGACTATTAAAAATTATATTTTACAAGGTCAAATAAAAACAATAAACTAAGGTAAGGAGAGACTTCATCCAAAATGACTTTATAAGGGACAAATGCAATAGGGAGAAAGCTTTAATCCTTAGATTGGCAAACCTTTCAAAAGTGAGGTGAAAAATGTGTTTTCGGTTCTAGGGAGGGACAAACAATTCTGGAAAGAACAGGAAGTGGAGAAGTGGGATTAGCCAGAGTGGCATGATCTTACAGTGGAGAAGAGAAAGTTTTATCCAGAAATCAGCATCTTTTCATCTGGTAAGGAGGGGTTTATGCCGGTTCAGCCTGAGAGGAGGTCAAAGTTTAGGGCCTGGGAGAAAAAGAGAAGCCTAACCAAAGTTTGGTCACGTTGAGGTGGCAGGTAGTTTGTCTAGATTGGTTAGTGAGCACATACAGTTCACGGAATCACTTACAATGCATAGAATGGGAATTTGGAGGACCTGTGTCCAGCCTCGTCTTAGATAAACAAGGTAAGTCTTATCAGTAAGGCAAGTCTTAAAAGTCATTGGGGAAGGAAGATTCATTCCAATAAACCATTTCCCATTTTCTGGAAAACAAAGAAGTGGGAAGAGCACTTTTACTGTTTTCTAGTATTACAGATTTTGGAAAGTCCAACACTGCCAATGACTGTATTGGCATAAAAGCCAATAAATTAGTATTATTAAAACTTTCTTCAACTTAATTTTTTTTCCTTCCCTCCTCCCCATTTTCATAGGTCTTAAAAATATCAAAGGTCCTGATCTGAGACATAGCATGGTTGAGGGCCTTTATGACCACCAAGCAAGTTATGGCACAGCTGATCAGAGGAACCACACCTGCACGTGTGTGAAGACTGAAGAAGAAGGCTCTGTTCAAGAAATGAAATGAAGACTTGTGGATGGTTGATAGGGATGGAGGTATTAACTCTGAAGTAAAATTCTGCAGACTTAGAAGGGAAGGATAGGTGAGAAAAGTTCATTAAAGAAGTGGGGGCTGATACAGAGAAAGACAGATATCATATGTTTTCACTCTTATATGGATCCTGAGAAACTTAACAGAAACCCATGGGGGAGGGGAAGGAAAAAAAAAAGAGGTTAGAGTGGAAGAGAGCCAAAGCATAAGAGACTCTTAAAAACTGAGAACAAACTGAGGGTTGATGGGGGGTGGGAGGGAGGGGTGGGGAGGTGATGGGTATTGAAGAGGGCATCTTTTGGGATGAGCACTGGGTGTTGTATGGAAACCAATTTGACAATAAATTTCAAAAACAAAATAAAAAAATAAAAATGTATTCTTGGATTCAAAAAAAAAGTGGGGGCTGGGGGTGCCTTACCAGTCAACTGCCACATGCATATCATCATGCCATAATATTGATTTATTTATTTTAAGCAATTTTTAAATTAAAAAAATTAATTAGAGTATAATTGCCATACTAATATCTTACTAGTTTCAGGTGTATATCATAGTGATCTAATATTTTTATACATTGCAAATTATCCCCCCAAGTCTAATCACCAACTGCACCATACAGTTATTACAATATTATTGACTATATTCCCTATGCTGCACATGAAATCCCCATGACTCACTTAATCTATAACTGGAAGTTTGTACCTCTTAATTTCCTTCACCTATTTCACCCAACACCCAATCCCTCCCTGCTCTGGTAACCAGCAGTTTCCTATATCTGTGAATCTGCTTCTGTTTTGTTTTGTTCATTTGTTTTTTAGATTTCACACGTAAGTGAAATCATACACTATTTGTCTTTCTGACTTATTTTACTAATTATGTATGTACTATACCACTTTTACTGTCCCCACCCACTGTCCCTATCTACTGTCCTCACCTTTACAGTCAAGCAGGGGAGCCCAATGCAACAAATAATTAATTGCAGTAAGTTGTGACCAGTGTTATGACACAGGAAGTGAGGTATCTTGGGAACAAACAGCAGAACAGCTAACTTGCAAGCGGGGGAAGTGACAATTCTGATGAACTAAGACTGGGAACTAACAAGGCACAGAGGATGATGAAGGTGGGAAGACTGTCCTAGTTAGAGGGGCTTCATGCAGTAAAGTCCAGCATATGTGAAGTCTTCCCTGAGGGGAGACCTAAAAGTTGTGATCTGACACAGACCTGACCATCCCTGAAAAGGGAGTGTGGTTAAAATCTCTCCCCACCAGTTTCCAGGAGCCTTAGAATCCAGGACTAAGCAAGGGCACCTGGGTGGCTCAGTTGGAAAGCTTCAGAATTTCCCTCAGGTCATGAGCTCAGATCTTGAGCTCAGGTCATGATCTAGGGGTTAGTGGGAGTTAGTGGGTTCCAGCCTCACCCTGGGCTCTGCTGAGAGCTCTGAGCCTGGAGCCTCCTTGGGATTCTGTGTCTCCCTCTCTGTCTCTCCCGCTCGCACTCTGTCTCTGTTTCTCTATCAAAAACAAATATTAAAAAAAAAAAAAAAATCCAGGACTAAGTTGCCCAATGGATTTTGTAAGTAAAGTAAAATAGCTGAGAAACCTCAGAAAAACAAAACGTCCCTCCCATTTTTCTAAAACATCCAGTCAGTTGTGGTACTTGGTCCACTATCTCATAGCGGGTTAGAATGCTGGTTTCAGTCTTGACTGCTGGTTTTCAATGAAAAACTGAATTTCTCACCCATTCTCTAAACCTAGATTCACTCTCCCTGGAAGGGAGGATGCAGTATTTTAATTTTTTTTTATTACATATATTTATTTTTGAGGGATAGAGTGAGACAGAGCGCGAGCAGGGGAGGGTTAGAGAGAGAAGGAGACACAGAATCCCAAGCAGGCTCCAGGCTCCGGACTCCGGGCTCTGAGCAAGCTTTCAGCGCAGAGTCCCACGCGGGGCTCAAACTCACTAACGGTGAGACCATGACCTGAGCCGAAGTCAGATACTTAACCCACTGACCCACCAGGCGCCCCAGGGAGGATGCAGTATTGAGCAGACTTCCTTTCACCCCTTTTCCGAGGTCTGCCAGGGCTGGGGCCTGGGGTCTACACCACGTGACCCACCTGGATTTTCCTCACTTCATCTGAACTCCCTCCAGCGCTGTAGGGCAGGGAACCTCGGAGGCTGCGGACGGGCCTGTTCCGGTCGCCGCCGCCACCAACGCGACGGGGAGGGCCGGCGGGACCGCAGGCGGGGTGCGCTGAGCCGGACGGGCAGCTGCAGCCGGAGGGAGCCGGAGCCCGGCGGGAGCCGGGGGCCGGAGGCGGGAGCAGGGCAGGGGGCCGGGGCCGGGGCGGGGCGGGGCCGGGCCGGGGCGGGGCCGGTCAGTCCTCAGGGCCTCCCCGCTGTCCAGCCGCTCGGCTGCCTGGCTGTCCAGACACCTGCTGCTTCGCCGCCCTGTGGCTCGGGTAGGTTGGGCGTCCCCTGGGCTCGGCTCAGGCTCCTGGGTCCCAGGCGGTGGGTCTCTGACTGCCCACGGCTTGGGCTTGTGCTGCTCCTGGGCTTCCCGCCCTAACTGACCGCGCAGCCTGAGTCTGGATATTGAGGGGCAGGGAAGAAAGGTGAGCGCGCCTAGCACTTGCTAGAACCTCTTATTTTGCTCCAAGTTCTTGCACGTGGAAAATTCTCTGTTCAAACTCTTGTCCAGATGTCGCATCAGTAGTGACCGAAGCCACTCATCTGTCAAATTGGTCCTTTCGTGTGTGTGTGTGTGTGTGTGTGTGTGCGCGTGCTTGCGCGCGCGCTCCAGGGTAGGGGCAAGGGCTGGGTTGGTGTGGGCCTCTGTATCCCTACAAGTGGTCCTGGGAGGCGTCTGCTCCTAGAGACCTTTAGGGATCCACCATTCACTACTGAGAGAGTTTCTTGGGGCTGGGAAGTCGGACTTCTAAGGAATGGGAGTCGATTGAATCAGTTAAAAAAAAAAAAAAAAAAAAGTGTCCAGGCGGGGGAAAAAGATCCGGTGGATGAGAGTCGCGCGGAGTGACCCCTTGGGGGCTCCAGGCATCTGGCGAAAACTTCCTTGCCGTGCACCGATGGCTGAGACAGTAATAAAGACTGCAGACCCAAGACTTCGCCACTTGCAAAGTTGGACATGTGGCAGGAAAATAAAACGGCGGGAGGGGGGAGATGTCTGCACTGACAAAAATCTGGAAAAGTTGAAGTAGTAGGAATATTCCCTTTGGGGACGGGTGCTTCCTCATTCCGCCCTCCTCATTCATTACAGCATTTTTGTGTGCATTTCCAAACAGTTGACTAAATACAAATAGAACACTATTATATAGGAGCATGAACTTTTTCTTCCTTCCTCTCGAGGTTTTATTCTAAATGAGTTCAAGGTCAACTATTGGAGGCTAGGTCACCAGTTACAAATACTTTAACCTGAGGAAAGGGTTGGAAACTTTTGTTCCTTTCATCCTCTTTCCCTCCCCATCCCCACCTCCCTTTCCCAGCCTCCCTAAGCCCCCTAACTCTGTCACCCCAACATAAAATGCACTAACCCCCTCCTCTCCTTAATTCTTACCACTTAAAGACCAGGGGTGAAGAAAGCAACCAACTTTGTCATGCAAGTACTTGTGGTTAGTTTGGTCTTGTGACTTCTTGTTCCTTTGCCCTCTATTTCCTTCAGTATTAAAATGCACCCATAGTGTTTTCTGTAAAGAATACAAAGGGATTTAAAAAAAAAAAAAAGAATACAAAGGGCTAGAGGAGAAAAGCAAACTGTCCCTGAAGTGATCTAGTGAAGGGATTATTATTTTATTAAACCACAAAAATTGAGACTCTGTGTTGAGTTCCAGTATTTTTACCTCTTTTTGGGAAAGATATTTTTAAATTATAATTATTTTATCAATAAAAATCAATAGAAATCTGTGTTTCCAGTTTATAGATGCCAACGGGAATAACTTCATGGAACCTTGAAAATAATGGTATTCTAAATATTTGAAGGTTTTCAAGATTGCTGGATTCAGCTATCTTTGTGGCTTGATAATTCACTTATTTGTTCTATTATTTAATAATGTTACTCACAATATGTGGCATCTCTTATTAATAACTCTGTCAGTACATTTTAAAGGACATCTCTGGAACCCTGTTCTTAATACATACTTTTTTTCTCCTAGTTGTTAACAGTTTTAGATTCATTCCTGCTCTAGACTGAATTAGAGGCAGGGAGATGAGATGGGGATCAGGATTAAAACAATTTGTGCAGTAACTTCTAGTACCAGATCATCTCCAGAGCCCTCTGGGCCAAATTAACTCTGGGGTCGTCAGCAAGTCCTTTAACTTATGTGTGTCATTTTTATCTTCAAAATAAGATTGTCTTTGGTCTTAAAGGACATTTAGATGTCCAAACTCTCCTATAAAAGGCAAATCCTCATTTCTAGAGCAAGATATTCCTGCTCTAGAGGACTATCTCTTCTAGAATTTGCTTACATTTCCAAGAAAAGTCTTAGCATGCTGGACCCCACCCCCCAGCCCCACTTAAACAGTGTGGTGTGGTGTTTGACGGCATGAGTTTTGGGGACTGTTTCTATTTTCTAGCTCTGATCCTGAGCAAGCTACGTATGTTCTTCAAGGTTCATCTTCTTTGTGTTTAGAGTAGAGATAATAATAAGGCCTGGGATCATTATGAAGATCAAATGAAATGATGTATATCATATAAGTAGCAAAGTGTCTAAACTTAAAAGTCAATAAATGATAGGAACTTTTTTTTTCAGCACTGATTTCCCCTTTTTCTTTTAACAAGATGAAATTTAACCTAGAAAAACATAAGATCCTATACATGAGTGTTTAACAAGTAAGCAAGTATGGGGTGAGAGAAATGTAATTAATTGAATCAGTCAACTTCATGGTTAATTGACTATGTGTCCTCTGAGTCAGTGGTGAGTTGTGAGGGCCCAGAAAACTGATGTGATTTTAGGCTGCTTTAGTAGAAATTAGAATGAACAGCTATTGCCAAGGACATTTTTGTACATCTGCTTTTTGCTCTTTGTGCAGACATCAGAGTTACACTCAAGGTGGTCACTTAACACACTGACTTGTCTGGGAGCGGGGTGGGGGGGGAGGAGAAAAGAGAGACAACTCTTGAAGCTTTATAACATTCATTCATAACTAGTACATTAATTCTTTGACTTTTCCTTCAACATGTTTTGGACTTCTTGGTATATGTAAAATTCCCTGCCAGCAGAATGTGTGGGAAAGAGACAGGTTTCTGCCTTCCAAGCATTCATAATATACTTTAGGAAACAGACACAGCAATAATTAGAGCAGAGTAGTAAGTGGTCTGATAAATGTAGCGTAGGGAATGCTGGGGGAAGAGGAGTGCTAAATATCAGCCAGAGGATACTCAAAGGAGTTAAAATTTAGTTCCAATTTGGAAGATTCCAGTTTTGTAGGAGTTTGCCAGGTAGAAATGCTGAGAAAGAGCTTTCTGGGCCAAGGGAGAAATTTGTTTGGAAGTGTGACAGGGTGAGAGAGCATGACAGACATAAATCATGGCACACTGTTCCCTTGTTGCCCCATCTTTTACTGGCTATAGGACATGGGCAAATTATTTTGCCTCTCTGAGCTTTAGTTTCCTCAAACGTAAAATGAGGATCATATATTATTTTACACTATCAGGTACTTATTTACTCTTCGAGTCTCTCTAGCAGGGTGTCTACCTTACAATTTTGTTGGAAGACTTAGTTGCATATAAAACAAGAGGCTGTCTGATGTGCAGTTTACAATCAATTGATATGGTTCTATCATCTCCTTCTCTTGAGTGCAGAAAATACAACACTAATCTAGCCTTGAGTGTAGATGGGATTTATGACTTTCAGGCATATTATAAAAAGTAAACTGGGGTACCTGGGTGACTCTGTCTGCTCAGGTCATGATCTCCTGGTTTGTGAGATCAAGCCCTGTACTGGGCTCTGTGCTGACAGCGTGGAGCCTGCTTGGAGTTCTTTCTTTATAAATACCCTAATTCTCCAACCTCTACAGACTTGCCTTCATCGCACTTAAGGCTGTGTTTCTAGCCTAGTTTTAGGGTCAGCTCCTGTAAAAGGAGTTTCACCCACACTGAGAGTTCTATGCTGGCAAAGGTTAGCATTCCTATATTTGCAGGACAGGATCTCAGACTACTTTAGTCCATCCTGGAGACTTACTGTTTCAGTCTGGGGTATTGAAATGCGTCTTAGCAAAAATTTATATGGGGAGGGAATATCGAAAATTGGTTGTTTACTTTGGAGCACCAAAATGCAAACTGAACATTTCGGGAGGAATTTGTTATAGGATTTTAACCCCTTTTGACTTTTTCTTGGTATTGTTAACATTAAAATCCTTTTAAATTTGGTAGACTTCACCTCAGAATCAAATTTGATCATGCATGAGTCATCCCACTTGCAAACATTGGGCAAATTTACTGAACAATTGAATATCTAGAGTGAACCCCCTTTAGACCCTTTCCCCACAAGGATTTCAAAAAGAACACATCAGACTGTTTTGTTGCAAAGCCATACAAAGCAGGAAAATTTTCCACAAGCCATTTAGACAGTAATAGACAACAAAAGAATTTAACTACTTTCAGTTTCAGTCATTATAGCGAAAATAGTTTTTGGGGTCAGGCCAGCCCTGTTTGCTATGGAAGGCTCACATCAGGCCAGGGATTGGCAATCTCACAAGGCCATGTAGACTAGGCCCTGAATAAGAACTTTTTGAGGGAATTGTTGTTTTTAGTCATTCATTTAGTGAATGTTAATTTAATTTCATCAATTAATTTCACTATTTCATTAGCTGTGCTGTGCATGAGGGGTGCTGAATTTGATTCAAATTCTTTAGCCTCAAGTGTAATAAGAACATTTGGAGAGCTAGTTAAAATTTCTGGACCCTATGTCTTAGAGGTTCAGATATATCATATCTGCCTGAGGCCCAGGAATCTGCATCTTAATAAGCCCTGTGGTAGTGATGGTATTGATGGATGATTTTTCTTTTTTTAACCAGTATTTTTCCACATTCATGTACACATTTACATGCACTCTTTGGAGAACAGTATAGTTTGTCTAGGCCTTGCCATTATTATTCAAGTGTGTAAACAATTCCAAACTCTAGTCCACTCCCCCCACTTTTAACCAAGTCAACTTACCTTTTGGTTGTCATTTTTTTTTAAATTTTTTTAATGTTTATTTATTTTTTGAGAGAAAGAGCACGAGTGGGGGAGGAGCAGAGAAAGAGGGAAACACAGAATCCAAAGCAGGCTCCAGGCTCTGAACTGTCAGCACAGAGCCCTACATGGGGCTCGAACCCACAAACCAGGAGATCATGACCTGAGCCGAGTTGGAAGCTTAACTGACTGAGCTATCCAGGCACCCCTCTCCTCTCTTTTAAATGTGAAAACCTCTATGCTAATTCTGTGTGTTTGCTTTTGAGAAATATAATGTATTCGATTGTAATCATTATTTAGAAATTGAAAATAAAAGTAAATTTTAATAGTATTGTATTTATGTATTTATATTTTTATTTATGTATTTATTTTTAATTAGGAGAAACAGTGACTGTGATTCTTAAAAGCCCGTCATTCCACATAGGCACAAAGACACTTATTTCTCCACTTCTTGAGGTAATGAAACCTGAGTATTTGAAGCAACTTTTTGATGTGTATTTTGATTTCTTTTGAACAAAAAAATACAAACAGAAAGAGCTTCAATTTTCTTGTTTGTTTGTTGTTTTTGCAGTGATATCACAGAAATAAACCAAGTCAGAGCAACTCTGTTGAATAGCTAATGTCTGCTGCCTGGAGAAAGAGAAAATTATTTTCTGCCCTCTGTGTTGATGTGTATAGAACATGTGTTCTGAGTAGCTTCTATTTTCACTGCCTCTTTTTCCAGCTGAAGTGCAACATAAACTATTTTAATTAATATTGTGTCACCAAAAGGGATTGAAATAGCCAATTGAATTCTACCAAGATAGAGTCTTTTGATGAAAACATATCTTTATTGATTGTGGACGAAAAAAAAATCATTCTTAAAATGAAATCCAGAGAAAAATCATATCCCTCAGAGAAAATTTCTGAGTGGCAGGCCGAGATTAACATCATAAAATTGAATTTGTGCTGCAAGCCTTTGATGTAATCAGCAGCTGGGAGATGGTGTTGCCCTTGCTGTGCTCTCTCTGATTGTGGTGAATTATTGTGTAGAATGAAATAAGTGTTTCTGGTGTCCCTCCTCCAAGAAATACAAACAAGGTATTACTGGGTAGTTTCTTGCTAGTTAAAATGGGTTGGATCGATTCTAGGCCTCTTGGGCTCTCATACACCCATGAACTATAGGAGTTGGGCATTTATTTATGGCCTAGGGACAGAATTTCTTGATGCTACTGGACAGTGACTTGTTTCGTCAGTAAAAAGCCAGCAGAGCAGAGATGATGAGAGTAAGCAGAGGCCAGGATATGTTGGAAAGTGCCACAGTTGCACAGAGGTAAGGTCTAGCCCTTGCCTGTCTCCCTCAGCTACTTCTTGTCACATACACTGCATTGAAATCATGGCAGTATGGACATCTCACTTTGTACAAAGAGTCCTTTTCCATGACACTGGTGTTATGATGAGCTTATTTTTTGTTTGTTCTTGTATTAAGTCCTCATTCTTAGAAAACACACTTGCCCGTGCATGTACTCACGCATGTAATGAATAGTTTTGTAGATGAAGAACAGAAAATCTACTCACATATTTACCTTTAAATTGAAGAGAGATTTGGCCCCTGAACCACTCCTGTGGTTGAACCTAAGTTGTTTTTGTTTTGTTTTTTAAAAAAATAGGAGGACTGGTTTGTACACAAAGCCGTAAACTGTAAAGCATCAGTTGGTAATGGTGCCTTTGTGGTTAAGCTCACTCTCAAGCCTTGTGAGAAGTGGGATGGGCCTTGTAGTCAGACAGATCCAGTGATGTAATTCTAGCCTAGGGATTTAGATTCACCAGGCCTCCTTTTCCTATTAACATAAATGGTGAATGTGACAAAAAATCTACAATAGTGAAAAGAATGGCTGCAAATGGCTCACCTCCTGTATCTTGAATTAATGGTAGAATGGGCTGGTAATCCAGGAAATAACTTTAAAAAAAAAACAAAGAAAAACAATATTCTTGTAAAGCTAAAGTGCCTTTGCATATGACCTTCAAGTCATGTCCCTCCTCAACCACTCTCTCCAAACCACCATGGAATTCTGCATTCATAAGCCTTTGTTTATCTGTCTATCTATCTATCTATCTATCTATCATCTTTTTACTTTTCATAAAATTATTTACTTTTTATTACATACTTCTTGATATAGTTCTCTTTTGGCCAAGCTTCTGCTGGGATCCTGGAGTGCAAAAGGATGAGTTTGTAATGTTCCCTGGCTGAGGAATTCCTGTTTTGTGGGCAAAATCGGAGAACACTAGAATCGTGGGCATTTCAGGAGGCTTCTCCAAACAGGACTTGTCTACATAGCTCTGTATTTCTGCCTGTGGGAGTGCCTTCCATCTGTTTTTCTGGGAGGCAGGGACTGTCATGATGGCAGTGAGCTGACTTCCAATGTCAGCTTGTGCTGAAGTTGGGGAAAGTGAAGTAAATATCACCACCAAGGAAGGAGGCATGGGCCCGACGGAAAACACATAACTTTTCTAAGAGAGAATCCTATGCCATTGACCACTATGGGATTGAGGTATGCTTTGGTCTTGTACCTGGGGAATACTTGACGTGGCAGACTTTGTATCAGATATTTACATGCTTATGACTTGACTCATAGGTTGTAAATTCTTAGAGGTCAAGAATCTTTGTTTTTCTTTTCTTTTATTTATTGGGGCTTTCAATAAATACTTGTGGAATGAATAAAATGAATATATTAGGGAACCTATAAAATGGATGGAAAGGAGATTTATACAAAAGAAGTAGAAAAGAAAATTTGGTAAATGACTGATTATGTGATTCAGACTAAAATTTAAGTATTATCTCAAGAATAGTTATATGTTTTTAAGGGCTACATTCTGACTAGAAAGAAACAGAAAGAAACAGAAAGAAAAAAAATCTATCAGGTGGTATATTAGTTGCTATGGCTGTCATAACACAGTAAGGCAAATTGCATGATTTAAGTGACAGAAATGTATTATGTCATGGTTTGAGAGGCTAGGTGTCTGAAATAAGGTGATGTCAGGGTTCTTTCCTTCTGAGGCCTGTGAGGAAGAATCTGTTTCAGACTAGCTGCTGGTGGTTTGCTGGCAGTCTTTGCTGTTCCTTACCTTGTAGAAGTATGACCCCCATTTCTGAAATCATCTTCACGTCTCTCTCCCTGTGTGCATCTGTCACCAAATTTTCTTGTTTTACAAGGGATGCTGATCTCATTGGGTTTGGGCCACACCCCAATCCAGTATGACCTCATCTCTTCACTTAATTAATTCTGACCCTGTCTCCAAACAAGGTCACATTCTGAGGTACTGAATTAGGACTTCAATATGTGAATTTTGGGGTGGGCTCAATTCAACCCTTAGTGGATGGAAAGATGGTAGATTTTGTTCTACTTTGACATTTTGGCACTTTGGAGTTTTACCTTCATTGTTCCTGCTTGGTTTACCTACTAGATGGAATCCACTGTAAATTATGAATAACAGAATGAAGGATGACAAATGACAAGGATTCCACTTATCATTCTACTATTTATTTAGCAGGATTTATACACAGATTTTGAGATTGAAAAAAAAGCCTTCTAATAATAGCAGCTAACATTTATTGAATGCTTACTATCTATCTGATGATTCCCATGGATTATCACATTTAACTCTTGTATGAATTCTATTGGATTGATATTATTATTTATTTACTTTTACTGATGAGGAATCCAATATGAAATTGTAAATTAATCTGCCTGAGGATATATAGTAGTAGATTTAGCATTCAAATCCAAGTTAATTACAGGACCTCAATACTGGGCACATGCTGTCTCCTTAGTCTTATTACAACTTGGTAAGGTAGACATTATTCCCATTTCATGGATGAAGAAAGTTTGAAGTTACCACATACTTGCCTGGATCATAAAACCATCAAGTGTCTAAGATTTAGGGTTTGAGCTTAGGTGTTATCTCCTTGGGGAAATCCTTCCAATGTTTGAGTTCAAGCTCCACTTGTATTTCCCCCACAAACACACTTGCATTTACCGTAAATAGCACTCATTACACTCTTGGTGATCCCAGACATGCCTGTGTCCTTAGACACCACTGAGCATCTTGAGGTATGTGACATTGTTTTTCTTGTCTGTATCCTTAGAATCTTGCACAGTTTCTGACACATAGCAGATACTCAATAAATATTTATTAATTAAATGAATATTAAGTAAAAGCAAAGGGGCCAAGAAAAAAGGAAACCACTTGAGGATACAAAAAATAGGGTTAATAAAAGGAGTAACTGAGGTGACATTAAATGAAATTTGGGATAGGGATAAAAATGTTATTAGAGGAGATTTGTATGGGAATCTTACAAAATTAGGCTAAAACTAAGGAAAAGATGCAGAATGTTGATGTGATGAGAGGAAGCTCATGTTTAAGTGCCTTGATTTTCTTGGTTAGTTGGAAGTAAAGATCATCAGTCCAAAATATTGGGGTGCAAACAATATCCTGAGTTGGGGTGAGGTTTTCAAGGAGTAGAAGAAAAGACTTCAGTATGGTAATGGATAGGAGTCATATTTCCCACGGGGATTTTAGGTGGTACACAGCAAACATTTATGGTCATAGACAAGTATTTATTTTAATGTGCATTTTGAAAAAAAAAATCTAACCAGCTCATCAAACTTCTTGGTTTTATGGATATTAATGATAAAATAACTTTAAAGGAGACTCTTAAATCACTTAATTTATTCTTAAATAAGTTGATTTGATATTAAAATGAACTGAGTTAATTTAAATAAACATATTAGCCAAACAGTTTTATAGATTATACTTAGCAAAAACAAACAAACAAACAAAAAAAAGCCTCAAGATTGGAATTAGGTTTTCAGAATTCACACACACACACACACACACACACACACACACACACACTCTTCTAATAGCAGGAATACTTAGTTAAAATTAATCCTAAAATGACTCAGTTGTAAATACTTTGAAATCAGGGACTATGTTTTCCTATTCTTTGTGTTCTCTGCAGCCCAGCCCATCACTTTGAATATATGTGGTTCTCAATAAATATATGTTGAATTTATTTAAGAGTGGTCTAATAAACTGGTATTATTTTGTTCATGTTAGATACTTGTAGGTTTAAAAACAACAGTTTGATTGTAAATATTCAGAGAGTTAAATATAGAATAAACTAATGGGGGAAAAATCTACATCTTACAGCCTAAAACTAAGGTTTTAGACAAGAGGATTGGAATTCCATGAAGTTGTTACTGATTGAATATGAATAAAAGTGAAGGAACCACCAAGAAAGAAATGAGTTGTCCTTCCCGTATTTCTTTTACCAGCCGAACTCTCATGTCTTTGACAGTAACTGTAAATGGAACACTTTTGCATTAATTTGGCTGTGTGAGCTTTGTTGCACTACGGCTTACTGAGCAAGGAGGTGAAGTTGGAAGTACTATTTTGTGAAAATCTTTGACACAGAAGGCTGGGGGAGCTGTAAGCTATGATGGAAATTTCATCTGTATAGCGATAGGTATGTGATTCCTTGGCTGGTTTGTTTTATATACGTTCTAGCTCATGAGTGGAATTCAGAGATTACTCTGCATTGTGTGTTTCATTCATTCCTTGACCCCTGAGTTATTTTACCATTTACTTTACCTGCTAAGACATTCCACACCTAAGACACATTACTTTCTAGAGTTTCCTAAGTAGCAGTTAGTCACTCAATAATAACATTTTTGGAGGAGTTTAGCTTTCTTTTTTTTAATTTATATCCAAATTAGTTAGCATATAGTGCAACAATGATTTCAGGAACAGATTCCTTAATGCCCCTTACCCATTTAGCCCATCCACCCTCCCAGAACCTTTCCAGTAACCCTCTTTCTGTTCTCCATATTTAAGAGTCTCTTATGTTTTGTCCCCCTCCTTGTTTTTATATTATTTTTGTTTCTCTTCCCTTATGTTCATCTGTTTTGTCTCTTAAATTCCTCATATGAGTGAAGTCATATGATATTTGTCTTTCTCTGACTAATTTCACTTAGTCTAATACCCTCCAGTTCCATCCACATAGTTGCAAATGGCAAGATTTCATTCTTTTTGATTGCCGAGTAATACTCCATTGTATATATATACCACATCTTCTTTATCCATTCATCCATCAATGGACATTTGGGCTCTTTACATACTTTGGCTATTGTTGATAGTGCTGCTATAAACATGGGGGTGCATGTGTCCCTTCAAGACAGCACACCTGTATCCCGTGGATAAATGCCTAGTAGTGCAATTGCTGGGTCGTAGGGTAGTTCTATTTTTTGAGGAACATCTGTACTGTTCTCCAGAGTGGCTGCACCAGCTTGCATTCCCACCAACAATGCAAAAGAGAGCCTCTTTCTCTGCATCCTCGCCAACATCTGTTGTTGCCTGAGTTGTTAATGTTAGCCATTCTGACAGGTGTAAGGTGGTATCTCATGGTGCTTTTGATTTGCATTTCCCTGATGATGAGGGATGTTGAGCATTTTTTCATGTGTCAGTTGGCCATCTGGATGTCTTCTTTGGAGAAGTGTCTATTCATGTCTTTTGCCCATTTTTTCACTGGAATATTTGTTTTTTGGGTGTTGAGTTTGATAAGTTCTTTATAGATTTTGGGTACTAACCCTTTATCTCATATGTCGTTTGCATGTATCTTCTCCCATTCTGTCTGTTGCCTTTTAGTTTTGCTGATTGTTTCCTTCTCTGTACAGAAGATTTTTATTTTGATGAGGACCCAGTAGTTCATTTTTGCTTTTGTTTCTCTTGCCTCCAGAGACATGTCGAGTAAGAAGTTGCTGCAGCCAAGATCAAAGAGGTTTTTGCTTGCTTTCTCCTCGAGGATTTTGATGGCTTCCTGTCTTACATTGAGGTCTTCATCCATTTTGAGTTTATTTTTGTGTATGGTGTAAGAAAGTGGTCCAGGTTCATTCTTCTGCATGTCGCTGTCCAGTTTTCCCAGCACCACTTGCTGAAGAGACTGTCTTTATTCCATCGGGTATTTTTTCCTGCTTTGTCAAAGATTAGTTGGCCATATGTTTGTGGGTCCATTGCTGGGTTCTCTATCCTGTTCCATTGATCTGAGTGTCTGTTTTTGTGCCAGTACCATACTGTCTTGATGATTACAGCTTTGTAGTATAGCTTGAAGTCTGGGATTGTGATGCCTCCTGCTTTGGTTTTCTTTTTCAAGATTGCTTTGACTATTCGGGGTCTTTTCTGGTTCCATACAAATTTTAGGATTGTTTGTTCTAGCTCTGTGAAGAATGCTCGTGTTATTTTGATAGGGATTACATTGAATATGTAGATTGCTTTGGGTAGTATTGACATTTTAACAATATTTGTTCTTATCCAGGAGCATGGAATCTTTTTCCATTTTTTTGTGTCTTCTTCAATTTCTTTCATAAGGTTTCTATGGTTTTCAATGTATAAATTTTTCATGGAGGACTTTAGTTTTGATGTTGGTTAGGGGTTAATTCTGAAATAGTCAAGCTCCACTGGGTGGACCAAGTAGAATTTTATGTGTTATTCAAATATGCCACGAGCAGTCTTGGCCTTAGTAGAAACATTTTTCTTTAACCTTTTCTAAGGAGTGATCTGATTACAATCTGTTGATAAAATAAGACCTTTTACTTCAGGAACATCTGCAAACAGACAGGTTTGGGCAGACAAGGCTTCTGTGGAGACCAGCTGTGCAGGAACCCTTTGGTTCCTGCAGACTCCTGAGGCGGCTTGCTTCATATTCCTTGGGGCAAAAGTAGCTCTCACTGTGGCCTACCCTGACACCCAGACATTTTCTCTCCAGTCTTCTTCTTCCTTCACAAAGCCCTGCTTTGCTCTCTGCCTGTTGTCCCTTACTAGCTAGCTGTGTGATGTAAGCCAAACTACTTTACTCAGATCTCCAATCTCTATTTTTTTTCAGCTTTATTAAGGCAAAATTTTACATACAATAAACTGCACCCATTTCAAGTGTTAAATTTGATGGATTTTAATACTCCTAGCACTTTAACCTAAACTCAAAAATTAGAAGAAAAAATTCCCACTGGTTTCAAGATGAAGGAAGGAAACATGAAATAATTTATTTGGGTTCCTCAGCACCCGTATATTGAGTTTTGAACAAAGTAATTGGGGTTTCCCTTCACTCTGGGGATGGGATTCTGAGAGGTCTTACAACGGTATAAGTGGCCGATCTGAGATTCAAACCCAGGTCTGTTTTATACTAAAGCTTCTATTGTTAACAGCTATACTATTTTAATTTTCCTCACATATATTTACTTTGGTCAGATTTATTCAGAATTCATGCATGGTAATGGGGGACTTTACCATTTGTATTCTTTGGTTGGCTGTCCTCAGTCAAGGGGTTTGAGGTTTGTGTCTGTCTCTGAGGCTGGTGAGGCAGAGACTCGGTGTCTGGGCGTGTCCCTGAAGCTATTTATGACAAGTAAACAATTCCAGTGCCCAGTAGACAGCAGTCACAAAACCACATTTGCATCATACTCATTATTTTGCTAACCCCAGACAAGTCAGAGAGATAAAAACAAATTGTTACAGGGAAGAAGATGGCAGTGAGAAGGATGGGGACTGCATTGGTGTGTCTTCTTTTCTTACACTTGCTAGGCAATTGTATTCATGGAGAAAAAAACAGGCGCGTGTTAGCCCAAGGCAGTGGAGGCCATGTTGGAGCTTGGATGCACAAGAGGTTTTATTGTTGTTGTTTTGCTTGACTTTTTATTTTTTGTTTGTTTGCTTATTTTTCAAAGAACTATCAAAGTAATAAAACATTTTGCTTAGCAGATTACTAAGACTTTCCGGAAGGGAAGTCTCTGTTGTCATGGTGTGCAGGGAGAGAATGCTGGATGGGTTGGTGGGAGACGTGGTCTGGTTCTCAGCCACTCTCTTTGAAGTGGGCTAAGTAAGCAACTTCCCTGGGCTTTCATATCCTCATCTGTGGAAGGAAGGAAGGCAGTGACTGTGATCTTCAAGGCTTCCTTGTGTCTGTAGCCTAGAGTTGCGAGCAGCCCTAGGATGCCTACAGGCACATCCAGTTAAATTTGAATTTCAGATAAACAAACCATTTTTATAAGCATGTCCTATGGAATTAAAGTTGTTTTTTTTGGTGTAAACATGACCAAAATATAGCCTCAGACACACTTATATTAAACAAATTTGTTGCTTATCTGAATTTCCAATTTAATTGGATATCCTATATTTTTATTTATTGAATCTGGAGTCATTAATTTTAAGATAATCATAGAGTTTAGAATAATAACAATTGTACTTTCTCATGGCCAAATGTTCTAGTATATAACCACAGTTTTAGAAAAGAAACTGTAATTTCCAGTATTGCAAAAGTAGCATAGGGAATCTCACACTAAGAAAGCTATTGCTAGAAAGTAATAGTCACATTCTCTGCCCATTATGTAAAATCATAGTGATCCATAGCCTTATTCATTTATTTAATAAAGATTTACTGAGTGCCAGTTATGAACAAGGAATTATGAAGGTGTTTTCTGTACAGAAATCACCTATTCTATACAGAATCACCTATCTTCACATCAATTCTCCAAGGTAACTATTTTCTTCATTTTGTAGATGGGAAAACTGAGGCTCAAAGAATATTTGCTAGCTATTAAGGGGGGGAAAAGACCAAGAGTTATGTGACTCTATTATATTTTCTTGCCTCTTTTCTTCACAATAATCTATTTTAAACCCAATTAATGGAGATAGTGGTGTGCTAAATAAGCCTAATGATGAGTGTATACTCAGAAACTATTATTTCCATCCATTTGTGTGGCACACAGAGAGGGACACCGGGGTGATTATTTCCCCCTAAAGATAAGTTCTACCAGAATAAGAAGATTCACTGGTTCTGAGAAAGTCACATCACCTTTCCTCTACTTTCTCATCAGCAGAATAGGAGTTGAACTCCACGTTTATAAAGTTTCTTCTAGTTTCTACTGAAATCCTGCCTCATATTCAAGGTGAAATATAGTCATTTAAGGAGTATTTACTGAGTGTTTTGTATGTGGCAGGGAGTGTGCAAGGGACTAGTGATCAAACAATGAAAATACATATCCATCCTTTGCGAGCTGTAATTTACAGTTCTGCAGATGTTTTCCCCCTGGTGATTTAAGAGCCCCTATAAGTTTGGGAGGTGATCAGGAAGCTCACATTGTTGGAGGAGGTAGCCCTTTGCTATTTTTATCTAAAAATACATTACTTAAAGACATTTTCCCTTGAAAATGAAACAACTTGGGAGTTCCCAGGTGCTATCATGTGAGTTTGTGCAATAGTTAGTGGCTTCAGCATGGCTGCATCACCAGGAGGCTTATTTCTTAATTGTGAGTATGGTTTTCCAACCTCTGTAATGGTTTGGACCTTCTATAGCTTTAAATCATTTATGCTTCTTGACAAATTTTACTTAATTCACTGTTTCTAACCTTTTTTCATGCCAAAGCATGAACACAGAAAACAATTATCTTTGTACATACTGCGTGGAGGGTTTCAATTTCTCTTACCCCCTGTCAGCTTTTCACAACCTAGTATGTGTCATGGCATACAGCTGGGAAGCTCTGATTTATTTAATTTCTACATGGTTACAGAAAACAAGCACAGAGAACTCTACTGTTGAAATCCTGTGTCAATGAGAATGAAAACAGTAACAATTCTGCATATTCACTACAAAGTGTTCCTTTAGTCTGTTGGTGCATTCATCTGATAAGTATTCTTATGTGGAATATCAAGCTGTCAATAGTACTTTAAAAATTAATATTATATCAATATTAATTGATATTAAATATGAAAATTAACAAATATTAAAAGGAGAAAATTATGATTTCACTGAGTATGGTTTTTTCTAGTGAGTAAATATATTCACAAACTTCATGTGTTTTGAATGACTACAAACTATTTGTAAGTAACAGTCTGAAATCTTCTCTCTTATTTGGCAACAAAATGTTGAAATTATATAAATGAACAGATTGACTTTGTTAACCATAAAAGGTAGGAAATCTAAACATATCAGAAAGGTAGTTTTGGTCTTGTTTGACATATACCTAATGTTTAATCTATTAAATATCATATATTTAAATAACATGTTTAAATTTAATATTATGCTCTTTTTTTCAGTTACATATAAATTGAATTTGTCTTTGTATATATTTAAACTGTATTAAAACCAGCTTTATACTACACACTTTGAAAATTACTAGATCTATAATAATCTTTTTTCCTCAAAATTATTTTTATTATACTATTTGGAAATGACAAAATAATAAATAAATAATAAATATATATACCTATATATTTATGTATATAGGTATATATATGTATGTATATGAATGTATGTATGTATATGTATATATATGAATGAAAAGGGTTTTGAGGGACTATATGTTATTGAAGAAAGGTACAAAAATCCAAAGGAAGGAAAAGTTGATGAAACATCACCTACTTTTTATAGATAACAACATAGGCTCTGTGTTCTCATAGCACCTGGATGTTTCCAGAGCACTTATTACATACTATTGAAGCCACTATATATATATGTATATATATATATATACACACACACACACACACACATATATTGCAATATATATTGCAATATATATATTGGAATATATATATAACTATATAACTAGTGAGTGATTCATTTACATGGGTTTTTTTCCCCCAAAGAATTTAAAACTAGGGGAAGGAAAAAAAAAAAAGAGACAGGCTAGAGTGGGAGAGAGCCAAAGCATAAGAGACTCTTAAAAAATGAGAACAAAATGAGGGCTGATGGGGGATGGGAGAAAGGGGAGGGTGGGTGATGGGTATTGAAGAGGGCATCTTTTGGGATGAGCACTGGGTGTTGTATGGAAACCAATTTGACAATAAATTTCATATATTAAAAAAAAAATTTGTCTAGAAATTATTTGAAAGTCACTTAAGAGTAGACCTGCATGTGTGCATGTGTGTGTGTGTGTGTGTGTGTGTGTGTGTGTGTTTGTGTGATTATTTTAACACTTTACTGATTATATGATAAAATATTGATCATATTGCTTACATAAGTTGCAAGATACAATATCACACTATAAAATATTGTACTTGGTACTGTGACTAGATCCAAAGGAAGGACATTTATTTGCCCTTTGTATTAGAGTCTGTAACTTTATCCCTGTCCATGGGAGTGTTTCATTTATAAGGTTCACTTTTTTTTTTCTCCATTGGAAGTGTTTATTGTCAATTGCCTTTAAATAGGCCAGATTTAAAAGTCATTAAAGGACCCGTAATAATCTACTTGTAGTCATGATTAAGACATTCTGAAATATTCAGGCACTCACATTTGGAATACAATGGTTTAAACTGAGGGCTGTGATAGAGGTTTGGAAGCCCTTTCCAAGGCTTTTAATACTCGTCTAGACATGTAATTATTTGAAAGGGGACATTATACTTCTGTCAGGGGCATAACATATCATACCACGTAGTTTCCTGTAGAGACTCTACAATAGACTGTTTTTTCCTTTGAGGATTATTTTTGATTACTGATTTCTGGGAAATTTCTGTATACAGGGTCTCAAGTTGTGGATTTGCTCTCTTTCTTGTTGACAATAAGGTGCTAAGTTTCTGGAGTTAATTTTTAAAATTTTTTTCAAAAAAAGAGAAAAAGATAGTTTGGGAAAAAAGTGACTTCTGAGATATGCAACCTTTTAATCAGTTACCAACTCTCACTGTACAATTTGCTTAGTCTCTAAGAATCTCATGGTTAGAAGTGACCTTAAGAGTTATGTAGACCACATTTTTCATTATTAACTTTCTTATAAGAGAGATTAGAGAGGGATTAGATTAATGATCCCTAAAACCACTTCTTGCCATAAATTCTAAATTTAAGGAAGTTTATAAAATAATGATAACATAATTTGTATATTTATACCCATGTGCTTTTATTTATATCATTGAATGTATACCTAATAAGAATACAGAAAAGTAGGGAACACAGGTGTTAGTGTCCTCATTTATTATGTATCAACTTTATAATCTGAAAATAATTTAGTAAGTGGTTATAGAAGCCCTGGAATGAGGTCTCTGAATTCCAGGTATGTTTTCACTCTCTTTAGCAATCCAGATTGTCCAGGATGAATTCTGGTTGAGATCTGATTTCCTGTGGCTTCAGCCTTGGTGCTTTTTGTTTTCTAACTTGGATGTTATGAATACTATGACTTTTAAGCGTTTTAATCTATGGAATCCTAGACTTACTTGATTTTCTAAATTCCAAGTGCCCTGTATTTTGTTGTGTATTAAACATTTGTAAACATTTGCATGGGTGGATGCTTTCCTAGACATGAGTCTTCAGAGTATAGTGTACATTTCCATTCATTCGTTTACTCATTCAGTAAGTAGTTACAGAGTTCCTGCCGGTCCTAAGCCCTTTTCTGAGACTGGAGAATACAACAATAGATAAAACAGACAGAAGTCACTGCCCTGGGAGGATTTAAAATCTAGTGAATTTGAAACGAATTTAATTTGAATTAAGAATAAAGCAAAAGTGTAATGGTGGAAAAGTTTGATACATGGGTAACTGTTGCTATGATCCAGAAGTATGGAGCTAAAAAAAAAAAAAAAAAGTATAGTAATTTGTTGAATACCACTATGTTTTTCACATTATAAACATGATCTCATTTCACCTTGACAATAACCCTGGTTTAGGCATCATTATCATTTCCAGGTTAGAGACGAGAAAACAAGAGCCAGGGTGATTTAATGACTCACATTTAAGTCTAACCTGACTTAAAGTCTATAATCTTAATTAGCTCCCTCCTTTTGGAACATAGAGCTGAAAAATAATACAGAAGATAATTTATTCAACCAAGACCTCATTGTTTTCTCATGTTCAAAATACTGTGCCTCAGGCACTGTAGAGAATATAATAAGGATTAAGGAATGATTCCCATCTTCACAAAGAATAGAAGGAAGAAGCATCACAATCATATAATACAATAATATTGTTCAAATTTAAAGTAATATTTTTCAAGTACCCATTGTGGGCTAGGCACTACACTAACCTTGCAGTAGTGTTTCATTTCATTAGGGAGACATCATTGCACAGCAGATAATTTTAGGGGAAATAGGAAACCGGAATAATACAAAGTAGCTGGTTATTGGGTAGACAATGTTGCAATGATTCAAGCAAGAGAAGCTGATTTTCCAGAGTAAAGGGGCTATAAATAACTCCCCTCAGGAATTATTTATCTTCAGCATAATGTTAGTTAATAATTACAATGTACTAATTCCCTGGCAAATGTTTCCCAAATTTATGTCTGCTATAGTTTCTTCTTGGTAGTCTAGACAAATTTCCTTGACTCCAGTTTCCTAAGTGAGCTTGAAAAGGTGACAGGAGAGTCCTTAGACAAGAGCCAAGTGCACAATGCCTATAGACAAAAAATTCCTGGCTTCCTTTGGAACAGTGTGACCCTGAGCACGCCCTTTTCTACCACTTCTCAGTTCTGAGAAGCACATGTTAGCTACGGGAAGAGTGAGGCTAAAGTGCACATGACTTCCAGATGGTGATTTTTGTTGTAATACTAGAAGCTACGCTGAAAAGACCAATACAAAGTTAGGAGTAGTGTTTCTTAGGAGGAGAATGTTAAAACACACCCAAGCGGTTCTTCTCACTACCAGCTTTGTGATCTTCACATCTATCATATTACCTCGTATTCACAGGAATGACATGCCCCCAAGGTGAGTTTTCCTGATAAGTGAAACTTACTATTTAACTCTGTCTTCGAAGTTGTTAAAACTATTACTTTCTGCTTTTCTGCCTTCTTAAACAGTGTGTTGGCCATCTTATCGTGTTTTACTCAGCCAGTCAGTGCCATGATGCATAATAATTGCCTTGGGTTGAAATACCATGGAGCCCTTGGGAGTCATGGCGATTTGGGCCCACGATTTATCTGTGAATGCTGTATTCTCTCAGGCCTTGTTTGTTAGGAAAATGTCTTTATATAGCCCTCACTTTGAGTGATAGCTAAGTATAAAAACCTAGGTTGACATTCACCCTCAGCATTTTACAGGTAATATTCCAGTAGCTTTTGGCCTTAATGTCGCTGTGGAGAGATCTACTTTGAGCATACTTGATATTCCTTTTTTAGGTTGTTTTGTTTTATTTCCTTCATGCTTTGCCTTTAATGTAGCGTTTCTCTACGGTTTCTCTAAGATGTCCTTTGGTGTCCATTTATTTCTAGTTTAATCCTCCTTAACACATTAGATTATTAAATCTAAGTTTTGTATCTTTGAAATAGTCTGGAAAGTGGCAGACCCATTAATAATATGCCTTAAAAATATTTCAAACTTATGGGGTACCCGAGTGGCTCAGTCGGTTAAGCATCTGACTCTTGATTTCAGCTCAGGTCATGATCTTGGGGCTCATGAGTTTGAGTCCTGCCATCGGGCTCTGTGCTGAGAGCCTGGAGCCTACTTAGGATTTTGTCTCTCTCCCTGTCTCTCTCTCTTTCGAAATAAATAAATAAAAATTTGAAAAAAATGCTTATAAAATATTTCAAAATTGGGGTGAGCAGTAAGTATAGTACACAGAACTATTTTCATGAAAACTATTTAAGAGTAATTTGCCAATCTATTACTCCATCTTTGAAGAATTAATTTGTATTTCTTAGAACAAAGATGTTCTCCTATATAATCTCCTATATAATCACCCTTCAAAATTAGAAAATTATAAAATTAGCCTTGATCTATTCCTACTATTCAGTCCTAGACCCCACTCAAGTATTGCCAGTTATCCTAGTAACGTCTGCAGTAGTAAGAGGATCCAGGCGAGACCCATGTCTTGCATTTAGTTGTCCTGTCTCTTGAGTCTTTAGTTGGAGCGGTTTCTTAGTTTTTGACTTTCATGACCTTCTTTGGCCTTTTTGAAAATTACAGTTCAGTTATTTCACAGAGCCCTTCGGTTTGTATTCGTCACCATTAGATTCAAGTCACACATCTTTGGCAGGAACACCAGAGAAGTAGTGCCGAGTTCGCCTCACAGCATCCTATCCAGTGGCATGTGACTCTGATATGCCACATCACGGATGCTTACTTCCATCATTTGCTAGGCTCCTCTGTAAAGTTACTCTTTTTTTCCCCTTTGTAATTAGTAATTATCAGTGTGAACGCATGGCTTCCCATTTTATTCCATGAGTTTCAATCTGTTCCTAGCATGATTCACTTTGATGTCCATATTGTCCATAACTTGGCTGGTGGGCGTCCATTCAACCTGGCTTCTGTGTCCCTTTGATACATCCTGTCACTCTCTGAGCACTTCCTTGCTCTCAACAATAATATATGCCAGGATCATTTTGGATTTTCCCTGTTCCACACCTGGAATCAACCAATTTCCCAAGAAACCCAGCTCCTTTTAGTAAAGATTCATATTGAGGGGGTGCCTGGATGGCTCTGTTGGTTAAGCATCAGACTCTTGAATTCCAGTCAGGTCATGATCTCACTCTTCCTGAGTTCGAACCCTGAATGGGAGTCTCTCCCACCCTCTCTCTCTCTCTGCCACTGCCCCACTCTTGCATTCTCTCTCTCTCTCTCTCTCTCTCTCCCTCTCTCAAAATAAATAAATAAACTTTAAAAAGGAAAAAAAAAGAATAGTATTTAGAAGATGCTAAGTGAGTTGTTGCTGTGGGAGTTGTTGCTGCTCCTCGGCCCTTGGGGAACAGAGATGGGAAGTGTGTACGTGTGGTGCATGTCTTCATACCAAAACCTCTAATTCCATTGCAACATCACAGAGAGTGTTCCAGTTTTCTTCCTTTTCTACTTCCAACTCTCTTTTCTGGTAATAAGAAACCTGGTTCCTGTTATCTTATTAACATATTCATTATTTGATCAATTACTCTGAATGTAACCAATCTTCTGTAAATGCTGCTGCCTTGCTTTCTGTGCGGATGTCCTCCTGATCACTAGATGGCTTCATCACCCCTGGAGGATCTGTCTGCTAACCCCAGATGTGAATACTCTGCTCAGCCACTGTATTCCCTGTGTCTGGTTACACTTTCTGGTAGTGCTCCTTCTCATACAGCCAAGACATGTTGAACCTCCCCCAGCATGCCTGCCTTCCTTAGCCTCCCTGGGCTCCTGCACTCTAGGCCAGGCCATCCCTGTAAATGGAAGTTCACATCACCCTGTCCAGCCTCTGACTCCCCTGTGCCAGTACCTCCTTACCAAGCATGAAAACCACATCACCCTGCTTGGGTTTTAGCACTCCTCACTGGATCTGCCTTCAGTACAAATACCCTTCTCACCTTACCCAGGTTTCTGAACCCCATATCAGGGCCACTTCCTTCATCATCCTCACAGTGTCAACTCTTTCCTTCTTGCTCAGGCCCCAACACCCAGTATGAGACAGCCTTGCACACACTGTCCCTCTTCACTCTGCTTGGGTTGTGCATCTCACACAGACCTGCCCCGTGTTTGGGCATCTTACTTATCCTTCCTGGGCTCCAATTCCATGTGTTCTCAGATGCCCTCCTCACCCTATATGAGCTCTGACACTCCACTCAAGTTTTCTCTGTCCAGTGGTTTTAGGAGTGAACTAGCCAGGAAGAGAAAGGGTTCTACCTTTTTTTGGAGCTTATATTAGATAAATGTTGGGTGTTTTCATTGTGTTATCTATACCTCTTAATATCTCTGTTTGATCTTACCTCCCTGATTTCTTTCATTCAACGTTCTCTTTCTTTACTACTCCTTGCCTTTTTTTTCCTCTGGGTAATTTTTTGAGAATTATCTTTAAGTCCATTGATTCTCTCTTCACTTGAGTCTATTTTGATTTATTCTCTTGACATTTGTTATAGTCCAATGATTATGTTTTATTTCTAGAAGTAGTATCTGTTTGTTTTAAAATTCTACCTGTTTATTTTTTTGTAGGCTGTCTTTTTTCCTAGGGTTTTAAATTTCTTCTTTTGTCTCTTTAATAGTTTAAAATAACTTAATACATTTGTTCTTCTTTTGCAATAAATTTTATATTTTTCTGTTAGTATTAGTTCCTGGTGTACTGATCTTTCTGTTTACTTATGGTGTATTATTTTCTTGAATGTTTTGTAATTTTTAATTGGGAGTGTGGTTGTGAAGTATCTTTTAAAATGCTTTCTTTTTTAAAAAATAGTTTTATTAAAGTGTAACAGACATGCAGTATATTTATATGTCTATGTATATGTATTGAAAATGTACAATTGTATATGTTTTAACATAATGTGTTCATTCATGAGACAATCACTACAGTCAAAATAATGCATGTCTACCATCCTCAGAAGTTTCTTCATTCTTCTTTGCAAACTCTTTAATCCCGGTCCCTTTCTCCTGTCCATAGGCAACCACTGACCTGCTTTCTGTTGTCCTGGATTAATTTGAATTTTCTAGAATTTTATAGAAATGGAGTCATACCGTATTTATTCTTTTTAGCTACTATTTTCACTCAATAGAATTATTTTCAGTTTCATCTGTGTTGTGCTGATTAAGAGTTCATGCCTTTTTTTGCTGAATAGTATTCTGTTGTGTGGCTATCCCATAATTTGTTTATCCATTCATCCCATGGTGGACATTTCAGTTGTTTCCAGTTTTTAGCTATTACAAATAGAATCCTACTTGGTCGCAGTCTTTGTATAAATACTTGCTTTTTTTTTTTCTTTTTGGGTGAGACCTAGGGATGAATTGACTGGGTCATGTAGTAAGCACATTTCACTTTGTAAAACAAAAAAACTATCAAACTATTTTCCACTGTACATTTCTAACAGCAGTGTATGTGTTCGGTTCTTCTACATTCTTAATACTTGGCCTGATGTTTTTTAAGTTTTGAGATTGTCTAATAAGTGTGTAGTGTTTTTGAAAGGCTTCCCACTGGTACCTTTGACCTGAGGACACTTTTTTACATGGGTTTCTGCACGTGGGGATTCTGGCATTATATGTACGTCATGATATTTTTTATTAAACCTATTTTGTGGTTCAGGTTTGGCATGTTTTTCTTGGGAGTTTTGGAAATCAGCTTCCTTATCTTTCTGAGTAGTGTTGGAGTTATTTTAGATTCCATTTCATTGAGCAAGGAAGGGCTTCTTGCCCTTAAGTGGGGATTAACTCTTAAACATCTAGCCAACAGATCCATGTACAGACTCAGCTCTCATTTCAGGTTTCTCTTAGACTTGTAATGCCTGGAATTTCCTAGACTTATTTAAAAGCATGACTATTAAGCAACAATTAAAACACACAAACACATGTACACACACACACACACACACAGAAAGAGAGAGAGAGAACATTCTTTCTCTGTGTTTGAAGCAGAAGTCCAAGTTCAGATTACAGTGTTATTGAAATCAGAACTCTTTGGTTAGCTTAGTAATGTTATTAATATGTGTGGTTCTGGTAGTCTGAATTACAAAGTTCCAGATATTTCGCATAGAAATCTTAGTTTCATGGTCCCTGGGGCCTGTGGTAAGAATAGTACAGGCCACTTGTGTACGGACCTAAAAAGTGAACCATCAGGAAGTAGGTATTGAATTCCAAACAGCTGAACTATAAGTAAATTTTTGAAAGGAACCAGTTTATGGGTTAAGCACTGCCTACATTGAATTTGTGTTCATAGTGTAGTGCATACCCCTGTTTATATGTGTGTGAGCCTATGTGTAATTAAACATTACAAAGAATATGTACCATAAATTTTAATAACTTATATTGGCACTTGTCCTATTTATGCTTCAGTACCAGAAGCCCTGCAGGACAGAAGGTTTTTCATTTTGTTAACTTTCTTAAGCCAAATGTGGGAAGTAAGTTTGGCATCTTTTTCCCTCTCTTATCTTTGACATTTTTAATAAGACTAGTTAGATACTATGAAGTCATAAGAGGAAACATACTAATCTACTCTAAAGACTTATAGCATGATTAATCACCAAATTATTTGTTATTTCAGAAAAGAATGCCTATTTGGGGGAAACATTTAACTCAGTGTGGCACAAACAGTAATGCACATATCCCTAGGTGATATTTGAGATCATTTGGGGGGATATACAGGCAAGCTTTTTTTGATAATTGCTTATTCATCTTAACCCTTGTAACTTGTACATGAAGGTAGTAATTTCATGAAAATTCTTATTGAGAAAGATATCAAATACAAAAATAAGTGAACTAAAAACAGAACATGAATATGACAGAAATCAGGACAATCATGCATGAATCTTTGAAGACTAGAAAAGACTGTTTTTATAGGAAAGATTTACTTCTTAATTACAAAGTTCAGATATTTGTTACTTAGGTGAAGTGATGACGTTTTGGGGGAAAAAGTATGCAAAGCTGTCTTCGTATTATAGTGTGTAGCCAGCTCTATTCTTCTTAAGAGGCCTAGCTGGGCTTTGGAGCAAGTCAGGATCACCCGTAGTCAGAGCTGTGTGTGGAGTGGGTAGATTATTCCTATCCTTCTCTTTGTCTGCATTAATAGTTACTAACTGAAGGGCACCTGGGTGGCTCAGCTGGTTAGAAGGCTGACACTTGATCTTGGCTCTCAGGTCTTAATTTCAGGGTTGTGAGTTTGAGCCCTGCACTGGGCTCCTTGCTGGGCGTGGATCCTACTTTAAAAAAATAAATAAATAAAGTCACAAATTGGGATAAAAGTCATGTCTCTTTGATGGATTAATACTGAGCATGGTAATTTCAATGCCTAATGAGTGCCTTCTCCTCTAATTGACAGGGAAGCACCCTTTTCCCCATCTCTGGGAGAATACATCCCAGAGTTTAGATCATGGTGAGTTCACTTTGTGACATGATCAGTCTTCCCAAATTTTTGAATGATGACTGTGTCCACTTCCCTTCTCTGTTTGTTCAAGATTCTGTCAGCATGAGGTGCTCCCTGCAGGCAGTGGCGCTCTGGGGGAAGAAGGCCCCTCCGCACAGCATCACTGCCATCATGATCACTGATGACCAGCAAACCATTGTGACTGGAAGTCAAGAAGGTCAGCTCTGTCTCTGGAATCTCTCACCTGAACTAAAGGTTAGTGAAAGTGATTAACATTGAAACAGAAAGCACTCCCAATATAAACACAATATGATTCTTCCTGCAATGACAGTGGACGTTTTGCATGATTGTTAAGTAGGTGATTACTGAAGTAATAAATTGGTTTTACTTCTGAATTTGGAGAAAATGAAGTACTATATGATGGATCAAGATCCTATTTGAAAATTTTATTATGAATATTGCTAATCTTAGCTACCAGCTAAGTGTTATCACCCTTGAAGCTGTGCTGAGTGTTACCATTTTACATCCTGAATTATATGTTTAAGTAACTGAACTACAGACATATAAGTATAATTCTAAAAATTATGGCTCGTTAATCTAAACAAAGGGCACCCTTGAAAACCGCTATTAACTAAATGAGTAATATCTTAATTATCTGGGTGTTTCTGTCAGTTTGGCCTTCTTGCTATTCTTTTAGTCTCTGCTTGCATGTGATTTTTAAAGATCACATCAAAAAGCTCTAAATCCACTTTACTATTGTCGTCTTCCTATCTCAGAACCTGACCTCACCTAGGTTTTGGCCCATTGATTGGCAATTAATTGTCCCTGTCCCAAGTCATAAACATTTAACATATTGGAATAGATATTTGCTTAGTGCTAGCAGCCTCTAGACCCAATTTGAACATTTAAACTAATGATGTACTTAAAGTATACTGCCCTCATTAAGAAGCCTTTTAAAGATCAAAGACTATTTTTAGCCTTTAAAGTTTGTCACTTTAAAACCTAAATTAACAATTAATTGTAATTCTATTTTATAGTGTAATTAATTAACATCTCCCATCACAGAAGAGTTATACTGCAGGACTGCCAAGAACTGCATAGCAGAGCAGCTCAGCTCAATGTTTATGAACATCCTAGAAAGAAGGAACTGGTCTTATTGCAACAGTTGAGATTTGAAAAAAGTGGCCCACCACATGTATTATCTCTTAGAGTTTAAACTCACACTTCTAAATGGCTTCAAATGTCTTGCTACTGTTTTTAATATTTCAGTATAGTGGTTTCTGGCTGGAGTAGTTGTGTTATATAATAGGTAGGATGCAATAAGCTTAAGAAATTTGGAATCCTAGCATTTGTATCTTTTTACATACGCTCCTTGTATTTATTCAGCATTTATTCAACATGCATTTATTGACTACATATAAGTTAGGCAGTACGCTGTGTACCTCGGTTCAAACACGAACGAGAAGACTTGGTGCTGGCCATCAAAGGGGCTGCAGTGCAGTAAAGGAAGGATATTGGCTAATGCTGTGCATTTATGTGATAATACAAGGTACTCTGAGTACCTTGAGGGCTGAGGGATTTATATTTAAAAAAATTAACTAGCAGGAACACCATATGCTAATTAAAAGCAGTGGCAAAATTAAGGGATTTTGAGATGATTTATGCAAGAAGATGACATAATACTATATTATTATATTTGTGATTTAGACTATCATTTGGTATTAATGTCAAGGGCATACTGACGGCAGAGGGAGAAGAGATAAAGGACAGTGACTGTGGTAGGAGCCTCTACGTTAATTTAGGCAAGAAAGTTTTTGAGTATGAACAAAGTCAGTGACAGAGGGGAAGAAAAGGAGATGAAAACTGGGAAGATACTAAGAAGAAAGAATGGGAGGAACTGAGCAAATGATTGGAGTGTGGGTAAATGTGCAGGAACAGTCAAGGTTACCTTATAGATTTGGGGTTTGAGTGGTGGGTGGGACTGGTGGTGTGATGGTATCCTGTATTTGTATAAGGAATAGAGATGATTAGAGAATAGGAACAGGAAGGGAAAGGAGGTGATTTAAGTTTTGGACATCTTGGAGCATCCAAGTATTTACTAGGGGATTAGAAACACATCTCAGTTTTTCCCTGTCCATGGGTGGTGGGACTGTAGGGTACCGGGAAGCTAGAGAATAAGTACCTCCCTGTCCTGGGCTTCTCAACACATGCATCCCAAGCTCAGGGTCAGACTCCCAAAGACCTCTTCATGGGGTCTCCCAGTGAGGAGCTTCTCCAAGGTTTCATGCTAAGAACTACTTCACTTGTGTTTTCTGGTATTTTTAACACTTTTAAGCATAGAGAAAGGTGAGTTGAACATCCTTCCAGATATATTCCCTGAGTGTTGCTGTGTTCTATTTTTCTTCCTATTTAATACTCAGAAGGAAACACAACAATGACAAACTGAAGAGTAGCAATATTGTGTATAGGGAGAGAATGGAGAGATTGATCAGGTTCTAGTTCTGATATTTACCAACTTTGATGTCAAACAAATGACATATTCATTGAGCCTTGATTTCTTCATCTGTGAAATGGGGGATGAGACCCTGTTCATAGTTGCACTAGTGCCTGGATATGGTGGATGCTCAGCAAGTTGTGTGTTCCCATTTGTGCTATTGGAAGCTCTTGGCATTGGGCGGGGTTGGCAACGCTTCATACAGGTAGAGCCCATGAATGGAAGTAAAGGTGCCGTGGATTTCATCATGACAATGAGCAGGTATGATGGTGGATTTTTGTTGTTGTTGTTATTCCTCACAGCAGTTCCAGAATATGATAAAATGAAGAGATTATACTGAAGAGTCAGAGCTTATTCAACTACATGTGGGAGTTAGTAGCAGAATGAGGACTCCGTATGCAAAGCAATGGAATTCCTTTATGCTGTTTTATTCATAGTGGATTTTCTCTAGGAGAGGGAATGTCCTTGATTTGCCCTGATTCATTGCTTAATTTGGCCTGTAATATATGGAAAGGTGTTAAATGCCTGGGGGTATGTGTTCTCAAATGTGATGATGGGGAAAGACAGTATGTTATTTTCTGAGATGGGACCTTCTGGATTTCCCAGGAAAAAGGTGGAATAAGAACTTGGGTTTTAAATGGTTCTAACCAACCACAAAACTTTAATCTAACATCTTTAGAAATTTAATCTAACATCTTTTAGAGAAGTATTGCTGATTATGATAGAAATAAGATGAAGGCAGAGAACAACTGTGTTTTGAAATAATTTGTACTCATTGATATGATTTGGTTATCATCTATGGATATGTTTACATAGTTCAGAAAAAGCATAATGAATATGAATTAATTTGGAAATAGATTATTACCCATAGGACAAGTTTTATTACAAATTTTCTAGTCATTCAAATTAAATTTTTAGTCCCTACTGACAACCTCTTCTCCATTTGAAGGGATCTTGCATGTTTTCTGTTTTGTAATTTGATTTTCACAATCTTGTTTTATAAAAACAAAGAGCACTGGACATCTTTCACACATGAGATAATGGAAGAATTAGCCTTCAATGCCATATTTTTAAACTCATGTTTAAAAATTGGTGTTTTTAAATAAGAGCTTAGTTAAAATCTGACTTTTAATGTGGAAAAATTAGTTTTTATTAGTTTTTATTTCTGAGGCAAGAAGCCACATAAGGTTACAGTAAGGTTATAATGATTACAAAAAGGGTAATGTTTTCTTTGTATTATTTTGTAAACTCATTTCTGCATTCTGAAATTTGCGCATTAACATGCTGCTATCATTTGAGGCACATTTTGTGCATAATAAACATCAACACTGACTTACTTGTATTCAAAACCTAGATGTTGTAAAACAGGTCTGGTGATTGTTTAGTTGTCAAGATGGATATAAAACCGAAAACAAAAACCAAAAAATGTGTACAACACAATTCCTGTATCTGGATATTTTTTTAGGGGTGCCTGGGTGGCTCAGTTGGTTGAGTGCCAACTTAGGCTCAGGTCATGATCTCACAGTTCATGGGTGTAGGCCCCAGATGGGTCTCTGTGCTGACAGCTCAGAGCCTGGAGCCTGCTTCGGATTCTGTGTCTCCCTCTCTCACTGCGCCAACCCCAATTGTGCTCGCTCTCTCTCTCTCTCTCTCTCTTTCTCAAAAATAAATAAACATTAAAAAATAGATTTTTTTATTCTGTGGATTTCCAGGTGGCATAAATCAGTTTTCCTAAAACGTATGTAGAGCAAAAACATAATATAACAGGATTTTCTAATCAGAATTATGAATAGCCACATAAAATGATGTTTATATTCTTAAGAAGTTTACAACTGTTTAAAAGCTTACCCTGATCATTTTCAGATTTCAGCTAAAGAACTTCTGTTTGGTCATTCGGCTTCTGTAACATGTTTGGCAAAAGCGAGGGACTTCTCTAAACAGCCCTATGTCGTTAGTGCTGCTGAAAATGGGTACGTAAGATGTGTGCAACTTTGTAACCATCTGTATTCTCTCTACCTTTTTAAAACCAATTAATGGGGTACAGAATTCGGGAGTTGAAGGAAATCTTAGTGATTATCATGTTCCTTTTACATATAGGAAAATTTTGATCTTGAATGGTAATTTGTGTGATGATCCCAAGGAATGTGATCAGTACTATGTTTCCCAATTTAATACTCTTTTTTTTCCGGATTAAGATCAGAATAAACACCCCAACTTGTGTATCAGGCCTTGTGGCAGCCTCCCTGTGTAAAAGATACTGGCAAATGCCACCTGTTATAGAATCTGAAAACGGAAAAGTCTGGGTGCTTGTCTTTTTTCAAGTTGTAACTCACTTTGAGCTCTTAAGCAAACTATCCAAGCCTTCATAGGTTTGTACAACAACTCAATAGTTATACTCCTTATGTAATACACTCGTCTGATATCATTATAGAAGAAACAGAAGAGAGGACTCAGTGGTAAGTGGGATGATGGGAAAAAGGGGAAATAGACTGTGATTTGGGTGCAGTTTCATGGAAGCAAGCTTTATTCCAATGAAATAGAACTAAGCTGTAAGAGAAAAGCCTCACTGATGGAAGATCTACTGGGCTCAGCTGAAGAGTTATTTGCCAAAGTAAACCCAGGAATGCAGAATCAATTCAGCATGCATTTGTGAATCAGGGATTGGATTACAGGCTGAAACAAGAGAACCCCTCCTTTTTGTTTTTAATCTGAGAAGAAATTACATGGCTCTGAGAACGAAAAGAATAATGAGTGTCCACCTTGTAGAAACTTAATAGTTTAACAGAATGCTAGTGAAACAGATAGCAAAGCTGTTCTCATAGCTTATAGCAAAGACATAATTGTTAAACCTAGAGAGATTGAACTTTGGATGAGGCTAAAGTGAAATGCACTGGTACATTCTTTTTTTAACAATTGCTAGTAGCTTTCATATGCTAGGACTCCCATTCCCAGTCTAGAGAATTTGGGAGATGGCAATTTTTTATTTTTCTGAGTCTACTTGGAGAATTGAGAAAATTAATAGCTAAATGAGAAATAGCTCTGGAAAGTAATTGAGTTCCAGCTTGAGGTTTTTGCCCACAGTAGTCTAGCTCCAAAAAAGAAACTAAGGTTAATGGGCATATTCTTGATGATAGATGAATTTAGCTGTATGACCCTGCAAATATGATTATTAAAGAGCCAAAGAGTCTGGTTTGGTCTTTCTTTTCCAAGATGATTTGAATTTTCTAGAATTCTGTTCCTTCAAGATGCAAAACTTAGCCTGCATCTGTGAGATACTTTTTAGGCAGTATCTATATTTCAGCTATTGCATACTTAGCAAATCTTGGTTTAATCTGCTGGAAGTTATTAGTTTACTAGGCTTGGTCCATTATGCCCCAAACAATGACTTTTGCTTTGAGTAGACTTGGGAATGACTGTGGACTTAGCATTTCTGCTTCCAAGTTGATCAAAGGGGCACAAAATTGCTTTGACTCAGTATTTCATTTTTCCCCCAAAGTATGATGTCATCAATAGGCATAAATCCTAAGATTCAGGAATCCCAATGAATCCCAGGATACATGAAAGGAAATAGATACCTGGAGGCCTGATGTTGAAACAGACAATGCCAGAGAATGCCAGAGAAAAAGAAAATCCTGAAAGGAGTTAGTGGGAAAAAGCAGATTTATAAAGGAATGTAATTAAGCTGACTTCTCAACAGTAAAATGGAAACTAGACAGTAATGAAATATCTTCAAAAAGCTGAGAGAAAATATCTGCCAACTTAGAATTGTATCTCTAGCGAAAATGTCTTTTAAAAAAATAAGGTCACAATAGGTATTTTAGACAAATGTTAAGCATTTAGTAAGTATTTAAGTAATTAGTACTTAAGTATCTAAGTATTAATAAGTATTAATATAATGCTAACTATTTAAGTAAGTACTTAAGACAAATACTAAGAATGTTCACTGCCCATAGACCCTCTATAAGCACCAGAATTGTAAATGACATTCTTCAGTAAGAAAAACAATGATTTCATACAGAAGAGCTGAGATGTAAGAAGGAATATTGAACAAAACCAGCAACGTTTCAGAAAATGCAAATAAATATAGATTAGAAGACAATAATGTTTATATATACCTCCCACCCCCCACCGCCATATATACACACAATCTATAAATATGTCAATTCTAGTCAACAATCACATAGGATAGTGTAGTGATCAGATTCCA
The DNA here is from genome assembly GCF_024362965.1 of Panthera pardus. NCBI lineage: Eukaryota > Metazoa > Chordata > Mammalia > Carnivora > Felidae > Panthera > Panthera pardus. The sequence goes on from NW_026526810.1 coordinate 43,231,448, forward strand.
CATGTTTTTGTTCTATAGGTGGGTAAAGATGTTGAATAACTTTAGGCTTTAAGCTAGATGTACAAAAAAAAAAAAAAAAAAAAAAAGCTAGATGTACATATTTCCAGGGTAGCTGCTAAAAGAACAGATAGAAGAAATCAAAATAAAAGAAATAGAATACAGAACTTCCAATTTGGAAAAGAAAAATAATGTTATTTAATCCAAAGGAGACAAAATAAATGGGGCAAATAGAAAGCACAGAATAACATAGTTGAGATAAATCTGACTAAAACCATAATCTCAATTGAGACCGAGCCCTCTAGTTAAATCACATAGATGGTCATACAATTTAAAAGACAAAAACAGCATAAGGACATAGAAAGGTTAAAAGTAAATGGATGGAAAAAAGATTTACCAGATGAATAATGACCAAAATGTTGATATTTGCTATGTAAATATTTTGTGTTAATAAATACATGTAGTTAATAAAACCTTAAGGCAAAAAAAGCCTTGGCATTGATAAAGGGGGTTATTACTTATTAAAAAAACTTTTAATCACAAGCGAGAAGAAAGTTGGGCAAGTACCCAGTCTTAGAGTCTTCCAGGGAAGTGCTTCTCCAACCTGAGCTTGCAGTAGGACCACTTACAGAGCTGGTTTAAATAACAGACTTCTGGCCCCACTTCCAGAGATATGGGTTCAGTAGGTCCAGGCTAAGGTTCAAGAGCTTGCATTTCTAACACGTTTCCTGGACAATGCTGATGCTGCTTGTTCAGAGAACACATCTGGTATAGTGAGTACTGAACATGGGGGCAGTGAGAGAAAGTGTGATGTCAAGAATAACTTGGGAAACTCATTGGTGATGATACCATTCACTGAGAATAGAAAACTAAGGCAGGCAGATGTTTTGCTTCATTGTGAATATGAAGAGTGTGAAGTCTTGCAAGTCATTTAGGTAGAGACATCTAATAGCCAGTTGTGTATGGAAATGTAGAGCTCAGTGAATTGGTCTGGGATTCCAACATCATATGGGTGCTACCTGAAGTGATGGGAATAGATAATTCACCCAGAGAGAGTGCGAAATGTGAGATGGTAAGAAAGCCTAAGACAAAACTAAGGGAAACCAGAATTCCAGAAGCAGAATGGAACCTGAGAATGCCAATGAAACCCTAAAAGTATAATGGAAGGGGCGCCTGGGTGGCTCAGTCAGTTAGGCGTCCGACTTCAGCTCAGGTCACAATCTTGCAGTCTGTGAGTTCGAGCCCCGCGTCAGGCTCTGGGCTGATGGCTCAGAGCCTGGAGCCTGCTTCCGATTCTGTGTCTCCCTCTCTCTCTGCCCCTCCCCCGTTCATGCTCTGTCTCTCTCTGTCTCAAAAATAAATAAAAACATTAAAAAATAAAAATAAAAAAAAAAGTATAATGGAAGATAAAAGAGAGTTTGAAGAACATAAGGGACTTGGATTCAAGATGGCAAACCATGTTTATCTCCTCTCCCTCTAGATGTTTTATTAAAATTATAATCATAACAACTTTATAGGCAAATAAATATAAGAATAAGCATGGACCAAAGAAAATAGTCTATTTCTGAAAGTAGAAAAGTGGATATAAGAGTGGTGACTGATCTGCTTATCACCGGATGAATTTTTATTGAGCTGCTGAGGTAGAGATACAGATTGAGTAAAAAGGGGGGGCTTTTCTTAAGGAAATCAGTGGGAATTTAACAATTTTCTAATTTTATATGTTGCAGATACTTTCCTCTGTGTTCCTCTTTTAACTGAAATTTAAAAAATCAAAAATTTAAAAATTTCGGCAATTGTTAAACAATTTTTTTGAGTTAAGCTTCCTTTTTAATTGAAGATGATTTAATCTATGTAGAAACTTTGGTAACAGTATTTCAAAAGGAAAAGAAGAATGTACATTTTAACAGTTAATTTTCCTGTGTTCTTATTAAATATGTAACTTGTACTGTTCCAGCTAAAATGTCAATGCTATTTTTGAAACACAACACATTTGCTTTCTTTTCTTAAAAAGAACTGCTAAGCATAAGAGTCAATTTTTGCTTTGTGGTATTTTTGTATATATATATATTTTCTTACTTTAAGATAGAAAATAAGATGATAAGCAAACAAATAGGGAAAACATTAGAATCCAAGAGAAACATTGGTATCACAGAGAGAGCTTTTACTGATACAGGCTCCAACCTTGGAAAATGGGATTTTATTAGCATGGCTTGATGTCTGGGTCCTAGCCCCAGTATTTTTAAAAAGTTCCCTGATAACTCTCATGTATAGCCAGTTGAGAACCACTGGTTTAGAGATAGCCTTATCTAGAAACAAATTAATGACCAGGAGCTTTGCAAAACCTACATGTGGGGACTCCAACACAGAGCCATGGAATTAGAATCTCTATGGATAATTTTTGAAATATGCACAGGCGATGTACAGCTAGAGTTGAGAACCATGTTAATAAACTCCAATTCCTTATGAAGCTAAACTTTTATATTAATAGTGACTTAAAGTTCTATTTATTTTTATCTTTGACACTTTTTTTTTTACCTTTGAGATATATTATTTCAATTTCTACCTTTTTTCCTAGTTTTATTTCACACACACACACACACACACACACACACACACACACACGTGTGTGCACATTTTCCCTTTGTTTTATTGAGTTACGTGAGTTTTCATATTGCCTCAAATCCTTTTTGGAATACGTTTGGATATAAACAGAGAGAAAAAACTATGAATATTTTGTTTTTATATCTAGAACATGATTTCTCAGCCTCGGTACTAAGGACATTTTGGAGCACCGGGAGAATTCTTTGTTGTGGGGGCCCTCCTGTGCATTGCTGGATATTTAGCAGCATTCCTGGCCTTTCCCCACTAGATGCCAGTAGTGTGTTCCTGGTTGTGACAACCAAAAATCTCTTATCATTGTTGGATGTCCTTTGGGAGACAAAATCGCCCCAGGTAGAGAACCACTGATTTAAAGATTGATTTCCAGTGTTTGGCCAGAAAAACAAAAAGGCTGGCAAACACCAAATGCATCTAGCATTTACTATGATTAATTCGTATCTTTTGCTTCTTAATAGCAGCTTCTCCCTTAGAGCTAATAAAGCTATCCTTAATTTTTTCATGGAAAGTTTTGCTTATGTGTTGGAAGTGTGAAAACTGAAGAATATTACCAAACAACTCTAAAACAGCCATTCTGGTTTTTGTGAACTGAAATCACATAGATTTAAATTGCCCTATACTTGGATGCATTTTATCACTGTGTTTCCTAATGGTATGTACATCTTTGTAACATATATGCAACCAAGTCAGAGTTTTGTAAACAATTAGAATTTTCTAAACATGCAGCAGCAAGTGTGATTTCAGCATTTCAGGATAAGCAAAGAAATAAACCATTATCAATTATAGACCAAATATAGCCTCTTGGTGGCACTGTTTATTTTTATAAAAATGATACTTCGGCTCCAGAAGATGCAGCCCTTGATGCGTTATGCTTTTCAGAATATGTAGTTTAAGTTCAGTGAAATAAACCATTTTCAAGAGGATGCAGTTTCCATGGAAAGATTGTTGTACTGTCACTCTAACAGACTGTGATAGCTGTATCCACACAATTTGTTTTAGGTCAGGTTGGTGCTAAGGTAAGGTCTGTAGGCTGGCGGCAGGGTGTAATTACCCAAACAAAAAGACACAGATACAGTATGTCATCCCTGCTAATGACCACAACATTTTCTTGCTCAGTAATCTGTAACAAAAAGCCACATAAACGATCAGGTTGCATTTAAGTGCAGCACTACAGAAAAACTTGGTGGCACAAAAATTATTTCAGCCGATTGACTGGAAATGACAGAGAATAATACCAAGTTATCTCTGCTAGGGAGATGTGTGTTTGGAATGTCACGAACGGACAGCGTGTGGAGAAGGCCACGCTTCCTTACAGGCACACTGCAATCTGTGTAAGTACATTCAGTCCCTTCAGAACATTTCTGGATTCTGCAATTCCTTCAGAGCATTTTCTAGGCACACATTTAAAGAAATGTCTTTGGGGGGATATTCTTTTCTTTAATTTTTCTTTTGTCCCTGAAATAGAACACTGTCAGTTATCATCTGTTATTTTGGCATTTTCCCCCAAAAGTTAACTATTCAAGAATTGTTTTCCTGATTCTTCCTTTATTTTTGTGTCTTTCCAACATAGATACATTTGAAAGACAGTTTTTTTTTCTTAGTTACACTCCACACACACACAGATACACATGTAGAAAGATTCGGTTTTAATGACAAATTATTTTATAAAAGCAAAAAAGGTTTTCTTGTCTTTAATTTTAACTATTTTTAGGTGGATAGGTTCTTAATTTCTGAATTTCTTATTTAGGAAAAGAGAGCAAAAGGTATAGCGATACCTTTATTTCCCAGTATTTAAAAGAGATTTTACCTTTTGGTAGATGGACTCCCAGCATACAGGTAAGGCAGTTGCATTATACCAATGGTGCTGACAGTGTTTTTTAATGTTTTACTCATTGCTTTTAGCATTGAGGACTTGCACTGCAATATTCACAAACTCCTTTCTGGTGCCAAAATCTTAATAGTGAGAGAGTCTGTCTGGAGTAGAATGTGTTACTCAATCTTTGATAAAAGCTGTTCTCAAAACTTACTTGGCACTAGAATTCCTCACACACTCTTCAAATGTATTTATTTCTTATTAACATGAAGCAATGTTGCCAGAAGAACCTGATTTTTGTTGTTGTCTATTTCTACATAGCATTCTAGAAATAAAACAATTGTGAACTTTCTATGATTGGAATAAGATTCATTCTTCCTAAAAAGATCCCCCTTTCTCAGGAAAAATACTGAAATACAAAGGAGACTCAAGCCCCAAATCAATACTTTAGCAATGTGGAATCATTGAACTAAAAGAAATTTAACTTGCTATTCATTCAAGTAAATACCTTCATTGAATAGATGATAAAACTAAAATCAGAGGAGTCTTCACCATAGCCCAAATTCTGTTAATTGCTAGTAATTCAACTCTTGCTTTGAATTCCATTTCCATAGTATTACCACTGCTCCTTCCGGATGACAGGGGAAGGCTGGCTTTTGTGTTGTGGAGAATATCAAGATGTTCTTATCATCGATGCTAAAAGTTTGGCTGTTATTCACACTTTTATATCATCTCAGTCTCCTGATTGGATCAACTGCCTGTGCATTGTACACTCCATGAGAATTCAAGGTAATAGTTGGGTCTTATAGAACACTAAGAGAATGCATATAAAAAGATCACTTTTGAACTATTTGTTGAGCTACTGGGCAAGAGCTCAGAATACTTCTTTATGTTTACCTGTTGGTGGGGATAGTTCTCTAAGCCAAATCAAAAAACTGAGAACACCCAAGCCAATGGTTCAAGTCGTTAGAAAGTCAGCAAGAGGTCAAGATGAAATGAAAAGAGGAGACCATGTTTCCATGACCCAGTTCATCGGTACATTTCAGGAGTGACAAGCAGGCATTTGTGGTGGATTAGCAAGACGCTTGGAACTTTTGCTTTGCTGTGTCTTCTGGATGTAGTAAAGAAGATAATTCGATTTCTGTAATGAGGGAAGGTTGGCTCCTTACTTATTTCTGAAATAAGAAGATGTAATGTTGACAACATAATCATTTGCAACGTGGCTCTGCTTTTAGTGGCTCTCTATTTAGTGGCTCTCTATTACATGGGGGTCATTTTGAAATTTTGAAACACACTTAAAATGTGATCTAAAATGTTTATTTTTTATCAGAAAAATAACGCTAAAGTTGAATATGTTCCACCTACGTAACCCTATATAATCCTTAAATGACTGTGAAATGGTCTCTACAGCAACCACTTATAACAGTGGTCAACTTTTATGTGACCTTTATTGTTTTTACAGAAGATTCTCTCTTGGTGGTATCAGTAGCTGGTGAGCTCAAAGTATGGGATCTCTCTTCAACTATCAACAGCATTCAGGTTGGTTTGTGAAACTCTATTCTTTATTCTCCAATTTCAAGCATATTTATTGGTGTTTTAAAATTAATTATAAAGGTGTTACCTGCTCATTGTTAAGAGTTCAAATAATGTAGAAGTATATAAATTTTACCTCTGTGTACTCCCCCCATCACTCCTCTAATTGATAACAATTAGACTGTATCCTTCCAACCTGTTCTCAGGGCATATACAAATGTTTTTATGGGCACGTGCGTGTACACACACACACACACACACACACACACACATATTGATTACATTTTAATAAAAATAAAGTCCATCATAGAAGAATATCTTTCTGACCCTTACAGCAGAAAGACCCCCTTTCTTCTGAGTGTATGTGAGCAGTAGCAGGAAGATGACTGTGAACAGCTGGGGTCACATGCACTGGGAGTCTAGTATATTCACCTGTTCCTGCATCAGGCTACAATTTGAAGTGGTGGACAAAAAAACAGTCATATTCTATATGCTGATGATAAAATTGTTTCAGCTGCCCCATGCTCTGAGCTCTCCTTTGGAACTTCTTGGAAATTCCTAGAGGAAGCCTAGGAATTGTGTTGCCATAATGAGCCCAAGAAACACACACCAGCATCATCAGAAACTTACTGTGAATATGGTATTCTAGATGTTCTGTGCTGGCCATGCTTTTGTTTTTTCAAAGTACTTATTCATTTTTCTTTTTTATCAGTGAAGGTACTGTAGTTTTTTGTTTTTTTTTTTTAATATGTTACTTTTTTTGTTTTGTCTTTCCACCACATCTGAAAATGAGAAACTTATTCCTATCTTTACATTCTCAGCATCCAGCACAGTGCCCCACAGAATGCTTGTAGGAATGATTATATATGAGGAATCCTTTAAGCCAAGTGGGTTTCCTGTTCATGGTTTCTTTTGTGAAGTGATTTCTTAGTTCAGGGAACTCAAAAGGAAACTGGGGTAGTTGTTTTTTGTTTTTTATAAAAATGGTCTGATCTACTTCAGGTGTACAGCAGAGCAAGTCATGTATAAATTACCTAGAACCAGCACTAAAGTGTTCTCATTCCTTCTGAAGGAAAAACAAGATGTCTACGAGAAGGAATCCAAATTTCTCGACTCCCTGAACTGCCGGGCAATACGATTTTGCACATACACGGAGAGACTTTTATTGGTGGTATTTTCTAAATGTTGGAAGGTATTATAAAAATGACACGATAAATTGAATTAGTTGTCTTTTATGACCCATTTGTATCAATTTTCCTCTCCCTGCACTCAGCTGTTTTGCTTCTCAGGATATTATATATATAAAGTAGATCCCAATTTTATTAGTAACATACCATAACAATAATGAGCATTTATCTCTGGATTACTTTAAAAATTTGATGCCTGAACTTTAAAATTAAAAAGCAAACTAAACCCTTTCATCTACATACATTGATTTTATTTATAGGCTTTGTCCTTTTCTGCATAGTTGCTATATTCATTTTTAGAGAATATACTTTCTTATGAGTATATTCACTGATCTCTCCATCAAGAAAGAAGAGCTAAGTTATTATCATTTGATAGCATCCCTTTTTCTTTAATGTTTCATATAACTGGCCCAGCTAACAAAACTACATTATCTAACTTATGTTTGATACCATATTTTTGAACAAAAATATAAAATATATAGTGTATCAAAAGGTTTCTGCTGTGTAAACTTTTTGTGTAACAAATTTTTAAAAGTTGAAGTTGGACTACCATATAGAAGGAATAAAATAACATATAAATTTTGGGATTTTTGGCCTCTGTGCTTAATGGGCACATTCTGGAATGGTATAAAGTTTATTCATTAAATCTACCTTAGGATAAATGAAAAAAATAAGTACTAGTAAAAAATTATCTTGGCACATGAGTACAGTGTATCCTGTTATTAATATTTAATATATTGTTGCATTAACACTGCCATCTAAATAGTCTTGATAAGCATAATTTATCTTTCATCTCATTGACAGATTAGATTAGAAGCTTTTGTTAATGTACATCATTAATTTTGTATTTTAGGTTTATGACTATTGTGATTTTTCCCTTCTGCGGACCGAAGTTAGCAGAAGTGGGCAGTTTTTTGCTGGGGGAGAGGTGCTTGCTGCTCACAGAATCATCATCTGGACAGAAGATGGTCACAGTTTTATCTATCAGCTGCTGAACAGGTGGGCTCAGATGGGAGCGGCATACAAAACATTCAGGTAGAAAATGAACTTTGGGAGGTTTATTATGGAAAAATCCCTGCATGCTGCCCATGATCAAAAACCAGAACAAAACAACTTTGGCACTAGAAGATTTACTCTGGGCTTGGGAGGCTTCAGCCTTTGTATGAAACAGCAGGGGATGAAGGAATGAGATTAACCATGTATAACTTGTACAGCTGGTGCTGGGTTTTCAAAAAGTCACTTGTAATTATTAACCCAACAATTTCTAACTAGAGTTTAGAAACTTGAATGGTACCATCCGGCTTTTGAAAGTGGGAGGAGGAAAAAAACGAATAAAGAACCTCAAAGTTCTCAACTCTGCTTTTTATTTTTCACCATGCAGTGGGCTTTCAAAAAGCATATACCCTGCTGATGGAAGAGTGCTTAAAGAGACCATTTATCCTCATTTACTGTGCTCTACTTCTGTGCAGGAAAATAAGGTAATGCAAGGAGAGAGTGACTGCCTCAAAGCTGCTTCACTCTGCGTCTTAGATAAGTGTTGCTTTGTCTGTAACAGAGAATCAGACTTGAAAAAATTGAATGGAAGAATCACATGAAGTTGTCAACGAGAAAATCAAATCTAATTGTTAATGGGTACTGAAGAGAAAACTTTGCCTTCGAAAAATATATATTTTAAAGCTGGAGTAACTAAATGATATATATTCGTTATAGAAAAATTAAAATTAAAAGTTAAAAGTGGAGGAAGTAAAATTCATAATTTTGCCACCATAAATATTCACAAGGAATATTTTTTATGTATTTACTTATTTTAATGGGAAATTTTTCAAATATTTAAAAAGTTTCAAGAAGTGTACAATGATCACTCATCTACCCTCCATCATCTACCTCCACTCATCTACCAATTGTCAACATTTTGCCATATTAATTCTCTCTCACTCTCTCGCCCCACCCCCCACCTTGCCACACATACACATTGTTCACTGACCCTTTGGAAAAATGATTTGATATGAAGTTATTAACATTTTGATGTGTCTACTCCAGTTTTTAAATTTTATCAAATGGTTTATATCCTGCTTTTTTTTTAACTCAATATTATCGTTTTCGCATATGTTTAGCTATTCTTCTGAATAAATTTTCTTGGTAAAACAAGTATAATTATGAGTCCTGGCAGACTTGAGGATATAATTGTGTGTTTTTACTTGACTGAATTTTATCTTTACACTCTATGAAGTCTGATCATTTAAAGTTGTTTTATTTTAGTAGTGCTAACCAAAGTGAGGTTTGTTCTTGCTGTTATGATTGTTAACCTGTGGACTTAGTCATCAGTTAATTATCCAAGGAGGTATTTCATGGAGAATAAGGACTTTGGATTACTGACGTGTCAACCAAGGAAACGTTATTTTTTACGGACTGATGGTTTGCTTAATTTGGCAGCTTAGCCACTGGAGAACCTATAGTTCTGTAATTGTCCCTTTAACATATCTACAGGGTTTTGTTGCAAAAACTTGATTAAAAAACTGCCAGCCCAAAATTAGAACTCTAAGTGCCACTGGGGCACAGGCAAACTTCAGAATTGTGGCATCAAACACTATTTCTAAAGTCATCTGTGAGTGGCAATGGAGTCTTGCTTCACTGTTGATTATAAGAGCAGTAGTGTGGCTTACTTAGAAAAGCATTTTTAGTTATTTTGTAAAGGACCTGCCTGCCCATTCTTTCCTTTAGCACCAGAATGCACTTTTTATAAAGCAGTTTTCCCCAAAAGCTAAAATGTAGGTAGTATCCTTTAAGATCTTCTAGTCGATTGCACATATTGGTGCTGAAGAAAAACACAGCAATTATAAATTAACTTAAAAAAAAATACTAACCTTAGGGAAAGCTACCTTATTTTGTTCCTCAAAATATGAAGACATAGATCTATGGATCTTCTATCAATAATTTTTAAATATTCTTTTTTTTAAGTTTATTTTTGAGAGAGAGAAAGAGGACACATGCTATTGAGGGAAGGGGAGAGAGAGAGAGAAAATCTGAAGCAGGCTCCAAGCTGTCAGCACAAAGCCTGACGCAGGGCTCAAACTCACGAACCACGAGATCATGACCTGAGCTGGAGTTGGCTGCTTAACTGACTGAGCCACCCAGATGCCCCACAACAATTCTTGTTTAGACAACGACAGTTATTTATCTTAAACGTGGGAAATACTAGGAAGCCAGTGAAATATGAATAGAATAATCGGAAACTTAAAGAAGCCGGTCTACCCATCCTCACACTCTTGCTTGCCCTTTGTCCAGCCAGAAGTTAAAGTCTGACATTATTTTCCTTATTCAAAACATCGCCAATATTCACTAACTATAAGATTTCTTAATCTCTCCTGAAGTTAGAAGGTAACATTTTGATGGGGTGGGAGATAAGTTTGATAAGTACAAGGAGCTTAGAAAAGGGTATTCTATAAATATGTAGTATTAAGTAGACTCTTCTTTTGGAATGGCACCAATAGACATAAATCTCAGTGTGTAACAGTAACATGTTCCCACAGTTACCATTTGTGATGTTCAGAATATATCTGCTGATGGAGTTGTAGTAGCAAAATGAGACTCGCCCTTCCTTTCAGTAGCTTCGTGAGAGTCTCCCAATGTTCTAATGACAGCTGATGATCACTGAGGCCTGTGGCAGGGGTCCTGGTTGTTGAGATAAGGTACTGGCTTTCAGAGTCTTAGCTGTGGAGTAACTCTGCAGTGCTGAGTTAAGGGGTAGTTGAGGCAGAGGTAGCCTGAGGATTGCATGTAAGGAATTTGGGTGCATGAACTAAGAGTAATAACGATGATGCTGATCAGTAATTTTTTTTTTTAGTCCTTGTTATTATCAAATATACACACTCCTCCATTTACATGCATTCCCACCATGGCCTCACTTTGCAAATCATGTTCAGAAAGGTTAATTCCTAGGATTTGAACCTGGGCAGTTTGGCCCAAGTCTGGCAGTTGGACTTTGGAGCAAGTTTCTCAGTTGTTCCGAAAAGTGGATAATAAGAATGGTTCATAGGTACTGAGTATGTGCCAAATGCAGGGCACCATTCTAAGCACCTCACCTTTATCAATTCATTAATCCTGACAGCAATCCTATAGAGTAGGTGTTTTTACTGGCCTTCTTTCACATTTAGGGAAAATGAGACACAGAGAGGTTAAGTAAATTGTCTAAATCAAGTAATTGGTGCTTTTAATAGAGTTAGTATGTGCTAAAACCAGGAGTTGAACCCAGGCAGTTAACTCAAGAGAATTTGCTGGGGTTTTTTGTTTTTTGTTTTGTTTTTTTTTTTTTTTGGTTTGTTTTTTTAATGCTTAATTTATTTTGAGAGAGAGAAAGAGAGAGCGAGCAGGGGAGGGGCAGGGAGAGAGGGAGAGGGAGGATCCCAAACAGGCTCCATGCTGTCAGCACAGAGCCTGATGTGGGGTTCAGTCCCATGAACTGTGAGATCATGACCTGAACCACAATCAAGAGACACTTAACCAATTGAGCTACACAGGTGCCCCGAGAATTCACTCTTAAGGGCTATTTTATTACCTCCTGTAGGGCAGGTGTTCCTTGTGATACACCCTGGGTACTGTGGTGACAAATCAGAGTTCATATGGTAAGGGGCTCTGAGGGGAGTGTCCAAGTGAATAGCAGAATCAGAGAGGGATACTGCAAAGGATGAGGGCGGAGGTGACAAGGCGTGGGTGTGAGCAAGTGATGAATGGCAGTGGCATAGTAGGTACAGAGGGAGAACAGCAGCACCAGAGCATACGCTGTTGGGGGAAATGAGGCATGCTGCCTGCCACCAACCACAGGAACCGAGTAACGGCTCAGCTTCTCTGTATCAAAATCATGAGGGAGTGGAACTAGTCAGCTCTAAGGTTCTTCAAGGTCAAGAGAGTTTGAGAAGCTAGTTTGCTGGTTTACCCAAATTGTATTGACACGGTTTCTAACACCTACAAAAGTGATGGATTGAGAAGTATAAGACTTGAAAGTGCCTTCTAAATCTGTAGAAGCAACTTCCTAGGAGCTGTTTTCTCCTCTGCAGTGCTCTCATGTTGGAGGACTACCTTGGTTGTATGCTCTTGGATTCCTTTCTTACTCTCTTCCTGTCTTAGTTTTCTTTTCTCCATAACAGGAATAATGGCAGTGTTTACTTACTCTGTAGCTTTGTTGTGAGGAATAAATATAGCAATGCTTTGGCCTTTAATACTCCTCAGATACATTACAGAATTTTTCCAATAATACATCAAAGTCCTGACCTTCAAACATATTTTCTAATGAGGAACTATCTATCACTTTCTTAGACTTCTTTACTTCTAGCACCAGCAGTTGGCTTTCTTTCCAGGGTGACTTTTCTTTGTACATCAAAAGAAGTTTTTGTTTTTATAATCACTTAATCATTTTGATGCCTTGTTCATAATCTCTATATGCAAGTCTGCCCAAAGAACATCTGCACTGCACTCAGGCACTAGAGACTCTAGACCCATTACACTGATAAAAGCATGTCTTCCAGAACTCTGGTGCTTAATATTCATACTCTGCCTCAGCAAAATTATAACCTCAGCAAAATTATATTTATGTACATAACCTTATGTACATAAATATATAATATATTAATATAAACTATAACTATATACTTAATTATATTAGTATTTATTTGTTTATTTACTTGTTTATGTTATGGACTCATTTTTATTTCTGATCTCCTAGAATGTTTAAAATCAAGTATATTAAATATGAAAAGTAGTTAACAGAAAGTTGAAAGCATGTTAATAACACAAAATTACCACACATATATTACTTGTTGCTATTGTAATTGACAATGGAACTTAAGGGACCATAAAGAAATCAGGCCTCCTTAGTGGACAGTAGGGTATGGTCATGAAGACATGGACTCTTTGCTGTCTATAACACTTTAGGTAAATCAACCTCTCACTCTCAGTTTATTCATTTGGGAAATGGAGACCATGATAGTGCCAACCTCAGAGAATTAATGTGAGGATTATTTAGCGGAATAAATGTAAAGCCTCTAACATTATGTGTAATACAGACACAGAACATTAAGTACATGTTAAATAGTAACTCTCTGAAGTCTAGCTGTGGACTTTGCTTATTTTATAATTTTTTTTTTTGTCTTGAGTAAGAGATAATGTCACTTAAGTTACCTGAAATTTTTGAAAGATCAGGAAGCAAATGGAAACAATTCAGTTAATCTATGAAGTCTTGTTCCTCCATTTGAAAATAGTGGTTGTCATTTTATATTCAGATATTTTTTTCTACATAAAAGCTAACTTTTTGTTTTGGACCAGGGCCTTTCCTTTGTTATGGGCTACATGAATGAAAGGAAAGAGCCTTTTTATAAGATACTATTCTCTGGAGAAGTCTCAGGAAGAATTACTTTGTGGCACATTCCTGATGTTCCTGTATCCAAGTTTGATGGCTCTCCTAGAGGTAAGACAGTTTCTAATCTATTTCTAATCACATGTCTTCTGAGAACTAGTTTATAATTAACTCAGTGTTTTTCTCATTTGAGTAACATGAGGCTACAAATAAGACAAATTTTCTCGTGTACCACACTATGCATTAGGTGCCAACATAAAAGGAGGTATAAACATGATGTTTATAGATCTTATACAACAATACAACCGATACAATTCAAATTAACATCAATTTAACAGGAATGATGTTTTATTCAAATGAAATGGATGCTTATATGTGGATGTAGGATAGGTTGACATGCCATACTCATTTTTTTGAATTTGTCATGCCCATATCCTGTACCCTTTACAACCAGTTCCTCTATTGGTATTATTACAGCTGCTTGGAACAGGAGGGACAGATATAAACTTGGCCACTAAACCATTTGGCTCTTTGAATGATTAGATGATTTAGCATTTGCTTATTTTCATTTTTCTTAGAATACAAAACTGAAGTCATTAAAGGAAACATTATTGTGGAGAACCTTCAAGCTCCTGAGACTTAGGTATTCCAAAATGAGGAAGCCCATCTTACTCTTTTTCCCTTACTCCCAAATCATTAAGTCATCTGTGAATCATTGTCTCGGGCACAGCAGAAACATAGTCCTCCACATTTGAATTCCAAAGCACAAGTTTCTGTTACTTAACAAATTTACTGGCATAATTTTAAGGTTCTTTGTCCCAAATGTTTTCAAAACGGTTCCTAATAGTCCTAGGTTAATAAGAAAATGGCCAAAAAAAAAAAAAAAAAAAAAGATTTAGAACCTGGTATTGTGTATGGAAAAGTTTCTTACAAGTTCAATTTTAAGAATTAAAATGTATACCATGCCCCTGCTAAGGCCACCTAATGGTTGCCCTAGGATTTCTCATGTATGTTCCACTGCCAGCAGTGGAATTAAGGAAGCATTTACGTAAGCTTCTTTATAATTAGAACAATAGAGAAGAGGAGCCAAGATGGCGGAACAGCATGGAAGTTTTTTTTGTGTCTCGTGTGAATGAAATAGAGCCAGATAAACACTAAACTATCCTGCACACCTAGAAAACTGATGTGAAGATTACACAACAATCTGCACAACCTGAACCACAGAACACAGTGGCGCGGAGAGATGAACTGGGGGAGACAGAAGCCGCGGAGGGAAGAGAGTGGTTTCTGCTTGTGGAGGGAGGACAGAGATGGTGGGGAGAATACGGGAAAAGCACCCCACCACCACCACCAAAAGCAGCTGGAGAGGAAGTGGAAAAGTGGAAACAGCCGCAGGGACTGAACTAAAAAGGGAGAAAGAAAGAAGGTTTAAATTCCATTAAGAATGTATAAACAGGGGGAGTGCAGAGTCTGAAACTCCACAGTTTGATAACAGCAGGTGCTCTGGTGGGAAGGGTGAATCCCCAGGAGCAGAGTGAAGTCTGGGAGGTCTTCGGACCACATGAGGAGAGGCGCTTCCCCTGCTGGGAGGGCTCCCCACAGGCAAAGGTCCCATCAGACCCTGGAGAACAACCATATTCGCTGGTGCTGGAACAAGGTTGTGAAGAGTGAAGCCTGGAGCCAGATGTGTGTTGTGATTTTCCATAATCCCTGAAATGCTGCTGCTACATGATCATGTGAACTTTTTCTGGGCTGGGCTGTCACCCAGCGGCAGTTTCTGGGCATCAACAGCAGCATGGTCCCGTGAACTTTCCTGGGTACAGCCAGCACCTGGCCCTTACTTGGTGAGACCCTCCTGCAGAGGGGTAGAACGGGTCAAAGCTTCAGTCCCTCAGAAATGGGGGGTCAGGAAACACAGCTGCATCTGAGATAAAACTCAGGAGGGAGGTGCCACCTGGCAACCTGACGGCTTGGTAATGGACAGTGTAAAAGCAGGGAGTAGACAGAAGCCAGAGACAAAGGATGGGTGTGCCATTGCTAATTGGGGAGAAGAGAGTTCTGATACTAAAGACTGGGTAGCTGGGTGATGCCATTTTCACCCCTCCCACGCATGTGCATACAGACCTACATGGGCCACAACAATCCACCTGAGTAAGCTAAGCCGTGTCATCTAGTGGAGAGTGGAGCCATTTCACTAAGCCCCGCCCAACTCGGCCAAGCTTGCTCTTCAGGAATACCACATGTCTCCATGCCTGCTTAGTTTATGGACTATAAATTGCTTCATAGTTTGACTTCTAGGGGAAAATGATGTAATTTCAATCGTATTTCAGTCTGTTCACTGGTCCATCTATTCAATTTTCTTTTTGTTTTCTTTTTCATTTCTTTTCTTTTTCTTGAATACAGAAAGAAAAAATTATTTTTATTTTCAATTTTTATTAAGAATATTTTTCTTTAATTTTTTCTACTATATTGTTTACTTTTTTGTAAATTTTTCAAATCCTATTTTACTCCCATCGTTTCATTTTATTCTATTTCATTCTATTCATTATTTCAAATTTTCAAACGTTTTCCTTTTTTTTTTTCTTTTTCTTTTTTCTCCCCCACTTTTTCTCTAATCTATCAAGCTCCTTTCAACACCCAGACCAAAACACACCTAGGATCTAGCATCATTTATTTGATTTTTGTGTGTGTGTGTGTGTGTGTGTGTGTGTGTGTGTTGTTTTTAATTTTTTAATTTTAATTTGTTTTTACCGTATTCCTTTTCTTCCTTCAAAATTTTGAAACAAAGGAATTTACCCAAAAGAAAGAGCAGAAAGAAACAACAGCCAGGGACTTAATCAACAGAGATACAAGCAAGATATCTGAACCAGAATTTAGAATCATGATAATAAGAATACTAGCTGGGGTTGAAAATATATTAGAATCCCTTTCTTCAGAGATAAAAACAAAGTAAAAGCTAGTCAAGATGAAATAAAAAAATGCTACAACTGAGCTTCAATCTCAAATGCTTGCCAAGGCGGCAAGAGTGGATGAGGAAGAGCAGCAAATCAGCGATATAGACAACAAACTTATGGAGAATAATGAAGCAGAAAAAAAGAGGGAGACTAAGGCAAAAGAACATGATTTAAAAATTAGAGAAATCAGTGATTCATTAAAAAGGAACAACATCAGAATCATAGCGGTCCCAGAAGATGAAGAGAGAGAAATAGGCGTAGAAGGGTTATGTGAGCAAATCATAGTGGAAAACTTTCCTAACCTGGGAAATGACACAGACATCAAAATCCAGGAAACACAGAGGACTCCCATTAGATTCAACAAAAACCGACCATCGACAAAGCACATCATAGTCTAAATCACAAAATACTCAAGCAAAGAAAGGATCATGAAAGCAGCAAGGGGAAAAAAGTCCTTAACCTACGAGGGAAGACAGATCAGGTTTACAGCAGACCTATCCACAGAAACTTGGCAGGCCAGAAAGGAATGGCAGGATATATTCAATGTGCTAAATCGGAAAAAATATGCAGCCAAGAATTCTTTATCCAGCAAGGCTGTCATTCAAAATAGAAGGGGAGATTAAAAGTTTCCCAGACAAAAAATAAAGGAGTTCATGACCACTAAACCAGCCCTGCAAGAAATTTTAAGGGGGGCTCTCTGAGGGGAGAAAAGCAATAAATGAATGAATGAATGAGCAAATTATAAATACATACATACATACATACATACATAAATACCAAAAGCAACAAAGACTAGAAAGGACCAGAGAACACCATCAGACACTCCCAACTCTACAAGAAACATAATGGCAATAAATTCATATGTTTCAGTACTCTCTCTAAATATCAATGGACTAAATGCTCTAATCAAAAGACATAGGGTAACAGAATGGATAAGAAAATAAGAGCTATCTATATGCTGTTTACAAGAGACCCACTTTAGACCTAAAGACACCTTCAAATTGAAAAGTAAGGGGATGGAGAACATCTATCATGCTAATGGTTGACAAAAGAAAGCCAGAGTAGCCATACTTATATCAGACAATCTAGATTTTAAAATAAGGACTGTAACAAGAGATAAAGAAGGTTGTTATATCATAATGAAGGGGTCTATCCACCAAGAAGACCTAGCAATTGTAAACATTTAAGCTCCAAATGTGTGAGCACCCAAATACATAAATCAGTTAATCACAAACATAAGAAACTCAATGATAATAATACCATCATAGTAGGGGACTTCAACACCCCACCTACAACAATGGAGAGATCATCTAAACAGACAGTCAACAAGGAAACAATGGCTTTGAATGACACACTGGACCAGGTGGACTTAACATATATATTCAGAACATTTTATCCTAAAACAGTGGAATATACATTCTTCTCCAGTGCACATGGAACGTTGTCCAGAATAGATCACCGGCTGGGACATAAATCAGCCCTCAACAAGTTCAAAAGATCGAGATCACAGCGTGCATGTTTTTAGACCACAATGATATGAAACTCGAGATCAACCACAAGAAAAAATTTGGAAAGATAACAAATACTTGGAGACTAAAGAACATCCTACTAAAGAATGAATGGGCTAACCAAGAAGTTAAAGAGGAAATTAAAAAGTACATGGAAGCCAATGAAAATGATAACACCACAGCCCAAAACCTCTAGGATGCAGCAAAGGCAGTCCTAAGAGGGAAGTATATAGCAATCCAGGCCTTCGTACAGGAAGAAGAAAGGTCTCAGATCCACAACGTAACCTTACACCTAAAAGATCTGGGAAAAGAACAGCAAACAAAACCCAAAACCAGCAGAAGACAGGGAATAATAAAGAGTAGAGCAGAAATCAATGGTATCAAAACCAAACCAAACCAAACCAAACCAAAACAAAACAAAAACAGTAAAACAGATCAATGAAACCAGAAGCTGGTTCTTTGAAGGAGTTAACAAAATTGATAAACCACTAGCCAGTTTGATCAAAAAGAAAAAGGAAAGGAGCCAAATAAATAAAATCAAGAAAGAGGAGAGATCACAACCAACACAGCAGAAATAAAAACAATAAGACAACATTATAAGCAATTATACACCAATAAAATGGGGAATCTGGAAGAAATGGACAAGTTCCTAGAAACATATAAACTACCAAAACTGAAACAGGATGAAATAAAAAATTGGAACAGACCATTACCAGTAAAGAAATCAAATTAGTAATAAAAATCTCCCAAAAAAACAAGAGCCCAGGGCCAGATAGCTTTCTAAGGGAATTCTACCAAACATTTAAGGAAGAGTTAAAACCTATCCTCTTGAAGCTGTTCTAAAAAATCTAAACGGGAGGAAAACTTCCAAATTCTTTCTATGAAGCCAGCATTACCTTGATTCCAAAACCAGACAAAGACCCCACTACAAAGAAGAACTAAGACCAATTTCCCTGATAAACATGGATGCAAAAATCCTCAACAAGATATTAGCCAACCAGATCCAACAATACATTAAAAAAATTATTCACCACAATGAAGTGGTGAATCCTACCTAAATCCCTACCTGGGATGCAGGGCTGATTCATCACATTAATAAAAGAAAAGACAAGAACCACATGATCCTCTCAACAGATGAAAGGAAAGCATTTGACAAAATACAGCATCCTTTCTAGACAAAAACCCTCAAGAAAGTAGGAAAAAAGTATTAAACCTTGAGATCATAAAAGCTATATATGAATGCCAATATCATCCTCAGTGGGGAATATCTGAGAGCTTTCCCCCTAAGGTCAGGAACAAGACCACTCTCACCACTGTTATTCAACATAGTGTTAGAAGTCTTAGCCTGTGCAATCAGACAACACAAAGAAATAAAAGGCATCCAAATCAGGCAGGAGGAAGTCAAACTTTCACTCTTTGAAGATGACGTGATACTTAATTTGGAAAACCCCAAAGATTTCAGCAAAAAACTGCTAGAACTGGTCCATGAATTCAACAAAATGACAGGATATAAAATCAATGCACAGAAATCAGTTGCATTCCTATTCACCAACAATGAAGCAATAGAAAGAGAAATCAAGGAATTGATTCCATTTACAATTGCACCAAAAACCATAAGATACCTAGGAATAAATCTAACCAAAGAGGTGAAAAATCTATACACTGAAAACTATAGAAAGCTTATGAAAGAAATTGAAGAAGACACAAATAAAATGGAAAAAGATTCCATGCTCCTCGATAGTAAGAACAAATGTTGTTAAAATGTCAATACTACCCAAAGCAATCTACATATTCAATGCAATCCCTATCAAAATAACACCAGCATTCTTCACAGAGCTAGAACAAACAATCCTAAAATTTGTATAGAACCAGAAAAGACCCCGAATAGCCAAAGCAATCTCAAAAAGGAAAACCAAAGCAGGAGGCATCACAATTCCAGACTTCAAGCTGTATTCCAAAGCTGTAATCATCAAGACAATATGGTACTGGCACAAGAACAGACACTCAGATCAATGGAACAGAACAGAAAACCCAGAAGTGGGTTCTCACAAACGTATGGCCAACTAATCTTTGACAAAGCAGGAAAGAATATTCAGTGGAATAAAGACAGTTTCTTCAGCAAGTGGTGCTGGGAAAACTGGACAGAGACATGCAGAAAAATGAACCTGGACCACTTTCTTACACCATACACAAAAAAGAAACTCAAAATGGATGAAAGACCTCAATGTAAGACAGGAAGCCATCAAAATCCTCAAGGAGAAAGCAGGCAAAACCTCTTTGATCTTGGCCACAGCAACTTCGTACTCAACACATCTCTGGAGGCAAGGGAAACAAAAGCAAAAATGAACTATGGGGACCTCATCAAAATAAAAAGCTTCTGCACAGAGAAGGAAACAATCAGCAAAACTAAAAGGCAACTGACAGAATGGGAGAAGATATTTGCAAACGACCTATCAGATAAAGGGCTAGTATCCAAAATCTATAAAGAACTTATCAAACTCAACACCCAAAAAAAACCAAATAATCCAGTGAAGAAATGGGCAAAAGACATGAATAGACACTTCTCCAAAGAAGCTGGACATTCAGATGGCCATCTGCCACGTGAAAAATGCTCCACATCACTCATCATCAGGGAAATACAAATCAAAACCACAATGAGGTACAACCTCACACCGGTCAGAATGGCTAACATTAACAACTCAGGCAAGAGCAGATGTTGGCAAGGATGTGGAGAAAGAGGATCTCTTTTGCACTGTTGGTGGGAATGCAAGCTGGTGCAGCCACTCTGGAAAACAGTATGGAGGTTCCTCAAAAAATTAAAAATAGAACTACCCTATGATCCAGCAATTGCACTACTAGTATTTATCCAAGGGATACAGGTATGCTGTTTCAAAGGGGCATATGCACCCCAATGTTTATAGCAGCAATATCAACAATAGCCAAAGTATGGAAAAGCCCAAATATCCACTGATGGATGAATGGATAAAGAAGATGTGGTATACACACACACACACACACACACACACACACACACACACACACACACACACAATGGATTATTACTTGGCAATCAAAAAGAGTGAAATCTTGCCATTTGCAACTACATTGATGGAACTAGAGGGTATTAGGCTAAGCGAAATTAGTCAGAGAAAGACAAATATCATATGACTTCACTCATATGAGGACTTTAAGACAGAGAACAGATGAACACAAGGGAATAGAAGCAAAAATAATATAAAAGCAGGAAGGGGAACAAAACATAAGAGACTCTTAAATATGGAGAACAAACAGAGGGTTGCTGGAGGGGTTGTGGGAAGGGGATGGGCTAAATGGGTAAGGGGCATTAAAGAATCTACTCCTGAAATCACTGTTGCACTATATACTAAATAACTTGGATGTAAATTAAAAAAAAAAAATAAATAAATAAACGGTAAAAAAAAAACCCCACAATAATTAGAACCATAGATATCTACGACAATTCTTAATGCTCATCTAAGGTTTGGGCTCTAGGTTTTTCACAGTCACTGTGGCACGTGTACTGCAAGATCAGGGGTGCCCTTTAATAGAGAAATAGGTTGGCTTTAACTCACCCTCTTTGCTCCTAGATCCAAGCCTCTCTCCCTTCCTGAGCCTACTTGACAGCCAGTTCAAATGCTTGGGTGGTGAACTATATAGAATGATAACCAGTGCTCTTAGTAATTCATAGATAATTGGGGGCTTGGTATGATTTAGAGATACCCATACCCCTAATATTTAAAGAATACATTTATTCCATTTTCCTCACACAACTAACAGACCCTCAGTTTTCCTTTTTAACATTGCTGAGACAAATAGAGAACTCATGAGACTGGACCACCACTTTACATCACTGCAAGAATTTCTCTGTTCTTTTCAGTTGACCTAGGTCTAAAATGAATGCACTAATACACATCTATTCTGAGGCTCCTTGAAGGACAGAGGACCAAAGAGATAGCATTTTGAGTAAAGACAATACATGGCAGGAGAACTTTTCTGCATATAGCCACTGTTCGGATGGCAAAAGAGCTCTGTGTACCCCAAGGGATGGTCCCTTGATAACAGTTTCCATGTCTATGATGAATTTAAAAGCCAAATTTTCCCTTTTTGTGTGTTTTCCCTTTAGAAATACCAATAACTGCCACCTGGACCCTTCAAGATAATTTTGATAAGCATCATACCATGAGTATTATCGACCATGTCCCTGGGGCTGGAACGGTGGTAGTCACTTCATCAGAGTATGTTTCAAGTCTTGATAAACTAATATGTGGCTGTGAAGATGGGACCATTTTGATTACACAGGCTTTGAATGCTGCCAAAGCAGGACTTCTAGAAGGCGGTTCTTTATTAAAAGGTCATTGAATTTTATGTAACCTTATTTATTTAATTTACTTAAGCTTCAACTTTAACAAGCTGTACTAAGAAGATTGCCGGAGCTTAAAAAATGTGCTGACATTTGCTAATTAATGTGTACATATTTGAATGTTAAAGTAAAACACATATCTGTATTTTTTTAAAAGTCATTGATACAATGAGAAATATATTTCTTTTTTCCCTTGATCTTCCTGCTCCCTTCACCAAAAGCAACTGCTATTAAGTTTCCTTATACCCTTCTTGAAATTTTCTCTGCATATGCAAGTACATAGCAACATAGCAATATGCATTCTTTTAATTATATTATACAATATATTATATATTATACAAACTATACACTTTACAGAAATAGGCTGAAACATAACTTAAAATATTTTGGAGCACATTCTTTATGAGTTCATTTTAAATGACTAATAATTAAATTTTCATTTAAAAAATCTCTTAGTAATGGGTGTTTCAGTTTTTGTAGTCTTTGGCTACAACAGAAAATGCTGAATTAACCATCTTTGTACATATATATGGTCATACCTATAGTATTAGTTGCAGGAGTAGAATTACTGGATCAACACTTAGGAATATTTTTAATTTTGAAAATTTATCTAAAAATGTTCTCCATAGAACATCTGTGTACAAGTGTGTCCACTAACAGCCTATGAAAGTGACTTTTTCCCCATACCTTAGCCTACTTTGTGTGCTATTAAACTTTTTAGTATTTGCTGATCAGAACAAAATGGTATCTTCCTGTTTTAATTTTTATTTCTCTGTTAATGAAGTGTAAATATGTTCTTACACATTTTTGTGTATTTCAAAAGTGAATACCTATTAAATAAAGACTGTTATGCAGAAGTTGTCTTATTTACATAAGACAAGGAAAGGAAGGAAAATGTAGGAAGTGATTGAGATTTGGGGATGTGTAGATAATATCTAATATTTTTTAATGCATGGATCTTATTAGACTGTTAGGTCCTTAAGAGTTAAGGCCAAATCTCATTTTTTTTTTTTAACGTTTATTTATTTTTGAGACAGAGAGAGACAGATCATGAACGGGGGAGGGTCAGAGAGAGGGAGACACAGAATCTGAAACAGGCTCCAGGCTCTGAGCTGTCAGCACAGAGCCCGACGCGGGGCTCGAACTCACAGACCGCGAGATCATGACCTGAGCCGAAGTCGGCAGCTTAACCAACTGAGCCACCCAGGCGCCCCCAAATCTCAATTTTTAAGACACACCTTGTTACCTTGCCTACCACTTGTTCTCAGCTTACTTTGACTACTTACTAAATGTTACTAACTTGTATTCAGTGATTGCCTAAAAGAGAGGAGGGATAGCAATGAACCTAGGAGAGGTATAGTACTGCTCGACAGCTCAACAGCTACTATTAAAAGTTAGTGAAAAAGCTTAAGACCTTAGCACTTTTTCTGTAGGCTGATTTTTCTCATCCAGAAAGCAAGCATGAAGCTAAATTGGACTTGAATATCTGAATTAATATTCATTAATTGGTTTGCTAAGGGGATATAAACTGAGGATGTGCCTCCTGTAAGTGAAATAACTAATGATTCTTTAACTGAAGTAATAATGATTCTTTGGGACTGTTTTTTAGTTTGTGTAAAGAGGGTTTGTAGTCTGTGGTCTTCTATAATTTTTTTTTATTTCAATTTTTTTTTTTAGTTTTAGCTAATGATGAAGAGGCAGTATGGAAACTGAGTGTCAGTAGTCCTGTGTTCTAGTACATCTGTGGTATGATATACCCACATTCCTACCAAGTACTAGTGCTAGGAAACGAAGGACATTATCTTATTTATTCTACACAACAGTCTTGTGTGAAACAAGGCTATTATCGTCCCAAGTTTTTCAGATGCAGTACCTGTGGCTTAGAGGGGAAAAGCAACTTGTCATGGTGACCCATCTAGTAAGTGACATACCTAGAAAACCAAAGCATTCATGTAATAGCAAAGCTATGTTCTTAAACATTATGCTGTGCTTTTTCACACTTGGATTCAAGTCACATAACTTCTTTGAGCCTCAGATACTTTACCTGTAAAACGAAGAGGTAGAACCAGATAATCTAATATTTTTGGAGGCAAAAATGTTCTGTGAAACTTTGCTTTTCTTTTATACTAGACTTGGTTATGCTTATTGAAAGGGCAGCAGTGATGTTCTGAGATTAATTTTTGTAGAAGCGAAATGGATGAATTGTTCACTCTTTTAGAACAGCCTTTGTTATTTGATGGCACTGGAATTAGTAACTTGCTAACATCCTTAAAGAATTGGTAGACTTCGAACAACCGGCTTTAATGCTTCATCAAAAGCATGACATAACTTATGAGGAGACGCTTGCCTTTGAAATGGTCCACTGATTGGTCATTCATTTTTTTAATCAACAGCCTCGCTTTAATTTTGTGTATCTTCTTTACATTAAAATTTTATAAAAGAAAATTTCAACACTATTTCTTGAGCAAAAATAATTTTTCATTATTTGGTGTTTCGTTGTTTTCCAGATTCCCTTCCTCATAAAGTTCTCAAAGGCCATCACCAAAGCGTTACGTCATTACTTTACCCACATGGTCTCTCTTCAAAATTAGACCAAAGTTGGCTTCTATCTGGGGACCAGGACTCATGTGTCATCTTGTGGAATATCTTCACTGAAGAAGTTTTGCATAAATTCTTTTTGGAGGCTGGTCCAGTAACAAGTCTTTTGATGTCACCAGAGAACTTCAGAGTAAGTTAAGACAAACAGTAAAACGTAACATAATTTTTTTTCAATTTTTTAAAAATTTACTTAGAGAGAGAACATGAGCTGGGGAGGGACAGAGAGAGAGGGAAAAGGAGAATCCCAAGCAGGCTCTATGTTGTCAGCATGGAGTCCGACGTGGGGCTCAAACTCACAAACCACAAGATCTTGACCTGAGCCAAAATCAAGTCAGACGCTTAACTGAGACACCCAGGTGCCCCTAATTTAAAAGTTATATAACATTGCAGAATGTTTAAAAACAAAAAGGAAAATTAACCCATGTTCCCACAGAAAAGAAAAGTTCTATATATTCTTAATACAATGGTGTAAATTTTATGAATTCCTTTCTAAATTTTTATATGCATTTTACTATGATTACAGCTTATGCAAATAATTTGATTCTAAAGATTTTGTCAATTCTTGGCTTTACAAAAGTCAGTTAATTTACTTTCTTTTCCCCCCCCAATTCTATGTCTTCATTTTAACAGTTTTATTTTTTTAATTTTTGTTATTATTTTTTTAATGTTTATTGTATTTTTGAGAGAGAGACAGAGTGTGCATGTGCGTGAGCAGGGAAGGGGCAGAGAGAGACGGGGACAAAGGATCCAAAACAGGGCTCTGGGGTGACAGCAGAGAGCCCAATGTAGGGCTGGAACTCATGAACCATGAGATCATGACCTGAGCCAAAGTGACACGCTTAACTGACTGAGCCACCCGGGCGCCCCATATAATTTTTTTTTAAGAAAAGTAATTGACACTCAATATGGAAGCAATTAAAATATATAGGATTCTATACATTAGAAAATAACTTTTGCCTTCAATAATTTACTTTTATAACAATATTTATAGTTATTATTTTCCTTTTCTTAAATAGGTTTTTGTTTGCTCTCTTTCATTTGTTTAACAAATACAGAGCTTTAACAAATTTCTGAGCATCTACCTTGGGCAGGACAAAAGGAAATATTTACAGATAATATTTTCTTATGCAATATGAATTTAACTTCAGTTTCCATAAAGCTGACATCTTTGTTAAAATATGAATGATTAACTTTTGAGTTTCCTGAGTTTGTCAGTTACTTGCCAAAATTGGCAATTGACTTGCCAAAATTATTTCTCTGTAATAATATTTAAAAACTCAGCTTCAAAGTAAACTCAGAGCAAACTTACACTGTATTTTGTAGTAAGGCATAATGAAAGAAATAAATCAGTGAAACAAAGTTAAGGGACTTAAAAAAAAGACTTATATATGGTGATTTGGGATACTTTGATATGTCTTTTATTCTGAAGTTCCCTCCTTTAACCATTTTTTTTTCCTCAAAGCTCCAGGACAGTAGTCAAATCCTGACCTCTTTTACTTTTGCCTTAGTCATAAATGACTTAATTCCAAGGACCATAATCCATTGAAACCAAGCCAAATAAAAAGGAAGTTTATTGAAAGGGCCTAAGAGGCAATATTTTAGACATACAAGACAAAACACTACAGCAAGGACTCTGTGCAGTTTGAACTTATATTCAGAAACCAAGGTTACTCTTCAAGTTTCCTATCCCAAAGGAGTCTGTTTTCTGTGATTTATCCTTTTGTTTCTTTTTTAATGTTTATTTATTTTTGAGAGAGACAGAGAAAGAGAGAGAGAGAGAGAGAACAGGGGAGGGGCAGAGAGAGGGGGACAGAGGATACGAAGCGGGCTCTGCATGCTGACTCAAACACGTGAACCATGAGCTCATGACCTGAGCGTAAGTCACTTATCCACTGAGCCACCCAGGTGCCCCTTGTGATGACTCCTTTCTCGTGCTTGTTCCTGTAACTTCTTTTAGCAATTTTAAATGTGTAGAAAAGAGAATCTGATTGTCCTAGTGTGGGTCTCTAGTGTATGTCTACCTCTGGCTATAGGATCTGTGTTCACATGTTGTGTGTATGTTCACATGTTATATGTAAGTATAATTTTCCTGAAGTACATTGGGCTCTCTATTCTAGAAGCTGTGGGCTGTGCTGGTTCTCTAACAGGTAATAGTAGTAGGGAGGCAATGCCATCTGCCTTATTCTACAAGTCTGGGTTCCCCATATATCACACCTGCCATTTTGTGATTTTTTTTTTCCCCTCGGGATTTTTGTAGTCTCCTGAGAAAGAATTAGGAAAAATAACTTGCTCCCCAACACCCCACAGAAAGAGATCAGTAATGGGCATGGGGAGGTTCTCAGGGGATCTCAACCAAAGCTTTAAACACAGCAGCTGAAACTCTGGCTAGGTACCCTGGTGAAGGTAGGAGCATCCACATTGCAAAAAATGGTTAGAAAGGAAACAAAGAGGCAGAAGAACCACTACCTACTCCCCCTCTCCCCCTCACCCCATCCCACCCACCCCCCATCACAGGCTGACTAACACATGGCCCTCTTGGTGAGGCACAGACCTGCCCTGTAAACTCCTCCCAGATTAGCCTCACAGCAACCAGCATGGATGGTCTTTGTCCTAAACTGTGTTCAAGGTAACCACATGCTGACTTTTTAAAAAGTATCTTAAGAATCTTTGTCCTGTGAGCCTATTTTTGATCCTTGTGTCTTTGAAGCTGTGCATTCAGTTGGAACTATCTAATGCTTACCTCTTTTAGATTGTGTCTACACTGAGTTTCCTGTTTGGATTAGAATCTGAATAGTTCTGGGAACACGAAATCACATTCTGAGGCTCTAAGTGGAAAATATCAGCTCATGATACCCTTGGGCCTAAGCTTGTGTCTACAAATAGCTTCTTTTTGTGGCAACAAATTAGTTCTGGGGTTTATTTTATTCTGCATTATTTCCGATGTCTGCCTCGCTGCCTGAATTTGCTGAGTGATGGTCAAGTCCTTCATTTATCTTATAAGTAGATTTGGCTTGGAATTCTCCTTTTTCACTGTGTCTCTTGACTTTCCTAATAAGTTGCTGAATTTAAAATCGACTTGGTGTTTAAAACCCCTCTTTATAGTGTTATGTGAAGAGGTCCTATAGAAAACAAAAATGTCATTTTGTAAATGGTGTTTAAACAAAATATTTTTATGTCACTAGGGGGGAAAATCTCATTTAATTTGAAGAAAAGCATTTGATTATTCACTTACAAATAACTCTGTTTTATTTTGTTCTGTTTTGTTTTCCCATAGCTAAGAAGTGATCAGGTAATTTGCTGTGTGTGCAGTGACCATTCTGTGGCTCTCCTTCACCTTGAGGGGAAGAGGTGCCTCCTGCATGCCCGGAAGCATCTTTTCCCTGTGAGGATGATAAAATGGCACCCAGTTGAGAATTTTTTAATTGTTGGATGTGCTGATGACTCTGCTTACATCTGGGAAATTGAAACAGGTAAATTGGAACGTTACCCCTTTGATTCTTTACATATTTATGCATCAAAGCATTTGGCTGGGTGGAGAGTTCCAGAGACTACATGGTGACCACCTCACCTGCTTTAACCTTTGGTTGGGCTGCGTTTAATGGCTTTGATTGAAGGCATGTATGGAAAATAAAACACAGTGGCCCAAGTCAGATCTTGACCAACTGATGATTAGCTGACAGAGCATTGCACAGGAATGAGCCGGATATTTCTGGAAGCTATAAATAAAAACATAAGTTATCTACTTTAATTATTAACAAGAGAGAAATTTAGTGTCCTACTAGTCTCAAATTATCATTAAATTCTGCCTTCTTCAGCATACTCATGATCTCAGCAACATTTTGAGCTAATTGATGATCAGTAATAATGGAATATAATTAATTACAAAACTGCAAAAAGTTGAGTCAGGGAAACTGAAAACTGAGTGGCTCAATTGAACTTTTGACGTCGTCGTGTGGAGAATGTACAGTTTGAACTTCAAAGTTAAAAAAAAAAGTTTTACAGTGTAACTTAAGATTGAGAGTAACACATTTCAGGCAGATGCTGGGAACTTATCAAATAAGGCAAGGTAATTAATGAACGGGAGTCAGGGGAGTGTGCTTGAGAGTACATTTCACTGAAACCATAGCATGATATTTATTGATTAATCAGTGGTGGTTTTATGTTGGGGGTTATTAACAGACTGGATAGTTTATAATATTATAGTTTAGAGTCATACTTCACCAAAATAATTGCTATTTTCTTTACATTTGACTTTCATGTGTTAATGATGATGACTAATGTACTGGTGTATGGAGGGTGCAATATAATTCTGTCTTACGTTTGTACCTTGCTTTACAGCTTTGATGGCCTTCCATATTCATTTCCCATTAGATTATCACAACTTCTAGTGTAGGTGGAGGAGGTTTTATTCCCCATTTTATTGATGATGAATTTGTAACTGATTTGTACATGTGCAAGATTACATTGCTAATAAGTGGTGAACCAGTATGAGGGCCCTGTCTTTCTTTACACAATATGCACAAAATTAGGAGAGTTTTAGAATTCTTAGGTAATCTATCAACCTGAGTGACAATGGAGTATAATGGATAAAATGAGCTCTAAAGCCTGGGCTTGCTTCCAGGACCTGCTAACAAAGGTTGGCCTTGGGCAATAACTTGGCTTCACTGCATGTCAATTTCTTCATCTATGAAATGGGAGTAATGATACCACCCTCCTGTCAGGATTAAATTAACTAATACTGACCATGCTTGTAAACAGTGCCTTATAGGTGCTAAGGCCTTAGTAATAGTTAACTATTATTAATATGATCAAAGAATGCGGTAAAATCTTGATTTCTGCTTGTGGAATCTAAGTCTGTAAAACACATGCACTTATAAATGTGTGCAATTGCATTGTTTTCAGTTGTGAAATTGTGAATACTGGGTAACCAAACCTATTTTTCCTAGAAAATAGAATCTAGTGAGAATAAAGAGATTTCTGGGTACTGACAAGTGTTTACACTTCCATTGCCCCATCGGGATACCTCTCAGCCTGTGCAATTTTTTATTTATGTAATTTTTGATGGGGTGGTCAGTAAAGGGGGGAAGCCAAACCACTAGTATATCTTAAATCTGTATTTGTTCCCACATCACATTTTAATTTTATTATTTATTTTTATACTCCCCAATCCATAACTAAATATTGCAGAACATTTAAAAACTACAGAAAAAAAAATAAAGAAAAGCAAATAATCCTATCCCACTGCCTAAAGATAACTGCTATTAATATTTTGATCTGCTTTCTGTCACACATCTTTCTATGTCAATAAATAGATGCCTATATTGTGTTTCAGTCATGGTCCTGGCAGAAAATTGAATTTAACCTGGGTAGGTCAAATGGAGAGACTTTAATGAAAGGACTATTTATAAGGGTATGGATGGGACTTAGGGAACAGATAAGGAATGGACAGTGAGGCTCCCATCACCCAGACACTGGTAGTATCAGGAAGCTCTTATCACTTCCCTAGGGCTGAAGCAACAAGAGGAGAAAATAGTGTTAGTGGAACCCTGTGACAGTCGAGGCCATGGAAGAGTGGTCATTCATTCCCTGAAGTCATGGAAGACAAACAGCTCCTCCCAGAGATGCAGGACTGAGACAAAGAAAGAGTTGGAAGAAATTATTTTCTCTCTCCCTCTGCAATCACATTCATTAGTTTGATCCAACTGCAAGTTGGAGAGGAGGGACATTCAGTTCTAGGCATTAGGCAGGGGCACAGAGCAGATGCAGAGGAGTAGGGAAAGGGTGGAGTAGGTTGTCAATGGACAGTAATTGGCATTGTGGCCACTATGGACCACCATACTCTAGCTTGGGAATCTTCTATAGCTGGTCATGTATATTTTTTCCTTTAAAAAAAAAAGGTTTGTTTTAGAATTTCCATATCAGGAGCCCCTGGAGGGCTCAGCCAGTTAAACATCTGACTCCTGGTTTTGGCTCAGGTCATGATCTCGCAGTTCATGAGTTTTGAGCCCCGCATCAGGCTCTGAGCTGACAGTATGGAGCCTACTTGGGATTCTCTCTCTCCCTCTGTCTCTCTCTGCCCCTCACCCACTCACTCTCTCTGTCTCTCAAAATAAATAAAAAATAAATAAAATAGAATTTCCATATCAAATAATCTGTACACGTTTAGAGCCAAATAAAACTATGAAATGTTTGTTTCAAATGAGACTGTGAGGCTATTTATCTCATGGTTATCTACATTAATACTTCATAAACAAGCTTAACTCAACCTAAGACAGAACTTATAATTGATGAAAATATTACTAATAATTACATAAATGCATTCATATTTGTGATGTGCCTCTTCAGTTTTTCAAAATATCCTCCCATTAGCAATCTCATTTGAATCCCCAACACTGTGCACATGGCTGACACCCTAAATTTCCTCACCATGCTCATCCTTAAGGATAAGTTTATGTTGTTCCTTTTAGTCTGTGTTTGGTATTGGCTTTATTTTGGGTTGCCTTTAACCTGTGCAATTCCAATTTTGTTTAAAATGTAATGAACTACTTTTTCTTTCCTTAGCTGGATTTCATCTGACTAAAATACTTCCATCACATTCACTGTGCTAGATGTCTGTTGCATCATTTCTCTGTAGAAGTGAGAAAATCCAGGATCGGAAAGCTCTTCTGTTTATAGTTTCATAAAATTAGTGGAAAAATACCAGCTAAGGCCAAAACAATTCGAAAGAGGCCTATGAGGCTATAGAATGTGCTTGCTCACTGATTTACCTGGCACATGGATACGTAAATGAATGAATGAACTAACAAATTTTCTTGGACCTTAGATTGAGTAAAAATGAGTTTACCTTAACATTGACCCATGTAGTGGCTTTTACATCATGGCTGCCCAACTGTAGGTAGCTTTCTTCTCCAACTCTCCCCTACGATTTCTGGAGTTTATGGGGCCTGTCTGATCTCCTCAGGTATAAGTCTGTGTATTTTCTACTCCAGGCAATTTTCCTGGGTTTTTTTTTTTTCCTTTTAGCTTTCCTAGAAGGTTCACACTTAGTTCCATGTGAGACTAGACTTACTCCCTGCTCCATTTCCCCAGTACTCTGCCTCCTCTAAATGCATGAAGGAGGGATAAACTGACAACAAAGCATTTTCCAGATCTTCCAGCATTAGAGCACTCCAGAGCTCATAGAGAGAAAATAGGAGGTGTCAGTGGGATACAGATTTGCGGGAAAGGGGCCTAAAAAGAAAAGGCAGGGGAAGGGGACTGAAGCTAAAAGTAATTCATTCTCAACTGTGCCAGAAGCCTGCTTTGGTAGAAGGTCAAGGGTGGGGCATAAGTCAGTCCCTGTGCCACCTTCCCCAGGTGTGGAGGACAGAATATGAGAGTTTGTCAGTTTTTCACAACCCTTTAAAACAGCCTATTTTCACTTTATTCATGAGATTTATGTATTCATTTATTTATTCTCTGGGGTAGGATGCACAAGCATACTCTAGAGCCATATGTCCACATTCCTATTTTATCTCGAAATCCTAAGAAGTGTTTCTTACTGTGACAGGTGGCATAGTCAGATGCATGCCAGGGTAAAGTTTGGAGCCATAGGTGGGCATGTTCATCCCCAGGGGAGGCAAACAACCAAAGCAGGGAAGTATTTATGTAACAGTGAAGGCCCTCATCTTCTGGCTAAAAATGCAGCGCTGCCAGGTTGGGAGTGATGAGGGCATCTAGTTTCTCTTATTGATTTGCCGGATGTCCCATGATGTTTAGGCCTGATTAGGAAGGGAAAAAATTGGAGATGTCATTTTGATTAATATTTGAGCTCCCGCAATGTGTTTGGCACTGACAACTCTGGGCGGCTTTGTCACCCTCGTTGCTGTGAGACACAATAGGGATAATGTAATACTGATTTTGTTCCCCTAAAATACACACCAGAAATAAATCTCAGCTCTGAGCTCATTATTCTTTTAAGAATTGAATTTAAAATAATTCTGAGGACTTTACTGTTCACTGTACTAGATTTACATAATAGAAAACTTGTGTCATGAATTTCTCATGGGTTACTAATATAACACTTGTTATTATTCTTGAAGGTCTTCTGTTAAGCTTATGGTCTGTGTTGCAAAATATGCCATATTAAGCAGTGTGTGTGTGTGTGTGTGTGTGTCTGTGTGCGCGTGTGTGTGTGTGTGAAAATGAAACCAAATTTACTTGCATGAAAAAAAAATTCTTGATATGTCAGGAAAACTTCTGCAAAGAACTGGATAGTAAAGTTTTTCAGTTTTGTGGGCCATATGATCTCTTTTGTAACTACCAAACTCTGCCCTGTGGCACAAGAGAAGCCATAGAAAATATATAAAAGAGTCAGTGAAGCTGTGTTCCAATAAAACTTTATTTACAAAAGCAGGTAGCAGGCTGGATTTGCCCTGCAGTGTGCTTTATAGACTTCTAAGAACGATGATAGTTCTTTTTAAAGATCATGATTTTCATAATATCTCATTCTAAAGCAGCTTATAATTTTTAATCCATTATGCCATGTTAACTCTGTATGTTTATACCCATTTTGCTAGTGAGGAGATGGAATGCAGAGAGATTTTTTTGAGTCTGAAGATCCCCTGACTAGGTATAGGGCACCTGCACTAGGATGTGTGTCTCTTTTGGTTTGTTTCCCACTGTACTGTACACAGCAACACCTCTTGCAGATGTGGGTCAGCTTTTTGAGACTGTCAAACAGGGAATTAGATAAGGAAAGGTCCAAGAAGAAAAGAAATGGCTGCCAGGAAACCTGCTGATGCTCTCCTCAAGGAGAGGGTCTCTGGCTATCTCTCACAGAGCCTGGCTCTCAATTTACACACTGTTCTAACAGCTCTGGTCATCTGATTTCTCAGATGACAGATTAGAAACAGCAAATTGCAAGTCCAGAGAGTGTTAGTGGCAGGCACTCTGACAGCAGAAGCGACAGCTGATGGGAGGGGAGGAGAAGCAAACATGTGTATCACTGCTTAGGGCAGTCTTTCCTGTGCCCATGGGAGGATAGTCACCCCAAAACATGCTGAAATGTTTTCCCCTGTTTGCGAAGTTCATAGATACGCTTGCACGGGTTATGGGCAGCTGCCAGTCCATTCCCATGACTCCTGCTGGTGAGGTGAGTGCTCCTTGCTTCAGGAAGAATATTGAAAGTTATTCCACCTATGGTAGACTGCAGTCCTAAGGAAGTCTGAGAAGTGGCTTACAGCCCAGAGTTCAAGGGAGACTGAAGTTGTTGCCAGTGACTGGGTAGAACTCAGGGTCCATGTGAGTCTATTTTTGTCCATTTATTCCTGTTTCTGCTCAGGTAATGTGAGCTGTGTGACCTTGAGCAGGAAGCTTTACTCCAAGAGCCTGGCCTGAGGACCCAGCCTCTGGTTATGACATGGTTTCTGTGGGAAAACACATTCTGAATCTTAAAACAACTATCTTATAAACAGACCATTGGAACAAAGCCTATGCATACGAAATTAAGGAAGTCAGGAAGAAGAGAGTACATTTCAGAGTTATTTTTACCACAGGTGTTAAATTTTCTTTCTTAATTTCTTTTTCTTAGTGAAATTAGTACCAGTTAGAAAATTATTTAGTCTATTATGATACCATATACACGAAGCATTTATTATTTTGTGGCTTCAAAATACATAGTCTTAAAAATATTAAAAATAAAACTATTAAGAAAGGTAAGATAAGGTTTGTCAAGTAATAGCTAATAGACCATAATTTTAGAAAATATTTAGCATTTAATCTTCTACTATAGATCTGAGTTTGCTTTAATTGTTTAGGGTGAGGGATATATACTTGTATGGACGACACAAATTCCCAGAAATGTGTAATCATATTATTCCCTAAAGAGTAGAATCAAGTGGTTAAATTCTTACTTTGCCACACCAAAATATCATACAAGGTCACTGCATGGAGAAGTAATTTTCCAGCCCACAAGTATTACCTTGTTTCCTTTATTTATAGTTGTATAGCATATAAAATATATATTTTTTAATTCCACTAGTTACCAACCATACCATTCTGATGGGCGGTTTTGCTTGGTTTTCTCATCAAGGTCACCCCTCTGCAGATACAGGTGCCTTGTCAGCACAACCAGATGATGACATTCATTATGTGTGTGTGTTAAGGGTAGATTTTGGGTATGCAGCATCCGGCAGGTAATTGTCTCCCCAGTATGTTATTTTCTCAAAGCCATGCTATTTTGTTGTGGTAGATTACAGATGGAACCCTCTTGGGATGATTGTTTTTAGAAAAGAAAAATAGGATACATTAAAGTGCAGGATGGGATTTTTCCTACATCACCTTTTCCATGCCCTTTTCTTCTTTATTATAATAATTACTGATGTTATTGCTCAACACGTATTTTTAGTTTGCTGCCTATTTTTTGAATCTTTATTTCCTCCTCTCTGGCCCTCGTTATCACAGCTACACTATAATTTGAGATTTTGATTCATGTAATATTGTGTGTGTGTGCATGTGTGTATATGTTCATGTGTATGTACACACTTTAGTATATGAACTTTGCAGGTTAACTACTAAAATATTTGCTCAATTGGCAAAGTTTAATGTCTCAAGTGGGAATTAGCATCCAGAGAGGTTATGATCATGAGCCCTGGGATTTAGACTGCTGGTTAGAATTCGTGTTCTCTACCCTTTCCAATCAGTATTACTCCAGTCTACTTTGAATTCCTCAAAGATTCACCATCTCTTCATAGCATTTAGCACTAAATAAATATTAACTGGACTTACTATAAATCCTTCATATATTACCATAGCAGTTTGCATTTATGACTCATTATTCACTCCTAATGTATTAAATGAATGTTATTGCCTAATATTTAGATACAGTAGATTCTGCCTCTGTTAATTTGTTCACTCTTTAGCAAATCATTAAATTAAATTGATCAGAGCCTTACTTGATGTGACGACACTTAACACAATGTTGCAGAAAAGACGTAGGACATTATTATATGTGAGATTACTGGATTTATTTTTATTAATGTCACTTATTTAATAATTTATTATTTTTATTAACTATGTGTGTGTTCATGTATTATAAATATATACACGTATATACATACATACACATGCATACATATACACATATATGTGCATACATATAAACACATGTGTATATACAAACACATGCATGCATATAAGCACATATATGTATGTGTGTATATATGTGTATGCACACATACATACATATATATCTACATACACATACACCACATGGTTGCTCTAATAAAAATGAAACTACAGCAAGAAATAAAAAATAATAAATGAGACTTCATAAAATTAAAACCTTTTGTGCATCAAATGACATTATCCAGAATGTGAAAAGACAGCCTATAAAATGGAGGAAATTATTTTCAATTATTATATATATTATAATAATATATACACAGAATCTGAGGCGGGTTCCAGGCTCTGAGCTGTCAGCACAGAGCCCGATGCAGAGCTCAAAACCCACAGACCGTGAGATCATGATGTGAGCCAAAGTTGTACGCTTAACCGACTGAGCCACCCATGCACCCCTGCAAATTATATATTTGATAAGGGTTTAATATCAAGCGTGTATATAAAGAACTCTTACAACACAACACAAAGACAAGCAACTCAACTTTACAAAGGAAAAAGAAATATTTCCTTCTTCAAGGAAGCTATGCAAACGACGGACAAGCTCGTGAAAAGATTTCAACATCATTAGCCATCAGGGAAATGGAAATCAAAATCATGATGAGATACCACTTCACACTTACTAGAATACTTATAATCAGGAAAAGAAAGAGGGGAGGAGCCAAGATAGCAGAACAGCATGGAAGTTTTTTTTTTGCATCTTGTGTCCATGAAATAAACCATCCTGCACACCTAGAAAACTGATTTGAGGATTAACACAACAATCTGCACAACCTGAACCACAGAAATAAGGAGGTACGCGACACGGAGAGGTGAACGGGGGGGAGAGAGAAGCCGCAGAGGGCAGAGAGCGATTTTTGCTTGCAGAGAGAGGACAGGAATGGGGGGTGGGGGGGATAGGGGAAAAGTACCCTCCCCCCCACCAAAAGCAGCTGGAGAGAAAGTGGAAAAGTGGAAACAGCTGCAGGGACTGAACTAAAAAGGGAGAAAGGAGAAAGGAGAGGGTTTAAATTCCATTAAGACTGTATAAACAGGGTGAGTGCAGACTCTGAAACGCCGCAGTTCGATACCTGGCTGTGCTGGTGGGAAAGGCGAATCCCCAGGAGCAGAGTGAAGTCCAGGAGGTCTTTGGGCCACATGGTGAGAGGCCGTTCCCCTGCTGGTAGGACTCTCCACAGGCAAAAGTCCCAGTGGATCCTGGAGAACAACCACACCTGCTGGTGCTAGAACAAGGTTGTTAAGAGTGAAGCCTGGAGCCAGATGTGTGTTGTGATTTGCCATAATCCCTGAAACGCTGCTGCTACACGATAGTGTGAACTTTTTCTGGAGTGGGCTTGCACCCAACCACAGTATCGGCATCGGCAGTAGCGCAGTCCCATGAGTGCTTCTGGGGGCCGGGGGGCACCCAGCCATTGCTCGGTGAGACCCTCCTCCAGAAGGTCTGAGCGGGTCAAAACCACAGTCCCTCAGAAGTGAGGGGTCAGGAAAAACAGCCGCATCTGAGATAAAACTCAGGAAGGAGGTGCTGCCTGGCAACCTGACGGCTTGGTCACGGACAGTGTAAAAGCAGGAAGGACAGAAGCCAAAGACAAAGGACAGGTGTGCCAATGCTGAGCAGGGAAAACAGAGTCTGACACTAGAGGCCGGTAGCTGGGTACGCCATTTTTCACCCCTCTCGTGCATGCGCACACACCTACAAGCGCCACAACAACCCACTCCGGTCAGCTGAGCAGCGCCATCTAGTGGAAAACAGAGACGTTACACTAAGCCCTGCCTAGCTGGGCCAAGCTCATTCTTCAGGAACACAAGTCTCTTTGCCTGCTTAGTTTATGGACTATAAAGTACTTCAAAGGTTGACTTCTAGGGGAAAACGATGTAATTTCAATCGTATTTCAGTGTGTTCGCTGACCCATCTATTCAATTTTCTTTTTTTTTCTTTTTTCTTTTTTGTTTTTTGTTTTCTTGAATACAGAAAGAGAAAAAAATATTTTTATTTTCAATTTTTATTAAAAATATTTTTCTTTAATGTTTTCTACTATATTTTTTTACTTTTTTATAAATTTTTCAAATTCTATTTTACTTCCATCATTTCATTTTATTCTACTTCATTCTATTCATTATTTCAAATTTTCAAACGTTTTCCTTTCTTTCTTTTTCTTTTCCTTTTTTCTCCCCCCACTTTTTCTCTAATCTGTCAAGCTCCTTTCAACACCCAGACCAAAACACACCTAGGATCTAGCATCATTTATTTGATTTGTGTGTGTGTGTGTGTGTGTGTGTGTGTTTTTAATTTTTTAATTTTCAGGTTTTTTTAATTTTAATTTTTATTTTTTTTACCTCATTAAGTCATTTTCTCCCTTCAAAATGATGAAACAAAGGAATTCACCCCAAAAGAAAGAGCAGGAAGAAACAGCAGCCAGGGACTTAATCAACAGATGTCTGAGCCAGAATTTAGAGTCATGGTAATAAGAATACTAGCTGGGGTTGAAAATAGATTAGAATCTCTTTCTTCAGAGATAAAAGAAGTAAAAGCTAGTCAGGATGAAATAAAAAATGCTATAACTGAGCTGCAATCTCAAATGCTTGCCAAAGCAGCAAGGTGGATGAGGAAGAGCAGCAAATCAGCAATACAGAGGACAAACTTATGGAGAAAAATGAAGCAGAAAAAAAGAGGGAGAATAAGGCAAAAGAGCATGATTTAAGAATTAGATAAATAGGGGGTGCCTGGGTGGCTCAGTCAGTTGAGAGTCCGACTTCGGCTCAGGTCATGATCTCATAGTTCGTGAGTTCAAGCCCCGTGCTGACAGCTCAGAGCCTGGAGCCTGCTTCAGATTCTATGTCTCCCTCTCTCTCTGACCCTCCCCTGCTCATGCTCTGTCTCTCTCTGTCTCAAAAATAAATTTAAAAAGTTAAAAAAAAAGAATTAGAGAAATAAGTGACTCATTAAAAAGGAATATCATCAGAATCATAGGGGTCCCAGAAGATGAAAAGAGAGAAAAGGGGTAGAAGAGTTATGTGAGCAAATCATAGTGGTAAACTTTCCTAACCTGGGAAATGATACAGACATAAAAATCCAGGAAGCACAGAGGACCCCCATTAGATTCAACAAAAACCGACCATCAACAAGGCATATCATACTCAAATTCACAAAATACTCAGGCAAGGAGAGAATCATGAAAGTAGCAAAGGAAAAAAAGTTCTTAACCTATGAGGGAAGACAGATCAGGTTTGCAGCAAACCTATCCACAGAAACTTCACAGGCCAGAAAGGAATGGCAGGATATATTCAATGTGCTGAATCAGAAAAAATATGCAGCCAAGAATTCTTTATCCAGCAAGGCTGTCATTCAAAATAGAAGGAGAGATTAAAAGTTTCCCAGACAAACAAAGATTAAAGGAGTTCATGACCACTAAACCAGCCCTGCGAGAAATTTTAAGGGGGCTCTCTGAGGGGAGAAAAGCAATGAATGAATGAATGAATGAATGAATGAATGAATGAATACCAAAAGCAACAAAGACTAGAAAGGACCAGAGAACACCACCAGACACTCCAACTCAACAAGAAACATAATGGCAATAAATTAGTATCTTTCAGTAGTCACTCTAAATATCAATGGACTAAATGCTCCAATCAAAAGACATAGGGTAACAGAATGGATAAGAAAATAAGATCTACCTATATGCTGTTTACAAGAGACCCACTTTAGACCTAAAGACACCTTCAGATTGAAAAGTAAGGGGATGGAGAACATCTATCATGCTAATGGTCGACAAAGGAAAGCCAGAGTAACCATACTTATATCAGACAATCT
This sequence comes from Panthera pardus, assembly GCF_024362965.1. Taxonomy (NCBI): domain Eukaryota; kingdom Metazoa; phylum Chordata; class Mammalia; order Carnivora; family Felidae; genus Panthera; species Panthera pardus. Next base: position 43,271,349 of record NW_026526810.1, read on the forward strand.
AGATTTAAAATAAAGTGTAACAAGAGATGAAGAAGGGCATTATATCATTATTAAGGGGTCTATCCACCAAGAAGACCTAACAATTGTTAACATTTAAGCTCCAAATGTGTGAGCACCCAAATATATATATCAATTAATCACAAACATAAAGTAACTCATTGATAATAATACCATCATAGTAGGGGACTTCAACACCCCACTTACAACAATGGAGAGATCATCTAAACCGACAGTCAACAAGGAAACAATGGCTTTGAATGACACACTGGACCAGGTGGACTTAACAGATATATTCAGAACATTTCATCCTAAAACAGCAGAATATACATTCTTCTCCAGTGCACATGGAACGTTCTCTAGAAAAGATCACATACTGGGACACAAATCAGCCCTCAACAAGTACAAAAGGATTGAGATCATACTGTGCATATTTTCAGACCATAACATTATGAAACTCGAAATCAACCACAAGAAAAAATTTGGAAAGATAACAAATACTTGGAGACTAAAGAACATCCTACTAAAGAATGAATGGGATAACCGAGAAGCTAGAGAGGAAATTAAAAAGTACATGGAAGCTGGGGTGCCTGGGTGGTTCAGTCAATTAAGTATCCGACTCTTGGTTTCCGCTCAGGTCATGATCTCACAGTTTTGTGAGTTCAAGTCCCACATCAGACTCCAAGCTGACCGTGCAGAGCCTGGTTGGGATTCTCTGTCTCCCTCTCTTTGCTCCTCCTCCATTTGCACTATTTTTGTCTCTCTGAAAATAAATAAATAAACTTAAAAAAATTAATTAAAAAAAGGTACATGGAAGCCAATGAAAATGATAACACCACAGCCCAAAACCTCTGGGACGCAGCAAAAGCGGTCCTAAGAGGGAAGTATATAGCAATCCATGCCTTCCTAAAGAAGGATTAAGGTCTCAGATACACAACCTAACCTTACACTGACTCCACGATCCACAAATTCCTTTTTAAAGAGAATGCTAAATGAAATGAAGTGTTTCTTTCCACTTTGAATATAGCAAATGCTTCACAGCAATATTAGCATTACCTGTGACATTGTAAACAATACATGTCACAGATATTTTCATATTGCACCACAATTGTCACCAGTACCTCAAAGTACCATTTATGTTTCCCACTGCCATAAACTTTTAGGTATACCACTAGCTGTTGTCATTTCATGCTTTAATAAAGAAGCATATAAGTTTGGTTTTTAATATATTTTGATTATTGCATTTCAACATAATTGATATCCTTTGTAATACTATGTATTTTATTTTTGACATTTTACTTTCTTTTTTTAATTTTTTAATGTTTTTATTTATTTTTGAGATAGAGAGACACAAAGCATGGGCAGGGGAGGGGCAGAGAGAGAGGGAGACACAGAATCTGAAGCAGGCTCCAGGCTCTGAGTTGTCAGCACAGAGCCCAACGTGGGGCTCGAACTCATGGACTGTGACATCATGGCCTGACCTGAAATCGGACGCTTAACTGACTGAGCCACCCAGTGGCCCCTTACTTTTGACATTTTAAACCAATATTGTGAAAAAAAGGCTGGTTCACCACCTTTCCCCAGACTGCTGAAGGGGTTCATGGCATAAAAAGAAGTTAAGAGCTTTCTGTATGTGTATGATACACATACATATATCAGAGCAAAAATACAATAAGTAATTTAACCTTATTAAATCAAATCCAACAATGAACACTGTATCACTGAAGAGTAGCATATAAGGCTCATTGTATATTTTTACATTGATATAAATTATTACATTACATTATTAGACACATTTAAATGAACACACACACAAACACACGTGAATGCATGCTCACACCTCCTACACTAAACACACACACACACACACAGAGTAGTCTTCTATAATTCTAGCTAGTGAACATAGATCTCTAGTTTGGTGAAATTATATAAATGTTAATTTGATCTTATAATTTCACAATCTTTTCAAAGTGAGGAAATTCCACAGATGTAGAAAAATTCAAGAGAAAATGTTATCTACATGAGGTAGTTTCTACTGTGCTCTTTAAAATCTAGATATCGCATTGAAAGGTTATTAAAATAAACACAAATAATTTTTCCCCAAATTTGGATTTGCTTCTTTGTCAATTCTTACTAGTTATAAACATTTGAACAATTATCTACATTTTATTACAGAATTATACTTCCTATGAACATGGTTCTATATTATTTTTAGATATTCCTGACTTATTTTTAAAAATCTACATTATATGATGAATTGTTATCTGGTAAAACACATACACAGGTGTTTATGTGTATGTATATGTGTGTCCCTTTTAATTAAGGTATTATTCAACCTACCTTTTTTTTTTCAATCTCCTATCATGTTAATATGTATTAGGCATATTGTTGTGATATTTGCAGGATATCTTTGGAACATTTTGTATGCTCCGAAACTTATATGAAAATCAATACAGTCTCATTCAAATGATAAAGCTAAATATTTTTTTCTCTTAAAGTTACTTTGACCAATTAAGTAGTACCCTTAACTGCCTTATTGTTTACCTTGTCAATTGCTATCTTCCTGGGTTTTACTTTGGTAAAGAAAATACTTGCTATTACCACTTTTAGCTGATTTCTGCAGTCTAAATACACTTTTGGATCAAGTGCTTGTTGGATACTTCTGTTACATATCTGACTTTAATGTTCTCAGGAGCTTATTCCACAGCAGCAGAACACATCGGGATGGTTGCTCTGTGGCTCCTCCTTAGTTTGGCCCCTTCTGCAAGCATTTTATATGGACACCTGGAACGTTAGTGGGTTTCACAGCTGCCATATTTGGCAAAATAAACCCAAAGGAGCCATCTGCCCCTCCTCATGCTGCCTTTCAATTCCCTAGCAACTTCCCAGTAGCCAGCTGCCACAGAAATGATTGGAAAGCAAGACTCAGTGGACTGTAATGATTGTTATTCTCTGGGAAAGTAGGTTCTCTGATCTTGCTAAAAGATAAAGGATATTGGATGCACTTTATTCATCTGAATGTATCAATAATATCCAACCTCTGCCACTAACTTGTTAGGATTTGATGGGAAGAGCCTTTTATGTTTCTAGGGATGAATCAGGTGAAAACGAAATCCAAAGGTCAAATCCTTGACTAGGAGTGGTGAGCAGAGAAGTTGACTGTGGGAATGCCAGATTTTATCTTGTGTGCTATAGAAAAGGTTGGTTGCTAATCTCAGCCTGTCAAAAAGTCCTGGGCATGGATTGGTCCACTATTTTCCCCAGTCCTTTTCACATTCAAGTGCATGTGGATTCCATTCCCCCTCTACATCCACGTGCTGAGAAGACAAAGAGCTTTTTGCAGCCACTTGGAAGCATCAGAGTAACAGAAGCTCCATTGAGGGACACAGGATGTCATCTTATAGTTAGTTCATCATTTAAGTGGATAGCAAATCATTTTTGCAAATTTAGTTAAATGATTTGGATAAAGTCTTTTATTTATCCATTTGGATAAAGACTTTATCCAAATCATTTAACTAAATGATAGATCAGAACTGAGAACATTTAGGGCTTAGGATTCTAGGAAAGTAACTGGAATAAGAAGATTTGACACACACACACACACACACACACACACACACACACACAAAGATTTGACAAAACAATTTACTTTGAAGCCATGATTTGCACTGGAGGTTTAACTTTTTTTTAATCATCACATTTTTCTTACTTCCAGAAGCATCATTTGTAAGTCTAGTTTGAACACCCCATTGTTAATATGTTCCTTATTTTATGGCCATAAGTTTTTATTAATTTTGTTGTCTCCATTTCTTACAGCTATGATCATTCCCCCAAAATTGGTCTATTAGCAAAGCTATCCATCATCACTGATTTCATAAAGAAGTTGTGTTTTCTTTAAAGCACTAGGTTTAAAAGAATCTTTAGCATATCACAATTTAATTTAGATGACAGAGAAAAAACAATCGGTACAACCTGAGGTTTGGAATTAGATGACTTAGCTTACCTGTATAGATAGAAGGAGAAGTCAAATGCATGATGTGATATCCTACGTTATCATAAACTGAATATCCTAGCAACTCATCTCAGAGATTATCTGTTTCATTACTTCTGGCCTCCTGGCTACTGATTATTTTCAGTACAGCTTCACATTCTTTTTGCCACAATTTAAAATCTCAAAAGCTCTGAAAAAAGTGTTTTTTATTAGTTTGTGGTAAAGCAACAAAACCAAATCTTAACTCACATGAGGTTATTTATTCCACTGAGTGTAAATATTCTTTTTTTTCTGCAGATAAATGACTTGTTTGATTACTGTCTGCTCTACAAGACTCTCCTACAGCTATTTAACAATAAACATATGTGCATTATCTTATCTCTCCAAAATCAAAAAAATCCTGAATTCTAAAACCTTGTGGATCTAAATGTTTTGGATAAGGAATTGTGAGCTTCTATTATCTTTGTCATTCTCCCCAAAGTAAATGATAGTTTCCTACAAATTGCCATCTACACCCTGTGTCTTTGCTTTCTTGTCTCCCCTTTATTGAACGTATTTTTTTTTTCTTTTTTTTTTAATTTTTTTTTCAACGTTTTTTTTATTTATTTTTGGGACAGAGAGAGACAGAGCATGAACGGGGGAGGGGCAGAGAGAGAAGGAGACACAGAATCGGAAAGAGGCTCCAGGCTCCGAGCTGTCAGCCCAGAGCCTGACGCGGGGCTCGAACTCACGGACCACGAGATCGTGACCTGGCTGAAGTCGGACGCTTAACCGACTGCGCCACCCAGGCGCCCCTATTGAACGTATTTTAATCTGGCTTTTGTCTACACTATTCCTCTTCTTGAGGTTCCCTCACTGCCAGGTTCAGTTGTCATCCTCTGGGTGGCAGGTACTTGACTTCTCTGCAGTCACTGTCACCAATGTCCTTCTTGTCTCTTTCTCTCCACCCGCAGCCTTCCATGGCATCCCCTTCCCCTAATAACCAACAGCACCTGTTTCTCAGGTTGTGCTGGTTCCTCAAGCCCTCTCTGTCATTCCCTCTGTCTCTTCTCAGTGTACTTATCTTTTTGTTTGTATTTTCCTTGAGCTGTCTCATCAACAGAGTTGCTTTTTGTGTGTGTGGTGAAATATATATAATATAAAATTTGCTATTTTAACAGTTTTTCAGTGCACCATTTAGTGGCATTAGGTGCATTCACATTGTTGTGCAACCATCACCACCATTCATGTCTGGAACATTTTCATCTTCCCCAAGTGAAATTCTGTATCCATTAAGAAATAAGTTCCCACTCCTTCCTCCCCTCAGCTCTTGACCATCATCATTCTACTTTCTCTATATATAAATTTGATTACTCATATAAGTAGAATCATACTTATATGATATAAGATATAAGTAGAATCATACAATATTTGTGGGGTTTTTTTGTGACTGGTTTATTTCACTTAGCATAGTGTCCTCAAGGTTCATCTGTGTTGTAACACATGTCAGATCACTCTCTATTTTTAAGGCTGAATAATGTTCCACTGTTATCTTCTAATTTAGAATCTAATTCTAATTCACTGAGTAAGATAATGGCTGATGCCAGAAGACCTATCTATATTCTTTAATATATAAATATATATATTTATATATAATGGAATATTACACAACCATAAAAAGGATGAGATCATGCTATCTGTGACAGCATGGATGGACCTATAGGGTACTATGCTAAGTGAAATGAGTCAGACTGAGAAAGACAAACACTGTATAATTTCACTCATATGTGAATTCTAAAAAAAGAAATTGAATACACAAACAAAAAGCAGAATCAGACCTATAAATATACAGAACAAATTCATTTGCCATAGGAGAGGGAGATAGGGAGATGAGCAAAATGGGTGAAGGGGAGTGGGAGATACAGGCCTCCAGTTATGGAATAAATAAGTCATGGGAATAAAAGCCACAGCATAAAAAATATAATCAGTGATATTTTAATAGTGATGTGTAGTGTCAGATGGTAGCTACACATTCAGTGAGCATAGCATGACTTATAAATTTGTCTAATCACTATGTTGGACACTGTCAACTCTACTCAAATTAAAAAAATAAACATATTCTGGCTAAAGGATAAGGAAATGGTTCTATGTAGTTAGGAATCCACCAAAGGCCCCTGGCTATGTAAGAAACCTAAACAGTTCATTTGATGACAGTCCTGATCAGTAATCTCAGAGGGAAGTACTGTTTCTTGGGCCCAATACTATCAACAGTATCTGGTGATGAACTTTGATCATTGAAAGATAAATTATATGGTGCATTTTGTAAGCCTCCAGTAAAGCATGGAATTATATATTTCAGAGGTGCCAAGAACGTTTAAAAATAAAATGGTTTAGAGACATAGATTTAGACATAGATTTAGATTGGGGTTTTTATTATCTTTTGCATAAACTATTGAAAATTTCCTGATTACCTTGTCAGTCAAACTCTTCAATTATCTTCTCCATATTGCCAGCCAAACATTACCTACTTTATTATTATTATTATTATTATTATTATTATTATTATTATTTGAGAGAGAGAGAGAGAAAGAGGGCCTGGGATCCCTGGGATCATGACAGGAACTGAAATCAAGTGTTGGCCACTCAATTGACTGAACCCCCAGGCACCCCAAACATTATCTACTATTTTAAACTCAGCATTAGGGCACCTGGGTAGCTTGGTTGGTTGCCGTCCAACTTCAGCTCAGGTCATGATCTGCTGGTTTGTGAGGCTGAGACTTTCATTGGGCTCTCTGCTGCCAGCACAGAGTCTGCTTTGGATCCTCTGTCCCCCTCTCTCTCTGCCCCTCCTCTGCTCATGCTGTCTCTGTCTCAAAAATAAATAAATAAGTAAATAAAATAAAACATAAAAAAAAAAAAAACCCTCAATGTTGAACATGCTAGTGCTCATGGTCTGTGGTGGAGCCTGGAGCCTGCTTCAGAGTCTGTGTCTCCCTCTCTCTCTGCCCCTCTCCTGCTTACACTCTCTCTCTGAAAAATAAAATAAAAACATAAAAATAAATAAAATTAAATAGAAGCTAAATAAGATGTATATTAAGTGCTAAGCAAAGTGCTTTAGCACTTAAAAAGCCTCAGTGGTAGCTAATAGTAATTATGGTGATAATGATGATAAAGAGGAGGAAAAATATGTATCTTACATATGATTTTTTCCAAAATAATTGAGTGCTTTTTAAAGTTTATTTATTTCTTTTTGAGAGAGAAAGAGTGTGCAGGAGACAGGCAGAGAGAGAATCCCAAGCAGGCTCCAATTGTCTGTGCAGAGCCCAGTGCAGGGCTCAAACTCAGGAACCATGAGATCATGATCTAAGCCAAAATCAAGAGTCAGACATTTAATAGACTGGGTCACCTAAGCACCCCTAAAAGGCATTTTTTTTCATGTGTTATATGATTGTTTATTACCAGCTATTTAACAAATATCTTCATGGCTCCTAATAGAGCATGAGGATGAGAGAAGGGGTTATTAAAAAAGAAGTAAATGTCTAACCAGTCTTCACATTTATTAGTTTTTATGACTTGATGACTCTATGTGACTAGTTTATGAAGCAGGAAATTTCACATGAAATAATTAAAAAAAGAAAAACAAATTTGAGGTCTAAATCTGGTCCAAAGTAAAAGCACTGCTGCAAATCCTAATTGTATTAGCTTTCTGTTGCCGTGTAACAAATTTCCACAAATTTACTCACTTAAAGCAACGTCCATTTACAGTCTCGGTTCATAAGTAGGAAGCCCAAGTGAGATCAGCTAGGTTCTCTGCTTGGTCACAGGCCAAATTCAAGGTTCAGCCACCTGGGATCTCAGCTGGAAGCCCTGGGGAACAACTCACTCACTTTCAAGCTCATTCAGATCCTTGGCAGATCTTTATGGCTGTAGGTCTGAGGTCCTTGCTGGTTGTTCACCAGCTGTCACTGTCTAGAGGCCACTCTGACCTTTGTATGTGGCCTTCTCCATCTTCAAACCAGTAATGACACTTTGGATCCCTCTAATGCTTTAAATCTCTCTGACTTCCCCCTCGATTCACCAGCTAGAGAAAATTCTCTGCTTTTAAAAGTCTCACCTAAATAGGCCTGACCCACCTGAATAATCTCCCTATTTTAAGGTCAGCTGATTAGAAGCCTTAATTTTATTTGTCATGTCACGACATAATCATTGTAGTGCTATTCCATCATAGTCACCAGGGAGGGCATCACATGAAGATCTGGTCACTGGGGATTATTCTTAGAATTCTGCCTGTCATATTGGTGTTCAGGTAGGATTCTTTCTGGAGGTTCCCATGGCCGAGTGAGTCCATGGGATAGAAGATTCAAGAGATGGGAAAAGATTATTGGGTAAAGGAACAGGGAATGAAATTTTACAGATGGCCTGGGGAGCCAGGACTATAGTGAGGGTACACAGAGCATTGGTGCTTTCGAACTAAACCCTGACACGCCTGCTGGAGCTCTGATCACCCATTATTTGCCTCAGGGAAAGACTGCCATGTCCCAAAGGGAAAATTGATTGCAATTAAATGCTTTTGCCTCCCAGCTCCACTGTACCCACCCCCCTAAAAAAGGAGACTTTTCATATGCCCTCACCCATTATCCAGCACCTTTTTCAGGAGACTGTACCACATTTTTTTCTTTCCCAATATAATTCCTCTATCCAGGGAAAATTCCAGATCAACTCAGCAAGATATTTACCTAAGAGAAGAAATGATAGAATCGAATCTCATCAAGGATGTTGTATCCTCTAATTAACTTAACCTTCCACCAAGAGCATGAGAGGGGAAAAAAAAAAACTATTCTTGAAATATTTTAAAATTAAAAAATACACATACCAGCTTTAAAAAAAATCAAAACAGAGTGAATGACATTTTGCAAAACTCAGAAGCAGTACAATTTTAATGTTTTGTATATGATGGGTAATTATAAACTTAATTAAATACATTCTTCACATCATAATACACAAACACTTTTCTGTGACTATCACCTCTTAAATTGTAAATTGTATTAAGTTTAGAGTGAAGTTAAAAATTCAGTTAGTCATAGGAGATTCTATGGTGTTAGCACATGTTTAAGTAAATACCTTGTAAAGAGAATGTTAGTTTAAAATTTATTTAAAATGAATGCATTATTTGTATTCTGTATACATCTCAGCAACCATACACCCTTGTGTGTGTCAAGCCTTTTTTTTTCTTTCAGCCCACCCCCACCCCTTTATTCTGGTTTTCTGGAGGTGAGCGGTCAGGATTCAATGTGAGAGTTGAGTGTGGCCCAGCTGATAAGTCCCAGTATTGCTCTGAATATGCTGGAGGCAGTGACAGAGCTGGGGTTAAGGTCGTGGTGGTCAGGGACTTTGTAAAAATGTATATAGCCTTCAGGTGTAGAAGTTTGACTCCAGGCCAATTGTAAGTCTGTTATCATATTAGGACCTCTATATGGAACAAAATGAGCCACATCCTTGACAACCTATTTTACAGCTGAATATATTTTATTCAAGTATATTGAGGAGTGACTGTATGTACCTTTATGCCTAATTTAATGTTTTCAGGTCCTTTCCTTTTCCCCACCCTTCCTTTACTTTCTAGTTAGCTACGTTTGATACCTTCAGGATTCTCCATCTCTGGTCAGAATCTCCATCAGTTATACATTTTCTGGAGTAAGATGCAATAATTGTGAAATGGTTTTGTTAGTAAGGGGACACCCAGTCCATCTCCATACTCTTCTGTGAAAAAAGGCAATGAACTTCGTGTGTAACAAGATAAATGATAAATCTTACAACAGACCCAGTGGTCAAATTCCTTGATAAGTGGATTTTGATGACAGCTGTCAGTTAGCTGTTTTGCTGAAACCTGATTTCATGAATTTGACTGCTAAATTTGATAATGAGGCCTTTTTTTTTTTTTTTTTTACTATATTCTGTTTTAGAGATAGGTACTCTGAAATATTTCTGTCCTGTCTCTCACAGCCCAATATCGTGGTGGAATCAGTTATAAAATGCTGGCCTGAAAAGAGACTTAATTCTATAATGTATCCACGTACATATTTTTTGTTTTTGTTGTAAGCGTTCTTCATGTAAGTACAATTTATATTCACTGCTAATTCCATAATAGGAATTATTTACCAAATTTTGATTTTTCACAATCCCACAATAAGCTGAATATTTAATTGAAAATGTTTTTAGGAGTACCTGGGTGTCTCAGTGAGTTAAGCATCTGACTCTTGATCTTGGCTCAGGTTTTGATCTTGGGGTCATGAGTTCAAGCCTCATGCTGGGTTCTGTGCTACAAGTGGAGACTATTTAACCAAAAAGAAAAAAAAGTTTTTATTTTTTGGTGAAACAAATTGTTTAAGATTTGTAGGTTTAACTGATGGTTACCGATGGTGGAGGTACTTAGATGAAGGGGATTATGAGTACAGTTATTCTGATGAACACTGACTAATCCACACAATTGTTAAATCACTATATTGCACACCTAATATGAACTAATTTAATTTATGTTAATTATACTGGAATTAAAATAAAAAACACAATAAAATTTGTAGGTTTACAATATATATGGTTTTAGTGGCCTGGGAGGATTTTATGTTCCTGTAGTAATTTTATTCTGAGGAAAATGTTCTCCTGCATTGTTCTGAGGAAAAGCACTATGGATTATAGTAAGTTAGTCACTGTGTCACACTTATTTACGTGTAACTTTAAGTAAATAAAATGTTTCCGTACATTGTGATACAATATTACTCTATCTGGGTATTATTTTTGAATCAATTTATTTCTGATCATTTGCAGATAGATTCATCAAGTGACTATGATTTCTTTTTTAATGATTTCTGTTCCTTTTGGGATAGTAGCTATTCCTTTTCCCACTGATTTAGTGGGTCTAATTATTAAGTATTAGGATAGAATTTGGCTGGTTGGAGATTTAAAATAAGTAATTGAAAACTATCCATTAATTGGTAATAGGCCACGATAATTTTGTTGATCTTGGAAAGTAACTATTAGTGAAAGCTGAAATAGCTGTTTAGATAGAAGATAGCAAATATTAAAAATATGGGCCAGTGCTCACTTCGGCAGCACATATACTAAAAATATGGGCCAATTACAAGAGACATAAAATCAAAGGAGCAAGTTTTGATTATTTGGAAAGGAATTAACGGTTGGAATATTACTATTCCTTCTTCCCTTTCTTTACATAGACATTCAACTCTGTTACATCTTTAAGCCATATTTTATCATCTGAAAGTATTCTCTTTACTCTGCCTTGCTCTTCTGCCACAACTGAAAGCAGCATCCTTCATGGTAACACATCTTGCTTTAAGATAGCTTGGTACTTCAAAATCAAATTTCATAACAGGCACATCACAAAGTGATTATTTGCCATATATTAAAACTCATATATCAAAACAGGCAAAAAAGAAACCCTATAGGTATCCTATATGCATCGAGAATCCTAATGCATTTATTTATTTTTTTTAAGTTTATTTATTTATTTTGAGAGAGAGAGAGAGAGCAGGGGAGGGGCAGAGAGAGAATCCCAAGCAGGCTCCGCATTGTCAGTGTAGAGCCCGATGTGGGGCTCAGGCTTCTGAACCATGAGATCATGACCTGAGCCGAAATCAAGAGTCAGACACTTAACCAACTGAGCCAGCCAGGTGCCCCTGCAATGCTAATGCATTTAAAATATGGCTGTCCCGGGGCGCCTGGGTGGCGCAGTCGGTTAAGCATCCGACTTCAGCCAGGTCACGATCTCGCGGTCTGTGAGTTCGAGCCCCGCGTCAGGCTCTGGGCTGATGGCTCGGAGCCTGGAGCCTGTTTCCGATTCTGTGTCTCCCTCTCTCTCTGCCCCTCCCCTGTTCATGCTCTGTCTCTCTCTGTCCCAAAAATAAATAAAAAACGTTGAAAAAAAAATTAAAAAAAAAATATGGCTGTCCTTTAGAAACATACTGATTTACAACGGTTTCTGAGTCTTCCTCTTTTCCTCTTCTTTCCTCTTTGTGTACAGAAATTTCTAAAGGTTTTATGCTGGTGTCTTGATACATCTCACTGCAAACTCTCCTGGAGATGATACTCTTTCGTTGAGATTTAGTCCGCACCCAGTTGCTGCTCATGCCTCAGCCTTTGTCTCTGTGCTTCTACCACTACCTGGAACTCTACACTGTTAACTTTACATATCTGTTTGGATGTTCTTCAACTCGGCCTTTTCAACAATAGAAGAAACATCTCTGTTCCCTCTTTATTAGGTCCTTCAGGTAGCTAGGAAGCAGTTTGAAGCCGAATTAAGTTGGTTTTATCAGAAAGAATTACTTATTGTAAGGACTCAGGGGTGTGCTGCAGAGACTTCAGAGGAGCAATAGTCCTTAGAAAGGACTAAACACAGAACTAGAAAGTTGAGGGTCTGTCTCTCTCTCCCTCTCTCTGCCTCCCTTTTCTTCCCTCTCTGTGCATTTTCTGTCTCTTCCTGTGCATTTTCTTAGTCTTTTCTCTCTGTATTCTAGCATATTCTGCTCCTTAGTCCATGGAGCATGAAATGACCACTCCATAAATCAACATGTTGCATTTGGAGACTGATTCGCTGTTTCCAGTTCCAAATTCTCGAGGCATCAGGAAGGACCTGGCAACATAGTGGAGAGGTAGGGCAGGTACCAGGCATGTGAATGACACACTGTTCCCAGGGCTGACAATCTCTTGGTGCTGGGGTCAGCGTTTATAATGAGTATAGTTTGGCATTAACTCCTGTCACACTGGACCCTGTTATGGTCTGATGCCTTCATAGCCTTCTCCTTCCACTGCTATAGGGAAAGGGTAACATTTAACTTATTCATTCGGTGAACAGGTATTGAGCCCTGCTTTGTTGCAAGCTCTCATAGAATATATACTTGCCAAAATGTGTATCTATGTATCTATCTATATTGATATCTAGATATATATAGATATCTAGATATAAATATCTAATAAATATTTATTATATAAATATATAAATAGATATTGATATCTAGATATATATAGATATCTAGATATAAATATCTAATAAATATTTATTATATAAATATATAAATATCTATCTAATAAATAGATAGATAGATATTGATATTGATATAGATAGATAGATAGATAGACATATCTATCTATCTATATCAATATCTACCTATCTATCTATCTATTATCTGGTAAGGAGGCAGCCCTGAATTTAAGTAAGCAAATAAAATACACCAATTACAAATGTGTTAAGTTCTGTAAAATAAAGGGAAGAAGCTGACACAGAAAACAATGCAAGAGAGGATAAGGATTTTCTTTAGAAGGCATCTCTGAGGAGGTGAGATATTCAGCTAATACTTAAAGAATGGCTAGACCTAGCAGGCAAGGATTTGTTTATTCCAAGGATGTTTTTAAAAAGATCTGATTTGTGAGCAAGGGGAGGATGACATGGGAGGAATCAGAGGCAAGAATATGACTTATAGGTCAAGGAGTTTGGATTTAATCCCAAGTGTAGCCACAGTAAAAAATCATTAGCCAGGTTGCTGATGTCATATAATCCATTAAGAAGTATTTATCTATCCTTTAATTTAGGCCAGACTTCAGCCTGGTCTACTAAAGAGGATTAAAAAATAAGTCAAATATATAATCCTACTGATTGTGATTATAATCTAGCCTGAGAAACAAGGCTGATTGAAGAGAGATTTGAGTCGCAGGTAGGAGACAGTGGGGGCCCACTGTGGTCATATGCCCAGTGACCTCAGGCCTGGGTGTCAGGCAGATCCCAGAGCCACAGAGCCAAGAAAATTTGTTAAACTGCTCACAAAGGTCTGAATGAGAACTTGTCATGTGTCAGAGGGGGGCTATCATGTAGCACAGCATACACTGTGTGCCAGAACCTTCTAAGCCTTTTAAAATATCTACTCAATGGGCACCTGAGTCACTCAGTCAAGCCTCTGACTTCAGCTCGGGTCGTGATCTCACAGTTTGTGTCACAGTTTGAGTCTCACATTGGGTGAGCTGGAGCCCTGCTTCGGGTGAACACGAGCCCCTCTTTGGGTAAAACACACGCCCTGGTGAGCCTTGCTTCTCTCTCTCTCTCTCTCTCTCTCTCTCTCTGTCTCATTGCCCCTCGCTCATGTGCACCATCTCTCTGTCTCAAAAAGTTAATAATAAAATAAAATAAAATAAAATAAAATAAAATAAAATAAAATAAAATAACTGTTCAATATAATCCTCATAGTAACCCTGTGAGGTGAGAATTATTATTTAAGCCCATTGCACAGGTGAGGAAACAGAGGCGCAGAAATGTAAAATGACTTGCCCAGAACCACACAACTGATAAAGGAAAACCAGGATTCACGTGCAGGGCAATCTGGTGCTGAGTCTTCTCGTAGTCACCGTGCAGTGATGTCTCCATGCTGTCATCCTTGACAAGTAGAGAGGACAATGGCTGGACAGGGTTGAAAAGGGGGGGGGGGGGTCACAGGGAAAGTTTTGGTTAGGAAAAAAAAGTGATTAGGTATGCCCTGTTGGATTGGTGGTAATAGCAGGATATACAAGTGGAAATATTGTCAGTATGGGCCTAGGGCTCTGCCGGGAGGATCTTGCTACTCCTTGTAATTCTGTGCACTTGCTTTTCAAAGGAATAAGCAGTTTGGGGTCAGTAAAAGTGTTTCTAATGCTTACTGGTGTCATCTTTCCTTTACTTTGTTAGGACGCTAATTGTTGTAAGCTGTCTTAGGATTGATTCCATCCTCAAGGGTACTATTATTAGTTTAGGATTAGAATAAGTTGTATTAAAACTCATATATTAATGACAAAATAATAGAAAAAATGCAAGATACGTAATTGCCTAGAAAGCATTTTAATACAGTGCAATTTTACTTGTAATAGATTTTATGGTATTTTTCACATAATATCTACCCTGAAAGAGGAAATGATCTCATCATGCAAGTTAATATGTAACTCATACATGTCTGTCCTTATCATGTTCAGATTGATTCAGATGCAGAGTTAAGTGTGAGTTAGCTTGTATTCTCGATGTAGCACAGTGCAAAGAAAAAAGAAAGTTCTAGTAATCATTGAGTTCACTTTGGAAAGCAAAAGTTCTCTTGAAATTGCATGTTGAATTAAGCAATTTTGTAAACCTTCACTTTCTGATATTTCCTTAATATCAAGAAGCAGTGACTATTCTGTCTGTTGCCAGAGACAGCTTATCAGAGTTACAAAGGCATGCTCTGTTGGACCTTCTCAGGGTTATGCCATCCCTCCTAGGTTACTCGTTTTGCTATAGACTCTTCTAACAATTTAAATATGTCCCTGGAGTTATGTGAATTCCTTAATTTCAGGATGTATTAAAAAGAACATTCTGTATCAAGAATGTTTTATCGTGGTATATTAATCTGTCTAATCAAGAGGGAGAAATGACCCAGTAATTTGAACAGAGAACGTTTAATATGAAGAATTATTAACTACCACAAAGAATTTGATGAGGAATTGGTTGATAACAGCTAAAGAAAACTCTAAAGAATACAGGAATAGAAGATTTAAGAGGCAACCACTACTCCTAGAACTGAGATAAGCTGCCCATGGAAGAGATTCCTTAGGGTGAAGATCTTAATTTTACTGGAGAGGTCATAGCTGTGGTCACTGGAAGGTAGAGAAGCTGGTGTGGTGTGGTGGGGTGTGGTGTGGAGGAGAGGAGTGTGGTATGGTATAGTATAGTGTGGTGTGGTGGAACTTGCAAGAAATATGCTCCCTAGGGTGCTAGGGCAAGCTGTTCACAGGGAGATGTCTCACTGGGAGTACTGTGTCATACAACCACACAAAGGGTGTGCCAAAGGGGGCTGCTGCCTGCTGGGTGCTGCTGGCTGCCAAGTACTACAGGCCTAGTGCTGGGGAAGCCGCTCACGGTGGGGAGAACCTTTTCTTCTACTAGGATTTTCCATGATGTTTTATCCTCAAAGGTTGACATTGTACCAGCTGTTGAAGGAGAAATGTTTAATTTTTTCTAATGTTTATTCATTTTTGAGAGAGAGAAACATACAAAGCATGAGCGGGGGAGGGGCAGAGAGCAAGGAAGACCTAGAATCCGAAGCATGCTCCAGGCTCTGTGCTGTCAGGATTGAGCCTGATGTGGAGCTCGAACCCACAAACCATGAGATCATGACCTGAACCCAACCAACTGAGCCACCCAGGCGCCCCAGGAAAAACATTTAAAAGAACACATATCCATTTTCACAGAACACGCAATGAAGGACGAACCTGGGACTAAGCAGCAATGCATTGATATCTGGCATACCTGGGAATCCCTATGTATCCATTCTCAGGGTTTTGACCAAGGGCTTTTATTTTTTTTATTTTTTTTTTTTTTAAGTTTATTTATTTTTGAGACAGAGAGAGACAGAGCATGAATGGGGGAGGGGCAGAGAGAGAGGGCGACACAGAATCAGAAGCAGGCTCCAGGCTCTGAGCCATCAGCCCAGAGCCTGACGCGGGGCTCGAACTCATGGAATGCGAGATCGTGACCTGAGCTGAAGTCGGACGCTCAACCGACTGAGCCACCCAGGCGCCCCGACCAAGGGCTTTTAAAAGCTATTGTCCTTCCTTATGTCTTATTTGTGCCTCACATAATTATCTTCACATATTTTACAGTTAATCATGATGGAAACTATTGTTCACAAAACCAAGTGTCCACCATTTTGTTAGAATGTGAGATTTTTTGTTTGCAGTGAAAATAGCTTTGTGTTATTTTAAATATTATAGCAGATTAGTTTTCAGATATTTCTTGCCTCTACACAACCGTTAGATGTTAAGTAAGCTAGAGAGGGGCCAGGACTGAGCCATTCTTGTTTAGTATAAATTGCCAGCATCTGGCACAGTGAATGACCCATAGTAGATGCTAAGTTGATTATTTATCTATCCATGAATGAAAATAGATTACAACTGCCCAAGTTCATGGGTAAACTGTTTTCATCACTGAGAAATACAAGAGATAATTATGTTTGTGTAAGACATTAGGTATATAGTAATAAATGTGTGTATCTAAAATATATAGTATAGGCACATATCATATGTATCAAAGTACAGTAAATTCTTTCCCAAGAATTCTCAAAATCATTTTTAAAAAATCATAGTTTGAGAAGCCACAGAAAACCAATGAGGAGAAAATATCCATGGTGATACCATATGCAAAGGGAGATATCTCAGAAAGTCAGTGAATTTTGTTAGGTGTCACAGTTACAAGTTCTGGAACATAGTCCTTTTCATAAAGGAGTAAGAAGTATTATCTTTGGTCTGAGAAACTTTTGTTATTATCATCCTTGGGAGAAGGGGTTTTCTTGTTCCTGCCTGCTTTATTTGTTCAAGATATACCAATCTTGACTGGACCAAAAAGCCTAGAGAAATAACATGCTTGTGAGTTTGTATGCTAAATGTGTCAGTTAATGAATGCAGAAATGTTATAATGAAAAAAAAAATCATTGTTAAGAGAC
Organism: Panthera pardus; assembly: GCF_024362965.1. Taxonomy (NCBI): domain Eukaryota; kingdom Metazoa; phylum Chordata; class Mammalia; order Carnivora; family Felidae; genus Panthera; species Panthera pardus. The sequence continues at coordinate 43,288,821 of NW_026526810.1, forward strand.
TAGAGATGAAACTTCAACCCAGTATTTTAGCATTGTAGCTGTTGTGATTTAGAATCCAAAGTACCAAATGATACGGAAGAGAGAAGGAACAATGAGAAAAGACTGGGTAGTTGTAATCTTCTACTTATCTAAAGACACAGTGGTATGGAATTCTTTCTATTTTTTTATTGTAATTCCCTTAAATTTATATTTTCTGAATACTATTAGTAAGAATTACCTTTTTCTTTCTTAACAATTAGTACAGCTACTTTCTTACTGATAGGGAAGGAGTAATATGAGACAAAATCTGTATTAAGATTGTATGTCAAGTTAATTTTCTTTAGCATCTTTACTTAGTAGGATATAGGTTATATATTTAACATAGAATGAATAATTCAAAGGAAGAGACAGTGGTCATGATTAATTCATATTTATTTCAGTGAGAGTTTGCCATCATATTTTATAAAAGCACTAACTCCTTGTGAATTGTGTTCTGATACTTTTGCTCTGTTTTGTACTTGTTCCTTTTAACTTTAGATTGAAATTACAGAACCTTGAAATTCTGGAACTGGAGGAATGGCAGAGAAGAGGGCAAAGAACTGTTGTTGTTGTTGTTTTTCTAATAACATAAATAAACGTCAAAGGATGTAATAGCAACAATAACAACAACAATAACGAATTTCTAGAGTGGCCTGCATTCCTGAAGTTGTGAGGGCCCCTGAGTGAAGGAGGTAGTAATACAAAGTATCTGTGTTCTTATGTGTTCCATCCACTTAAATTATGTATATATATATATTACCAACAGAAGCTCTTTTTTTAAGCAAAAACCACTGTGGTTCTCTGTTGTTTGTGAGTTGAAACACTAGGGGACAGCACTAAAATATTCCATAGTTGGTTGTTATTGATCACTTGCATACTGTATAATAAGTAAGAGATTTTACTGTTAAAGACATTGAATGCCCTGTTGATTTCAGTGGGTAAAAACGCACAAAGGGGAAGATAAGCTTTCAAGTCCATAATTTCAGCCTTTGTAAGATGATGATTTGAATAATTTAAAGAAAGCTCCTAGGCTGCTTTTTCAGTTGTTAAGAAGGCATGATAACTTAAAGAATTGTGATTTTTCTGATAAAAGAGTTTTGTTCTTTTCATCCTTTTGGGATAAATATTTTGCATATTTTTTAAAATATGCATATTTTTTAAAAAATTTCTAATCTTGTTTTTCCAGGCACTTTGGAAAGACATGAAACGGGAGAAAGAGCAAGAATAATTCTCAATTGTTGTGATGATTCACAGCTTCTAAAGCCTGAATTTGCACTTCCAGTTACCTCAGAGACACATAAGCACAAAAGTGTAGAACAGAGACCCTCCAGCTCCTGTCAATTTGGGCCAATACCTTGCCCTGGTCTGCAGGTGGAGTCTTCATGGAAGGTAAGTTCAAACCAAATTGCTGCTCACAGAAAACATGATCAACTTCGAGTAAGAAATCATATGCCTTCATGAATATGAGGCAATTAAATATCAGCACAAAAACAAGAACTTAAGAGATGACTGTACCAGACAGACATATCTACCAAATGATCTTGGGTGAATCAGGATAATTTTTAAGTGATTATTATGCTTGGTATAGCATTCTTTTTGACAAGATAGGTTCCAGCTATCATAATTCAGTCAATCTTATATTAACTCTTGACTTCCACATGGTTTTCAGTTGGGGGAGGGGCTGTATTCTGGGCTCTGCATCCATTTTTTCAGTCGAGTATAGATGACCTCTTCTTTAAAATGGTTATTACAGATAAACCAAAACAGTATTACAAAAACTGGATCATTGTATGGACAAGTTTTTTGATATACTCAGCACCTGTAGGATCACCAGCTCTTTAGAATTCCAAGCCTCAATTAATACACAGTGATGGAGTTTGCATTTAGTTTCATAAACCAAGTCTTCACTGAAATTTGGATCAGCTTTCTTCTTTTCAGTTTTAAAATGATATGGTATTTTATCTGATTTCTTTAAGGAACTTTTCCATCTTTTTTGTCATCTATATTTCTAAGTTATCTCTTCATCATGTTGTTGTAATTATGTCATTTATATGTATATATCTAATGGAGTATTTTCCATGTAAACATATTTTCCTAATACTATCTATGTCTTTTTAATGACTACATCATGCTCTATACTTTGGGAATACTATTACTGATTAGATTATTTTCCTATGGATTAATATATGGGTTGTTTTTTTATGTTTCACTTTCATGAATAACATATCTATGAACCTTAAAGCTTTTTTTCATATTCAGTATTAATGGGATATATTTTTAAAAATGGGATCTCTAAATCAAAGTTTAGCTGATATTATTAACATTTTTGATTATTTTAGTAGTGTTATGAAGACTGCTAAAATATTATTAATAAAGACTTTAAATAAGGTTTTGTTTATCTCACATCCATGTGTATGGTTAGAGGCAAAAGGATGTGTCATCTTCAAGAAAGATCCATGGGCTGCTCAAGCTATGCCTCAGAGTACAGGGGGGAGAGGCAGGGGTCCAGTGTGCTTTTTGGGTTCAGAGCTTTGATTTAGATTTATCAGTCTTTTGAGAACTGAACCACACTAACCAAACACCCAAGCAATACATATATAAAGTAGAATGACAATTGTCCAATCTACAATGATAAATATAATTGACATTTTGTTCACCCCTCAGCATATTCTCACTGTAGCAAAGCTACAGGTAGTCGGCGAGAAGAGGGAGATGAAGTTTTCACACAGGGCTCCTTGACGAGCATGGAGTCAGAGGCAGGAGGTGCTCATTCACTGAGCTCTGAGAGTCTGATATACGTGGAAATATACAGTTGATATACATTGATATAGTCTGATATACAATGATATATCAAGGCTGATAAACATTGAAAAATTCCTAAATTTTGGATTTTTAAAGTCTCCATTTAGGCCACCCACTTTTGTTTATATTTTCCTCCTTCAGATGTTAAAACTAGCCATCAGGCTTTACAGCTCCTCGTTGTTTGTTTTCTCATTTAGGCAAATTGGCTATAGATTGCCAAATGTGCTTTTCATGTTTTTGAAAGGGGTCATATTTTATGAGGAAAGCTATGTCAATATGATGAAACTTTAACATTCACAAATGAAAATTACAGTCATAAGGCCTTAGTCTCCAAAGGTGGGAAACTGAATCATATGTGTTGTAAGATTGAGGTCAAAAAAGCCCAGTGAGTGAGCCCAGATGGCCACCAAGCATTCCCATCTTAATGTGGCTCTGTTGCTTTCTATGCATAATAGACTGTGCATCTTATAGTGGGAATTATAGGCTAGAATAGTAGATGAGAACTTGGGGATGTCTCTGGACTCGTGCATATCAGATGCCTAGGGTCTGCAGGAGCAAATCTCATTCATCAAGTGCCTATTTTACTAGTTTAATTCCCACAAGGTAAACTGATTACTATTTCTTTCAGTTTCTTGGAGGACCTCAGAGTTACCGTTTAGGTAGTGGTAATAGTATATATAGATTTCATTTTCTTTATGTAATTTTGTTTCTTTCTTGACTCCAGGAAGCAATAAAATGCCAGGGTCTTGTTTTCCTACTCTTAGGCTTGTTCTGGCTTTATTTCCTTGCTACTGCCCTTTGCCTTTGATGACTGTGATTTCCAACCTTCGTTTTCTTCAGAGCTTAATCAGACAGGCCTATCTCCTCCTTTGTTCTATACACCATGCTTCTATTATTATTGAGCTTACTGCTAATTAGAGCTTTTTTTTAATTTGTGCTTTCCCTAAGTTATATCTTCGTCAATTAAGTGCTGCGTATCTTCCTTTCAGCCTTTTTGACTTGAGCTGTTGAGATTATTGTATCTTAGTCTTATTTACAAATTGAATATGCACGAAATTTCAGGAGTGCTTATAAATTCCCCATTCTCCTTATTGTTGCTATAATAAAATGCTTCGTGTATTTTCATAAGAAAATGAGTTAGTTTTAAAGAAGAGGATTTGAATCACACTTGTTTTATAGGTGGGAAAATGAGGGAGAGTAACCCTGTGAAATGCACAAACGTCTAAAAGTTAGTTTGTGTTTCAGAACTTTTTTTATGTGGATTTTTGTGACATGCAGTGAAGTTTTTTCAAAGGGTACAGTGGACTGTTTAAACAGAAAAATACCATGTTAGATCTGTGTGGTGAGCTACTTGTGTTTTGAAATATTTGGGATTTATTTGAATTCTGTATTCAAGTTTTCTTCTTGCGTTTGAAGAGTGCATATAGATTTGGAAACAGATTTTACAGAGAACAACAAATACAATACGACGCTTTGAAAATGGGTCCAATGAAATGCTAGAGGAGTTGAATTTGTGCAGCTAGACAAAGAAAAATCTTTGGGGTAGGAGAGGACCAGAGTCTTAAAGGATTTAAAGGAATACAATATCATATTAGTGATGGGGAACTGCTTTTCTCCGAGTCTGCTGAGGATAAAACAAGATAGAAACTGTTTAAATTGCAGTGGGAGGAATTTAGCTTCAAAGTAGGATATAAACAACCTTACTAAAATCATCTCTACATGGCAGAAAGCTTTGTAGCTTCATCATATTTTAAGGAGAGAGAAGGTCTGTTTTGTCTGTCGGTTGGTTTTAAACTCCTTTGTTTTGTTTGGTTGTTGTTGTTTTTCATTTCTTGTCTATAAATGAGTAATAAACAGGATTATTTTAACTGTCACAATTTAGACCCATTGTAGTGTCCAGGAAATTTCTTTAAAAAAAAAAAAAAAGGGGGCGCCTGGGTGGCTCAGTCGGTTAAGCGGCCGACTTCGGCTCAGGTCATGATCTCGCGGTCCATGAGTTCGAGCCCCGCATCGGGCTCTGTGCTGACAGCTCAGAGCCTGCAGCCTGTTTTGGATTCTGTGTCTCCCTCTCTCTGACCCTCCCCTGTTCATGCTCTGTCTCTCTCTGTCTCAAAAATAAATAAACGTTAAAAAAAAAATTAAAAAAAAAAAAGATTTTCTATAGAATGGGGCCCCAAGAGCTCCCCCTAGTTGATTGTTTAGTGCTGCACTCTTTAATATGGTAGCCATTGATCACATGTGGCTATTGAACACTTGAAATCTGGCTAACACACATGTTAAAAATGACCTTTGTATATATAGGGTTAAATAAAATATAGTAGTGAAATCAATTTCACCTGTTTCTGAGTGTGTGTGTGGGGGGGGTGGGTGGGTAATATGGCTACTGGGCAGTTTACAGTTATATATGTGGTTTGCATTTTATTTGGATTGGACAATGTTGAACTCCACTAGGAATAAGCAAACTTTTTTGTAAAGAATCAGGTGGTAAACATTTTAGGCTTTGTGGTCCAGATTTTCACTGTTGTAATTACTCAACTGTGCTGTTGAAGCACAGAAGCTAAACAATTCTTAAGCAAATGAGTGTGGTTGTGTTCCAATAAAACTTTATTTACAAACACAGGCAGCAGGCCAGATTTGATGCTCACTGCTTATAGTTGGCCAATTTATGATCTAGATAGTCTTCTCTAGAGTTAGAGGTCATGAGACACTAGGAGGAACTGACAAAACAGCCAACACTTCTCCTCTCCCTAGATATCTGGATTTTTAATAAAACAACTTATTCCAACTTACGCACTATGTGGAATGCAATCCAAAAGACTTTGCATCGAGTCTGTTTCCTGACAGAAACCATGACATGCATATGTTTTGGAAATCTGCCTTTTTAGGAAAACAAATGTGCACATTATAGCTCCCAATCCAAAGAAGATTTTGTTTTTAATTTTTTTTTATGTTTATTTATTTCTGAGACAGAGAGAGAGCATGAGTGGGGGAGGGGCAGAGAGAGAGGGAGAGACAGAGTCAGAAGCAGGCTCCAGGCTCTGAAATCTCAGCACAGAGCCCAATACGGGGCTCGAATTCACAAACTGTGAGATCATGACCTGAGCCGAAGCCCATCGCTCAACTGACTGAGCCACCCAGGCGCCCCCAAAGAAGATTTTTTAATGGCATTTCCTTTAAATGATGTACTTATACATACATCTTTATCCAAACATAGAAAATTGATTGTAAAGAATGGATTTTCATTTGTTTATATTCCAGTGAGCTTTCTAGAAATATGTTTGTATTTTTTTTAACCTTTACTTGACCTTAAGTGATGTCTGTTTTGTTCCATTTGGTGAAAAATCTTATTAGAACTTTATCCTGCTATGACTCGTAAAACAGGGATGCTGCACTGGTAGGCCACCAATAAAAAACTGGACCCCACTACTAATCACTTTATCAAAATGAATTGTTAGTTCTTTCATATTTTATGACACAAAAATGTAACCAAAATAGATTTAGAGGGGTTTTTAAATAATGCCTTAAAACATCACCTGCAAATTTACATTTATAAATATGAAATAATAATTCATGTGACATTACATGTTGTACATTAGCTCAGTTTTATTGAATTATTTATATTTTACTGCCAATATTTAAATCACTACAGAAAAGAACAAATAGTATGTATTTGAAAACAATTCATTGCATTGCAATGGGATAAACCCTTAATAAAGAATGATAATTTTTACTTTTTTGAAGAGTAATTTTTGGTATATTTTTTAAATGTAACAAACAGTGTATAGCTATTTGTTTTCTAATGTAAAAAATACTTTGATTCAGTTTGTATAATTTTAAAAGAAAATAAATTTTTATTATTAGATATGCTGGCACTTCACTAAAATATAGGAATTTCTCTCTGGACGAAGATTTTTGTTCTGAGTATTTTCATCTAGTGAATCTCAGCATAAAATTTGAGCTCCTAAGTGACAACACACTTCCTAGTAAGATAGGGAAATAGTAGCAGAGAAATATACCAAACTGATTCGCTCTTTGAATACATGAAGAGATGCAAATTTTTGACAGTGTAACCATTTCTATAACATGTAATAGTTAAATAATAATTTCTGTAATACTGAATAGCTTTTTTAATGGCTCCTTTATGAAGACTGTCACTTTCTCACTTTGTGGCATCAGTTGAAACTTTTCGATGCAAAGTTACCTCAATGGTGAGGGAAAGTATGAAAAGCATAGCACAGCTTTCTTTCAAAACTAATTTAGGAGGTCTCTGAGTCACTGTGAAAAGTAGGAAACACGCCATTAAATGACTCCAGCTGTCTCTCTTCACCCAGAAGCAACCATGGATTTCCTCACAGGACTTCAAAGCCTTGCTTGTATCTAAACATTCGTTGGCCATGTAAATTAGAGGCACAAAAGGAGAATGCTCGTATTTCATGGTGCGTGGCTGGTTTAAGTCCCGCATTGTGCTGCACGTGCCGGTGGGGAGTGCCAGGAACAGAAGGGCACTGTTCTGACTCGTGTGACAAATGTAGTTAACACCAGATCCATATTAATGTTGTCAAGTTCCCTTGATGTATTTAAACAGATTTTAATTATTTTCAGCGTCCAAAGGCCTGAAATATATAGCCTAATGGTTCTTCAAAGAAAGCTTACTTAATGTGTGAATGTAAAGCCTCTCATAAAAATGAAACTTTTATATTGGCCTTAGTCATTGACATAGGTTATTCATCAAGTCAGCAATTTGTGTGGCAAAGTGCCATTTGAATAGTGTATTGTTAGGATACTTATGGTCCACTTGACAAGGGCTCTTGCTGTAAATAGTGCAATTTGACTCCAGCTGTTAAAGAGTGGCTTTGACAGCAGCCAAATAGAATGGAGATGCCTTACTGCACCGCCGAAAAATCAATATTGGGTTCTTGTTCATGGTAACCTGTTCTTTTCTCTTCTGTAGATTTATAAACGACTATCAAGGGCTTATAAGTGGAAGTTTAAATATTATTTTAAATGCAATTCACTTCGAGTTTTAAATTAAGACTTGTGATAAATGGTACAAGTGCAGAGTTTTAGGATATTATTTCCACCCCCTGGTTCATGTTTAGTCACAATTACAGTTAAGTTGAATTTGGATTCTCTAGCTTCAATGGAAGAGAATTCGTGTAAAACATGGTCTCAAAATTGTGTGCCTATTGTATGTTGCCAGTGCAATTATTTCTTCTTTTTGATTTTCTTATCAATTTATCTGTGTCCCTCCCACCTTCTCTGTGTGTATACCTTTTTGTGTGGACAGCAGGGTTCTTTGTGGCTGTGCCCATAGCAACACCCACAGATGTTGACAGCCAGTAATGTCCCCAGCGTTGTCAAAGATTTCCCTAAAGCATAGTCTTGCTGGTTTTGAAGAGTCTTCTAGCAGTTTTCAGCAATACAAGGTTGCTATGATACCTGGCTGCTGGTAAAAGATACTGAATCTGTTAATTTCAGTAACTACGCTCGCGGAATCTTTTTGCATTGGGTTTCTCTGCCCTTGCTAGCTGTTCCGTTTAAGATTACAGAAGAGGAAGTGAAATTATAAACTCAAGAAGAGAAAAAAAATGTTTCAAGAGTTCACTTTGAATTCTAATATTGAATAAAAGGAAAATTTTCTAGGTATAAAAAGCTTTTAGCTGACTGTTGATTTCCTAGCATTGCAGGTATTATTTATTTAAATCATTTCTAGTTCTGTGTGAATATAATTTTAATTTTTATTGCTGTTTACCTGAGATGTCATAAGCCTTCATCAAAGGTATGCTGAGCAGGACTTGAAAGAGCTGTCATTTTTAACATGAAAAATGCTGGTATACCACATACTTTCTCAAATGTCTTTTCCAGTGAAGGCTGTTAAAATAGCTGTCTTCCTATTACTGACCAACTCTGCATTTATTGAATTTGTGGCTGAGGTAGCAACTGAAAATTCATAAAGCTGATAATATAATTGTATACAAAGACCTTTAAGGCTGATTCAAGGTCAGTGTTATTGTTTTTATAATTGCTGATAGGCAGTCGTGAATTCTGGGAGAAAGGATTTGTTCTGCATTGCTTTTAGCTGGTTCCCAAAAAAGGTTCTCTCTTTTGTTAATCCTAAAGTAAACCCTTTCAGTGAATAAATGTTTATATCATTTCTTCAGTACTAGTTTTCTCTTAGATTTAGCTTAGTTCCTCTGTCCTCTCCCCCCAAGTATTCATCAGCCCTGTAAGAAACACAGAAATCTAAGATCATAGATCTTTTTTGAATTAAATATTCTGGTTGTTGTTATCAGTTCACTTGCAGGGTGGATACTCCAGAATAGAAAGGTAAGTAAAAGTTAAACACATCAGGCATTGTAATTTTTTAGCTTAACCTTGGGACAGCGTGGCATAATTTATTAAAGTATGACTCTAAATTGCCTCCATTTACATTAATAATTTTGTATAGGTGTTATAGAAACTATGAATTCTGTAATCTTGTCCATATCATATTACTGCCCCATGACTGTTTAGGGACTTTTTCCTCCCTCATTTCTTCTTTTCTTTCTTACTTTCTTCTCAATTGTAAATTGCTTTTGCTTTTTGAAAATCTGTGACTTTTCCAAATTTGTTAAGACCCTGCTTCTTGTAGGACCCAAAAGTCTTCAGCCTACTGAAAGAGGTCTATATCTGCTGGGATCAAAATTCATCTCAGTGGATTTGGACGTTCTGTTGTTGGACCATTTGCCAGTTCTGATGACAAAGTGATGGTAAATGTTATCTTTTTGCAGAAACTTGGAGTTTCCTCAGTGACCAAGGTATCATCCTAGATCAGGAATATCTTGTGTTTATATCCTCTTCTTTATGACTACCACAATGGATGGTATTTTCAGGTGTAAAAAATGAAGTTTATAGAAATTCAGATGTTGAGTTAACTAAAAGGGTTAGTGGCTTATAACAGGAAAGAAAAGAAGAGGAATAAAATCTTTCTTCTTGAAAGCTGGTAATATCACTTATTGACTGAGAGTACCATCTGGACCCATTTAAAGGAATCCCAACAGGAACACTACTTCTGTACCAATGACTTATGTTGAAACTGGTCCTGAGAGAGCTACAAAGGCAAAAATGTAACAGGAAGCAGTTCTCAGAAAAGAAAGTATTTATTCTCATGGAATGTTTCCCCTATGTTAGTAAAAACAAAATGTATTAAGACTTTGGCTTTATTCACTGGAACTAAAAGAGCATGAACTTATTGAAGAATATATCCTGCTAATATCCTCATCCATTTTTCTGTATTGCATTTTTAATAGCGACATCCTTAAAGGCATAACCAGTTCTCTGCATCCCCAAATGGCACTTATGTCATTAAACTCAAATAATGACATAAATGACATTATTTGCAATTCTCTGTATACAATGAAGCTCATATTACTCTGGAAACAGCTGTTTTGATACTAAATTAAAATATCCTGGATAAGCTTTGTGTCCAAGTATGATCATTCCATAGAAAAAAATGGTCATAAGAAACTGCTGTGAGGGGTACCTGGGTGGCTCAGTCGGTTAAGCTTCCGACATCGACTCAGGTCATGATCTCGCAGGCCGTGAATTTGAGCCGTGTTGGGCTCTGTGCTGACAGCTCAGAGCCTGGAGTCTGCGTCAGAATCTGTGTCTCCCTCTCTCTCTCTGCCGCACCCCCACTCAAGCTCTGCCTATCTCTCTCTCTCCCTTTCTCTCTCAAAAATAAATAAACATTTAAAAAAAGAAAACAAAAAAAGAAACTGCCGTGAGAGCAGGGGCTTCTTATGCACATATTGAACTCCGTGCAAATGCGCATAGGAATGACAATTGTAAATTTTGAGTTTTTTTGGTCTTCATGTGTTGTCCAAGACCTTCTGGTTTCTAGAGAGCCATTAGGAAAGCTCACAAACTACAAAGTCATACTCACCTTTATTACTTTCTTCCTGTTTGCACTAGAGGTCTCTGGTCATTACACAGAAGTTGGTCCTCTCCATTTACTCTGGCAGCAAAAGTTTTGTTTTCCCTTTAGCCCCCTGAAGTAAAATATTAATATGAATGCATAAAGAGTAGTAATGGAGGAGCACAAGTTCACCAGATCCTTTATTTCTGGTTTCGGCACTGTGCCATGTTAGAGCGGAAAGTGATCAAGTTACTGTTTTCTCTTTTCTTCTCTTTACCAGGAGGATGTTAGAGCCCCGTCGTGATTGAACCATACAGTAAATTAGGTTTAGATACAGAACTGGGCCTGTGGGTTCCTGTCGCTGCTCCGTTAGTCCCAGTGTAGCTGAATGCGCTGACGGATGGACCCTGCAGCCGGGCTCTTACTGGCCAAATTTCTCTCACTGACGGGCTCCTGTGTTATCCTGTCTTTACTTTCCTACCCATTTCCTTGAACATTCATTGACAGCTAAGCCAGACATCTGGTATACTAAAAGTCAGTTTGGGATTGTTTCTATAGCCTTGAATTTTAGAGTTCCCTGCTTTTGCTGTGGTTAGTTGATAGGATTTAAACTTTGCTTGGATCTCTGATTTTTCTTTTCTCTGAATACCCTACTTAGTATACCTCTTCCTTACAAGTTGCCTTTCCAGGAACCAGAAACCTCAGGCTCGGCTCTCACAGATGACCACTCCGGCTTCTGCCTGAACTCTTCAAAATGATGGCATTTTAGTTTCCTATTGCCATGGAACAAATTACGACAATTGTAGAGGCTCAGAGTCATACACATTTACTATGTCATAGTTTATCTAATCGTGTGCCAGAAGTCTGGCATGGCCTGGTTGGATTCTCTGTGCAGGGTCTCCCATGGCTGAAATCTAGGTGTGACCTGGGGTTGCTCTGCCACCTGAGGCTGGGGGCCCTCTTCCAAGCTCATTCAGGTTATTGGAAGAATTCAGTTCCTTGTGGTTGTAGGACTGGGTCCCTGTTTTCTTGCTGGCTGTCAACAGGGACCACACATACCTTGCCAGATTGCCCCCTTAATCTTGAAGCCAACAGTGGAGAAATTGTTTTGTATCAAGTCCCCTTATAGTCTGAATCTCTTACTTCTCCCTCTGCCAGCAGCCAAAAATAACCTCTCTGCTTTCAAAAAATCTATGTTATTAAATCAGGGTGACTCATATAATCTCCCTATTTTAAAGTCAACTGATTTGGAACCTTAATTACATCAGCACAATCTCTTCACAACAGTACCTAGATTTGTGTTTGGTTGAATAACTGGAAGAAGATATATTTTATGAGGTGCTGAGAATCTTGGGGGCAGTCTTACAATTCTGCTTATAGATGGAAAGTAATTCTAACTCAGGGTGGCTGCTGTTTCTGTTTTTGTTTTTGCTTAAATTTTCTTTTTTCATTTTATTCATTTGAATGAGAGAGAAAGAGAGAGAAAGAGAGAGAGAGAGAGAGAGAGAGAGAGAGAGAATGCAAGCTGGGGAGAGGGACAGAGGGAAAAATAGAAAGAACCTTAAGCAGGCTCCACGAAGCCTGATGCAGGGCTCATTCCCACGACCCCAAGAGTCAGACACTCAATCAACTGAGCCACCCAGGTGCCCCAGGGTGGGTACTGTTTTAGGACTATTACCTTCTCCTCATTCTGAAACATTTAACCCCTGCCTAAGTGCCCTGATTAGCTGTCCTATTACTAATCATTTCTGAAATTTGAATCAAGACTCTTAGGACCTCTTCATCCTGTCTGTTCCTTCAGGGAGTTGGCCTGTGCTATAGGAGATCTGTCTCTTCTGTCTCTTAAGCCAAACCCTGTTTTACCAAAACCATAGCATGGCAGAGATCATGTGATCATACAGCAGAGTATGGAGAGAATAACATGGGTCCTGTCTCTTTCTACAAGATTATATCATGAGGCTTAAACAAGAAAATAATTTGACAGTGGGTATGACTCTCTGAATCTAAGAAGATTTTCACAAAATTTGTTATCATATGATTAGCAGTCTAACATCTTTAATTACCAAGGGCCTATCTTGGTCCTCTATTAAATTTATAGATGATAACAAGTTGTCTTTACAGTCTCTTAAGCATTATTTTCCTTTTTGCCTTTGATGTTTAGCTATGTTAATAATCAGCTTAACCAACCTTTAGAACATTTTTTTACCTTAGGTATTAAATTTCTGGTGTTATCAAGGATGCCTAGAATTAGTAGGACAGTAGCAGAAAACTACCAGTTTTGAGTATATTACATTCAAAAATTTAATTTTCCTTTTTATGGTAATTCTGTTATTCATGATAAATTCTGCCATGAAATACACACCTGACTTAAATGATAAACCCTCTGTGGTACTCAAGGAAACAGTTGGGATCAGATAGAACAGATTTCATGAGTTACACCAGAAATGAGTTTGCAGATAATGAACAGCACCCACATGATGGTTTGCATCACTGTTCTTCCGGCCCAGTTATGGGACTACAGCTTGATGGGTTTTTGCCTTAACCTAATATTCTATATCCACTGATTCTAGGACTAAGCTCTTGAATTTTAAAATATATGTTCTTATTCTTTATCAGAATAAGAATTCATGAATTAATAAAGCCTGAGGATTTTTGGCCCTTATTTTATCTATCTGAAAAGAAAGCATTATAAGTGGTGCTTAATTCATAGGCAAAGCATGAAATATGTCAGAACTAAACAATATAATCTACAAGATATTCAGTACTTCATTATGTAGAAATGATATATTATGCCCCTTTAAAACTTTTACAGCCCTCTTACAGTTTCCTGATGTCTTTTTAATAAATCATTTAATATGATTGCTTTTAATTGCCATTTTCAGGATATGCTGACTTTCATTAAGGGTAAACATCCAACACTATAATTAAAAGTTTCCTAAAAAGAAAAAAACAGAACAAAACAAAAATTACTTCACTTGCTTGAAAATTAGAGCAGGTATAGTCGGTAGTTCTTGAGTGATACTCGGGAAAGAATTTAAATCGAGTTTTTCCTATCCTCTGGCGACTTTGTTTCCAAATTTTGTGTCCAAATTCTGGACATAATTAAAACCTATAAAATATCCCCTTTAACATTTCAAAATGTTCATAAAATTCACATTGCTAATCAGTGTTATTATTATGTAATTTTTCTTGTATCTCTTAAGGTGGGAACTATATATTTTCTTTTCTTAGCAAGAATACCTTCTGAGTTTTAAATTTGATTTTGACACTTGTCTTGGAAAACAAGAGCCTTGAGAAGAAAAGAGCTTTGGAAATGGACATTCAATTATTATTAATCTCAGTTATATTCATCCTCAGAATAAAATCCAAAATTATAAAGCATATGTGAAAAATATATTGAAAAATGTCACCTGTAGATTTGGGACCATAACACAAATATTTAATTGCAAGCTACTTGGCCTTATTTAAGAAAAACAAACAAACAAACAAAAACACCCAGCTCCTGTTTCCCTGACAGCTAGTTAACTGCCAGAATCTTTTCTCTCTGGTTCTTTACCTTGAAGTGTAAGCTTCAATATCACTTCCTTTAAAGTAAGTATCAGCCCACATTCCATTATTTTCTTTCTCAGCATCCTTCTTATTTCATTTTGTGTCTTCTACACCACCCCTCCGCCCCCCGACAGTATAAGCTCAAAAAGGGCGGTGACCTGCTCTGCCAGTTTAGTACAGTATCCTCATCACCTAACACAAGGCAGGCATTCAGAAATATTTGTTGAATGAACACCTGGACTGACAGCTGATAAAGTATAAACATGAAAAATAGATGGTAAGAAGGTGGAAGATACAGCCTTTTTTGAATTGTAAGAGAAAAAAGTTTAAATGACTTCTAGAAATATAATATGTATTTATTTTGCTAGACAATTGCTTTAAGTCCAAATTGGGTTTACGTATTATTTGATCTTACGTATTATTTGACCTAGCAAAAAAAAAAAATTGTCAATAACAACAAAGGAAAGAGGCTGTGGAAACACAACAGCTACCCTACCAATATTTAAACACCAGCCCCAATCAATTCAAAAGTTTATAAGGCATATTGATATTTAGACCAGTCCAAATCAATTCAAAAGTTTATAAGAAAAGATTTATTAAATACTGGTGATGAAATTTAGGATGTGTAGCACATTGGGAGGAATGATTCACTGTGGGTAAGATGGGCACAATGGTGAGCTGATATAGATTCAGAAAGATTAAAAGGCAGTGTGGTTAAATGGTTTCTTACACCACCAAAGTTTATATTATTGCCCTGTTCACTTGCCCTTAAATCTCAGACTCTTTTTTCTAGTAACAAAGTTATCTAAAATAAGCACTCAAAAATAGCCTGAGGATTGTAGCGTATATCATAGGCCCTCTGCTTCCCTCAAATAATTACTTTGCTAAGCCCTCCCCTCAATACAAAACCCCTGAAGCCAACAACAATCTAATCAACAGGTTTGTAATAACTTTTAGAAATGTAAGTGTAATAAATATGAAGAGGCCTGATTTATGTTTCATTTCCCAGATGCAGAGTCTCTGGCACAACCTTGCATCCTTCAAGTGGTACACATTGCTTCCTACTTGCCTAGATTATTTGCAAATTGCTGAACCCTCTCTCTGAGAGGTTGGTGAGGGGGGATGATTCCACTCTGTGATATGTATGACAGTCAGTGCTTTTGGTTAACTCTTTTTTGTGGGAACATGGGGTAGCGTGCTGGATTAGCAGTCCCAAGAGATGCCAAGCCTCCTAAGATTTGCTCTTCTTCCCTGTCTCCTTTCCTCCAGGGAGGAAAGCATGTCAGGAAATGCAGACAAGCCAGTTCCCCTCCACATGGCTGCCTGGCTGACTCCACTCTCCATGTGCCTTATCTCATGTATAAGAGATGTTCTTCTCTCCACCTAGTCAAATCCTACCCATAGCACAACATATACATGCACTATTTAATATGCACCTACCAGTTAAACACCTGTAAATGAACTATGGATTACCTAGTTATTGTGCACGTATTTGTTTTTCTTAGCTTCTCAATTAGGCCTTAAGATCCTTAAAAACAAAGAACTACTTTGTATGTTAACTTAAATTTTGTAGCATAGAATACAGAAGAAAATATTTATTCAGCAAATATTCATTGAACACCTACCACGTGCCAGACACTTTTCTTGATACTAGGAATTTTCAACAAAGTCCTGGTTGTCATGGCACTTCTGATTTGTGTTTTGAATAGATCACTTTGGTTGCTTTGGGGAAAACTGGATTAGAGGATAGGGGTTTTGGGAAGAGGAAGCTATTGTATAGGTGCAGCAAGAGAAGGAAATTACTAATGAGCGCTGAGTTTCTGAACATCAAATTGGAAAAAGCCATGATACAGCATGTGTGTTTTGTACACCTACAGCCCAAAGTGCTACTGGAGCCTCTCTATATGGCGAGACCAATGCTAGCCACAGAATGTGGAAGCGATATTAGGTCTAAATCTTGATGGATGAATAAGATTTTGCTGTGGGGAACAGCAGATCCAAACCCCAAAATATAAAGAGGGGTGGTGAACAGGGGACTGATGAGAAATGACATGACTGGACATAGAATACATAGTAGGAAATGGTGGAAGATGACTGTGTCTTCGAGTCCTGAAGGAAAAGAAAAAGAAGTCTTTGAACCTGGCCTTGGACTTCTGAGAACAACTTATACTTGGAGTGGAAAATCACATAAAACAACCAATACAAGCTTTAGAATCCTCTGTTAAAGTATAACTTACCTGAACTGAGGATATCTAACAACTTAAATTGTCTGCTTTATATTTATATCGTCATACTGCCTACAAAAAATATTTTTTATCTGTTTAAAATTCCTGTAAATTTTGAATAGTCTGGGGACAGGGAAACTTTTTCTTAAAGGACCAGATAGTTAAATCTTTGTGAGCCCTAGAGTTTGTCATAACTACACAACTGTGCTTCTGCAACACTAAAACAGCCACATAGGATACATAAACGAATGACTATTTTTGCGTTCCAATTATATTTTATTTACAAAAAAGAGGTGGTAGGCAATATTTGACCTGTTGGTCATGATTTTCTAACCCCTGTGGTAGGCAATATTGTGATTAGATTTTATTATAATTCAGTGTAATAGGCTACAAGAAGAGAAATGGAAGCTTTCCCCTGGAAAAACGGTATTTGGTTATTGTCATTAACAAATATTCTTACAATGCTCCCTCTTTGCTAAAAGTTATAACAGTTTTAAATCAATTTTGGAACGCTGGGTGGTGAAATCCATTTTGGCTTTCTGAACATTTTTGTCGTATTTCCCCTAATGCTTATTTCTTTAAGGTAGTCTACAAATTTGATCTTGTCAATCAATTACTAGAAATGCAGTTATTTATTCCAAAATGGTCATTTGAAAGAACTCTTTTCCATAAACTTTAAATTATATATTTTTGAGTGAGTGTATTCTGTAGGTATTGATTTCAATTTAATAAGTATATGTTAAATTGAATTGACTAAAATAGCTAGTGGTCACACAGAGATGTACACCTAAAATAAGTGTTCCCCTGGTTATTTATTCTTTATGTAAATACACATAAGAATCATTCCAAATAGAGGAAGCACTTTTTTTCCCCCTTTGGTCTACTTAGTGGTAAACCAATTCTGATTAAGTTATGTTTCCTTCAACCTACATCCTTTTCTGACCTTTTGGCCAATAATAAGCTTATTAGCATGATGTTTGGAAAGCATCAGCATAGTAGCACTGACTTACATGTCATAGTTGGGAAGCAAAGGTGTTTGGAGTAAGTCAAATCAGCACATCTACAGCACATCTCTTTTAATTAGTTTTCATCTCTAGGGGGTAAGTACAGAGTAATTTAGCAACACGTACTTGTTGTCTTAATTGACAGTTATACACAGAGAGAGGTACAAAAATTGAAGGAAACAATTGCTATTTAAAGAGAACATATAGGACATATGGGAGCATGTCTTTCCTGCCTCATATATTTTAGCTTTTTAATGAAATTGCTTAAATTGCTTTTAAATTCAATACTGAGTACTTTTTTTTTTCAATCAGTGTCATTGAATTTTTTTCTAGGATGCAGATTAAACCAAAGTTGAATTCTGAAGGATTTATTCAAACAGTTGTGAACACCTTTCAGAAATGGGGGCTAAGGGATGGTTTTATGTCTTCTAGTAGTTTCTAAGAAAAGCATACAGCACATAAGCAAATGAGATCACATTTTATAGGGCGGAAAGAGCACCAGAGTGGAATAGTCAATTTGTGTTCTAATTTCAACTCTGGCACTTCAGTAGTTGTGTTGATTACAAGGTTCCTGGCACAGAGCTCCCAAAACCCATGGAGTTTCCTGCAATGAGAGTCATAAAACTGTCTTTTGTTATTCATAACAAGCCTTTCAAACACACCAGAGTTTATGTTAATGAGGTCAGTTTTGGAAAGGCCCTGGATGGGGGGCTGGTTGCCAGGAACCAGGCAGGTGCTTAGATGGTTGGAATTTTCAGCCCCACCCAATGACCTCAGGACAGGGAGAGAGGTTGAAGGTTGAATTAATCACCAACGGTCAATGATTTAATCAACCATGCCCATGCAATGTTGTCTCCATAAAAACCTAAAGGTCAGATTTCAGAGAACTTCTGGATTGTTGAACACAGATATGGGAGCCGGCTGCTCTTAAAGAGGGAGTGGAAGCACCCTGCTCCTTCCTACATATCTTGTCCTTATATAGATATAGCTCTTCAACTTGACACCTCATTTGTATCCTTTAATATCCTTTATAACAAACTGGCAATCTAGTAAGTAAACTGTTTTCCTGAGTTCTGTGAGCTATACTGGCGAATGATCAAACCTGAGGGGATGGTCATTAAAATTCTCTGTCGATAGCTGGTTGGTCAGAAATACAAGTGACACTGTTTCGGATTCTGTGTCTCCCTCTCTCTCTGACCCTCCCCCATTCATGCTCTGTCTCTCTCTGTCTCAAAAATAAATAAACGTTAAAAAAAAATTTAAAAAAAAAAGGGGGCGCCTGGGTGGCTCAGTCGGTTAAGCGTCCGACTTCGGCTCAGGTCATGATCTTGCAGTCCGTGAGTTGGAGCCCTGCGTTGGGCTCTGTGCTGACAGCTCAGAGCCTGGAGCCTGTTTCGGATTCTGTGTCTCCCTCTCTCTCTGACCCTCCCCCATTCATGCTCTGTCTCTCTCTGTCTCAAAAATAAATAAATGTTAAAAAAAATTTAAAAAAAAAGAAATATAAGTGACAACCTGGATTTTTAATTGATATCTGAAGTGGGGCAGTCTTGTGGGACCACGCCCTTAACCTATAGTGATGTTATGTGCAGATAGGTAGTATCAAAATTGAGCTAAATTATAGGACACATGTCCCATCTGGTGTCTGAGAATTGCTTGGTATGGGTAAAGCTTCTCACACATCGGGTGTCAGAACTATTGAAAGTACAGAAGTTTGAGTATGACAGTAGCAGAGAAAAGAGTAGAGAAGAAACACGATAGTGTTTTTCCTTTGTAGTTACGTATCTATTCATTCATCTATTAATAAATCAAGTTGCATACAGTCTAGATCAACATAGGCTAACAACAAACAATGCCCCAAATCTCATTAGCTAAAAACAACCCAAGTTTATTTCTTCATTTACTCCATGTTCCAATCTGAAATCAGAAGGGGGTCTCTGCTCTTCATGGTCATAACCAAACTAATGAAACAGAAGCCATGTACTGGGAAAGACAGATAACTGAATTATTTAATAATTATACTAACGGCTACACAGATACTAACTTCTAAGACACTTTTATCTGTAAAATTATAAGAAGTTTTGTGGAAATGCCTAGTTCCTTTTTTTTTCAATTTTTTATTTAAATTCCAGTTATTTAACTTACAGTGTAATATTAATTTCAGGTATAGAATTCAGTGATTCATCACTGACATATACTACACCCAGTGCTCATCACATGCTCATCACACTCTATATAGAGCCCATTTCTTGTTTTGCCTCTCTCTTTTTCCCTTCTATGTTCACCGTTTTGTTTCTTAAATTCCACATATATGTGAAATCATATGGCATTTATCTTTTTCTGACTGACTTATTTTTTGCTTAGCATAATACTCTCTAGCTCCATCCATGTCATTAAAAATGGCAAAATTTCATTATTTCAAAAATTCACATCTTCTTTAGTTGATAAAACATTTGGGCTCTTTTCATAATTTGGCTATTATTGATAGTGCTGATATAAACATTGGGGTACATGTGTCCCTTCAAATCAGTATTTTTGTATCCGTTGGGTAAATACCTAGTAGTACAATTGCTGGATCATAGGGTAGTTCTATCTTAACTTTTTGAGGAACCTCCATACTATTCTCCAGCATGGCTGCATCAGTTTGCATTCCCACCAGTAGTACAGGGGGGTTCCTCTTTCTCTGCATCCTTGTCAACACTTGTTTCTTGTGTTATTAATTTTAGCCATTCTGAGAGGTGTGAGGTGGTATCCCATTGTAGTTTTGATTTGTATTTCCCTGATAATGAGTGATGTTGGGCCTCTTTTCATGTATCTGTTAGTCATCTGGATGTCTTCTTTGGAAAAATGTCTATTCATGTCTCCTGCCCATTTCTTAACTGAATTATTTGGTTTTTAGGGGGTTGAGTTTAATAAGTTCTTTATAGATTTTGTGTACTAACCCTTTGTCATTTGCAAATATCTTCTCCCTTTCCATAGGTTACCTTTTAGTTTTGTTGATTGTTTCCTTCACTGTACAGAAGCTTTTTATTTTGATGAAGTCCCAATTGTTTATTTTTGCTTTTGTTTCCCTGGCCTCAGGACACATGTCTAGTAAGAAGTTGCTATGGCTGAGGTCAAAGAGGTCAAAGAGGCTGCTTCCTGTGTTCTCTAGGATTTTGATGGTGTCCTGTCTCATATATAGGTCTTTCATCCATTTTGAATTTATTTTTGTGTATGGTGTAAGAAAGTGGTCCAGTTTCATTCTTCTGCATGTTGTTGTCCAGTTTTCCCAACACTATTTGTTGAAGAGACTGTCTTTTTTCCATTGGATAGTATTTCTGGCTTTGTGGAAGATCAGTTGACCATATAGAGGTGGGTCCCTTTCTGGGTTTTCTAGTCTTTTCCGTTTTTGTGCCGGTACCCTACTGTTCTGATCACTACAGTTTTGTAATATAATTTCAAATCTGGAATTATGCCAGCTTTACTTTTCTTTGTCAAGATTGCTTTGGCTTTTTGGGGCCTTTTGTGGTTCCATAAAAATTTTAGGATTGTTTGTTGTACTTCATGAAAAATGCTGGGATAGGGATTTGATAGGGATTGCATTAAATGTGTAGGCTGCTTGGGTAGATAGAGATTTTACCAATATTTGTTCTTCTAATCCATGAGCATGGAATGGAAAAGACCAGTTTCTTTTCAGATTTATACTTCAAAAAGTTAAGAATCTCCTTGGATGTTATGATTATGGATAAGGTTAATTTTCTTTTTGTTTAGCTGTATTTTTAATACTGTGTAAGTAGTATTACTGTTGTTTATTAAAGGCAGAAACAATATAGCAAAAGTTGAATTTCTTTTTTTTTTTATTTTTTAAATTTACATCAAAGTTAGTTAGCATATTGTGCAACAATGATTTCAGGAGTAGAATCCTTAATGCCCCTTACCCATTTAGCCCATCCCCCCTCCCACTATTCCTCCAGCAACCCCTGTTTGTTCTCCATATTTCAGAGTGTCTTATGGTTTGTACCCCTCCCTGTTTTTATATTATTTTGGTTTCCCTCCACTGTGTTCATCTATTCTATGTCTTAAAGTCCTCATATGAGTGAGGTCATATGAATAGCAAAAGTTATTTTTCCACAGTTAAGTTCTCATTCGAATGCCCCTTATTTTACTAATTTTTTAAATCTATGAATATATGTAAATATCTTTAGCCTCTTCAGTAATTCAGAATTTGATGTCTGAGTCAACATTTTATATATTCTGTATTATTATGATTTTATAATAGTGACACATATCTTTTCAAGTTTCCAGACTGAGTCATGTTATTTTTTAGTCTTTTTGTGTGCAGAAATGATTCTACTCCTTCACATTTTGTTCCTGGGATCTGGTCAGATTTATCAGCATTCTAATGGAGTCCTCGCTATAGTTTTGCACCAATATAAACAATTCTTTCTATTTTGTCTCTAATAATGTGATGCTCTATATTTTAGGGGAATTTGGGGGCTTCAATAGAATATTAAATAGGTTTATCAGCTAAGACCCTTAATTATATCTAGATTTTGTTTTTGTTTTTGATTTAATATCTTAGCTTGAGCTGCTCTCACAAAATACCATAGACTGGGTGGCTTGTGAAAAACAGAAGTTTATTTTTCATAGTTCTGGAGGCTGGGAAGTCCAAGGTCAAGGTACCAGCTGATACGATTTTTGGTGAGAACCCTCTTCCTGGTTGTAGATGGCTCTCTTTTTGTTGTATTCTCACGTGGGGGAAAGAGAGCTAACTGGCTCTCTGATCTGTTCTTGTAAGGGCACTAATCCCATACATGAGCCCTCTACCCTCATGACCTAATTACTGTCAACATCCCCACCTCCCAATACCATAGTATTGAATTAGCATTTCAACATATGAATTTTGGGGTGACATATTCAATCCGGAGCATTTGATTATGTGAATTAGTTTCCATAATTCCTATGTGGCCATACCTCATCTTGCCTTTTTTTTTTTTTTCCTGAATTCTCTAAGAGTCTTTCTGGAAGTTGATTTCTGTCACTAAAGTATTTCACTGCCTAGAAAGGCAACTGTGTTGTGCATTTGCTTTTCAGAATTACTTATAAAACCCTGAAACTTCAAAGCTCGTATCTGGTTTTTATACCTTTTCAGAGGGTGAGGACACACCTGTGATTGTGGTTCCTTGTAGGGAGGATGCATTTGTCCCTGATATTTGTCTATATTCTGTTAGCCTGTTCCCAATCTAGGGTGCCCTGAAACATTTTTTCTGACCCCCCCCCAGGTGATTTTGTTTATCTTCTTTTTCTTTCTCTATCACTCCTTCTCTCCCTGAACTTGTTAGCTCTTCAAAAGTGCTGGTGGTTTAACTCTAAATCAAGTATACCTATTATTTCTCACTTGCCAGCAACCAAATCTGTTTACCTTACAGAAATTTATTTGATTGCTTAGAGGTTATTTTGGAAATACTATAACAAAATAATAGCTTTATGGACTTTAGAAGCACAAAATATAGAAATAAAAAGCTTTCTTTCTAATGTTTATTTATTTTGAGTGAGAGAGAGAGGGAAAGAGAGAGAGCATGAGCAGGGGAGATATAGAGAAGAGGGAGAGAGAGAATCCCAAGCAGAATCTGCACTGTCAGCACAGAGCCCAACGTGGGGCTCAGTCTCAGGATTGTGAGATCATGACCTGAGCCAAGATCAAGAGTCAGATGCTTAACTGGCTGAGCTACCCAGGTGCCCCAGAAATAAAAGCTTTAAAGAATTCAATAATATTCTTATGACTGGGGCTTTGGTCATTTTTTTTTTTTTTGTTTACTACAGTTAGAAGGATTTTTTTAAAGATTTTATTATTTTTAAGTAAGCTCTGCACTCAATGTGGGGCTCAAACTTACAACCCCAAGATGAAGAGTTGCATGCTCTACTGACTAAGCCAGCCAGGCTCCCCATACAATTAGAAGTTTTTAAGAGTTGGCACTAATAAATTGAACATGAAAGTTAAAAAGCAAAAACAAAAACAAAAACATTTCTTTTTTTTAGTAATTTAAAAGTTGACTTATAGAGTTATAATTGTGATTTACAGAAAAATAATGACATTTCAAGAATCATACAGAAATATAGATTTTTAAAAAATAAACATATTCGTTGCCAGTTTCCTTTAAGATAGTATTACCACGCATCCAGTTTCACTGAGACATTCTAGTACATGCTTATTTTTCCAATGTAATTAATAGTGTACCTTTTCACTCTCAAAAGTGGCTTGGTATAAACTATAAATTATATGGTCGCTTGTAAAGGAGACTAGGCTTCTGTTTAAGTGAAGAAAATTTTCTACATCTGCTACTTTAGGTTAAACTAAAAATTTTCAAATATTCAAATAACCATAATGATATGCTAACATGAACAGACTGATGAAATATAAAGCTGTTGCTTAATCATTTTTCTTCCACCTCCAGATATGTAAAAATACTAGACTCTCCTTCCAGCAAGTGAATGATGTAAAGAGAGAAAAATTATGTCTAAGGCAAATTAAAATCTGCATTTTTACTTCATGCAGCACTTATGTCATAGTTTTTTCTGTGTACGGTATAATTATTTTGATGCATCATTAATTTAAAATAGAAAACATGTAGTAATACCATTGCACAGTAATGAAAAGTACACCCTGCATTTTAAATAGGCTATTATGATACTAATTAAAATATAACCAAGTAACCCTTATAGAATTCTGCTCTTCCTCAGATGAAAAAACAAAATCTACAATTAAAAAAGAAGCAAGCAATTTTATCCATTAGCCAGAGTCAGAGTGTGCACTTTAAACCTGGAGATTTTGTAGGATACACTAACAGTATTTTACACTCATAAACCAGTTTGAAGCCTGAAACACAATTTCATTTATCTTTATATTCTAAGCTTTATAGTGTCGCAGAAAGTGTCCATCTGTTCAGCTGAGATTGCTTCAAATAGTGAGTGGTCAGAAAGACTTAGATGATAAAGGTCAAAAGAGCCTCTTGACCCTGTGATACTTGCCAAAGCAATTGGAGCATCGGGACTGATATACCGTTAGATACAGTTCGCTAAAGCAGGCTCCACTTTAATTGGTAATGATAGCAAGAATACACAGTAAAGTCATTGCTGAAAGAAAACAAAAAGTATCCAATATAGTAATTTATTACCAGTCAGTGTGTTTCCCCCACCAGGTTGTTTTACCCCTGCAGTGGTGAGAGAAAGCAAAAAGGTACTCTAACACTTAGCTGAAAATGGATGCCCTGCTGATACCCGGGATGTGTGGTGGCCCCATGATTGCCCATGCCATTAGCTTGGTAATGTTGGCTCTATTGTAAACTCAGCTCCCCATGTTCTTCCTGTGCATCAGCTGCAGATTGAAGGCTTTCTCCTTTGTCTTCTATTTGTGCTGCCAATCACTCTGCTCTCCACGACCCTTTGGAGGGAGACAGTTTTTACTACCAACTATCTCCAGCAACCAAGGGCTCAAAGGATCTAAAAATGAATGGCTGGCACTTTCATTTACACCTTGTTGTTTGATTTATGCATTGTTGGGATGCTTGTTCTTTCCTATTGTTCCACCAATGGTTCTGCATACTTTTGTAAGATCTATGCATTTTGTAACTGGTATATCCCTACCTGCTTATGGTTTTCTGTAAAATGAAGTCATTTGTTATAACTGTTGAAATGTGTTTGGTGCAATATGAGCAAAGCCCCGTGTAGATCTTTTTCATTTAGTCAATCAATAAAAAAATCCTTTTAAAAATAGTTACTGGTTTCTGTCAATGAAGATAAAATTCCCATGGAGAAATATAAATGAGCTCTTTTGAACATCTAGATTTTTTTCCTTAAAAATATCTTAAGATAAACTATATATAGCATCGAGAAAAGATAGATTAAAGGAGAAAAATTTCTAATTGCAGGCACAAACATAATAAAATAAATCTTATCTCACATTTCCAGTTGTATATGGGAGATGCAGTTTGTATTTTAGTTTGTTTTTTGTGTCTGCTTTAAAGTGTCTACTTCACCCTTATTGAATGAATAAAAATCAGTAAGCATATGGATACTCTTACCTTCCTCGAATACTTTATTTTACTTCAAGGATCACTTAATTTTAAGACTGAGAGATACCCCATTTTCCTCAGGTTATGATAGAAAATTTCTTCCAGGAATAATTATACAGAAAGCAATATTAACTTAACATTTAAAGTTAAACACAACACTTAAACTTGATTATGTTTTTATAACTGAAGGTCCAAGTAAGTGCATTAGAAGTTTGTTACCGTGTATATTTTTAATGGATAAAGTAGTCTTTCCCACATTTATTTTCCATGTATAAAATTCAACAGCATGTTATTATAATTCTCCATGAAACTTTCTTTTCAATTAAAGTTTAGACATTTTAGGTTAGATCATGGAAATTACTAAATTTTTGAAGTGTTCTTTTCTTTCTTTCTACACGCAAACATACACATTTCAGCTTTTAATTTAAGCAAACGCTATTGAAGATTATTCTGAATTAAAACTAGACACATGAGCAGTTAGAAAGCTCCAGATCAGATTCAGGCTGTCCTCCACCAGCTGCTTTTATTTTGACCAGGTTCTCAGCACTGTATTCGACTGCCCCAAAGGCAATTTAGTGGGAAGCATGCCCTAAGCCAGCTCCTACCTATTTTAGAAACCAAAATGCTTTGTGCTTCAAAAGAACTAGGAGCTTCAGCTTTGAAGGCTAGAATGGAGCTTTACCACCTTTTCAAGGCCAGAGGAAGGCATTTAAGGGAAAAAATAATTCTAATATCCTGTTTCTGCACTTTGAAGGATTATTTGACTTGCTGAATTAAAGTCTTCTACTCAATAAGCACTAAGTTATTATTACATTAAGTAATTAATTTGCTGCTGGTATGGAGACCAGGCACTCATCATGCTCCATGTCTTACGTATTCATAAACCAAAAAATGTCCTAAGTCAATATCGAGGTTAGCTCTGAATTCAGTTTTTTACACCAAGTATTTCTAAAGTGAAAATGTGTGAAAGCTTTTGATCCTGGATAAATGATAATTTATCATTACACTTATTGAACAATTCCTTTATTTTTCTTTCTAACTTGTATTTTCCACCTTCGAATCAAATTAAGGACAAGGCAGCAGGCACAGGGAGGAGCCCATTCATCAGGAATGTGTGTCTTATTAGGAAAATAACTAGTATGTTAGGAAAGAGGATAAACCAATGTGGGACTCTCCATCAGCTAATGGAAATGTGTATATTAAGGGAGGTAGCAGAGTTCCCAGAATAAGTTGAATCCCAACGGTAAACAGCCTCAGAGACAAGAACATAGGTAAAATAGCATTTAAGTTGTACTTTCCATGAAATTTTTATGTGGTAATGTGTATTAAATCAGTTAAAGTAGATGGCATGTCTTGATATATTTGAGAGGGGGAGAACAAATAAAACCATTTTCTTTTCCTGGATATCATGTCAGTAATATATACGGTAATTTGACTTTTTCAGGTATGGTTTGTGTTGTAATTTAAAACTTTCCAAAAAACAATGTAGCAGTATTGGTTTTCATGTATCACTAATGGATCAAGGCTGAATTTTAGGAAATGAGTGCTTGACAGTCCAGGGAGGACCCTGACATTTATGGATAGTGAAGAAACCTCTCTCACTCTTCAAACCACAGCCCTTGTGTTAGCTTCCATATTATGATGCTGCTGTTTTGTTCCTTTCTAGATCATAAAACAAAAACATGTGTGTATGTCTGTGTGTATAAATTGCTCTTTCACATAGATATGAAATTATATTAGAGACTATTCTACAAGTTGCTTTATTATGTCAAAAATATTTGGCACACATTCTCCTATATTAGTATGTACATACAGACCTGGTTAGATTTTTACTGACCCCCCGATAAATCCTATTTTAGTTTTTTCTCTCAGAAACTATTTGATGAGGAAAACTACTGAGGGTTATAAATTAATGTGCACTCTTTACTAGTTTATGTTGTTAAAACAGACCCAGTGTTTTTTCAATTATCTGTTATTATTGCATAAATTACATTTAAAAGACAGGGATTAGTGTGGGGTGGTTACTCAGGGGCGCCTGGGTGGCTCAGTTGGCTAAGAGTCGAACTTTTGATTTCGGCTCAGGTCATGATCTCATAGTTGTGAGATCAAGCCCTTGGTCAGGCTCTGGGCTAGGGTGGAGCATGCTTAAGATTCTCTCCCTCTCCCAGTGTCCCTCCCCCATTCATGCGTGCATATGCTCTCTCTCTCTCTTTCTCTTTCTCTGTCTCAAAAAAAAAAAGCAATAATAATACCAATTTAATTTATAATAATATGCCATCCCTACTATTATTAATGTGTTTCTTTTTTTCTGACAATATTAGCAAATATCACAGGTAAAGAAAAAGAAAAAATAGGAATGGAAAGAATGAAACAAATCCTCTTCATTCAAATATAATAGTGGATAATCTATATAAAACATGAATAGAACAGGAATGCCTGGGTGGCTCAGTCGCCTAAGCATCTGACTTGATTTTGTCGTGATCTCACTGTTCGTGAGTTTGAGCCGCGCCTCAGGCTCTGAGCTGGCAGGGTGGAGCCTGCTTGGGATTGATTCTTTGTCTCCCTCTCCCCTACTTTCTCTCTCTCTCTCAAAAATAAATAAATAGGGGCACCTGGGTGGCTCAGTCGGTTGAGCGTCCGACTTCGGCTCAGGTCATGATCTCACACTCCGGGAGTTCGAGCCTGGTGTCCAGCTCTGTGCAGACAGCTGGGAGCCTGGAGCCTGTTTCCAATTCTGTGTCTCCCTCTCTCTCTGCCCTTCCCTTGCTCATGCTCTGTCTCTCTCACTCTCAAAAATGAATAAATGTTAAAAAAAATAAAATATAAATAAATAAATAAACTTTTAAAATATAAAAATGAATAGAACTGAAAATCTAATGAAACAAGAAATAAAGTTAAGCATGATAGTGCTGAAACAAAATTTATGTGCTAATACAAAAAGCAAAAGTTAGAAAATAACAATGAATATAAAAATTCCATTGATATAGCAATAAAAATAAAAAGTAATAGGGATAAATTTCATAAGAAATATGTAAGAACCATATGAACACATGTTTTAAAAATCACCCAAAGACAAAAAAATGTCTTGATTCAATAACACTGTGGAATACCAGAGGGAAACCTCAGTATTTTAAAGATTTCCATAGTCACAAATCTGTAAATTTAATAACAATAACTTTCAAAATCTCCTTGGTGAATTTTTAGGACCTTAATGATTTGATTATAGAATTCTTCTGGAAGAATAAATGTATAAAATGAGGTAAAAAAAATTAGCAAAAGAGGAATGATGGGCATGGGGTTTCCTTCTCAGATATTAAGTACATCTATCTATCATCTATCCATCTATCTACCTATCATCTGCAGTAGAGTTCAGAAGTAACTCAAGAACAGGCAAAAGATAAATGGGAAAGAAAAAAAAAAGTCTAGGAATAAGCATGTATATAAATCATAAGCTGACCTTTGGGAAAAGTGCCACTTAAAAGTGTAAAGTTAATAAGTAGCTTTTGTACAATTGAGTGTAATTCTTGGATAAAATATAGAATGATATCCCTACTGTCTACCTTTCACAAAAATAAACTTCAGATGAATAAAAGTTTTAATATAGGAAGATAGATTACCAGGAGAAAATAGGTAATGATATTTTTAGTAATTGCATTGTGAAGGTCCTAAGAGTAGCAAAATTCGCAAAAGATACATGAAATAAAAGTTGTAGTTTTTACTATTTACATTTTTTTAATTGTGGAAATTCTCAAAATCTATAAATTTAAAGCCTAATGAGACTTGAAAATATTTAAATATATTTGAGGATTAGTATCTTTACATACAAAAGGGCTCTTACAAATTGATAAGGAAAAGATAAATGTAAATTAGGAAACAGGCCAAATATTAACACTTAAACTATAGAAAAATACCAATAGTCGTTAAGTTTTTCTCACTGGAAAACATCAATACAAATTTCCTATCATATTAGTAAATATTAAAAGAAGTGCTAAAGTCTTTAATGGTAAGACAAAATAACTTAGATACATTCACTTTTGGTTAAAGTATGTTTTGAAACAATCTTGCTGGAGCATAGTCTAAGAATTTAACCGACAATTTAAATAGTTTTCCATCTGAAATTTCATTTCAAAGACTTTTAAAAAGACCTAGAAAAGCGTTCTATGACTTTAAGCGCAAACATGTTCAGAGAAGTGAAAGAAAACCGTGGTTTTCATTTGTAATCTATAGAGAAATGGCTTACTTAAGGAACACATTTGTCCTTTTCCAAATTACCCCAAATTCTGCATCATTAAAATTTTTGAAGAGTTATAGTCCAAAGTCAGGGCAATGACATCCAAGTTTACCAGGAGCCAGGAGTGGAGGCACACTAACAGAAGCTCTGGGTAGACAGGAACCCACTGACGAAGGCAATCTGTTATGGGGCAGGTTGACTCTTGACTGACCCTGTAATTAGGTGCTTAAATGGGCTAGTGTTGTGAGGCACTTATTTTTCACTTAGGCGACAGTTTCTTAAGTGAATTTCTCTGGTCACACAAAGGTTAGAGATGGGTTTATGGAAACATGCATCACTAACACCCAAGGGCTGAATCCCAAGTTACCCTAAACAAAAGCATCCTTAATGTATTTTTTTATGTGCTGGATTTTGCTTTTTTTCAAAAAGACCTGGAATAAAACTTTCAAGTATTATTTTTCAGTATTGAATATTTACTAGAAGGAGAATGCCAAAGAGTCAGTACATTTACCCTCCACAGTTATATGACTCAGCTTGTCTGACTCTTTTAGGTACAGTGAAGTATTCTGTAAAATACCTCAGGTTTTATGATGCTTAACAGAACCAATTCCTGCTGGTGGAATGCACTGAGGCTGAGGCATGGTCAGCTTTTTTAGAGATTGGAATGGATGAAAATAGTGATGTGTGTGTGTGTGTGTGTGTGTGTGTGTGTGTGTGTGATGATAAAGGCGAATGTTGTAAAAGAAATAACAGCATCATGAAACACCGAAGGAAAGCAAGATTACAATTAAAAAAGGAGATTAGAAAAGGGGAAGTCTCTTAGGGAGGTGAGTTTTCTTTGGGAGTAGATTTTCTGTAGATGACTACTGGGGCATTTTCAGCATAAGGACACACACAGGCAGAGAAATCAGAAAAGACTGAAAGGCCAAGACAAATGATTAATAGCAGCAGAATCAGGCAGCAGTGGCACGTGCCCATCACAATTAGAAGAGGAGGCTGGAAGGGATCTGAGTGAGGTCAATCAGACTTCAATATGCATGCTTCAGGGACCGGGTCTGTCCTGCTCACCATTGAGTTTTCATATGGCCCAGCGCCTGGCACACAGTACATGCTTAGTGAAGAGTTGATGGGTAGATGAATAAATGAATGAGGGGACACAGTGTGAGAGACATTGAAGAAAGAGAGGATTTAAGAGAAGAGAAGGAAAAGATGGTATTCTGATGTAAAGCCTGGTTCAGCAGAAGAACGTTGCCACCAGCGTGTTCAGGAGATGAAGCCAACTTTCTTTCTTGAAGAGTCTGGTGTTGCAGGAACTATGGTTTAATACATGTTTTAGATAACAAATAATACCTCCATGATATTTTAAAGTTAGAAACAGTTTCTGACTTTTCAGTATGCTTCCCTGAAACTTGGTGAAATGTGTATGCCAAAGAATGTGATTAGGAGGAAGTATACAACCTTGATTACAAATCTAGAAGGGTATTTCATTTGTTAAAATACTACTAAGGGCACCTGGGTAGTTCAGTCGGTTAAGTGTCCAACTTTGGCTCAGGTCATGATCTCACAGTTTGTAAGTTCAAGCCCCAAGTCAGGCTTTGCACTGACAGTGTGGAGCCTGCTTGGGATTCTCTCTCTCTCCCCCTCTCTCTGCCCCTCCTCTCCACACACTCTCTCTCCCTCTCTCTCTCTCTCTCCTTCTCTCTCAAAAGTAAATAAATAAAAAAATACCACTAACCAAATGTCTTTTTTTTTTTTTTTTACTTCCAGGACCATGTTTAAATAAACCTTTGCCATGTTGCTGTGGAGTAGAAATCTGTCATTGTTCTTTCTGGTGTGATTTTTCTATCCCAGGGTAATCCTCTGTTGTCTGTTTGAAAGGAAATCAAAGCTCTGCTAGATTGAAAACAAACCTGAGCATCTCTGACTTTGCTAAAGCACCAAGAATATTCGGCAGGGACAGACCTGCCTTTAGAGGGCACCCACTGAAGTGGCACTTGGCTTTTTCCCTCATCCCTGAAAAAAAGACTCTGTCTCATGTTCCAGTGAGAGACTGCACACACCTATCCTGTGATCTTTTTCTGGCTCTTTGTTGGTGAAGTCCTGACAGTAAAATTGAATTTTTGTTCACTTCTTGTCTGAGAGTGAAAGAGAAACCAACTGCTTTCATTGGTCAGTTAGTACTATTTCATGCATTCATTTTCCTGGTTGTGTAAGAGACATAATTTTTTTCATTCCATGAATATTCTTGAATGCTATTTGCAAAATATTGATTTGCAAAGTAGGAAAAGGAGGAAGAGGAAAGAAGAAAGAGAAGGAAAAGAAGAATCTGACATGAATCCTGCTCTCAAATAGCTCACACCAGAAAATACAGTTTCTGGGGTTCAAGGAGCTTCACTTTGGGGGAAAATTAAGCTTCCACACATGAACACTTTCTGTGACTACTGTCTGAGGATAAAAGCGTGGTACAGAGGGGCACGTGGTGGCTCAGTTGGTTAAGTGTCTGACTTTGGCTCAGGTCATGATCTCACAGTTTGTGAGTTCGAGCCCCGTGTCAGGTTCTGTGCTGACAGCTCAGAGCCTGAAGCCTGCTTCAAATTCTGTGTCTCCCTCCCTCTCTGCCCCTCCCCCTCTCATGCTCTGTCTCTCTCTGTCTCAAAAATAAATAAACACCAAAAAAAATTTTTTTTAAAGTGTGGTACAGAGAGTGATGGCTCAAGAGTTGAGGGAGGAGAGAGAGAATATGGGGCTGCAGTGAGCAAGGATGCAACACTGAGGGAGGTAGCATTTGGTGTAGAGCTCAAGAAGAGGACAAGGGTCACCACTGAAGAACAAGCAGAGGGGCGCCTGGGTGGCTCAGGAGCTTAAGCATCCAACTCTCGATTTTGGCTCAGGTCATGATCTCACAGTTACTGAGTTTGAGCCCCACGTTGGGCTCTGCACTAGCAGCTCAGAGTCTGCTTGAGATTCTCTCTGTCTCTGCCCCGCCCCTTCTCTTTCTCACGTGTAGAAATAAGTCAAAGGTGCAGGAGGATCAGTCAGAGAAATGGGACCAACTGAAGGAGGAGGGGTAGCAAAGTTTCACAAGAGAGCAAGAAAAGGGCTTGACTGGAAATCTGGGTGTACCAACCCAGTGAGTTTGGACTTAATTCTACAGGCATTTGGGAGCTTTTGAGACTCTGAAACTAATATGCTCCAAGCATTTTCCTTTTCTTTATTTTTTATTATTTATTTATGTTTACCCTGAATTACTGCAGCAGTGCTATGCAGGCTGGGTTTGAGGCAGGCTACAAGTAAAGATGTTCTGGGAAAAGGCCACGTAAAATGATGAATGTCCATAGACTCATATTGGAAAAGATGTGGAAGGAAAGAAATGTTGTGCAGAGAACACGTTTTCATTAGTATAAAGAAGATCTCAGATGGACATGTAAAAACACTTTTATTTCTCCTCAATTATAAGATAATTTGTCCAGTATAAAACTAATAAGGATGCAGCAATAAAAAAGAGTACAGTATTTATATGTACTACAACAGGAATGAATCTCACAGCATTATGCTAATGTGAAAGAAGCCAGATGCAAAAGTCCACATATCGAATTATTCCATTCACATAACATGTCCAGAAAAGGAAAAGTCCTTTCTGGAGGCAGAAAGTGTATCAACGGCTGCCTGGGAGAAGGGATAGGAATGGGTTGTGGCAGCAAATAGTCCCAAGGGATCTTTTTGGGGTAATGGAGATGTTTTAGAACTGGATTGTGGTAATGGTGGCACAGCTCTGTAAATTTACTAAAGATTATTGAACACTTACAATGATGAATTTTATGGTATGCATATAGCACTTCAATAAAGGTGTTAAGAAAGACAAAAGGGATTGTTAAAACATGAGTTTGGAGTTAAAGTGGCATGGCGCTGCATGTGAGGCTTTAATTTTTATACAAATTAAGTAATAATAAAGCATAACTTAAAGCCAGGCCACAGCGATGGATGCATTGAAACAATAAAAAAGAAGGGTGCATTGAAACAATAAAAAAGAAATAAGCAAGCAGCCTGAACATGAGGATGGATTATATTCCCAAAGTTTATAAATTGGTTGCTTGGAGCTTTGACTGCATTTTTTCTACAAAAAAAAAAGGCAACAATGGCATCAAGGGTGTTCAATTTCTAGGCCAGCTCATTAAACTTCCTTCCTGTCTGTGTGGACGTAGGGCTATAGAGGGTTAGGTAAAACTTGCCCCAAGTTACCATTAATTTAACATTTTCTTAAGTGAAGGGATCTACCTGAGTTTGCTCCATAAGCTGATATCTGAGTTGAAAAATAGTCTTATAGGTATAGTTGTGTTTCACAAACTGTTGGCATATTTATTATTCATAACTGTTTCCTAATCTGCCTTTACAGCATTTTTAATATAGTTATATTTTCTTAATATTTCTAATAAATTCTTTTTCATTTATTCATTTTATTTTTGCTTTTTTTCTTTCATATCTTCTTGTTCATTTTTGTATTAATTCTTTAATTTTTTTTGTTCATTTTTGTCAGTTTATTCTATGGCATTGATTTCACCTAGAGTAGATATATGTCGCAGCTTTTATTTTTTAGCTGTCTTTCTGATTATTAGTTTTCCTACACTTTGGTATTTTGGTTTACAAGCTAATATCTAGAGGAGATTTTTTTTTCTTTTGTGTTTTGATGTTTTTTATTTTTCTCTCTCTCCCTCTGTGCTCAGCTGATTTTACTGTTGCTTTTGTCTACTTCCTCAAGGTCCTGAGTTCAGAATGAGGCCTGAATGGTACTGATATTGGGTGTATGTCTGTCTAATCACTGAACTAGCTTTTGGGTTGATTCAGATACAAGTGATATCACAATTTTTCTAGGTCATCCACCCCTGCCCCCAGACCTGACATTATCCTTAGGAGTCAAATTCTAAAGCCCAATCACCTGCTTGTAGATCTGATCTTAGCAGACCTACGACTTTAGCTCCATTCAGCATTTTGTGTTTCTGTTCTGTGTTTGGTCCTCAGAGATGTTTACTTTCTTTTTGAGCTTGGCTAACCCTTCTTGTGTGCCTTTTAAAAAAATATTTCATCTATTATTGGTATACCTTTGGAAGAAATAGTTTGCTTCAAATTCTATACACACACACACACACACACACACACACACACACTGGAATACCGCTAGAAAATGAAAAAGAATGAAATCTGGCCATTTGCGACAACATGGATGGAACTGGAGGGTATTACGCTAAGTGAAATAAGTCAGTCAGAAAGAGACAGATATCATATGTTTTCACTCATATGTGGAATTTGAGAAACTTAACAGAAAAACATGGGGGAAGGGAAGGAAAAATAAGTTACAAACAGGGAGACAAACCATAAGAGACTCTTAAATACAGAGAACAAACTGAGGGTTGATGGGGTGGGGGGTTGGGAGGGTGGGGAAAATGGGTGATGGGCATTGAGGAGGGCACTTGCTGGGATGAACATTGGGTGTTGTATGTAAGTGATGAATCATGGGAATCTACTTCCAAAGCCAAGACTACACTCTATATACTGTATGTTAGCTAATGACAATAAATTATTTAAAAAAAAGTCAACTTATATTTTTAAAACCTCTACATTTTTTCATAAAGCAAAAGCAAAAAAACTATCTGAAATTTTAGTAGCAAAGATGTAGGCAGGTAGCATAATTTCTTTTTTTATAGAGGTACCATGTCCTCTGCTTTTTGTGGCATAAGTTTTGAAGATAACTTCTTATATGTTAGATTATATATTCATCTACACTATAAAATTATTTCTCAGAAAATTTTCTACTTCAGGAAATTACGTTACCTTTTCAGTAAAACTTTTATCATCTTTTATTGAAAAACTTTTATTGTCATAAATCTTTTGATGTGGATACTTTCCCTTGAGGATAGACACATTTTGTAAAATTCCTAATATTTTTTTCTTGCATAAGCTACACCTGTAATACATCAACTGTGACTTCCAATTTTTGTTTATTTGATGAATAGAAATAATTTAGAAATTTTCAGAGCAACTAGCAGAATACTTGTATATATTTTTATGAGTATGTTCAAATCTATTAAAGTGGCTTCATCCATATCTCATTAGCCAGTAGTTTTTAGAGTAACCCCTCACCATAGAGTCTTTCAGATTACCACACTTTATTTTTTTAGGTACTATATTTTACATGCAGAGTGCTTCAATGTTTACATAACTTATTAAAATATGCAATTAAAGTTATAAGGACACCTGGGAAAAGAGGGTTGAGAACAAGAAGAGGTGAAATTACTGAAAAGGAAATATTCTAGTTCCTGTGATTAGCACACAGAAAGTAGAAAGTTATCTATCAGTAGTCAGAGGAATTGGAAATGACAAGTTCATCTGATGAGTTAACTATTAAAACTATTAAAAATGAATTTTATTTTTAACTTTAAAAATGAAATTAAATTGTTAAAGTAATGTAATTTATTTTATATTAACTAAGTTTAGATTATGATTACAATTATACACTAATTCTTTTTTTTTAATTAATTTATTTTTGAGAGAGAGAGAGAGTGTGGGAGGAGAGGTGGAGGGCAAGAGAGAGGGAGAGAGAGAATCCCAAGCAGATTCCTTACTGCCCAGCACAGAGCCTGAAGCAGGGCTCAATCTCATAAACCTGTGAGATCATGACCTACGCGGAAACCAAGAGTTGGATGCTTAACCGAATGAGCCACTGAGGTGCCCCACACACTAATTCTTTAAATGACTATAGAACAAATTGTGTGATTTGTCTTGTGTAATTTTTTTTCTAATTTAATTGTATGGCACACGATATGTCACCCTTCATTTTTGAATCTCATAATATATAGAGTTATTTTATAAAAAGTATTGAAAAGATAAGTTTCCCACAGGCCTCTCTTATATACTTTATATTAAAAGATTTGTCATTTGAAGCATCTGAATTAATTTTCTCTTCTTCACTTGTTAACTGGTCTCCTCTGCTGGATCCTTGTCAGTGGCATTGGGTGTGGCACAGATAGTTCTGGCCTCCCTGTCTGCATGCAGTGTAATCATTCATTTTTGTTTTTATTTCTATTATTTTTAATTTTTTTAATGTTTATTTATCTTTGAGAGAGAGAGAGAGAGAGCGCATGGGGAGGGTAGGGGCAGAGATAGAGGGAGACACAATCTGAAGCAGGCTCCAGGCTCCAAGCTGTCAGCACAGATCCCAATGTGGGGCTCCAACCCAGGAATGGTGAGATCATGACCTGAGCTGAAGTCAGACGGCTTAACCGACTGAGGCAACCGGATCATTTACTTTGATTTTTAACCGCATTTGCCATCTACTCTGTGATTGGATTGCATCATTTGATAATCAGTGACAGCCTGACTAATGGGTGGAGGTGGGACTTTATGTTAGAAGGGGGGCCGTGTTTGGGTCCTGGTTTTATAAGTGATCAGTTCATTAGGGAATGTTTTTATGTAATGATGGCTTTTTCATTTTTATACATTTCAATGAATATGGTGTTTCATACAATGAATGCTTAGCTAATGAGACTCCTTTGTACATCTTAGAAATCATAAATAAGAAACATTATTCTATTCTTGGGGAAATTTCAGTCATATAATATCATCAGAAGAATAGTCAGGGGGAAAAAAAAGTACTTAGAAACCCTGACTTGGCTATTTAGCAAAAGGCTAACTGAGCAACTCACTTTACTTCTCTATTCCTCATTTTCCCTTTGTTTAAGATCAGATAATTTCTAAATTCTTCCGGCTCTAACACAGCCAGATTCCAAGAATATTTTTGCAGCTATCATCTATATGTTTTTTCACATAGTATTTAAATATTTAAATTAATTACTATTGCACAAAGTCACAAAAGTGAGAAGATGAAGGTGGTTCTAAGCATCAGTTTTACCAAACTTATTTTGTGGTTGTGGTAGGTTGGGCAGGTCAGATTCTTTCACAACAAACTCAGTGGGGGATCCAATATGTTTTCAGAGAGAAGTTTTATCAGAACATGTTGTCAGACAGTGCATTTCCACCTTCAAAGGCAGGGTGTAAAACCAGTCTTGTTTAACCATTTTGTCTTTCTGAATCAGATAGAAAAAGATGAGGCACAAGCTGAACACAGCAGGACACAGGAAAAAAAATAAATAAATGAGTAGACTTTTTAAAATAAAGATGTTAGACTTATACCTTAACATTTATTACATTTTTTCCCCTAAAATTTTGGGTCTTTTTGCTTCTCCTTTTTATGTGTATATTAGGTTGTTGAGAGTTTGAATTTTGTGTTGTTGACCTTAGTTTTACTTGTCATTTATTTGGGTTCTTGCGGGTAGTGGAAGAATAATTTGTGTTCCGCTGGCCATCTGGGATTCTACTTGCAGACTTTCTGACTCAGTAGTTTTTCCCAAAGTCTGTGTACTCAAACAAAGAGCTGGGCTCTGTGTGCCTTTTCCTACTCCCCACCTGCTGTTTAGAGCATTCACATGTAGATATATCAATACCATTTTACTCCCCAGGCTCACAAAGTTCAGAGGTTGGAATGGACCATTGTCCCTTAGTGCTACCCTCTCACTGTCCTGATTGTTAACAACACCTGTCCTGCTTCAACCTGGAACTTCAAACAGTGGAACAAAAAGCGATGGGATGTTTGGGAAAATACTAGCACCTTCTCCATGTGTGCAAAGCCTGGACAACACATTTTGGGAAACTATCTGTCAGGCAATCACAGGGCATTCTATAAACAATACATGAACTTATAACTTAAAATTTATATTTAGCCCTTACATTTTTGCAGTGCCATAGATTGAATGAAATACTTTTCATATGTAGTTACTTGCTCTAGACTTTTTAATTGTAATCAGACTGAT
Source organism: Panthera pardus (assembly GCF_024362965.1). NCBI lineage: Eukaryota > Metazoa > Chordata > Mammalia > Carnivora > Felidae > Panthera > Panthera pardus. The sequence continues at coordinate 43,327,459 of NW_026526810.1, forward strand.
GAATGTCTCTAAAACAGTTCTGTTAAAATGATGGTTTATATAGACTTTATCATTCTAAAAGTAACATAATTATATTTATATTTTTGCACAATATTCAGTCATGATTTAGCATTCTACTTTGAATAGAATCTGCATTTGTGGAATATATAGTATATATACTACCATACAAATATGAATATAAATAAGGTTAACATTTTTTATAGCCTCTGCTAAACATTACTAAAAATTGTGCATGTCCAATCTATTAATGTGAAAACAAGAATTATTATTATTGGCATTTGTTGTCACTCCATATTACTTAGGTTCAAAATGATGCTAATATTGTTTTTAAAGTCCTTTGGTGACATGACTTTAAAAATATACTATTTTTAGTAAAAATAGTAAATATTTTTTAGTAAAAAAATATACTAAAAATATACTAAATTTTAGTATACTAAAAAATATACTAAAAAATGTACTAAATTTTAGTATACTAAAATATACTAAAATATATACTAAAAAATAGTAAAAATATACTATTTTTAGTAAAAATAGTAAACATTTTTTTAGTAAAAAAATAAAATTTTTAAGAATTCTTAAAAATTTTAATTTTTTTAATTTATTTTTTAAAGTTGTATTTATTTATTTTGAGACAGTGAGAGACAGCATGAGCAGGGGAGGGGCAGAGAGGGAGAGAGAATTCCAAGCACTGACAGTGCGAAGCCAGATGTGGGGCTCCAACTCATGGACCATGAGATCATGACCTGAGCAGAAATCAGGAGTTGGGACACTTAACCGAATGAACTGCCCAGGTGCCCCAAGGTTTAAAAATTTTTAAACAATGATGATTATAGAATTATAATTATAGAATTATAATATTCAATCATTTAAAATATAGCAACGTTTTATACTTATAATCTAAATTGACTTGTTTCCAAATGAAAACCAGCTTCGTTGTATGTTAAAAAAAAAAATTGGAATAATGTTTATGATTTGAAAATTTTCTGAAGTGCCCAGTTGCTTCTGAGGCTTAAGGTGATCATATTTAGGGACAGAAATGTAGGATCTTTGTTTACAGCAGTGCAATTGGTCTATTTTGGCTGTATGGATCACAAAATACAAGGACAAGACCAGACCAGGGAGCATGTCATATTGCTAGAATCATGGCTACGATTTTGATTGTCCTAGTAATTGAGGAGTCTAGACACTGGCCAGAGATTATAGCTTTGGGGAAGTGGAGCTACACAGGAGTGTGGCAGTCTGTCTTCCACATGCTTGATTAACCCATAATTCATAAGTAATCATAGCTACAGTTTGTTAATAGGTGACTTCCTCGCTTAAACACCCCTTCGAGGCTCATAACTGCGATTAGAATAAATCTGAGACTCAACAGAGTTTGCAAGGCTTTAATGTAATCTGGCTCCTGTCCTGTCTGGCTCATCCTCCACTCCCATATTCTGCTCTCCAGGAGTACTAAAATTGCCACAGTGCATGCTCTCTACACGTATCCTTACCCCTCCTCCAGCCATCACTCCAGGGGTCCTCTCATGTTTTTCTCTTTGCCTAGAGTACCTGGTCTTGCATTTTTCTTTAGTTCATTTCTCCTGAATCTTTCAGATTGCAGTCTGTTGTCACTTCTGCTTAGACTCCTTGTGTTATCAAGGCCGGATGTGAGGTACCTGCTCCAGACCTTCATAGTTTCCTACAATTGTCCTTACTTTGTCCTTATCCTAGCTATGTCGTTCTTGCTGGGACCTACCTCTCTCCCCTCTGAGTGTAAAAAGTGGGAGCTGCATCTTTGCAGATGCTGAGTCTTGTTCTGTATTCTGTGGACAGCTACTCATACCAGGTTCTACTCAGTAGGCACCCAGCAAGAACCTCCTGAATGTCTGCTGAATGAACAGAAACAGAAATAAACCCAAAACATGGATCTGGGAATGGTAGCCTCCAAGAACATGTGCCTCTCAGTTAGAGAAAATGATACTGAATATTTTTAAGACTCTTGATACATGTCATCATGTTTTGGAAAAAGAAGAAGGCCATCTAGATGTCATCAGAGTCCTGTTAAAATGAACACTGAACAGCATGGGATACTCTACTTTTGGTTTGTTATAAGTTTGAGAAAATTTTAGCAAATTTAAGGGTTCAAAACCAGTATACTATGTAAAATTTTATACTTGTTTCCTTTTTATTGAGACAAATGGCTGAAATACTATCCCCCGCTGTGATATTTTTGGTTTTATTGCTCATTTTATTTCTTGAAATATTAGTATTTTACTATTAATTTTTATGAGTTGTTTATATACCTAAAATATTAACCTTTGATTATTTATCTAGTAAATCTTCTTACACTTCTAAATTTAATCTGGTTAATGTATTTTGGGGGGAGTAAAGCACAATGTTAAAAACATCTAGATAGCCTTATTATTTTTCAAATATAATTTTGTTTAGTATGGTAAAATGCAGGTTTTTGTAGAAATTTGAAAAATCGATATAATCAAGGGGCACCTGGCTAGCTCAGTTGGTAGAGCATACAGCTCTTAATCTCAAGGTTGTGAGTTCAAGCCCCATATTGGGTGTAGAGATTACTTAAAAATAAAATCTTTAAAAAAATAGACAAATTAAAAGGAGATGTTAAGAAATCTCTGCAATTTTATAAAAAATGGAATTGTGCTTTTTAAATCTAGGTATTTTTCCATAGAAAATATATGTGAATTTCTTGCTATGGCATTATATACAAAAACTCTTTTTAATAGCTGCTTAGTATTTTAATGTGTGCAGATATCATAATATATTTAGCCAAATCTATACTATGGGACATTTATTTTCAGCTTATTGCTGTAGAAAGTTCTACAATGAATATTCTTTCTCATGTAATTTTGTGTATCTTTGTAATTTGACACTTAGAACAAATTATTTTTAAAACAATTTCTATATTCAGTGGTATATAATATGTTTTTTTAAAGTTTATTTATTTTGAGAGAGAGAGAAAGAGAGAGAGAGATCATGCATGCATGCACACAGAAGAGCAGGGGAGGGTCAGAGAGAGAGGGAGAGAGAGAATCCCAAGCAAGCTCCATGGTGTCAGCACATAGCTAGATACAGAGTTCGATCTCATGAACCATGAGATCACGAGCCAAAATCAAGAGTCAGATGCTTAACCAAGTGAGGGACCCAGGTGCTCCAAATGGTATATATATTTTAAAGTTGTTGATACACTGCACCAATTGCCTTTCATAAAAGAGGTACCAATTGGTACACCAATTTACATAAAAGAGGTACCAATTTACACCATAAAAGAGGTACCAATTACAACCCACTGTATAATGTAACAGAGCGCCCATTTTCTCTATTGCTTATTGAAACGAAATACAGTAGTTCCTCCCTCATCCGTGGTTTCACTTACCCATGGTTCAGAAGCAGATGATTCTTCTCCTGACATATTATCAGAAAGTCAATGGTAACCTCAAACTATGCCACAGTGCCTATGTCATTTGCCTCATTTTACTTCCTCTCTAGGCATTTTATCATCTCACATTATCACAAGAAGTAGGGTGAGTACTGTACAATAAGAGATTTTCAGAGGGACCACATTCACATAACTTTTATTGCAATATATTCTTCTAAAGTTCTATTTTATTATTAGTTATTATCATTAATCTCTTCCTGTGCCTAACTTACAAATTAAACTTTATCATAGGTATGTATGCATAGGGAAACAGTAAATACAGGTTTCAGTGCAATCTGTGATTTCAGGCATCTACTAGGAGTCTTTGGAACATATATACTATGGATAAGGAGGAGCTACTGAATTTTAATTTTTGACACTATTTACAAACCCAATTTTTATCTATCAGTGGGGCTAATAAACATTTATACTCCCTGGGTATCTGACAGTCACAGATACAGATTCTCTTTTGAAGAATGCATCTTCAACCCATGACTCAAAGGATTCTCACTGATAACATTTCACGCATGCATACACACAGTTACAAAACATAAGGAAACAGAAAAGCACCAGCAAAATCAAAAAGCAGAGTCACACAAAGATTTTAAAAATAGGAATTACAGATACACCATACAAAAATAAGTACTTTTAAAAAAAAATAAAAGCAGGGCTCCTGGGTGGCTCTGTTAAGTGTCCGACTCTTGGTTTTGGCTCAGGTCATGATCTCACAGTTGGTGGGTTTGAGCCCCACATCAGGCTCCACACAAAGTGTGGAGCCTGCTTGGTATTCTCTTCCTCTCTCTCTGCCCCTCCCCTGCTTGCTCTCTCTCTCTCTTTCTCTCTCAAAATAAATAAAGAAATAAACATTTAAAAAATAAATTAATAAAAATAAAGGTTAAAAATATGACTAAGAAATAACTGTAAAAATGTGTTTTTTTAAAGGGACCAAATAGAACTTATAGAGATTAAAATGCAAAAATCAAAATTAAAAACTCAAGGGGAAGTTAAATGTGATAGTAGAGACAGGTAAGAAGAAAATAGGCAAGATAAAAGAGAATTCTGAAGTGATGCTCAGCATGTGGCACAGAAAGACACAGAGATTAAAAAAAAAATGAAAAAAGATAGAGTGTCTGACAAACAGCCAGCTCATCAAAGTCCTGTACAGAGTTCATGGGATGGATAGAAAAAATATGCAAAAAGGTAAGTCTGAGAACTTAACAAAATTAAAGATAGGAATACTCAGATACAATGTAGTATTGGGGGAAAGCATCCCCACCTAAAAAGAATTCTAGTGATTCCATGATTCTATGCAGAATATTAAAGACAAAAAGATCTAAAAAGCAGCAGAGAAAAGACAGATGGAGTGACAGACTACCAGCTGACACCTCAACCGCATTAAAGGAAACCAAAAGACTACAGAATAATGCCTTCAAAAATGCTGTGAGAAAATAAGTCCAATTAAAATAGTATACTCAGTGAAGTGACCTTCCAAGAGAAACATTATTCCATTGAGATGATCTACAAAGTCAAAATTTGATTCTTTGAAAAGAATATCAAAATTGACAAACTTCTTTGTGGATCCTGAGAAACTTAACAGGAGACCATGGGGGAGGGGAAGGAAAAAAAAAAAAAGAGGTCAGAGAGGGAGGAAGCCAAAACATAAGAGACTCTTAAAAACTGAGAACAGAGGGTTGATGGGGGTGGGAGGGAGGGGAGGGTGGGCAATGAGCATTGAGGAGGGCACCTGTTGGGATGAGCACTGGGTGTTGTATGGAAACCAATTTGACTATAAATTTCATATTTAAAAAACAAAAAAAAATTGACAAACTTCTGGCAAGAAAAAAAAACAACAAAAGCAACAAACTAATATCAGAAATGAAAACAGACCCATAGCTACAGAAAGTTTTAAAAAAAATGATAAGCAAATAATGTAAACATCCCTCTGAACAATCATTAAACTAGCAAAAGAAATTAAGCATGGTCTAAGTAAGCGTAAGATACAATCTGGAACTTGACAAGCATCCTCAAATTTATATGAAAGAATAAAAGATCATAGGAAGAACAAGATAGGAGAACCTATCCACCCGATCTGAAGTCTTTTTGTAAAGCTATGGATACTATGGAATGTTCTGAATCCAAGGTAAATTGATTCAAGTCCCAGGCAGCAGATCAGTGAGAAAAGAAGAGATTCACAAATGATATTGGAATATTGGATATCAAGGTAAAAAGTATAAAAATAATTTCCTAGTGTAAGCACACCACAAAAATGAAAAAGTATTAAAGAATCAAAAAGTGTGTGAAACTTTAAATTTTGGGATAAGTATATGCGAATGTTTTTATTTCCTCTGAATAGGGAAAGTTTTCATTTTTCTTTGTAAAGAAGACACAGAAAGTATAATCTTTAAAGTAAATGTTTCCTAAGTTTGACAGTAGTAAAATAGGAACTCAATGTTTATCAGAGAACACTTTTAAAAAATAATGTAAAGACAAGCCACAAATAGAAGGTATGTGGATCACATAACCAGCAAAAGATAACTTCTGGAATAAATACATAACCCTAAAATCAATAAGAAAAGGATAAATAGAAGGTTTACAAAAGCCACAGGTAGGTACTTTATAGAACAATCATGAAAAGGCCAATGAACTATTGCCTTGATACTCAGTTAATGGTAATAATTAAAGAAATGAAAATTAAAACTGCAAGGGATACCAAATTATACCCCCTATATTGACAAAAATAAGATCCTGTATTAATAATGATGTGGCATATGGAAACTCATCATATAATGGTACTGAGATTCACAGATTGGTACAAATCACTTGGAAGAAGAATTTGGGATAATCTCCTAGTTAAAGAAGTTCATGTCTTATGAATTATCACTGTCACTCTAGAAATTTTTGCAAATGTGAACCAGAAGTCTTTACCAGAAGAATATTCACTGTAGCTTTTTTTTTTTCTTTTTGCAATAGTAAATCTTGCAAATAATTTAAATGGCCACTTAAAAACAATAGATACATAAAATGTATTATCATATAGCATATAGCATAATATTTTACAGCAGGAAAAATGAAAGAACTACAGCTATAATCATCGAATCTTAGAAATATAAATTTCAGCATAATAAAGCAAATTGGAAAAAATGTTAATATTTATATCAAAATTAAAAAAAAACAAAAAAAAATAGTCAGTTGGACTATTTAAGGTTAAGACATTAAATGAAACCAAAGAGGGACGCCTGGGGGGCTCAGTTGGTTAAGTGTCCAACTTCAGCTCAGGTTATGATCTCAAGGTCCGGGAGTTCAAGCCCCGCATCTAGCTCTGTGCTGACAGCTCAGAGCCTGGAGCCTGCTTCAGATTCTGTGCCTTCCTCTCTCTCCACCTCTCCCCCCTCTCAAAAATAAATAGACATTAAATGAATGAATGAATGAATAAATAAATAAATAGATAAATAAATAAATAAAACCAAAGAAATCATAAACATGAAATTCAAGATATTGGTTACCTCTGAAAGTAGTCAAGGGTATAGAATCAGGTCTGGTTCTATTTTTTAGTTGGATGGGGGCACTTTGTTAACATTCCTTTAATATTTCATAAGCATTATTTACTATGCAACGTATAAACTATAGAAAGAATAACATAGGACAAAAATGTAGCGCAATGAATTACCTCAAAGCATACACCTACATAATCACTACGTAAATTACTACGTAGATTAAGTAATAAAATATTCAGCACTGTAGAAACTATGTCCTTCCTATCCTCAAAAAGTAACTACTATCCTTATAGATTTAATATCTGTGCATACATCCTTAAACCCTAGGGTGTTTTGCCTCTATTTTTTTTGTTTGTTTATTGAGAGAGTGGGGGAGGGGCAATGGACAGGAAAAGAAAGAATCTTAAGCAAGTTCCATGCCCAGCATGGAGCCCAACTTGGGGCTCCATCTCATGACCAGTCTCCAGATCATGATCTGCGCCTAAATCAAAAGTAGGTTGCTTAAATGACTGAGCCACCCAGGTGCCCCTGCCCCTGTTTTCTTCAAACTTAACATGAATAAAGTCATACGGTTAATTATTTTGTGTCTGGCTTCTTTGGTCAACATTATGCTGGTAGAATCACACATTCTCCACGTTGTTGAATGTCTATAGTTTTATCATTTTCACTGTTGCTTATTTTTTCATTGCCTGGAACATCACAATGTCTCTATTCATTCCATTGTCGGTGGGCATTTAGGTTGCTTCTAGTCTGGGGCAATTATGAATAATGATGCTATATAGTTATGCCCATGTTTCTTCATATACAACATTGATGTTAGGTCCTAAAAGAACTAAATTAATGGCTTACATGTTATTTTGTATGTACTAAACATTACATAATAATAAATAATGTAAGAAGCCTTCTTTGCGAAATTAGTAGGTAATGAATGCTATTACTATTTTAGTTTCACATTTTGGTTACTACTGGTAGTAAATGTTTTATTTTTTTTTTCTTTTCCTACTTTAATTTGGACGTTATTTTTGTGAATTGCTATTGATGTTACTTGTTCATTTTTCAAACTGTATGGTACTATATTTTGATTTGCAAAAATAGTTTATTAATAATTATACTAAACTTTGTACTTATTAATGGAAATACATTTATTTTTTTTAATTTGCCCCATTTTCACCTTTAAATTGTTTTAATGGTTGGTTTTTTAAGCTTTCTTTTTTATGGTCATAAATTAAAGATATCAATGCAAAAAATTGCAAAAAACCCCTAAGGTATAAAAACCCTTTTAATTCTCTCTTTCCAATTAACTATTGTTAATTTTGGTGCATGCCTTTTATGACTGTATATAAAACATATATTTTATATATATAGCGTGTGTGTGACTATATATTATATATATTTATGTTGACTATATATATTAACTGTACATAATGTATACATTTATTTATATATTAAATATATGTGTATATATACATATACTTACGTATATTTATATCAATATATAAAATTATATATTCACACACACGTAGTTTTACAAAAGGAGGATTATTTTTTCTGCTTAACAGAGCACACAGCACATTTTTTCCTCAATAAATAAAGTTTTACATCATCATTTTAAAATATTTTAATGTTGAGGCACTTGGGTGGCTCAGTCAGTTAAGCATCCGACTCTTGATTTCAGGTCATGATCTCACAGTAATGAGACGGAGCCCCACTTTGGGCTCCCTGCTCAGTGCAGAGCCTACTTGATTCTCTCTCTCTCTCTCTCTCTCTCTCTCTATCTCTCTCTCTCTTCCCCTCTCCCCATTTGTTTTTTTTTTCTCTCTCTCTAAAATAAAAATTTTTAAACATTTAAAATATTTTAATGGTAATCCATTACATACATACGTTAATCGTTCATTCAACACATACTGACTGAGTTCCTTAGTAACTGTATAGCAGCATCATTTTATAGGCCTTGGGGGCAAAACAATGCACAGAATTCCTGCAAGGGTGGAGTCTGAATGCTACTGGGGAAAATATACAGTAAACAAATAATATTTTATGTTATACAAGGTAACCAGAGGTACTAGGAAGAAAAAAAAGCAAGAAAGAGGATGGAGACTAATGGGTGTGAGGGGAGAGGGCACTCAAGGAAGGCCTCTTAATGAACAGAAACATAACTGAAGTATGAGAGCCCACCATGCCAATATTTTGGGCAAAATCATTTTAGGCAGAGAAATAATAAATGCAAGTTTGTTAGGCAAAGCTTACAAAAAAATAGTTATATGATATTGGTTAACATTTAGGTTACTTCCAAATATTTAAAATTTTAAACAAATTTGGTGAGAAAATTCTTGTCAAGACTTCCTAAATTCTTGCAGATGTTCTATTCTTCTCCTTAATTTTCAAACCCACTTTTTCCCTGTTGTATATTCATGGCTATGCTGATATGAAAACATGAAATCATATATTAGAGGACATAAACTGATGCCGTCTTGCTCCATAGGCCTAATTCACATTTTTTAAGAGGAAAAATAAAAGTCTTAGGAAGAAAAAATAACTTTTTATGAAATATTAGAATATAGAATGTTTAATTTAGAGGGGAATGTTTAGAGCTAAGACAAAAAAAATTGAAATGACTTGCCTTTAGTTGTACTGCTACTTAATACTTTCTTTTTATGCCATTTTAATATCATAGACACTTTAATAAAATCACTTAAAAATAAGAACTTTGAGGGGCGCCTGGGTGGCTTGGTCGGTTAAGCGTCCGACTTCGGCTCAGGTCATTATCTCACGGTCCGTGAGTTCGAGCCCCGCGTCGGGCTCTGTGCTGACAGCTCAGAGCCTGGAGCCTGTTTCAGATTCTGTGTCTCCCTCTCTCTCTGACCCTCCCCCGCTCATGCTCTGTCTCTCTCTGTCTCAAAAATAAATAAACGTTAAAAAAATTAAAAAAAAAAAATAAGAACTTTGACACACATATATTTTTTTAAATCTCCTTTAGGTTGCTGATGTCAAGCCTTTCTCAGGACCTTTTAATGTCTTGCCTGTGAAGACAAGATGGAGTGACATTGGCTTTCATATCCTTCTATTTGACCTGGAAAACCTTGTTGAACTTTTGCTGCCAACTCCAGTCTGTGACGTTGACCCTTCCAATTCATTCTATGGTAGTGAGATCCTGAGAAGAGCCAAAAGCACAGTTGAGAAGAAAACACTGACTCTGAAAAGAAATAAAACTGCCTCTGGTTCTCTCTCAGCAGAGGCACAAGCCAAGCCTGTCAGTGAGAACCCAGCCCAGGGAGAGAATACTGCCAAATCCTTAGGAGATAATGAAGGTATTAAAAGGCAGAAGAAAATAAAGAACTCCAAAAAGATGCACCCCAAGCCATCAAGAAAAGTGGATGCCAACATCACGATAGACACAGCTAAATTGTTCCTCTCTTGCTTTTTGCCGTGGGGAGTAGATAAAGAATTTGATAATCTGTGCATTAAGCATCTAGATATTTTAAAGCTTCAGGGTTCTGTTTCTTTAGGACTTGCCTCAAATGAAGATCACTTCTCATTGATGCTGCCAGGTTGGGATTTATGCAATGCCGAAATGAAGAAAGACTATTCAAAAGTAAATTTATTTTCCAAAAAAGTTTTGGACTTGTCAAATAAATACATGTCCACTCTTCCAAACCAAGTTGGGATGCCAAGAGGACTGGAAAATAATTGTGATTCTTCGCAAGAGTCAAACACCCTAAACACTATAGTTTATTTATTGAACAGACTATTTGCAGTTAATAAGTTAGTTAACACACCTTTAGAGTTGGCATGTGGAATTGACAGGTAAGACATGCATAAAGATTCTGACTATTGTTATTTGGGACATTAAAAATTATCATTATTTGCTGTATTCATCTCTCTAACCTCCCGCCCTCCTTTCCATCCTCCTTTCTTTTAGTCTCCTAAGTGAAGACTAAATATGCAGCAACTCCTTTAGCTTAAAACACATTTAAGAAAAATCTTCCTATTAATTCATTGAGATTAGAGGATAATCTGGGCAATAAATCTATATATTTTAAAATTTATTCATTCAACAAATATATATTGCTTTCATAATATGTGCCAGGAAAATCATAGTGTTGGATGATGAATGAAATAATAGATAGGTAGATAGAAAGATGGATGATAGATAGATTGATTCATACACACGTTGAAATCCATTTTACTTGCTGTGAATTAAATATGAACAAAGAACATTTAAGTAAATGCCAATAATAATGTATTTCATATATCATCAGAAAAAGTTTTAAAATTTCATACCTGAAATCCCACCATTTAATTTATACTTTGGTGTATTAAACTAGAGGAAGCTATCAGTAATTCATTTACAAAAAGTACAGTTTAGTAAAAATAGCTATTGTTTTTTGCATGTTTAATATCTATTAGTCACCATGTAAGCACTTAGATGATTTCATTTAATATGCAAAGCTGGCATATAGGTATTATTAATTTGCTCCTTGTAAACATGAGGGCATTGAGTCTTGAGAATTTAACTTCAAGACAAATTCACCTCCTTAGAGGCTGATTCAAAGCAGAGCTCCATTCTAATTCCAGAGCCGCATTAATTACTAAACTTAACTCTGTGTGTTTACCTTCTTCCACTGCTAAAATTAGTATAGCTTTTCATTGTATGATGTTAGAGGATTGAATTCAGGTGCTTACTGAATATATCCTTAGCACTAGCCTACAGAGGAAGTATAAATAAATGTCTCTTTTGGGTAGGAACTAATTCAAATGATAAAAATAATACACATGAAATAAATAGAAGCACTGAAGTAGGGCAAAGGAATGAAGAAAAATATTTGTAGTATAGATAAGTATTTTGGTGGCCAGAGTAAAGAGAATAATTAGTGTGAGATGAAACCAACAGAAAGCCTTCACAGAAGAGACATTGTCTGAAGTGCCTACTACATGGTGGTAAATGGTCCTTGACATTTCCGTTATGTGATAGGAGCTCAGTTCAACATGTATCTGTGCCAGGCACTATATAATAGGCACAGTTTCTGCCCTCAGTAGACCTAGCAAGTTAGGTAGCAAGTCTATGTGGATTACATAGGATTCAGTGTTATGCTTCCTTCCATTATAATGATTCTATACTACAGCATTTCCCATTTTCTGTTCTGTGGCCTTAAGAGGGAGGAAACAGATTGGTAAATTTCTGTGATTTGCATACTTAATTTTCCTCTTTTCTTTTTTTCTGTTTATAAATATAAAATATAAATATAAATATATGTTATATATACACACACACATTTAAATTTCAAATAGGCTTCTTTTATTTTCCCTTCTAGTACTAAGAAAATTACAAAGCACTTAAAGTATGGTTAACAAAAATCCAGTCAGCCTGAAGCCAGAAAACCTGGGAATAAATCCTGGTTTTGTTGTTTAGCCATGTCACTTTGGACAAGTCACTTAGCCCCTCTGGGCCTGGCTTTCCTCATGTAGGATATGAAGTGGATGGGATAGGTGACTACTAAGACTTCTTCAAATTCTTAAAAAACTAGGCTGCTAACAAATTATATTTGCCTAATCATGACCCCACTAAGTTGATGAGTTACTGTTTGCTGGAAGTTTTCATTCTGAGTTTGCTCCTGATAAGGAGTACAGAAGGTAGAGGATGTGTCTGGTGTCCTAAAGGGAGATTAAGGGCTTTCAGCATGCTTTCTACTAAATGGCCTTAAAATTGTTGTCATACATTAGTTCATTCTTTACAAAATTCTCCATTAATAAAAAAATCATTGAGTAGAGGTGTCAGGATTAGAGACTGCCTCCGTAAAATAGTCACTTCAACTATGATCTGCTGTCAGGGACTGTATGTCATTTTTTAGGAAATCAAAATAACGTGTATTGGATTTGTCACACCAAATCCTTCCAACAGATTTGGCCGTTTCGCTAACATTTCACTGTGGTTGTGAAGGTTGAGAAAATCCTGGTGTACTTCACAACTGGGAACATGACGTAAATGCATTTTAAGGAAAGAGCCATCTGCCTATGAGAGTATTCCTGAAGAGTATCTCAAAGTTCCTATGATTAAATCACTGGCACTAGTGTAAAGCCTGCCTCCATCAGGTCCTTACTGTACCTGGGGAGAACTCTTTGGCAGATATCAACATTTTAGGATTGAAAAATTCATTGCATTAGCTACAAATTACAGGACTTAACATAGTGGGACTCCTACAGAAGTGAGTCACAAGGTAATTCTGGTATAAACTAAGATTCACAATTCAACCGGGATTAAGGTTCCGGGTAGGAACAAGGTGGGGAAATAAAGATTTACCAAAGACATTAATGTGGACAACATTGCCAAAAATAATCTGTGTTCAGTTCCTGAATTTTTTGAAGTGGTCGTGCACTCTTCAATTGATTTCTAAAAATACTTTTCATACATCTTTAATAATATCCTTTGTTTTTTCCCCCACAGGTCTTTCAAAATGGAATCTGTGCACAAGGCAAGAATTCCCGGGAATGAGATTTCGAATATTTCAAGCTTCTATGGTTACTTACGAAATGGTAAGGGAGTTACAGATATAGCCTCATTTTTTTTCTTCTATGAAATAAAATAACTTGCCTATCCATAACTGGATAGCACTCGACAATTTAGAAGGAGCATTACGTGTATTTATTGTTTGATTTAGTCTTCATTTCACATGGCTATACTTTTGTATTCTGCCTGTATTTTAAATATACATGATTTTTTATTAAAATAAATAACATTATAAGACATGCAGTATGATGAATTTCATCAAATGATCTTTGAAATGCCTGAAAATCTGAAACTTTTCAGCAAAAGAAATATTTGGTTATTAAATTAAGGTCACATGTGATTTATGGGAAAGATTATTACACCAGTATCTTTATTAGCAAATAAGTGATTATTATATTAGAGAATTTTATAGCTTTTTCAGAAGGTTATAGTGGTCTTCGAATTCTTCTGAGAAATAGTCTTAGTGCTTATATTTTCTTTTGATGCCAAATCGCTAATTTATCCTCAAAATCTGCTTTTCTAAATTAAAAAAAAAATGTAATGCTTATTTATTTTTGAGAGACAGGGGTGGGATAGGGGCATAGAGAGAGGGAGACACAGAATCAGAAGCAGAATCTAGGCTCTGAGCTGTCAGCACAGAGCCCAACATGGAGCTTGAACCCACAGACTGTGAGATCATGACCTAAACTGAAGTCGAACATTTAACCTACTGAGCCACCCACGTGCCCCATCTAAATTTTTGACATCTCAGTAAATGGCAAATCTGCCCGTCTAGTTCAGGCCAAGAACTTTGTGTCGTTTTGACTTTCCCCTTTTTCTCATACCCCACATTCCAATCTTTTAATAATAAACATGTTGGTTCTACCTTCAGAATATATTCCAGATTCTGTTTCTCTCTACCCGCATGACCACCCCTGAGCCTTCATCCCCTCCTGCCTGGACTACAGTAACAGAAGCCTCCTAACCACCCTTGTGCTCCTATTCCTGCTTCACACACTGTTCACAATCAAGCAGCAAAAACGACCTATCAGAAACTAAGTCAGAACCTCATGCTTTTGTTCAACACATTTCAGTGGCTTCTGTTTCGCTCTGAATAAAAGCCAGTCTCTAGGACAGCAGACAAGGCCCAATATAACCTGGCTGTTCTGCCTCTGTCATTGCACACACGCCCTCACCTGACTTCATCTCTTTGGGGTTCCCCTTGCTGAGCGTGCTCCAGCTACACTGGACTTTTTACTCTTACCCAAACATAGGGCCTTTGCACTGGCTATTTCTACTCCCTAGAATGTTCTTTTCTCAGATTCCAGAGGTCAACCTGCTGCCCCCCACCTCCACCTTACATCCTTCCTTCTTGCTCAAATGCCATCTCATCGACGAAGGTGCCCTCCTTTTTCCCCAGCACACTCTACCCCATTCCCTATTTTACTGTTTTCCAAAATTCTTTTCATTTTCTGATGTAATATATATATATATTTTTTTTTTCACTTGCCATCTACGTCCTGCTACTAAAATGAAAGCTCCATGGGGGTTATTATTTATTTATGACAGTTTTTTTCACTGCTGTGTCTCCAGTTCCCAGAGCAATGCCTTCAAGGAATTAAATACCTTTGGATTCATGGATGAATAGTAAATAGAACAATGGTTTTGAAAATAGATGGCTGAAGTTTACGATCTAGTTCTGCCACTTACTACTTATGCAATTTGGGGCATTTCTTTTACTCCCTTAAAAGTTTATTTACTGCATTTGCAAAATGGGAATGAGATTCTGGACTTGACATGCACTATGCCTCCAAAGTTGTACAGTATATGATCAGTACATTAAGATGCCCTGAACAATGGTACATAGGGGCCCTCTCAAGTCTATTGAAAAGAATATTTTGAATATTTTAAAGTGAGAGTTTATTAATAGCTTCCAATTTTTGAGTAACTAGTATATTCAAAGAATTATGCTAATGATTTTACACATATTGTCTCAATATATAAACAATCTCACACAGTAGGAGGGACTATCTCTGTTTTACCCTCAGGAAAATTGGGGCTCAGGGAAGTTAGATGACTCACTCAGAGGCAAACAGCTGTTAAGCAGAGAGGCCAGGACTCTGACCCCAACGACTTGCTCTTTCCATTATGTCAGTATACTTCTCAGTTATGATTACAACCAGTGTCCCCTTCAAATGGTCCCAGTCTGGATTGCCTGCCTTCTCCTTAAACTGTAGCCCTTAACAGGACATTTATCCTCATTTTAATTTTTTATGACATTAATAAAGGGATTAGAATTCAAGGCATAATATGAGTGGTTTCTGCAGAGACCAAGAGAATTGCTAACCAGAGCCATGGAGGCTCCAGGTGCCCCAGCCAAAGCCAAGAGCAACTAGTGTCATTATTGAATAATCTCCCTCGTGTTTAGAGGTCATATTTATAGCATTTAAGATTCACCTAGGTCCTAAGGAAACATGGTTTTGTGTTTTAATAACTGGAATATGGGAGGTGAAGGGAAAGGAGGGATTCATTTTATGCTATTAATTCAATAAAGTCAAAGCCTGGAGAATAAAATAATACTTTGAGGTGCTCATCCTAAAGGGTTGACAGGAACCAATACCCACTTCTGTCAGCAAAAATGGTGACTCAGTAATATTGGTAAGCCTGGGGTGTTTTCTTTTTATCTTTCCCCCGATGTTGCAATTAATTCTTTAGCTTACTGACATTGGCAAGAAAAGTTGGCTCTCATTTCTACCTCATATTAAAATTTTAACATCACATTAAAGTGCACTGTGAAGTACCCCATGATGCCAGTAAGTAGTTACAGTTGAGACCAATACTTAGCTTTGATGGTAGAGTCACAAGGTCAACAGAATAAGAGGGGGTGGGGAAGGAGAGAGATCAAAAGAAAATTTTCTCTTACTTGCTGTGCTCCTGAAGAAATGGAGAATATGACTTCAAAATCATAGTGTTCTATCATACTTATGTGTTTTATGCGCCGATCTTGGTCATTTAAAATTCACATCATATGCTCCTTCAGGGAAAAATAATGATAATAATGAGTCAGAAGTTTCTTATATATTTTTTTAATATTCTCAGTTGACTGAAGATAGAAATATGTTCAATATTTTCTATCACATTTCCCTTGACCACTAATATGATATATAAAATATATATAAAATACAAAATATTTATAAATTAGATATTTGTACATACACAGACACATATTAATATGTAAAATGGTGATTCTATGAAAACCATACTGGAATAATACTAACTTAAACAGTTAATACCAGAATTTCAAACACATATTAATACATTAATTTAAATAGACAATTACAGTAATTTTCCCTCCAATGCAAGCCGTCATCATTTTTCCTTATCTCACTCCTAGGATCTGGCACCGAGATAATATACTTTAGCCATCAGAAAGCCTTAATTGATCAATTTTTCATTTGGATGATAATATGTACATTTTCAATTAATGAAAAGGCACTTATTAAGTGCTCTTTTGTGTAGGGGGCTGCTGGACACTCTACAGATCAATTTAAATAAACCAAGCTCTAGCTCACTCTTAAAATTTCACACTGAACATTAAGGCAAATAGATAGAAAGGACATTCAAAAGGGCAAACTTAAAAGAAACAATACATAACAAAATGAGTCAAATTAAAACATAAGTGCTGTATCTATTGATCAGAGTAGTATAACTGGGTAAGGACAAATCAAAGGAAGTCTTTTATATGATTTCTGTGTGATAGATACTGATTCATAGCAAGGTAGTATTTCAGGACCTATTTGCATGAGAAAGGAATTGTAAAAATTCGGCAATATGTTTTAGGTGGGAGTATTAGTCATTGCATTCTGCTGGCAAAAACTACAAAGATGGGTTTAAGGTATAAAGATGAATTTGATTTGATATGAATATGTATTAGTATAATCATTAGAAATACATATAAATTAATAAATGGTTCTTGACTCTGGTTATACATGAAAATCATCTGAGGTACTTTTCCAAAGTACCAATGCTTGCCCTTCCCTCCCCCCTGGGACCTAAAATCAGAATCTCTGAAAGATGGAACCTGGACATTGGTGTTTGTGGGAAAAAATGCTTCCCAGGTGATTCTAACATGCAGCCAGGATTGAAGATCATTGGGTAGCATCCATTTTTTAATACTCTCAAGCTATAAAATGTATTCTATGTATTTCTAGGTAAAAGTGAATCCCATATACCTGAAGCTGACATTTCACTTTTGAAGCTAATTTCCTGTTGGAGAGACCAGTCTGTGCAGGTATGATATAGTGCATGTCCCTGAAGTTATTAGAAGAGTTCCTTGCTATTCCTTTCTATCCAATGAGTGGTTCATTCATACTCCTCTTAACCTGAGAGTACCAGTAAATGGCTACTGCTCTCCTCACAAAATATTTCCTCCCAGGCATTTCATTTAACAGGACTAACACAGAGACTAATAATTGAGGGAAAAAGTGGAAAAAGACATATGCAAGGATGCACCAGGTTAGGAGGTATGAATAGAGGGGCCTAAGGAGGGGATGTTCCTGTTGTTACAGGTAACTTATTGCCTATTGAAGTGTCATATTGTGGCAGAATTGTCTATTATTTGATTTCAAACTGTGCCATGACAAAAAAGTCCCTCAGCTTGAGAATTTGGTGTGTGTACTTAGGAATCATTTTTCTATCTTGAGAGTACCTCATCTGTAAGATGCTTTAGAGAGCTGGTTTCCTCACAGCCCAAATTAAGCCCTTCCATCTCTTTTAAGGCTTTTGGGGATCCTAAAAGCTTACCAAGTGGCTTTGTACATTGTACAATAAATCTAATCTGAGCATTGATTAGATGAATATTTATTGGAACTTTATTCTTCATGAGTTTAAGAAATGTCAAATTTGCAAAACAAGCATAGCAATAATTCCAGTTACAAGTGTTTATTCTTAGTTATAGGAAAACAAGTAAGTTACTCAGAACACACTGTGGAGTTGACACCACAAAAACAAATAAACACAGTTGGAATGGCTATTGAAACTTCTTACCGTGGCCTACAGGTTTATACATGATTTGCCACTAACCTAACCTCTTTGCTCATCATTCCCCCGATGCTCTAAGTAGCCACATTGACCATTTTATTTTAAAAATACAGAAAGCTCATTCCCACCTCAAGACTGTTCTCTTGGGCAGGAATTCTTATTTCTTCATTCATTATTCAGGTCTTTGCTCAAAAGCCAACTGCTCAGAGAAGTCCTCCCTGATTACCCACCTAATGTCACCATACCCTCCCCACCCATGCTTCCCTCCAGTCACCATCACATTACCCAGTTTTACTTTCTTTGTTGCAATTGTTTTTAATGAAAATCATACCCTTTGCTTTTTTGCTTGCTTACCTTCTGTCTTCTTGCTGTTCTAGAAACTTGCTGAGAGCAGGGACTTGGTGTGTCCCACTCACCCCTCCTTCACCAATACCCAGAAAAGCAGTAGTCACAGCAGCCTGTCAATAATAGTTAACGAATGAATGGATAGCTATTCAAAAAGCCTCTGTGACAATCAAATAAACATTAGTACGTGTTGACTTTACCAGCATATTAGTAACCACACTAAGAGTCTCTGTTAAAGATAAGATTTCCACTCCTACCCCCAGCCTAACAATTCCTCAACGAGGGGGAAAAAACCTTAAGGAAAAGAATTCAACAGAAAATTTATCCTGAATTGCTCTAACTAAAGATATTTTGTAATAGCTCATTTGACCTTCAAGTAAATTTTAATAGGGTTTAGACAAGTTTGGACTAATGGACCTTTAAGGTTCTATGATTCTATGACCTTGTGTAAAATTTTGGCAGTGTGACAAATGTTACTAGAACATTTATTACTCACTCTATAGGAAGTCTAAGCTTCAAAGCTCTCCTCTTGACTCTGCCACTAACCTGATAAATAACCCGGGGATATAGGTTTAATTGTTGATTATTTATTTTATACTTGAGATTCTCTTTCTCTCTCTCTTTCTCTCTCTCTCTCTCTCTCTATTTCCCCCTGCCCCTTTATCCCACTCATGTTCTCTCTCTCTCTCAAATAAAATAATTAAATTTAAAAATTTTGTTAAAAAAGAAAGAAATCCTGAAAAGCAACAGTTAGGTTTTAGAGTTGCTAATTTGCTGATACTTCTCTAAATTCTATGGATTTTATAATCTAACACCAGTGGGGAAATCATGACATCCAGGCCTCTGGGGAGTATTGCTTTTCCAGGAGCTGCTGCAAACACATGAAAAATCAGTGTCAACCTGAGTGTTGAGAAAATGGTTTTCTACTGGAAAATCTGGACATTGGAACCATAAGCAGGACACAGGGGCTCTTACGAGTCTTCATGATGCTCTGCTATTTTACAGAACTTTACTGAATCAAAGTTTTAGTAGAAAACCATTAAATTGTTTACCTTGCCTATGGCATAGTAGTATTTCTAGAAATAAGTATGTGGCCCAGATTTGTGGTTGTCTCTTTCCAGCCAGTGGATTTGTAAACCTTCTCTTAAATCTCTGTACATAAAGGTGTAATACTTTGCATAGCTGTCTTTTCAGAGAAAATTATTTATATGCATTTAGAAGACAGCTTTATAGTCATAGTGCTTTCAATTCTCTCATTACTTAAATCAAAAAGTTACATAAAATGTTGTTTAAAAATTTTATATTATGTTGGAGTAAATTCTGTCTTTACTATTTATAAAATGTATCTACTATATTTATATACTAGAGGGATTTAAGTATTGATAGTCAGAAATTATCAATAAAGCCTACTTTCCACACTTTCTACTTTTGAATATAGAATCTATTTCAATTCCATTGGCATTTATTTAGTACCCACTGTATACCAGATACTGTGATAACATTATTACATGCTTATAAGATGTACCATCTGTCTGTGGATTGGAGGCATGCTGAGTATTGATTTCACACTGAGCACAAAGTGTGTGTTTGAGTTTGTTTCTAATTGGGTGTACACCATTCAGTATTCACTTTTAAGTTTTATGGTTCTGAGTATCCTACTGATTATGGTTTAATATGTTTTATTCGATTATTTATGCTTCCTCTTATTATTCAATGATACTCATACTCTTTACTCTTGCAACATGCATTGGTAGTGACAAATATGTCAAAAAGCCCCCAAATTAAATAGTTAAAAAATATGGTCATGATATATAAATCTATATAAAGTAATTAGGAACATTCAGTGAAATTGCATACATCCCTGTATATTTTTAGGAAAGAATATTGACCCAAGTTGTGATAGGATATTATATCCAGTGTATAGGACATTCTAACTGCAATTGTAAGTGCTCCTCAGAGATGGTAATCCCAGTGTGAGAAGGGAGACATGATCCCATGGGAGCATGTGGCCACACTGCCCATTCTGAAGGATAGACCACAATCCAGATCTATTCCAGGATATCCTTCAGTATCCTCCTGATTTATAGGTGGAGACAGAAGCAAATTCCATACAGGTTTCAGTTATTGAAAGCTCTCATCATAGCCTCACCCACCATCACAGTCTTTGTTTTATAAATGAGCACATGAAGTCCCAGAGTACTACATGACTTGGCAAAAGTTGCCTTTGTGATAATTGTCATAGTTGGATCAGAAACTCGGGCTTTCTTACTTCTGATTCAGAGCTCTTTCTGCCACATCTTGGAGGCAGTGCTGTCAAATAAAATGTGTGACAGAGTTAAAACGAAATAAATTCAGTGATGTAAAACTGTTCACCAATAATTGTCTGTCCCATCATATGACATACCTAATAAGCATGGTTCTCTTAATATAATATGGAATAATATGTTAGTAAATATCATATCTAATAGTTAATATATATCTCATCACACGGTAGATATTAACAGCCATGGCTCACCAGTATTGTGATATACAGAACTGCATGCTGAAACCATGGTGTGCAATGGCTATCACCATGTTGAGTATTTCGTCACATGATATGTGCATGAGCAAGCATCATGTCACAGGCTATACTGTGACAGGAGTTACTGCAGTATTAGTAGCCTTGATAGGCAATAGTAAAATCACATCTGTCATTAGCCTTTTTTTCCACAACCTGACCAAGCATTTGAGTATGAGCATTTGAGGAGACAAGAACGGGGGGGAGGGTGAGGGGGGGAGGTGGTCAGGGATCAGGAAGCTGCCCTGAGACTTTTGTGTAGCTCCCTATATTTAAAAGTCAAGTGCCTTTATCCTGCCCTGGCAGTTCGGTGAACATGTGCCATCAGCATAAGTTCTCTGAGTGTCCCTGGAGCCTGGAGATAGCATATGCTACCACAGCACTTACAAGAGACTGAACAAATATTTAGATGAATGCCTTTTCTGCTTTTGGTGTTGGCATCTCCAGATCAGTAGGCTCAGTTGGTGCTGTCCCAAAGCCCTAGCTCTAGGCATCCTGTGGGTAGACTGGGGATAATGCAGAGGGGATAGTGGCAATGGTGGATGAGTAATCTTGACAGAGGTCAGGCTTTTGAGGGGAAGAGGAGCAGGCATTGGGGTGTGGCTGTAGGAAAGGTTTAACTGTCAGCCAGAGGAAGATAATGGGAAAGTGTCCCAGGGTCACCTAGGTCAGCGATGTCCTTCCTATTCTCTCACTGACTCAGCTCTTGGCTTTCCTTGAGTTCTACCTAACTGCTGGACCTTGTCTCCTATCTTGCCAGGAAGAGGCCAAGGTACAATTGTCACTGGCTTTTTACTGAGGAGTGAGAGTATAGAACCTTGGGAGGACATATACTACAAAGGATGCAGAATTAGGGGTCAGAAGACCTGTCCACCATATCTTTGTGGAACTTGGGATGTCATGTCTCAGGGTTTTCATTGAAAAAAAATGAAGACATTGGATTAGATGCCCTGTGACAAGCATTCCCCTCCTGGTTCACCCAATCACAGATCCTTCGCTGGACATGTACAATAACTGGAAGGCAAGCTTTGTAGTATTTTTAAACTGTGCAAAACCATGTGCACATATACACAGTTTAGTGAAATTTATTCTTAAAATCTTGCCTTTAGCTTTCTGCATTAAACCTAGTTAAAGTGTTTTTAGCTAAACAGTGCTTTAGAGCTAGACATTATTTGAGGAGCTAAACTTGTCTTTAAGAGCAGTATAATACATTCACATTAATTTTCTTTTCCTTCTGGTGGAAATGAAAATACCTTAGGAGAAAGAACAAAGAACTGCTTCCAACTTTTCCTTTCAGAATCTCTTTTTTTTCCCATTAAAAATCTGTGCAATTTATTTTTTTCACAATATGTAAAAAATTTATTTTTACTTTTTTATATTAAATATGATTTATTGTCAAATTGGTTTCCATACAACACCCATTGCTCATCCCAACAGGTGCCCTCCTCAATGCCCATCACTCACTTTCCCCTTTCCCCCACCCCCATCAGCCCTCAGTTTGTTCTTATGGTCTCTTATGGTTTGCCTCCCTCCCTCTCTATAACTGTATTCCCCCCCTTCCCCACCCCCATGGTCTTCTGTTAAGTTTCTCAGGATCCAGAATCTCTTATGTTTGCTGAAGGGTGACCGTTTGGGTTCCAGTGCTTAGTATCTGCATTTCAATGGTTTCAGAGGCTAATTATAGTGGAATGGAGCATTACAATTTATGTGAAACCTATTTAAGTCAGTTTTATATAAGACCCCAAGCATTTGTAATAATATTAAAAAATATATTTAAAAAAAATCTTTATAGGTAACTGAAGCAATACAAGCTGTTCTCTTGGCAGAAGTTCAACAGCACATGAAGAACTTGAGTAAGAGAGCAGGCAACGGTCAACCAGTGTCCATGACAGAGGATGTTCACTGTGAGATGAGACAGATTCTGCAGGAGACGGAATGGACCCGGGAAGAGATAGAGTTACACTGTACTACAGACACCTTGCCTCTGCAAAGTAAGTGCAAAATTTATGGACATGCAC
Source organism: Panthera pardus (assembly GCF_024362965.1). Classification (NCBI taxonomy): domain Eukaryota; kingdom Metazoa; phylum Chordata; class Mammalia; order Carnivora; family Felidae; genus Panthera; species Panthera pardus. The sequence goes on from NW_026526810.1 coordinate 43,350,824, forward strand.
TTTCATCAGAACTTTTCTACTACTTAGAGCGCATTGAGAATATGAGTTCACAATATATCATTTCTGCAAAGACCGAGCCAAGTGCCCTGCTTCTGACCTATTCTGCTATCAATTTCTTCTTAGAATTCTCAGGTTTCTAAAAAACTTCTAAATTCTGTTATAATCAATAAATACTTCCCAGAACAAAAATTTATATTGTTTATTAAAATGTTTTTAAATGAAGTAATTAAAAATGAAAACAGGATTAACACTATTAGCTTAATGGGATATACATTTTAAGAATACCTTGATAGTAATGGATCCTAAATTTGTTTTCATTTGATACCTTGATAATAGCCATGTGCCTGGTTTCTTTTCCTTTTCTAAAAATCAGAAATGTAGTACAAACTGAAATTAAACTCATTGATAGGTGGACCACTTGATTTTATAACAAATTTTGTCATTGTAACTTCATGATGATAATGTGTATGGTTCATGGATAGCAACTGAATCTCAATTTCTGCTGCAAAATGTTACCTGATTTTTCAGTCCATTAACTGTGACTTAAAAAAATAAATAAAAAACAATTTTTAAAAGTAAAAATACAATTTTCAAACTCACTTAGTAAGCTTTTGCTTAACAAATTAATTTATGATCAAATATATATATTTTTCAGGGAAAACACATTACAAATTTACTTGTTCCAGGTTATTAAAAATTATTAGGTATTTCTTTTAGCTTTCAAAAAGAGATTTTCTTTTTATTCATTTGGGACTCAGAGAAATGGTACCATATTTAAAATGTTAAATCCTAGGACAGGTGTCATTCTTAAAAATATATTACATTTAGTTCTTATTATTTTTATAAGATTACTGATTGGATAGCATTATGTAGTGAGAGAGGATATGTAGCAGAGAGAGGCTTCTTCTGGAAGGCCAAATATCAAAATAGATAGAATATTTCCTAATGCCAAGACAGGCACTGAGGATGGTCAATTCAATAAGCAATTTGATAAAGCTCAATGGCAATTTCAAGTCATTTGTTTGTCTGTTGTCCAGAAATTAGTTTTAATTATCTGATAAATTCACCCAGTTGCAGGAGCTCCGTTTTGATCATATCACATAATTGTAGTTGTATTACACCTTTCAAGCAAGAAGAGAAAAATTCCTTTCTAAATTAATTTTCAGTGAGTGCATGTGGGTTCTTGATTCATTCGGCAAGCACCCACAGGGTCATTAATACATTTCTTCCAACTCCCCAAAGACAGCTAGTATCATTCATCATGTGTTAACTGTCATTATGTGGCATTTATATGCTTTATCCCTAAGTTTGACTGTCTAACTTATCCTTTGGCCCATAGCCCTCTTTTCTTGTTGAGAAATTCATGGCAGGTTATCAAGGTCAAACTTTTGATAAGTTTTGCTGTCACATAGCTTATCCATTATTTGAAGTTTCACTAGATTGGGCCCTGTTCTGTCCCCAACTAATTCTTGGGTATTGGAAATATACTATGGAATTTAGTCTTATTATGACTGAAGACATCTGGAATTTAAGTTAGATAATTAACTGTCTTAATATCTAAGATATTATTGATCATTATTGAATGATCCTTTGCCAATGTTAAAAAAATTAGAGTTAGTTTGTGATAATTGGTGGATGAAATTTGGAAGTTTTATTTAAAAGAAATAAGACATTCCCAAAATGCTGAGCATGTATCTTCTTGGGAAGTAGGGTCTGTTGGAAAATACTAACCATAATTGAAATTAATGGAAACATATAACATGCATTGAAGAGGAACATTTCCAAGAAATATTATGTTGGGTATTAACATTCCCTTTCTTTCTCTCTTTTTGGAACAAAACAAAACAAAACAAAACACCTATGTTTTAAAATATTCAGAGGAACTTAGTCACATTACAAGAAAAGTTTCGGACCTTTATTATGTGGTATATAATATATTACTTCTTGGAATTTTAAAAATAGGTAAGGAAAAAGCTATTTTATTTATTTCAGATATTCTAATTCAAAGGTTAAGGAAATGGTGTAGGAACTACTCACCAGGTGTGATTATTCCTCGAATTTTATAGGCAGATTTACTTTGACCCAGTGTCACCACACCTATCACCAAATATTCTTATGATAAATGATTTATGTTGTTTTATTTTCAGGTCCTTGCTCATTTGTCCTCTGTGAGCTCCCATCCACCTGCCCACCCCCCACCCCCCAATTTCTTTTATTCTTTCTTGGTTTCTTGATTTCTTAATGCATCTTATTTGTAAATCATTTGGAAATTAACAGATGAAGCCCTTCTTATGAACAGATATTCATAAACTTCTTTTATGCCCAAGTGGGGTATATTGGGTTTATTAGCATTATAGCAATATGGCAATAATATAAGGAAAAACAGCAACAATTATTGTTTTCTTAATACACTCCAACACTATGCTAAGTACTTTATGAAGGTTAACTCACTTTTTCCTTTAATTCTCACCTAATTCACATGAACCCTGTCTCTCTTTCCAACATTTGAGCCATTTATGTAAACAGTTTTACATTTTTTTAAGTGTCCATGTTCAGGGAAATGACGTTTCTGAGTAGCTCTGAAAAGAAACTAGTCACTGAAAAAGAGAGATTCCCATGGTGCTACCTAGGCTTATCTTGAAAAATTACCTCTGTATCTTTTTTGACATATTAATTATGTATCTTTCGCAGACACATTAAAATAAATAGTATTTGTAAAAAAGTCTATCACTATGCCAGCTTTCTTGAATGCCACTGGTGGTGTGTATCTTGTACTTTGAGACATTGTTCATATTATGATCCCATTGTTCAAAACTGAATGAAGTGGGGCTTAAAAGAGTTTATGTGCCTTGTCTAGAATCACAAAATAAAAACGGGGAGGCAAACCCAGATATTCTCTTAAACACTGTGTTCTAATCCAGTCAACTGCATTTTCCATACTGGCAGCATGAAGGAAATTTGCTCTAAATCAGCATGATCTGAAAATTAAATAATTTATTGAATGGTTTTCTTAGATTTTTATTCTCCTCTCATAAATCATATTTTCTGTTACCAAAGAAAATGCAGAGTGTTCAATCATTGCCATCTCAGCCCTCATAATATAGAAAATCACCAGGTTTCTTGAACTATTTGAACATGAGATGCATCTACAAAGCAATGGAAATCAAGTGAAGTGAGAACTGAAGTATAATGTGTGTTTGAACTTTACAATTTTGTATCTTATTTATTTTCAGTGTTTTCACTTGTTATATTTCACAGCATGTATTTTACTTGAGATATTAATATTTGTGTATCAGTATTTTATGGGAGAGTGCTGGATTTTATCTGGGTTTACATTTTATAAGTTACATTGCTCTCCTCCTTAATCTGTTTAATAGGAATTCGCAGAATTAACACTCACATTTGAAACTAAGATTCATTGCTTTAAAAACAGCAATGGTTTCTATTATTAAAATGCATTTGAAAGTTATTTCCTTTTATTGTTTTTAATGTTATTTGGATCAGTTGAAACAAGTGCTCTAAATTGTTCCATCAAATAAATTGGTTGAAATAGAAATGGAGGCTTTGTAGATAAAACTGCCACTTGGAAATTATTGGCTGAATTTAAATTCATGTTAAACTGTGGGGTTGTGAAAATGATGCATCAAATATGGGTATTGCAAATAATCTTTATTACATGCATCATTTTCAAAGACTTATCTACAAAATTAAATAATGAAAATGTGCTCTTTGTTTAAATAAAACCATGCATTTGTGGTAAATAAAGGTAAATAAATTCAACAGAAAAGTTTTCTAGTCCGGGTGGCCATCAGCAAAAGGACTGGATCAGGACAGGTTTCCTTCTGCCTTTTGAATTTCGCAGAAGGAAATCTGTCTAGTGGTGGAAAGGCTTTGAAATAGAGTTGACTACCTCACAGGGAAACTTTCTTGACTTTCTTTATTTTATTTTATTAAAATTTTTTTTAATATTTATTTTTGAGACAGAGACAGAGCATGAGTGGGGGAGGGGCAGAGAAAGAGGGAGACACAGGCTCCAGGTTCTAAGCTGTCAGCACAGAACCAGATGCCAGGCTTGACCCCACGAACCACAAGATCATGACCTGAGCCAAAGTCTGATGCTCAAACCAACTGAGCCACCCAGGCGCCTCTTGACTATCTTTATTAATAGCAAATGCAACTTTCACCCTCTGTGAACTCCCCAGGCTAAGTGAGAAGGCCAATGCATTCCTCTTTAAGGCTACAGAAGCCATTTAGGATAGGTCTGTGTGATGAGCATAAGCAAGAAGCAGAAATGTAATGGGAGATATATCATTGAAGGCCTTGAGTGTCATAGTAAGGTCTTAGGCTTTCTCTCTGAGAGAGATAGGAAACAATTTGAGCAAACAAAGGACACATATTTTAATGTTGTCTCCAGTTCAAGGACCAAGGAGAGAAGCAAGGAGACCAGTTGGGAGGCCATTATGATAACCTAGATGATGGCAGCTTGGAACAAATATGGTGGCTTGGATGAAGAAGTGATCAGATTATGAACGTATATTGAAGTATAACTTACAGTATTTGCTGATGGGTTAGATACAGATGAATAAGATTATGAAAGTCTATACTTATGTTTTTTCAAACAAAAAATATTTGATATATGGGTTGACTTGGGTATCCTGACTTGACTCTTATGTCAGGTAGTGCAGTGTCACTCACAAGTGGGATTCCAGGTGTGCTGAAGGAAGAGTGGAAGACCTACTTTACAGAAGGCTGTCCCTACTGTGTTCAGTTTCAAGTGTCCCTGCCTAGATGACCCACAGATTTTATTTTCTAGTATTAACTAAACTAACCCTCAGAAAATGGACAAAAATTTCTTGCCAAGAAACCATGGACTGAAGATAATACTGGTAGTGCAAGCTTAAGCAAATAAGATGTAAGTGGCATTGCCAAGTTTATCTTAAGCTCTATCAGGAGGTGTGTGTGTGTGTGTGTGTGTGTGTGTGTGTGTGTGTGTGCTGTGTGTGTGTGTTAAAGACTTCTTTTTGAAATTTATAGCTTTGTGTATTTCGTACAATACACATAATGTTGATATACTAATAGCATGTATATTATTCATAAACAAGCATATGTATGCATATATAATAAAAAGCATATATATGCATATATAATATATTTATTTAATATATTAAATAAATGCTTCAGAGATCCTCCTTGTTATTTTCTGCATGAAAGTACCCCAACCATAGCCCTTGGGTGGATTAAGCAAAGAAGGCAGATGTGATAAGCTTTTGGTTATTCAGGGTGGGTAACCTGATATTCCACATGGCACACTGTGCTGTCTCCAAAACTTTGAATAAAGCTTCCATGCATATCTCCTCTGTATCACTCCTCTATGTCTCTATGTACCGATCTAAGAGTAAGGGGTGCCACAGTGAATCAATTGAAAATCTCCAGTTGAAGACACAAACTAACATCAGGGTAGCCATGAAGTGTGTCCAAGGCCACAGGAGCCTGCAGGAGCACATCAGAGAGGCCTCAAACCCAGTCTTTGAGGTTTTAAAGGCTTCTTAGAAAAAAAAAGATGCCTAATCCAAGACCTGAAAGATGAACATGATTTAACTAAGTCAAAAGTTGGAGTGGGAGATGGTAGCTGTTTGCTAAGAGTACTAGAGACACGTATGCCTTTTTCTTCCTCCCAAGAATCATCTGATTAATACATGTGTGAATGAGGAGCCTGGACATCAGAGAGAAACCCACAGGCCTTTAATTTCTGCTTTGGAAAACATCTGTGTCCTCTTTGAATCACACTGTGCCAATGCCTTCCTTTTCTAAGTCTCAGCCTTCCAGAATAAGGACAATAATAATGACATGACGAACAACTAACATTAATAGCTTACTGTGTTCTTAGTGCTTCACATACCTTAAATTATCTGATCCAGGCAACAGTTCTGTGGGGATAGGTAGTATCATTATCCCCATTTTACTGATGAAAAAAATATATAAAGAAGTTAAATATCTTGCCCAAGTTCTCATTACCAGCAAATGACAGAACCAGGAGTCAAAACCAAGCAGTCTGGTTTCAAAATGTAGGCTCTTTGTCCCAATTAACCACAATTCTCCTTCACTGCCTCTAAACTTGGCAAGTATTTACCAAGTGCTTCCTGTAGGACAGTTATAGAGATAGGTATTACCTGGGTTGGGGGGGTCACAAGGTAGCAAAACTCAGATATTTGGCAAAACAACATGGGAAGAATCTCATGAAGAAATTCATCAGAAAATATAAAACACCTAATTTCTACTAACCTTTCGGTATGGCACTCTAAGCTATTCCATTAAAGACATACTTAATGCTAAAGACTTTCATTTGGAATATAAATTTACCTAAGTTTTAGTGGTTAAAAAACAGAAGGTTTTATATCTGGGAACTAGAAATGCCAACTGGTAAATGCTAGAAAAAAAAATTAGCATATACAGGGACTCCTGGCTGGCTCAGTCAGTAGAACATGCAACTCTTGATCTTGGGGTTGTAGTTCAAGCCCCACGTTGGGTGTAGCGATTACTTAAAAGTAAAATATTTTAAAAAAATTTGGCATAAACATATTAGTTGAAAGGGGTATGGGTTGGCAGTTAGGGGAGGAGGAGAAGAGGAAATATAAAATTTCATTTTTATAGATTAATTTGAATTATGTAATAGAAAATCTTACATAAATATCAAGGTATTCATATGTTAGATGAAGATGAATTTATTTGTGATAAGTGATTAAATTATTTAGCACCTAGAATACATTATATACCTTTCGAAAAACATGGTTGTCATTTGGGTTTAATATATGTCCTGTATTATTTTTAGCTTCCTGTAAAATTGATGGAGAAATTTCATCACTTCCCTTTTCCCCCATATAAATTCTTATGAACTTCTCCACTGTGTCTGCCCTCTCTGTATCATCTTAAAGATTGCATTGCCTTAGAAAGACTGATAGAGTTCACTGTTCTTTTTCCAAAAGTAGTTTCATCTTTCACAGAGATTGAGATTGATGATTTTCATCTTGGCATATGAACTAGAGTATTTCATCGTCTTTTTTCCTCATGAGCAATCAGAATGCCAACCTGGCCCGACTGCACAGAGACAGTAGCATCAAGGAATTGACTTAAATATTTCCTTGGTAACAGTTGTGCAGGCACCACTTTATTGATTATTGTCTGCATACCCATTTAAATTTATTGACAAAGAAAAAGTGATCTAGATTCTGTCGCTGAAATCGATGTGTTTTGTACTATTGTTCTCCGGAGCTCAGACTGGTCTCCCAACGCTGACCCCTCAAGGACAGAGGTCGGGTCTATTTATCTTTTTTCCTCCCATCCCGTTGGATGGTCCTTTACCTAGTAGCTGGTAATAAGTATTTATTGAGTGGATGGATAAATGGATGGGCCATGGAAAAGCTTGCACTAAAGATTCAGCCAACTCCTAATTAGTAAGAGAAAGAGGAAACAAGGAAAATCAGCTGATTGCATTTCTTTAGCAGCCAGATATACATATTCTTGAATATTCACTGAAATTGTGTTTTCTAAGCATCATCATCCTAGGACCGTATGTTATACACAGCAGGTTGCAAACATTTAAAAATAGACACATGAATGGATCTAGTTTGTAACCATCCAGAAATCTTCTCTTTCCTTATGGCTTATTGTTTGGCTCATCACTAGTCATTTTGTCATGATCTAATTTCAATCATCTGATATTTTTAGAGAGCCCCAAGCCTTGCCTAAAACTTGTCTTCTTATTCCTCATGCTGCTACACCTTCTCCATGAGAATATTTAAGGAACTGCTGCATCAAACATATTTCCTCAGTATTTGGATTCACAGGCTGGGTTCTGACTTATCTGCCTCTCTCTGGACTTCTGGCTCATTCGTGATCTCTTGTAGCCGGTAGCCCTTATGCTGCTAACTAGGAATTCTATTTACAACCTGCTCAACCGGGTCAGCCTCCTCCCCATTGATTTGATCCCTGAGCCTGGGACTTGGTGTGATATTAGTTCCTCCATCAAATCCAATCCCTTTAGCCAATATGGATGTGCATCCCTAGTTCTAGAAATTTCGGTACAACTAAACTCCTTGAGATAAAAAGCAGGGATTTATTCAGCTTTGTATTCTCAGCAGATAGCACAGTGTCTGGCACATGCCAAGACAATCTGGCTGAAGAATGGTGGCTGAAGAAAAAAAAAATTATCCATTCATCTCCACATGCCATTGGAATATCCCATTCAATAAGAATGTCATTGTGACATTCTGGCAGGAGCTTTATTTTCCATTTTAACTCATCAGTGTATCTGTCCAATTTTTAGTCTTGGTACAATTTGAATTAATTTCACACAAAATCTCTCATTTAGTACTTATTATATCTAAAGTTCAATGGAAGGTACTGGAATTTTCAATTACATCACTTTTTACACTTCTTGTATATCCTTCTAAAATAGTGTATATCATCTGGCACTCTAATTGTTTGTTATTTGCTTTCTTTCCCACCTCTCTAAACTCCTTGAGGGCAAAAGTTGGAACTTATTAATCTTGTGCTCCTAGCTGCTAATGCACCACGTGGGGCATGATGGGTGCTCATTAAATGTTTGTTGCCTGAGTGAGCAGATGAACGATAAATGACAGTGGCAGACATGTATTAAAGAACTAGTCTATAAGGCAGAATGGAAGAAATGCTAAACAATCTGTTAATGGTCTCTAGGTAGGAAGAGAATGGAAAAGATCATTATAGGGATGATTTTTTTCCTAAAGTGTTAATTCAGAGGCATTTCTTCAAATTTATCTATTCAGTTTAAGAGTAATTTATCTGTCTAGAGAGCCACCAGAAAAAATTAATGCTGACAGATCTTTGAAGGCAAACAAACAAACAAACAAACAAACAAAAAAACAAAACAAGGCAGAGTACTTCATTTTCAAGAATAAGCTACAAGAAATGGAGACAGTTCAAAGAAGAGTTGTTACCTTTTTTTAAAAAATCTTTTACCCATTACAGGTGAACATGGGCCTTTTATATATATTCTGGAACACCTGTCTGCCAGCCAGGCAGCCCTGCTTATCTGGGGGCAACATAAAAGTGCTCCCTAGCGGAATATACGTAAGAGCATGGTAATGGTGGACATTTTTCCAGCCTCCTATGTTTCTTTTCATCTGAATGAGGTCGGTTTTGGAATCTTAGAAAAAGTTTAAGTATTATGGTTTTCAACTCTCTCAATCCTAGCACAGACTACATAGCCAATAGTATGTGATGCCCCCTTATAAGCCTAAATGAAGTTCTTAAGTAATATGACCACTCTACAATTTAAAGGAAAAATCAAAAGAATAAGTAATTTATAATGAAATAATATGGATCTCAGTAGGTAAAAGTTTGGGCATGACCACACTAAAATATATAATAAAAATGCTGGCCTGGACACATCCCATTGCTGTTAATGCAGACTCCCACACACATGTGGTAGTGTTGTCAGTGACATGGGTGTTCAAATGGATTTTATTGGCAAAGATATGGACAACAGCAGCAGAAAAATTTGGCCACTTCTTATACAGGGTTAAAGGCCTTCTTAAAAATTTGGGGGTATATTAAAACTTTGAAAGGTCTGTGTAAACTAGTTAGATTCTGGGCTCAGGAAATTACACACAGGGCTTTTACTTTCATAAATGTCCATTGGAATATGTGAAAAACATGTGAAATGTCAGGACAATTTTTCACTGTGAAGGACTATCCTGAACACTGCAAGGCATCTGGCATTTCTAGTCCCTGACCACTAAATGCCAGTGTCTCCATAATCATTGGGGAAAACCGGTGTTCCTTGGCCCAGCAGTTTCCAAAGCCTTCCCCCAGGGGGGCAGTACCAACCCTGCTGAGAACTACTGACTTCAGGAAAGGGATTGATTCTTCTACATTCTGAGGCTTTCCTTGTTTCTGCCCCTCCCCTCTTTTATGCACAGAGAGATAAAAACCTAATTAGTAACCTCCAACTAATTCAAGGAGTTCCTTTCTTGGATCTCTTGTGTTTGTTACTTCCTCTGTGTTCCACCCACTTTGTGTATACTTCTGTCATAGCACTTCCCAGGCTATGTAGTAAATTATCTTATTGCAATTGTCTCTTCCATTAGAAAAAGATTTTCTTGTCCTATTTTTTCACTTTTATCTATATGTCCTACAAGCTTAGTTCCAGGCCTGGCATAGAGTCAATTTGTTGGCTGATTAAATGAAAAATGTGTCTTACTAAGCTACTAAGCATACTCCATGGAAGTCATCGAAGAAAAATCCAAAATTTTCAATTGAAATTATTTTACAATACAGAATAAAACTGGTTTATCTTAGAATTTAATAATTCGATAAACTGGAAGCACCTGGCTGGCTCAGTCAGTGAAGCATATGACTCTTGATCTTGGGGTCATGAGTTCAAGCCCCATCCATGTTGGGCACAGAGGCTACTTAAAAATTAAAAAAAAAGAAACTAAACTAAACTAAATGAACTATTTCCTAATTTGTAAATTGAGAAAACTGGAAATGAGAAAAATGGTTGAAAAAAGATACATAGGTTCATTTAAATGATAAGGAACATAATTCCAAACCCTTGGCTTAGAATATACTAATTTTTAATGTGTCTCATCCATGCCATTAATAGTTAAAGTATATTAAAATTATATTTTGAAATGCTCATGTCTCTTGACATATACAAGATATATCCCTTGGTGTCTCTGCACCAAAGTAGGGAATAACCAATTGGATCAGTCCATCCATCCATTCATCAATTTGATCTGTCTCTTTTGAATATGTTATATGATAGGAATTGTGTTTCTCAAGCTATCTACTAGGAATCTGAGCAGACTGTGATGCAGTTTTTACTTTCCAAAAGGCAAAGCCCTGTAAACATAGTGAGACCATGATGTGGTGTGAGATACTAAAGTTCCCATTATTGTGCAAGCATGGAGAGCCGCCAGGTGCCTGAGGATGATTTTTTTGTAGGTTTTGCACAGGAGTAGACATTCACATGTGCTTTGGAGAATAGCAGTGTTGCAGACATGGAGAGATGAACTGCCTAGATCACTCTACTAGAAAGGTCTACTTGTCCAGCTGTGAAGAATGTGGCTAGTTGACAGCTTCCAGCTATTGGCATCTCCAGGATCCATCCCCATTTTGGAACAGACGTGGTACTCTTCTTGGGACAATGACTGAGGAAGGTAGTGGTACAAGAGCCTAGCTATTTTTAGTCCATACAGACCTCCTCTAACAGCCAGTCTTTGCTTTGGAGTTTCCACTGGGATGAAGGAGACTTTTGTCAGATCTGCATAGTGAATAGAGAGCTCCTTACCCAATTCTGCTTTTGCCTCTCCCCCTTTTTTTTTCTTTCACAAGTCTTAATCTCCAATAAACCTTTTGCATTCCTAACTCCATCTTATCATCTGCTTCTGGAAGGACCCAAGTAACACCATTGAGAATAAGCTTGGTGGAGGATATCTCAGGCAAAATGTTTAACATGAGGACAACACAGAGGAAATGGGGATAAATTTGGTGTTCGCAAGATAACAGGAAATGAGGATGCTCTGGTTTGGATTCGGAAGCTGAGGCACCTAGAATGTAAAGGTTCTGGTATGGGGTTTTTCCTCAAAGATAAAGGGAAGCATTAAAAATTCTTTTAAGAGGAGAAGTGAGATGTTTTAGTGTAAAGTAGAGAGTGAGTAAAGCAGGAGATAGAAAGAAACCCCGTGTTTCTGTTTAGAATTTCATTTGTAAAGCAGAACTTACTTTTCTTAACTTTTTATTGCCTCTTCATGAAGCTAGGTTACTGAGGTGGAACATGACTGCTTCATGTCTCACATGGAGAAAGAGGGTATGTTCACATTACAAAGGGAAATTTTGCCTCCCTGCTTTTACACCAAACACTAAATGTCAATCAGGATCATCAGAGTCCAGATCCCATCAGTAACACCTCCTGAGTTCCTATCGTTCTTGTTGCTAATTTAAAGGTATTTATCTTCCTTTATATATGACCATTATCTCAATCTCCACCCTCCTTAAATCAGTTCTTATTTTTTCCCCAATTTTTATGCATTAAAATTTGGTCTGATTTCTCATCTCTTTTGGATGCATTTGTATCATTACCATTTATTGACAAGTTTGGGTTTCACCATCCATTTTTTTTCGTGTATGTGGATTTATGTAGACATTATTGACCTCCTTTTCTACAAACATCCTTAACTAAAACATTAAGTAAGACCAGGCTTATTAAGTGTTTGCTATTAGACAGTTTCCAGGAATAGGATGTGTTATTTCTCTTTACCATTTAAAAACTCTTGATTTAATGAATAGAATTTTAGCAAAGCAAGGTAACTTTGAAATGTGCTTTTCCATGTGTTTATATTAATATCCAATGAATAATTTCAAAGGTTAAGTTTCATGATCCATCTCTTCAAGCCATCTACTTAAGTCTAGAGTCATTACATCACCTGCTTCCCTTACACCATTGATTTATGTTTCTTTCAAACTGCTGAGATTGGGAAGTATCATTTATTTTTTATATGACATACCCTGCACTATGAAACAGTGTTTCAGAAGGTAATGGCAAAATACCTGTAACACAGTACAGTACTGCCTACTCAAACTTGTGTGAATCAGTAACATACCTGTTAACATTTGTCTGTGCTTATAATACTGGAAGAAATAGAAAGTTTTAATTGTCCTTTTTTTCTGCAGTAAAGATGTCAGGGGAATCTATGTAATAGTACAACTCAGATAACATAAGGTGTCTGTGTTTAATATTGAGAGATACAAAGGAGTTTTTAGAATTTTCTTAGGGATCACACATTTCAAGCTCTCTAAATTAGCTAAAGTCTATTTACATTGTACTGTGAACAAATGGCCATTTCAGGACCCCCCAAATATCTATTTGAACATTATTTTTAGAAACAAAAAAAATTAGGTGGATTATTTTCAAACTATTAGCATGATTTTCCTAGACTTAAATAACACCTTACTTTTTTCAAAAGGCTTTGGCATGCATTTTTATTTCTCTTAGCAGATGTCAAATGAGGTGAGCCCTTGACCATTTCAGTGAGGGGAAAACCAGAGCATGACAGACTTAAGTACCTTTGCTATGTTGTTATGACTCGTTAGAAAACAGCCTTAGACCAGATCACGTTCTCCAATTTGCACATCTCAGATTCTTCTGTATAAATCGTACTACATCATGGATCATCATGTGGAAATGGAATTTATAAAAGAGTAAGCTCATTTATTTATGAAAATTGATATGTTTCCCTCTAGCTTATTAATTCAGGCCTTTCCCTAGGAGAACATTACCATTTTTATATTTCCAATGGCTCATTTTAGAGGAAAATATATTGCACATTTTAAAAAATGAGTTAAATTATTTCTACTGTTAATGGTAATCCACTGTTATGATATTCATATTATAAAAGCCAACTATTAGTCAAAAATATAGTTTGATGAATGTAGTATATTTATAAATTAAAGATAGCCATTTCATTTCTTCCATAGTAAATTTGCTTTAAATATTAGTTTATTATATATGTTTACTTGTATTACAAATATTTCCAGTAAGCAAACACAAATCATTTTTATATTTAGCATTTAAGATGTATCTTAACTTGACCATTAAATCATCTATTAAATATTCAATTAAAGTGGGTTTTGATCCATTTTTAAAAATTAGTGGTCAGGTATTCGGGGAAACAAGCTTGCAAGATATTTCTAAAACACAATTCACTTCATTTCTTGTTCTGTGTATTTTGTCAGAGAACGCCTTAATGTAACAGAAATCAGATTTGGTGTGTATTTTTACACCAAATCAAATTGTGCAGGCGCCACCCTCAGCTTTCTCCAAAACATTATAAAGGATAAGATTCCACCATAATATAGCTTAAGAAAGCGGTAGCGCCCTGGACGAAGTCCATATGTGAAAAGGGGAAGCTACAGGAGTATGTTTTCCTGGAAAACCATGTGTCTTATAACACCATTTCAGACTGGACTTAAAAGTTTACTTAGCTGAGTTCTGTCTTCTTCTGGAATCTGTATGTAAGGGATGTATAGTTTCTGTAGTTATTCTGTAGGCATAAATCATACGTATAAAAGGCACTGAAAAAATGTAAAAATGAAACTGATATAGTAGTGACTAATGGTATAAAGCACTTAGATGCTCCAGTTATAACTATATGAAGAGGGTGAAGGCATCATAAGTCATCTTATTTATTACAACTGGCAGGTTTCCCTTCCTCGTGGTATTGCCTGTAGTCTCATTTTCCCTGTCTCCTCCATGCCCAATCTTCATTTTCCTAAATTTACAAGCCATAATTATACATTTTAGTGTTTTTAATCTATTCTTTTAATGTACAGAAATTCAAAATTACTCATTCATTTTATCAAATCAGATATGAAAAAGTCAATTAAAACTCCATAGGCTTTTTCTAGTATGAAGTGCTTTTTTAAAACACAATTTCCAAAATTTTCCATTTTTGATTCCTGGAGAAAGAGAAAATACGCTCTCCCCATATACATAGTTGTTTAAATATCACAGAGTTACTACAAAGTAATTTCTACACTATAAAGAAAATTATATTCTTTTGATCTTTATATGCAATTATCTGTAATTAAAACTTGGCAAAATATTAGAAAAATAAAGCCAAGCTTCACTAATAAGCTTCTATCTCCTATGTAAAGCATGAACATATGTAAAGATTTTTATCAATGACTAGTTTCTTGTTGTTATTTGAGAAAAGATCTAAGTTGGTGTTTAAAAGCTTTCATAAGCATCTGAATCTTTTGTAAAAATAAAGCAATCAATCAAAGACAAATGTTATCTTATTAGTTTAATTTATAATAATTTACATATTACAAAGTTAAACACTTAGTTCAAGGGTATTTCAACGAATTATGAGATTTGAAATTAAGATGGGTAGAGGATAGTCATAAAATTTTTGTGTCCCCATCCAATTTATTAGGTATATTGCTTTGGATACACTGTAGTGAAAAATGATGATTCATCCTGGTAAGCAGATTAGTACTTCAATAGCACTTGTTTGTGTGTTTTTACATGAGTAAAACTGCCTACTACAAACATAGAAACACACATGCAACCTCTTTAATCAACAGTGCATTTATAAATTTAAATATAAGTACATAGATAAATCTTGGATCTGCACAGAAACCGTTATTTGGCAGCATAAATCAATGTGTTTATAGTTTCAAAGTGTATTAAAAATTAGTATAAAAATTTGCTTTTTAAAATCACAATTCTTTAATAATAGCTAGGGTACTTATTTTAAAAGATGGTTTGAATCAGATGATTATGTAGTTCCCTCTGAGAAATGCTGAGATTCTATGAAATGCAGGTTGGAAACCGCTGGACACTATCATGAGGAGAGGCTATATCATTTCTTCTGTATACCCTGCACCTAGTATGTTGCAGCGTGGCAATGCCACATACTTGCCTAATGACCCCTGTTCTGTTTTTTCAACGGCTACTTTTAGTTTTATGTTTTATTAAAAATAAAAACTGACCTCATGACTTGAAGAGCCTCAGGTGTTGTCTAGCTGCCTTGTTTCAAGACTCAAGCTATAAACCACAAACTGTGTCACCTAGGAGTGTACCCTTACACTTCTCCTGTCTCAGTTTAGTGCCCAGTTGGTGCCAAGCAAGCTGCTGACTTGCACAGAGAGGAATTCCAGGAAGTCGTCAGAGCGGGCCATTTTCCAATAATGCTCCCTGGCATGGACCCCGTGAAGGGTTCTTTTACAAATGGTTATTACACTGAGATCATGATGAGATTTCCTAGAAGTACAACGCAATGCTTTTCACTAAAATTCCTAATTTGAAACTTTTTGTAAAAACGGAGGTTTCCCTTGCATTTTTAATGTCACATAACCATATGTCAGTACATTTTAGTGTCCCCTTAAGATATGGAAGTGCTTAGATCTCTTGGAGATGCGCTTTTTAAAATTAATTATTTTCACTTCGTATCTGCTTTAGATGTCAGGCTTAAATTATACTGGATTTTTATGTCGTTCTTCAAGATGGCTAAAGAGCACAGTCTTAGTCTAAAGCACATAATAATGGTCTTCAGCTATAGAGGTGATCATCATGCTACGCAGAGTAAAATTCAGGTGTAGAAAAATAACAGAGTCCTCAACTCTATTTTGGACTAAGAACTGACTCTGGCTGCTGGCCCTTACTCCTTGATCTTTCTGTTACAGGGATCTGGTGTTTACTTGATTTTGAATGTCTTTTTTGGTGGAAGGAGGGGATTAGAGATTAGTATAGTACGAAGCATATGAGTGGTACTCAGATAATAGGAGTCACAGGACCTTTGAGTCCAGATTCTTTGTAGGTCACTTAGTCTAAGCCCTTTGTTTTTCTGCCCAGAAACTTGAAGATCAAAGAGGCCCAGTGACTTACTTAAGGTCACACAGCTAGTTAAGGAGTGAGACAGTATTCAAACCTAACTCTTCCCAATTATTTGCTGATTTTTTTTTTAAATGGTGCCATTTAGTGTTTTCTCTTTCCCTCTGGATGCTCTCATTTGCCAGTCAAGTTTGATATTTCCCCAATAAGTGGCAGAGGAGCCACACACACAAAAGATATGGAAACTAGTTTGCATTCCTATAAATCCCAATTAGTGGGCTTTAGAGCATCAAGGTCTAGATGAAACTTACAGGATGGAACTTTTTTCTCTTTTCTCCCTTCTTGTAAGCTTTCATCTTATTTCAGCAAGACTGTAACTAATTTTGGCCAATGTATTCTTAGAGTAACATGTCCTAGAGGAAATTGCTTCCAATAGCTAACGTGGTCCTATAAAAAACAAATCTGTTCATATTAACTCTCCTATTTACAACCCTACAGTTGTTTAGTGCCCTCCTTCTTCTCTAGGCTCAACCAAACATTCAGACTCACAAGAGGATGATGCACCACACCTCACCTTGTGTACTAAGAGGGACAAAGATCAAGAACCACCGCTGTCTTCAGGGCAGCAATGGGCCTTCCTCATCTGGGGTTCCTTGCAGTTGTCCAGAGGCTCAACTGTGGGAGCCACCCCACAAAACAGCTTTATAACTCTGGCAATAATTCCTTAGGCATGGCTTGCCAGGTTCACTCACAGGGAAGCCTCAAGTTATAATGAACACTTCTATGGTTCATGTATAGTCCCTCATAGTCCAGATACAATTTACCAATA
This sequence comes from Panthera pardus, assembly GCF_024362965.1. NCBI lineage: Eukaryota > Metazoa > Chordata > Mammalia > Carnivora > Felidae > Panthera > Panthera pardus. The sequence continues at coordinate 43,368,031 of NW_026526810.1, forward strand.
AGGGGCCAGTTTTATGATCAGTAATGTCACCCTGAGATGTAATTAACATTCAACCTTTATCAAGTTGCCAAGGGAATTCAGCTAGAGCTAACCAAAGGTCAAGTTCTTATGCAGAAAAGGAAAAAAATATATTTATTTTATTATTTTTAAACTTTTTTGTGGTGCTTTAAAAAAGTCTTTTTTTAAAAATTTTTTTTAACGTTTATTTATTTTTGAGACAGAGAGAGACAGAGCATGAACGGGGGAGGGGCAGAGAGAGAGGGAGACACAGAATCGGAAGCAGGCTCCAGGCTCTGAGCCATCAACCCAGAGCCCGATGCAGGGCTCGAACTCACAGACTGCGAGATCGTGACCTGAGCTGAAGTCAGACGCTTAACCCACTGAGCCGCCCAGGCGCCCCTAAAAAAGTCCTTTTTTAATGTTTATTTTTGAGAGAGAGAGACAGAGACAGAGAGAGACAGAGAGAGAGAATGAGTGGGGGAGGGGCAGAGAGAAAAGGAGACACAGAATTGGAAGCAGGCTCCAAGCTCTGAGCTGTCACCACAGAGCTTGACAAGAGGCTCAAACCCATATACCATGAGATCATGACCTGCATGCTTAACCTACTGACCCACCCAGGCATCCTTAAAAAAATTCTTTAAACCCACATGACTTCCCTTTTCTTTTAGGGTAAAGTGCATATTATTTAAATGATTCACAAGGATAATTTTTACCTGGCTGCTGGATACCTCTCTAGTCCTATCTTGTGCACTCCCACCCACCTCAAACTTTACAATGTAGCCAAACCAAACCCTTTTGGTTCCTCTAAAGGACCTGCCCCACTTGGCTCTCGGGCTTCACACATGCTATTTCATCACTCATTTATTTACTTAAAAATTTTTTGAGTGCCTCTCATGAGCCAAGCATTTAGCAAGCCTCTGAGGATACAACGGTGAAAAGGACAGCCTTGTGGAGTCTACAGCCCCTGCCTGAAAGAAAGTCTTTCCCCTCTCCCACTGTTGCCTGAGAACTTCATGTTCCAAATGGAATATTACATTCTCTGAGATGCACTCTATCTTCCCCCGAAATAGGTTGGGTGGCCTACCCTATACTTCTGTCACTGCACTGACCGCCCTGTAGTTGTCATTGCCTGGTTTCTTGTCTACTTCCCATGAGACTATGAGCTCCATGATTGGAAAAGAATATAACGTGCTCACCATATATTTTCAATGCTTAGGTCAGTGCAAGGCATTTAACAGATTTTTTTTTTCAGATTCTTAATAAATATTTGATAAGCAGATGTGAAAATTCTAGGAATTCTAGAAATACAATATGCATTTAAATCCACAAATAATGTACTTCTAAAATCAAAAATTCAGGCCTGTTATAAGTACTGAAGAACACATTTTGAAAGCAGATACTCACCAAAATCTGTGATATATATGGAATATCTTTATTTCAAGAAATTGTATTTATGAATTAAAAAGAAAAGCAATAATATAGAAAATTTAGCAAATATATTTTTTAACGTTGGCCACTGAGAATCAAATCAAATAAAATAAAGCAAACTATTATAACTGGGTTATTCTAAAATCTAAAGCCAATGTTAACATTAGTGGAAAATAAAGTGGTCAACAAGGGCTTCAAAAATTCAGAAACAAGCCTAGGATTCTTATTTTCACTTAATGTCTTTGAAGTTTGGTTTGGCAACTAAAGAAAAGAAATTATTTTCCATTAAGAAATCATATACAGATGCAACTGTGAGGATAAACATCCTTTCCTGGAACTATTTTTCCTGGAATTTATCACATGAATTCCAATATAAGGTAGTATTACATCACACAGTAGAATATACCTCCAGTTTTCCAAAAGTTATGAAAAAATGCTCTCAAATATGGTAATTTATTATATCAGCCATCTATAAAATCAAAGAACATGATATTGAGTCATAGCTCAGAAACCATATCTTTGATTGACTGAGATAATGTAGTCTAAGACATTATATTCTGATGGTCTGAGAGTGCAGGATAGAATTTGGAATAGTATAGGTCAATGGATAGTTAACATGCCCATTTAGGCTTTTTCTTTCAAATATCAAATATCTTAAATGAGCTTTGGAGAGGTGCTGGACTACATTCAATTTGCAATCAAATTCCCTTAATAAGATTTTACAGTGCAGAAATTCTTCCTTGCTGATTAAAATGAGAGCCATAATTTTGTGAGTCAGGTACTGACAAAAGTCCTTACATAAGAGAAGACAGCACATTGGAACCCAGCCATGAACAGCCTGGGTGCTTACAAGTAGCATCCTAGTCTTTTGGAAAGAACAATGGATCTTTCATGCTCACATGCGTATAGTAGTACTTCTAGACTGCCAAGTCTTCAAGATCTGTAGTACAAGTCCAAACTGCTTCCCTGTATGTGTATTTTGTTTAATTTACACAGTACTTCATGGGGGTAAAGAAAAATAATTTAATTGACAACATTTAAAAACCAGGAGATTTCACAAAATATTTTGGATTTCTGGGCTTCCCATGAAAAATAGCAAGAAAGGCCATATTGAGTTGTCATTTTAGTGTGATGATGTTAAGTTGGAGAGGAGTAGCAGAGGGCTAGGAGAAACAACCTTTCCCTTAATTTTTTTTTTTAATGTTTACTTATTTTTGAGACAGAGAGAGACCATGAGCAAGGGAGGGGCAGAGAGAGAGGGAGACACAGAATCTAAAGCAGGGTCCAGGCTCCGAGCTGTTAGCACAGAGCCTGATGCAGGGCTTGAACCCACGAACCGTAAGATTATGACCTGAGCCAAAATCAAATGCTTAACCGACTGAGCCACCTAGGCACCCCAAGAAACAACCTTTTCCAAATGAGTGTGCGCTCCAGGTCATCTCAGTCCCCACCAAACTGCTGTATTCAGTTTTCACTAGGTTCTCACAGGAACTGAGTTTTTGCCTTGCTCAATACTATGAAGAGGCAGCGTTAGCTTGAAAAATTCTGTGTGTGTGTGCATTGGTAGGGTTAGAGGAGGAAGGGAAGAAGAAGGGAATCATCATTTAATGGGCATCTAAATTTCACCTAATAAGTAATAGGCACTGCACAAGTTATTATACATACAAAAAGCAATGAGACATGAAGTACATTAAGTGTGTTCTTTGCTTAAGTCACTGGGAATGGCTGCCTGAACCCACCTGCTTATGGAGAGTTACTTACTTCTCTTTTCTGAATAACCTTAAATTTTCATTTCAAAATGTTTATCTTACTGATATCTCAAGGAATCTGTGAAAAATGCTAACAATGGGGATTCCTTTCAAGTGTGATTATCTTGGGAGATGTGGAGAGGCATGCACTGATTGACTTGACCCTAGCCAAACTACTGTACTTTGAGGTACAGCCCTTGGTGCAAAATCTGACAAATTAACAATTACACAATGTCACAAGAGCTATGTGAGGGGTGTAATTACAATGTAATCTCATGGGTGAATGGAGCAGGCTTAATGTTGGGGTGGAGCCAGTTTGTGAATGGTTTTGTATGTTATACTGTAGGAAGTTGTCAGGCTTATGATTTAGTTATTTCTGAGTATGGTAGATGGATCAAAGATCGAAGGGGCTAAAGCAGGGAGACTAGTTGTCTCATTGGGCTCTGGAGATGTCTTCTTCCAACCTGCTGAAATTATTGGCTGTCAATTCTACCCTCTGAGAATTGGCTAAATGATTGTGTAGGCTTAACATTAGTAATTAAATATCTGTGTCTCATGAGTGTTTACAGCAGCTATTAAAATGCAAAGGGTTAACATTAATCCAATTATGGGCCTCAATGTTCAAATTCAAATTTTTACCATTCCCCAACTTTAGTAGCAGCCCAAAAATTCTTTGTGCTTTGCACACATTATCTAATTTGATTCCGATAACCACTTTGTGAGCTAGAACTATCATCTCCATTTTATAGATGAGAAAACTGAGTTCAGTCTCCATTATAAGAGATCTTTTTGCATAAAAAAAGCAACACACAGGCTCAGGCTATACTTTTCAAATATCAACATTTAAGACTTTTAAACACTAGGTTAATTTTTACACCTGGTAATGAGCTGTGTTAGGGAATATACAGGGCTACTAGATTTCAAAATGAGGATGTTTGTGTTAGTAATTAAAACTTTATTTGTAGAACAAGCACAGTTTATTTCACTGAAAGAGCATGTAACAAGTACTATTGATTATAGCCTAATACATAAAGTGTCAGTACCCAGATATAAGGCACCTCCTTGGCATGTTGTAGAAACTGGCCACGAATCACTTCCCAGGAACATCAAAGATTAAGTTAACATTTACATCTTTGGGTGCCTGGGTGGCTTAGTTGGTTAAGCCTCTGACACTTGATTTCAGTTCAGGTCATGATCTCAAGGTGGTGAGATGAAGTCACGTATAGAGCTCTGTGAGGGGCGTGGAGCCTGCTTAAGGTTCTCTCTCTAGCTCTCTTTCTCTTTCTCTCTCTCTCCTTCTGCCCCTCTCCTCTGCTCTACGCTCTCTCTCTCTCTCTCAAAAAACAAACAGAAAAGCACAGCAAAAAAACACATTTACACATGGAAGTGCATGTTCACTTGGATACAGCTAGTAGTGATACTCCTGTTGAGTTTGGAACACGTTACTACTCACATAAAAACAAAACAAAACAAAACAAAACAAAACAAAAAAACTACCACTTATTTCTTTATATTGCTTTTGAAATATGTAGGTATCAAAGTATAACATATATACATAAATTATATACACACATATGTACATATAAATTTAAATACATATGTACAATATTATATTTAATTTTTAGCAGCTTGGTTAGACGCATTCTAGGACAGTATCCAATGGAAGTTTTCCTTGCATTGAAGTGAGGGCCTAATGTATGAGTTATTTTAAATCCTACGCAGCACTGCCATCATGGATACCTATATTCTCCTTCTCCCTCTCCATATATACATTTCCATATCTGAGTACAGAAAAAATAATTGGAATATATCCTATGGAAATTTTCTGTTAATTTGTTTTATAGAAATAAAAAAAGGAGGAGAAAAAGTTCTGGGTTTAGTATAAACCTAGTTTTATATTAGTATAAAACTAATATTTTGGTTTACAAGTTATATAATGAAAGAATTTTTTTCAAGGAAAATATGTGAATATGAAAGTAGACTCTTGGAGAAGTTTTAATAAGATTAAAGGCACTAGAAACAGTTGAATAAGAAATCTAATTTTAAAGACACTAAAGCAACATGATTTTTTTTCTCTATTCTGAGAGACATATTTTATACATTTTCTCCACCTTTTATCATTTCAGAACTCTGGTGCCTCTTATAATCTTAGAACATAAGTTCAATGAAAATAAAGATTTTATCTATGTTTTTTAATTCTATTTCCCTCGTACCTATGTCAACACTTGTCAACATTAGGCTGTAAATAAATATTTGTTGAATGAATACATGAATCTAAGTTAAAGACATTTACCAGTCACCTACAGAATTAAGGTCATTGCCTATGCATGAAATTAGCCATGTGCAGAAGGGATCTCCTCATGTAGTTTTCACCTTGGCTGAATTATTTGCATTAGCAGCACTACTTTTGGCTAAATTTTAAAGTAAGTTTGGATTTTTAATTGTCACTTAAAGTATCTTCAGAAGCATTACACTTTGATGTAAAACCGAAATGCAATGCCCTTATATTCAGAAGAATGCCTGTCACACCAAGAGATATGATTGAAGACAGTAGAAATAGGTAAATCTTTTATAAGAGACCATCAAATTTTCAATCTGGAGCTATTCTTACAATCGACTCATTCATTATAAAGGGTAAGAAGTTTCCAGATGGCTTTCAAGAGGATCTGCTTAATACCTGGGAAATATTTTTAATATTTAATTAAAAATATTTTAGAAATAAAAAACTGTGACATTAACACAAAGGAAATGCAAGTGAAATAATTGATGTCCAAATTGATAAAGCAGTTAATATTGCAAGCAAGAATAGTGAAAAGCAGTTTATCAAATGATATTGTACAGAAAGACAACAGCCAAGAGTGAATCAGAAAAATCCTAGCCTCTGAACACACACAGTATTAGACTCTAACATTATTAGGATATTGGAAAAGAAAGGGAATTGTATTATAATAGCATGCCATTGTGAGATACAAAATGTGGACAGTAAATGTAGAATTTCTTTCAGCCTAATAAGGTTATACAATTCATGACACATTTGGAATTGATGCTATCTTACTATAAAGGAAATATACACACACATTCACATAACACATTTGGGGATATTATTTGGGACAAAATAAGGTACTTAGCAAATGAAGAACAAAGTTAACTCAGTTAATGTTTGAATGTCACAGAAAGAAAAAATAAAGTTTTCTTTTTTAAAATTTTTAAAAATTTTTTATTTATTTTTAAGAGAGAGGGAGAGAGATAGAGCGTGAGCAGGGGAGGACAGAGAGAGAGGGAGACATAGAATCTGAAGCAGGCAGGCTCCAGGCTCTGAGCTGTCAGCACAGAGCCTGCTGCAGGGCTCGAACCCACGAACTATGAGATCATGACCTGAGCCAAAGTAGGACGCTTAACCAACTGAGCCACCCAGGCACCCCCAAAATAAACAGTTTTCTAACACAACGTTTGCTCTCAGAGTTGGTTTTCACTGTTTGGAATCCATGAACTATGGGAGAAAGTCTCTGATCAAAACTTTGCCACCTTTATCTCCTCCCTGCCCCAAGTCGATGAGCCCTGGTATTCCATATAGCAACATAATACTGCTGTCCTTTCGTTGGATTTCCAATTAATAATAATAATAAAAAAAAAAAACCTCCAGTCATTGTGGAAAATTAGTATTTGTGGTAAAATGATAAAGATGTGCTTGTCCAGAAGGGACAGCCCTTCTTGCTACTGGATGCTGATGAAGGTCAGGAGCATTTCCAAAAGAGCAATACCGGGGGCACAGCATGGATAGTGATAAAAGACCCAAGGGCTTTTCTTTACCCCAGTATCAGTCATTGTTACGCAGAGGGACATGCAACTTCCTGGGAATCTCTAGTCAAGTTGGCTTATCTGGCTGAGGACAGTTTCTAGAGAAAGGTCAAGAGTTTCTGGCAGCAGTGCTCCCATTCTCTCCTGCAGAGATTTTTTTTTTTTTTTATCTTGATGAAGTCTATTTTATCATTATTTTCTTTGAGAGCTTGTACTTTTGGAGTCAAGGCTAACAGAAATTCTGCCTAGCCCTAGATCCTAAAAATTGTCTCTTGTTTTTTTTTTATTAAAAAGTTTTTTAAAAATATAATCCTTCAGTGTGAGAGAAAGAAATCATAAGAAAAAAAGAAAAAGTGAGATAGTATGTACCTACAAAAGCATTGTCTGTCCTTGGTGGAAGACCAACTCATATCTACTGTATTGTTGAGTATGAATCACCTCTGCACACCTTTTACTGAAGACCAGAAAGTCTACCTACTTTAAATGTTCATTGTTTTTTTTTTTCTTTTTTGGTTCATTTTTGGTTAATTAATCATTACTATAAAGATAAACAAGTAAACCAAAACAAAAAAAGTAAAGACATCTGGAACAGCACAAATTATATTCACTCACTCACATAATGTCATCCTGGGGCATTGGGGCACATGATAAATGAGATCATTACTCTTGTGAGAGCAGACCTGAGTACTCTGTGAGGAGGAGCTTAATTAAAGCTACAGCAACTATATTTCTTTAGGATATCCAGGTGGCTTATTCCTTGGGCTCACATTCTACATTGGTCTTGTGAATGCAAATAAATGCCTCATAAGCCAGTGCAGATATTTAATGGAATTCCTGACATATGAAATTCTCATGACTTGAGAAGGTGATTAAGAGTGTGACTATTTGGGGCACCTGGGTGGCTCAGTCAGTTAAGTTTTTGACTCTTGATTTCAGCTGAGGTCATGATCTTACAGTTCATGAGTTCAAGCCCTACATTGGACTCTGGTGCCGACAGTGCAGAGCCTGGTTGGGATTCTCCCTCTTCCTCTCTCTCTGCTCCTCCCCGATGTGTGCATGCATTGTGCTCACACTCTCTTTCTCTCTAAACAAATAAGTGAATAAAAACTTTAAAAAATTCTTTCCCAAGAAAAGTTTGACTATTCTATGATGATAAATCAATCTTGGTTGTCTGCTTAATACTGAGTTTTAGCCAACAGACACATGCTTCAATAGCATTATAGTGGACAACACTCAGGATGCCTGTGGATGCTTCCTTTTCTTTACAGCCTGCCCGTGACCTTTCAGAGAACCTGTACCTACATTGCAGATACATGAGCTACTTACTGGTCATGTAACCTTATGACCCCACTTATCTCTAATTGGACCAGTAGTGGCTAGAGATCTGGGACAAAATGAAATTTTTCTGTCCCCAAAATTGGAAGCTGGGAATGTAGAAGCCCAGTACGGCTTCTATTTGATATAAATCAGAATGACCACATAAAGGCAGGGATGGGATGGCTATAGGAATTCAAAGCATAGAAGCCTCATCTGCAGAGAGAAAGAGGAATGATCACGTGCGTGGACTGTAAGTCCTGTAAGGAGGAGAGAAAACCTTGGACTTGTGTGTATGTTTCAGTGAACTCCTTACTGTGCTGAAATACTCTGAGTTCTTCCAATTTTTCTAATTACCCTCAGACAAATTGGTAAATTGAATATTATTTTATAATTTAACTATATCTTAATTAAAAATGTCCTCTACTCTGCGCTAGAACCCAAAGACAATGGAAATTTTTATGTGTCAACAGTATCTTTGAATTATATATGCTTATAACATCGGTTGCCTTGATAGAAGCTAAGTGCCCAACTTCTGGGAAATAATAACCCTACATATTGTGTGATATTTGAGTGAGATGGTCTATAGTCCTGCTAGAGAGGATTGTTAGCGCTTTTAGAGCAGGAAGTGAGGAGGACTTTCTAAACTATGAAGTGGAATACTGACTAGACAAATAGGAATGATTTACTTCAAAAGATAAAATCTTAGTATGAGGGACATGACTAGTGAGCACCCTAGTGAAAGCAGGGAGGTCTGTTGGGATTGTTCCAGAAGCCAGAGCAAGGACCATTGCTAGACATGTAGGGAGGTTTGTGTACAGTATTCAGGGAAAAATATTCCAATGTAGATCTGTTGAATAATGAACTGGTTGGCCTCCTGGTGTAATGAGCTCCCTGTTACTGTTCAAACAGTGCCAATCAAGAAGTCGGAGTTACTGCTTTGAGTACGAGATTGGTTAGAAAATCCCTATTTTCTACTGCATAGGAATTGATTTCACTTTTCTGAACATGTTAAGAGTCTGCAAAAACAAAGGTTTATGTGCTTAAGAGGAAATGCTCTTGAAAGCTGTTTATTTCAGGGTATCAGCACTGAAAAGAAAGAAAGAGAGAAAGAAAGAAAGAAAGAAAGAAAGAAAGAAAGCAAGCTGCTGCTTCTAAATGTTTACATAAATGTGTGATTCACACATATGTGATTCACATATTAAATAGTAAATAATTCTTTTACATTTGATATACATACGCCCACCTGTGTTCAAAAATCAGCTATTTATTGCCTAATATTTAGAATTATATGTAGAGTTTGCTTAAAGACAACAAACTTAGGAGAAAAAAGTGTCTAAAATCAAAGCTTGATTTGGAACACTCTAAGTAAACAATATTTTTTTCTTTTTCTGTTTAAGGCAACTATGTTTGTTATGTTTGGGATAATGAGCAATTGACTTTGAAGATAAAATTTTATAGAATGGAGGAATTTTAATTTTAAGATATTTCTAATAAAGCTTAGTAAGAATTATTTCAGGTTTTTTTCCTACTTATAAAATAGAAAATCTGGTCTAATAATTTAAAATTGTTTATTAAAAATCTTGCTATTAATTTGATTTAAATATTAACAGTATATATTAGATACTTGTTTTTTTTCAGAATCATTTACTAATACCACAATTTTATTTATATAATTTTCAGGGCTTCTGTTCCTAAAACAATCAGTTTAGGCACATAAAAAAATGTGTATTCTGCATTTCAGTCTAATCCTAAATTTTCAACTTTGGTGTATTCAGGAGTGGAAGGTGATTTGCTAACAAAAGAGAATATTATTTGTAATTTACAAGATAGATTGTATAAACTGTTAAACAAGAAAATCATTCTCATCTTTCCAGGTCATGCCACACACTAGTTATGCTACTGAGATTGTTCAGGCCACTTTCAGACACAATGTATTCCCTTTGAGAAGAGGTTTTTTTGTTTTTTTGTTTCATTTTGTTTTGTTTTGTCTTGCTTTGTTTTCTTAGAAGGGAACTGGGGAGAGCAGGCAGGTTGGAACTTCTTGAGACTGAATCCATCAACTGACTGACAGCACCTACATATTCTTCCCCCCAAATATATCGTATGAACTGCATATTACACAATCCAGGCAGTCTCAGAAAATCTATACTCATTTCTCGATTCCAAATGTGAAGGTCCCCCTTAAACCTCGAAGACTCCTGGAAGGATTTACAGGGAAAATATAACGAGACTGATTTTCTAACACATGTTGGACACACAGCTCACATAAACCTTCGGGTAGCCCTCCGTAGATTTATATGAGGTGGTGCAGGAGAATTCTCCTAGCCATTGAGTACGACTCTCCTGCTTCTGAGTTATGTCAGGTACATAGGAATCACTCCCAGACATTCTCCCGAGACTACAGCCGTTGCCTTTAAATCCTCAATTTGACACTTTTCTGCATGGTTATTAGAGCTTTAAAGAAATGTATCAGGACTCTCAGCCAGCTTAGGGAAAGCGATTTTCCCCTGGACTATCACCTCCGCAAGACAGTACTGGTGGAGATGTGTTAGTAACCTATTTTTCCCTTGTGTTCAGGGAACATTTTACGAACATTACTTTCATAATACATGAGAGATCTGAGACATGAAAAAAAAGTTATTAAGAATTTCTTTGTAAAGTAATTCAAAGTGTTTTTGTTTCAGTTTGTTTTTATTTGGCTTGGGGATAACATTTTCTTCTGGTTTTCTTACCTTTTTTCTTACCTCTGGTTTATTCTTAGTTTCTTTCATGTTCTCCTCATCTGTTCCTTTAATGTTGCTCCCGGGGTGAGCTCATCCATGCTCGTGACTCCCCAGCACAGTGGCCATATGCCCCCAACTATATCTCCAGACCAGACCACTCTCCTGGTTCTCAGACAGTAGAGACATCCTTGACTTCACCTCCCACTGGCACCGCAGACGAAAAATCAATTTCTCCCCTTACATCTCTCCCTTGCTTCCCAATTGTAAATCTTTTTGGGTTCCCAGTTTTGGCAGATAATAGTGATCAATTCCTTTTCCTTTTCTTCTGTGTATAATCAATTGCCAAATTCTGTCAATTCTACCTCTTTGGTAAGTCCCAAATGAATCTACTTTTTTCCATCATAAACAGGATATTATCGTGGTTCAAAGTACTTGCTCTGAACCATACTTCAGTGGATTTCAGTCCCAGTTTTGCCATGAGCTACCTGCAGAAACATAGACCACTAATTAACTTATGAGCTGCAGCTTTGTTTTGTTTGTTTATTTTTTCTGTGTCTGAAACTAGAAATAACAATAGCTACCCATCAGTGTTGTTGTAAGTAATAAATGTGATAGTAGTTTACATGCTTAGCACAGAGTCTGGCGTATAATATACACTCGATGAAAATCCTTGTCTGTTCACCTAATCCATAGCAGGTTATCTCTTCTTGGCTAACTGCTGAGCTTCTAACCACCCTTCTTTGTTCCTATCTTACCTACTCCAATGCATCCGTTCTTCACATTGTAGTGAGGGGTATCTTTCTAAAATATAAGCCTACTACTCAGGTCATTCTTCCTCTTAAAACTCTATTTACTCCATCGTGTCTTCAAGATAAAGGTCAGGGGCGCCTGGGTGGCGCAGTCGGTTGAGCGTCCGACTTCAGCTCAGGTCATGATCTCACAGTTTGTGAGTTCGAGCCCCGTGTCAGGCTCTGTGCTGACAGCTCGGAGCCTGGAGCCTGTTTCGGATTCTGTGTCTCCCTCTCTCTCTACCCCTCCCCTGCTCATACTCTGTCTCTCTCTCTCTGAGAAATGAATAAACTTAAAAAAAAAATTTAAAAAAAAAATAAAAAAAAAAGATAAAGGTCAAACTTCTTTTTGGAGAATAAGGAAACAATCCTCTCATACCTTGCCAATGGGATTGCAGATTGGTACAGCCTCATGGAGAACAATTTGGCAAAATATACCAACATGTTAAGTGCTAATACCCCTTGACTCCAAAATTCTGTTTCTTGGAGTTTAGATAAATGCAAATGTTTGAAATGACTTAGGTACAAGTTTATTCTTTATAGTATTGTAACAGCCAAAGATTGGAATCAAGCTAATTGTCTACCAGCAGATGAATGGCAAAATAAATCATGCTATATGTATATACTATATACTATATGCAGTGTTTATAGAGAGTAAGATGTGGTTCAATCTCCAACATATTATCATGCCAAAAACGCAAGGTACAGAACTATGCATAATATAGCTTATTCTTTAATTTCTTGGGACAGGGTGTTAGAAATATATGTTAATACATTATTGTATATGCATTTAATACCTATAATATTGTTAATGGTGTTTTCCTTCCAGAAAGAGAAATGGGTAGGCGGAGAAAGGATGGAAGAAGAATTTTTAATTGTATATCCTTTTTACACATCTCGTTCAATGCACATGTGTTCAAAAAATAAATTATTAAAAAGAGAAACAGATGTCCTTCATGATAGGCTCCTTCCAACTCCTTCAAATGGCTGTCTTCTCTTTGCCTCTTTCTGACTCGGCTATCTCAAGTCCCCAAGAACTCTCCTTCTCATGCAATTTCCTTGCTTGGAACGCTTTCCCCTCTCTTCCCTCCACTGTGCCCAGATGAGGCCTGTGAAGTTTCCATTTCTCTACTACCTTTTTCCAAAACCTTTTCTGGACTTTTAAGATTGATCAGTTGTTTTTCCTATATACTCAGAAGCACCCACACTTACTCTTTGCACTTAGGAAATTATCTTGTAGACCACTGGTTATCTGTTAGAATCATCTGGAATGCAAATTAAAACGTTATATATCTGAGCCAAGCTAGATTTGTTGACTCAGAATCTGGGCTTGTGGATCCTCAGAATTTTCATTTTTCATAAGTTCCTGGCTGGCTTTTCTGCACACTAAGTTTTCCACTGTACTTGCCTGTTTTCTAGTCTGTCCCTTTCCACTAGGCTATCAGCTGGACTTATGCCTTCCTCATTTCATGTATTTAGCAATGTGACTGAAAAATAGGGGTGTTCAGTAAATGTTGAAGAAATGAATGCCAGCCTTCTGAATAAGACTTTGGCTAGACTAGCAAATATCATTTTTTGATGCTGAATGTGGATGCTGATGGTGAGAGCAGTCAAGTGGCTTATCTAAGGCGATACAGCAAATTCAGACAGAAAACCCAGAGTCAAAGCCAGGCCTCCAATTTCCTGAACCACTCTTCTTTTAGGGCTGTGTGGTTGACCTGGAGAGAATTTCTTTAACGTTCAATTTTTAACTCCACCTATTTTAATCTTAGGAAAGGAAGCAAAGGAAATAATACATAGCATGTCTACCAAGTAATTTACATGATATCTTTAGACAAAGTTTGAGGTATGAGAGCACAGCACACAACCAGAAATTTCAGATAGGAATTTGGACATATTTAAACATTTTTAAATGTGTAAATTTAAATTATAAGCAAGATTTCAGGTTGATATATCTAATAGTATATAACCATTGCTCCCAGGTGAATTTGACTTCAAAGAAATTAATTATTATATTGGGTAATTTTAGCCATGTCAAGGTGATAGCCATTAGACAACTTGTTTATTAAATTCTGTTGCAGATAAAGGTGCTGGAAATAAATTAATGACTGTTATAACAGCTGGGCTTTCTTGGTTACAAGAAAAATACCTTGACATATTTTTTGACTCTGTGATTGGTCTACATTTCAAGGGTATAAATTAATCTTCAGAAGATCCTAAAGAATATCTTCCCTGGACACTTCACTTATACATCAAGTTGGCCATGTTAGCAATCTAATCACAAACCTGTAATTCAGTGGACAACAATTTCTTATTGTGAACAGCATAGCAGCATTTACTATCATTTAGGTCAGCCCAAGATTGCTGATGCACCGTATGTTTCAGGCCAGGGATGATGGATGGCAAGCTCTGATGCCCATCCCTAAGTGATTGGGAAGATGGAAGACACACAGTTCACTGAAGCTTGCTTACTATTACATCAAGTAATCAGTGTGATAGGCAAGCCCATGCTCTTTAACCAACTTTCGGCAGGAACAGTATTTCACATTTAAAAAAAAAAAAACCTTAAGAATTGTGTTCCAGCTGACATTCCTATTACTAGATCAAACGGCTTTGCCTCAAATGTGGGTGTTAATGAATATTTTCAAAACTCCTTTGTTACAACACATAGATCTTGCTTTTCTTAACAGCTCGAAGTACATGTGCCACTGAAGTTATCAGTAAAAGATACATATTGGTTTCTTTTAAACTTGACTCAGGCCAGGAAGAGAAAGAGGCTGTTAAAATAGTTTCATATTTTCTATGCCTGATTTCCAGTGTAATAAATCAGTCTTGTTAACTTCTAATGATAAAGTTGCAAAGATTTGCCTTTGCTGAGATGGATGCAAATACTATTTTCTGAATCTCATCTGACCAATATCTAACACAAATAATTAGGGGCATCTTCCTAGCTACTATTCTGTTTTGTGGGAAATTTCTTTTCAAAAGTGATGAAGAAAAACCAAGTGAATATCTTAAATTGTCAATTTTGCACTAAGAGCATAAATCACTGCGATAAACTCAACAATATTCCGTTGCTTTTATTGTTTCAGGTACTATAATTTATAACTTCAAGCAAAACATTTCGTGGAATAATTAGATGTATCTTGATATGATTTAAGTAACTTAGGGAACATAAAGCATAGAAGACCTTAAAATTGTTCATAATTGCTAATTTATTTTCTAAAAAAACAATATCATAATATAAGTTTCTTTGACTTTTCAAGTACTGGCATTGCCTGCCACCCACACCAGGTCTAATTTTAGCTTTGTAGAAAAGAGACTGTTGAAGTCCATTGATCTCTCAGGAAGGGGTTGCAGCAGTGCATAGGAAATCACTTCTTATTTGAAGCTTTATTTTATTGTTAGTTCTAATGAACATAGTTTATATATCATCATCCTTCTTTCCTATTTGTATTTATATGCACCTTATTTACATAAGTGATTTGAGGAAACTCATAATAAAGACCGCTAATATAATAACATCCATTACAGTTAATCCAGCCCAGTGATTCTTAAAGCATAGACCAGCAGCTTGAGCATCACCTGGGATCTCTTCAGAAATAAAAATTCTTGGGGCGCCTGGGTGGCGCAGTCGGTTAAGCGTCCGACTTCAGCCAGGTCACGATCTCGCGGTCCGTGAGTTCGAGACCCGCGTCAGGCTCTGGGCTGATGGCTCGGAGCCTGGAGCCTGTTTCCGATTCTGTGTCTCCCTCTCTCTCTGCCCCTCCCCCGTTCATGCTCTGTCTCTCTCTGTCCCAAAAATAAATAAAAAACGTTGAAAAAAAATTAAAAAAAAAAAAAAGAAATAAAAATTCTTGGGGCCCACCCAAGACCTACCGAATCAGTGACCTGTGTTTAAAAAAACAAAAACCAAAAAAAAAAAAAAAAAAAACCCAGGTGATTCTAATCCATGCTAAAGTTTGAGGTCCACCTATTACTCCAGAATCTAAATCAAACCTAGGAACTTAAAAATTAGTGTGTGTGTGTGTGCGCACATGTGTATGTCAGGAACAGAGACGTAGAGATTTAGAGAAAATTATTTCACAGGTGGAAAGAAGCTGTAACAATTGAATACACAGAGATATAAAAGTGTAAGTTTATAGTCAGACACAAGTGTTTTTGACTCCTGGGTGTTCTGTTACTAATAAGCTATCTGACTTTGATCAGTTTATTCAACCCCTCATAGTCTCAGTTGGCTGATATGTAAAATAGGAAAGCTAATATTCCTCTGAGGGTTAAATGAAAAAAATACGTAAGAAAAATTTAAGAGTTCCTGGGTGGCTCAGTTGGTTAAGCATCTGACTTTTGATTTTGGCTTAGGTCATGATCTCTTGGTCATAAGATGGAACCCCGTGTTGGGCTCTGCACTGAGCATGGAGCTTGCTTGGGATTCTCTCTCTCTCTCTCTCTCTCTCTCTCTCTCTCTCTCTCGCCCTCTGCCCCACAAACTGCTTGTGGGCTCTCACTCTCAAGAAAAAAAAACATTAAAAAAATTTAGTGCAATGACTAGCATGAGATATATGTATATTAGTTTTTAACTTACTGTTTATTGCTCTTAATATAAAATGGTAATTAATATAATTTACACCATTTGTGAACAACACAAGTGGAACTTGAGGGCATGTGCTAAATGAAATAAGCCAGAGAGAGAAATACAAAACTGCATGGTATTGCTTATATGAAGTCTTTAAAAAAATTAAACTCATAAAAACAGAGTAGCAGAGTGTTTGCCAGGGGCTGGTGGTGGGAGCGGGAAAATGAGGAGAGGGTGATAAAAGGGTACCTACAGATTTTCAGCTACAAGATGAATCAGGTCTGAGGACCTAATGTAAAACACAGTGAGTACAATTACTAACACTGTATTGTATAATTGAAACTTGCTAAGAAAGTAGAACTGAAATGTTCTCAAAAAAGAAAAAAAGGAAAAACAAATATGTGAGGTAATGGATGTGTCAATTAACTAGATGGGGGGGGGGGGGTCCTTTCATAATGCATACATATATCAAACCACTACAATGTACACTTTAAATATCTTTCTATTATTACTTGTCAAACCACTACAATGTACACTTTAAATATCTTTCTATTATTACTTGTCAAGTATACCTCAATAAAGCTGGAATTTAAAAATATATATATTATAATCTACCTAAAAGATACATATGACTAGTTGAGCTTCCTAGCAGCTGCTGGAAAAAGACAAACACAACAGGATCCATAGCTTTGATCAGAATGGTGGTACCTACCTCCAGTTGCACATATGAATCACGTGGGAGATTTAAAAACAAACAATAGCACTGCTAGAAATTTACCCAAGGGATACAGGAGTGCTGATGCATAGGGGCACATGTACCTCAATGTTTATAGCAGCACTTTCAACAATAGCCAAATTATGGAAAGAACCTAAATGTCCATCAACTGACAAATGGATAAAGAAGATGTGGTTTATATACACAATGGAATACTACTTGGCAATGAGAAAGAATGAAATCTGCCCATTTGCAGCAATGTGGATGGAACTGGAGGATATTATGCTAAGTGAAGTAAGTCAGTCAGAGAAAGACAGATATCATATGTTTTCACTCATATGTGGATCTTGAGAGACTTAACAGAAGACCATGGAGGGGAGGGGAGGGGGGAAAAAGTTACATAGAGGGAGGGAGGCAAACTATAAGAGACTCTTAAATACTGAGAACAAACTGAGGGTTAATGCAGGGTGGGGGAGAGGGGAAAGTGAGTGATGCACATTGAGGAGGGCACTTGTTGGGATGAGCACTGGGTGTTGTATGGAAACCAATTTGACAATAAATTATATTAAAAAAATAAAGAGGTCCTCAGGTGAACCTAAACACAGGCAGGACTAAGCACTACCTCATTAAAGCAGGGCTTTTCAAACCTGATTATTTATATGAATCATCTGGGATCCTGGTAAAATGCAGAGTTCTTACTTTTGTGGGGTGAGGTCTTAAAAAGTCTAAGAATCCAGTAAGTGCCAGTTACTTCAGTTAGCAAGAAACTGAGGTATTGAGAAATATGTGAGTTCCTAGAGAGAAGCAAACCATTTTCCCCTTTTCAGCTGTGAAAAGAAATAGAGCCCAAATGCAGCAAGGCATGTACTTGTTTTATGGAGAGGAATATTCTCATTGCTTGAACAAAGTAAAACTGTCATACTTTGACTATGTTTTTTATAACTACTTTGCTTTATATTTCTACATTCAGGAGATGAATATAGGTTCTGGACAGATTAATAGCTTTAAATAGCTTTGTTTCCTTCTCAAGAAATTGAAAAATGGAAGAAAATTCCTATTTTTTTGGTAGCGGGGGGAGAGGAGGTCTAATATTAGGTTTCATTTACACACTTTAGTTTTAGAAATAAATATATCCTTATCAGAATTAATCTAAGATGAAATCCTTTTGTTCAAAGTGCTACATCAGTTTACTCATTTATGAAAGATAGAAATCCAAGTGTTCTGAACAATGCAATTTATGATACTCAAAATAAAATAGTCTAAAGGTCAGTAAAATGTTTGGCCCTAAAATGTCAATAAAGGAGTAGAACTTGAAGATTTCTAATCTTCTAATCTCACACAAAGGATTATGGTAAGAATATCTTTACAGCATGAGCTCTGTTTGGAAATGATGTATAAAAAGATAGTGTGGAAGACTGTAACCTTTAAAAATGATTCTAAAGCAAATCTTTCTCTTCTTTCGCATTTATTCTCTCTCTCTCTCTCTTTCACTCTCTCTCTCTTTCTTTAGAGGGCACATAAGAAAAACTTAAGAAGAATGGAACATGGTTATTTTGAGATTAATAAATTTGGTTAGAATTTATTAACTCTAGAAATAATCAATGCATTTTATTATTTCCTGTTAAACTCCATAACAAGACAAATTTCAGTTTTTGAAACCTACTAAAAGCAACTGAAAAGTTGATAGCCTTTTCTTAAACAATACTCAGAACAGTGTCTTTGCCCTATCTAAAACTCATTCACTATTTTAAAGCACAAACTTAAAATATGAATCAATACAGCACCTTGACTCTTGGGGGAAAACTACCTTACATATTAGGGTCATGGTACTGACCATCCTTGCTTGGAGTCTTTGGAGTTACAAGATGGGCAGGAAGAAAGAAGTGGATCAGCATGGGAAGCCTGCCATAACACAATTCATGGCAGTTAAAACAGTTGCTGGTAAGGACAAGTAAAGAATCTAAGCTTTTAACCAGTGTAATCTTCAGTCCTTTATAGTAAACCTTTAAAAAACAATGTGAGGATGTCAGGTCCTTATGTTAAACACAATGGCTGGTTGGTCAAGTCAACCGTGTGCATCAGAAAGTGGCAGAATATGGAGCAAAGCGCAACCTCAATCTGGGTCGTAATAAAGTAGCTGTTCATCTGTGGTCAGAGAGCGCCATGAAAGACCTTGAGTTCCTTCACTTTATTTTGCAGAAAGCCATTGGACAGCTTTGCATCATCTAGCTCTATCAATCAAGGACCTCAACTGCTCCTCGCTGCTGAAAGCTTTCCTGTTTGGCTCTGTTTTTTCACAGACAGCTCAATAACTTGTCTGTGGAGCTGTGATAAATGTGCCATGTGCTTCTAAACTGTCTCTTTAACAGTGGACTGCATTTCAGCTTGTAATGCTTGTGACTAATTGCTTGTATCAAAGGCTTTTTATTTATTTGTAATGATTATCCAATAGGCTTATCATTTATGTTTCTCACTTCTCTTCATGAAGTGGTTTTATTTTAAAGTTGCATACAGCAGACTGTCAGCTAACTTCTAATGTAGCAGCTTTTGCTCAATGAATAAGCTGTCAAGTTAAGAGAACATAATTGGCAAACCCCAGTATATAGTCCGAGCAAGTGCGAACTCCTAATGATTTTTTCTTTCTCTTTTTGTGATCCCCGCACATCAGCCATAGTTTTAAACAGCAACTTTATGGCCACCTACTGTGGCTGTCAGAACGGAAATTTCGTAGTGGTTTTGTCCTCTTGTGTAAGAACAGTAGTCAGTATCACAAAACCTTCTTATTTGGGCACAATTGTCAGTTTCTGCTAAGGAGGCCTGGAATAGAGCTATTATGGTAAATGAATAACTTCTCACTTTGAAAGAAGGTGGTTCTTTCAGATCAGGTTGGAGGTCAATGACAGGGCAAGAAAAGGAAGCTCATATTGCAGCTGTCTGCAAATGAGGTTTTCCTACAGATACTGTAAGAGAAAATAAGAGTCTATTGGGGAGGCTGATCTTCACGTAATCTTTAAAAACATATTTTTTAAAATGAAAGGAAAATCTGCATGCTTTTTCTTAAACTTTCATTGTATTGGGGAAAAAAACCCCATGAATCCATACATTTAACACATTGAAGGTCATTTGTATTGAGAATGAAGAGTATCTCTTCTAGCCCTGGCTAAAAGAAAGTGAAAATACTATGGCAGTAGTCTTTCAATTAACAAAACAAAACAAAACAAAACAAATAAAAAAAACTTCAAGCAGAAAAACACCATACCAAGTTACAAGTAACCCATTTAAGGTTGCTATTCCTTTTTGATTTTTTTTTCTGTTGACTAAATGCTGGCTCTGCTTCATACCTGAAGATATCTGAAGAGATAACTGCCCGAGATTTTACTCTCCAAGAAAGCGGATTTGATTTTTAAAATCCACATTTTAAGTATACAAATAGAGTAAGTTAAAAAGTACAGTGCCCCATTGTTTGAAAAGCCAAGAAAAAAAAAAAAGAAAAGTTTCATTACGAGATTTTTATTCTAAGGCTGTTTTCTTGTGTCAGTATAAAAACTCCTATCAAACAAATGAAAACAAAAGGTAGGTGCCATTTACTGTTGTGAATCAGAATAAGCCAGCCTCACTCGTTGGCTCAATTGGAAGGAAGAAGTTGCACATAAAATCAAGAAATCCTCAACATAATGTTTTGGAATACAATATAGGGTACTCTCTTACATAGCAACCTAATGGGTGGAGTTTAATTTTTGAATTTATACATTAGGAAATCAATTCAACATTGCATCAAACATACTTTAATGGAATGTTGAGTTGCTAAATCATCATTGTGAGAGGTAATCAAATAATCCTTGTACCTCCTTCACTCCACCCCTAAGTCATTTCTCTAAAGACCGAAGACAGAGGGTAGTATCTACAGAATAATATTTAATGAAGTTTCATCTAATGAAATTTGATACATAGAATTTTTTTCTCATTTTTAAAAAAATATCAGGGGGCGCCTGGGTGGCTCAGTCGGTTAAGCGTCCAACTTTGGCTCAGGTCATGATCTCACGGTCCGTGAGTTCGAGCCCCGCGTCAGGCTCTGTGCTGACAGCTCAGAGCCTGGAGCCTGCTTCCTTACGATTCTGTGTCTCCCTCTCCCTCTGACCCTCCCCCGTTCATGCTCTGTCTCTCTCTGTCTCAAAAATAAATAAACATTAAAAAAATTTAAAAAAAATATCAGGACTACCTGATGCTAGACTTGTAATTTAGTTTGTCTTGAACAGGTGATCTACTGGAACAATCCCCCAAAAAACTGCTAGGTGATAGGAAGAGGTACTCTGGAATCAAATATGTCAAGGATAATGTTTTAAATGTGGCAACTAAGGGTATACTATTACAGGATAATTGTTTGCTATTAAGATTGGATAAGACATTAAAATTAATATTGGAGGCTATAAATTCCTATTATGAAATGAGTGCTGGATTCCAAAACACATTTACGGTAGCAGTGGAGTTG
The DNA here is from genome assembly GCF_024362965.1 of Panthera pardus. Lineage (NCBI taxonomy): Eukaryota > Metazoa > Chordata > Mammalia > Carnivora > Felidae > Panthera > Panthera pardus. The sequence continues at coordinate 43,389,613 of NW_026526810.1, forward strand.
TGTTAATCAATGTCTGGAAAGACAGAGGATTGGGCTCCTGTCCTGAGCTCTACCCCACTCTCCATGGTTCCATGATTGCTACTATTTCGACATTGACAATAGAGGCCATTCTTTACCCACTTTTCCATATAACCTAGATATAGCAGTGAAGATACTAGAAGCATTTTCTTTCTTCATATTTGTACAACAGGGTTGTTGATTTTTTTCAAGTCAATATTAGCAAAGGTACTAAACAGCTTTCCCCAGTGCTTTTCATGGACAACATTATGGCTCATTTGTTTTCATGACCCACAAAGCAGATAGCAAGATCTGGAGGAGGAAAGTATCTGTTGTTTCACTCTCTTCTGGGCCTCAAGGGTTGACTCTAGCTGGAAACCTTTTTCATTGTGGAGGAAGTCCAGGGGACTAGTTGCTCCTGTGAGAGACCCATCAACTGGTAGTGGCTCTAGCAGTGATGCGTTGAGGAGTCTCATACTATGTCAGGGCTCAGAGAGAATAGTAATCTCTACTGTGGTCAAGAGATGGGAATCCCAGGAGGGAGGAGTCAGGGAATTGGCACTTGACAATTTGGTAGGTGCTAAAGTAGGAAATATAGTTGGCATGTTTGTAAAAATGTACATTTGTATATGTGTGAGGCATTGTGTTAGTTGGATGAAAACCGTTTTAATTCTAGCACCACTGTATGTGTCACCTTGGTTAGCCTCCTTGAGCTTTAGTTTCTTTATCTATAAATTAATAGTAATTATACAAGAAATTTACATACGTAAAACATTGTTTTTTGAATTTTAATTTCACTGTACAATATTAGGTGTTAGTAAATAATCTTATGGCTAATGGGAACCTTGGAAATTATGTAGTAGACTCCCCCCTTATTTAAAGGTAAAGGAACTAAGTCTCACGATGTTTGATGGTCATTTTCCCAAGTTCATTGGTTGGGTGTCTCTTGACCTCAGCCCAGATCTCATTACACAAGATCACAAAAGGCACCATGAGAGTTTCTTCATCTTCATTCCTAGCTTATGGCAGACATTGCTCATCAATCAAGGCACTATTTCTTGTTGGGTCCACATAAAGCATTAGAGATCTTCTGGACATATTCTTGCTAGCAGTTAGTATAATTGCTTTGGATGTGGCATGTCAGATGAAACTCTTAGCCATATTAATGTCCAAGGGACCCTGAAGTTCACACAAAAGTTTACATATAGTGCTCCTTACCTTGGTACTCTTATTACCGTATTAAAGGCATCAGTCAACTTGTTTCTACAAGATTATCTGACAGTTCAAGAAAATTGAATAAATGCTGAATACAAATGTCTCCCTCCACTTAGAAAACGGGAAAGAACGTCCTAACCTTAGATCACTAAGTGTAATGACACTGTAACTATTCACTTTGTCCTGACTGCTGTGGCACTGCCTCTTGGTATCTAAGCTCTCTGGATAGCCTGATATATTAAGAGCTAATAAAGTAAATTACCTTTTAAAGTGCAGTTTCTTATTCTAGCCAAGGCAACCCTGGAAGTATCCATTGTTTAATTGTTGAAGACAGATTCCTACTGTTGTCAATAAACCTTTTTTCCTCTTTTCTTTTTTACCTATTCAGAATGAAACACCTTTTCATTGGTGCTCTAATAACCTGAATTCTTCATTCAAGTTATTGTATGTGTATATGCAATGCACGTGGATGTATTGTGTTGTATGTGTAATGTGTGTCGTTTGACATTAGTAACTTCTACATGTACTTGGCATGTTTTATAATATACTTTATATTTTTGTAAGACTAGATTTATGTTATGCTTTGAACTAGGTTATAAAATACCCATGATAGCAGTCTGTATTTTTTGTCTTATTTTTGATGGTTTGGTTGGGCTGCTATTGTAAATTGCATCTAGTCAAGATATTGCATTTTTGAATCATCAGAAAGGATTCTTGATGATTTCCCAGTGCAATTATATTTATTCTTTGAACTTTTATCAGTCTAGGCAGTTCACTGGGCTGGGTTCACCAGATAATTGCCAGCTCGGTGCCAAGTCAGCCTTCTTCACATGGATGATTGGGTGATATAGGTGACAGTTGATAAGTCAGTTCCATCCATCCATGTACAGGAACACTGCTGGATGTCACCCTGCTGATTTCCAGACCCTACGAGAGGCAGTGATTCTAGAAACACTTATGTGAATTCTGTGAGGTAACAGATTAGAAAAAAAGTGACTTCTTTGCAACATAATGAAAACTAAAAATGAAGGGAACCCTAATCCTTAGTTTTTAACACAATACTTTATCATTTTTTCTTATGCTGAAAATCTTAAATGGTTTTCATCATCATATATCTTCATAGTCTGTTAATTTACTCAATCTCATTATTTAATTGCTGATAACATGTTTTCTCCAAGGGATGGATATTGTATGAGCTCCATTTATACATTTACCTTTTCATTATGTCGGTTAAACATTTACATTGGCAAGTAAAGGAGACCATTATTACTTGTTTTCTCCATAAGGAAATGTTGGAATATATTTTCACCCAAACATTTATCTTCAAGAAAAAGGTGTTTAAAAATTTAGTGTACATTTTGATTTTGGATACTGTAGGATAGTAGAAAATGTCATAGAATAATAATGCAGAAACACAGATTCAAGTGTCAGTTCATTTTGCTATTTGCTTAAAAACATTACCTCATTTCTTTCGTCTATCTTTATTTTGTAAAATGAAAATAATAGCCCCCCTTTCTGAAGGAGTAATATAAGACTTTTTAGGTAATGGATGTAAGACTTACTGTCTTCTTTGCAAGGTCATACTATCATGCAGGGCTGGGAAACTTTTTTTTTTTTTCATTGCAAGCTATATATCCAGCAAAATAATCAAATAAGTGCTCCTAACTTAAAAGAAATAAACCAAACCTCATTTTAATTTACTTTGCAGTGTGGATGATAGGGGAGGGGCAGATGAGTTGACAGAAATATGACACAGTAGATTGTTTGTTGTTACATTAATAGGGATTTGAAAACAGCAAAGAAGACCACAAAAAAGAAATAGACTTGGAGTGCCTGGGTTGCTCAGTTAAGTGACCGACTCTTGGTTTCACTCAGGTCAGGATTTTGTAGCTTCATGGGTTCAAGCCTCCAGGTCAGGCTCTGTGCTGCAGTGTGGAGCCTACTTGGGATTCTCTCTCTCTCCCTCTCTCTCTGCCCCTCCCCCACTTGTGCTGTCTCATTCTCAAAATAAATAAACTTAAAATTTTTTTAAGTTATAAAAAATTCAAAAAAAATAAATACATTTTTACAGCATAATGGATAGAAGGGATAAAAGTGAGAAAGAAGCACATGAACCAATAGGAGAAAAACTAATAAGATGAAAATGTTAAGAATGATAGCCCCAACTTGTGACATTTTAATAGATTATAGCTGAAGACCCTCAATTACATGTTGCCTTTTACTATTTATAAGAATAAATCAGGGTATTGCCTTTAATCTGCCTTATTGCCTAGATGAAATGAAGTAAAAAGGCCAGAGGTTCCTCACCCCTGCTCTAGATATTTGATATGGATTTTTGTTTTTTCATTAGTCTTCAAAATCTAAACAGAGCTCTGTTTAGTAGTTCAAAATCTACTAAATAAAGCCTTGGACCAGATTTGTCTCACAGTTCTGCCAGATGAAAACAGATTTAATTATTGTCGTGTTAAACTAGTTTTATTTTGCTTTGTTTTTGAGTGAATGGACTGGAACATTTGCCTCCCCTACCCTACCCCCTCCCCAAAATGGTTCATTTGGTGTATAACCCCAGATGAACATTATGAGAAAGGACTCCAGAAAAGAACAGACTTTATTTACTGTTTATTTATGTTACTGGCCATCACATACCACTGGATGGTCAGGAATGTAAAAGTACTTAAATGCAGAGAGAGACCAATGCATCCTCAGCCTATACATTTTTATGAGCACCTGCTTACATACGGGCAAAATCGTCTTCATCTAGGAAAAAGAAGCAAACCTAGCCAAAGGGGTTTAGGGAAAATGATGTCTGGGGCAGCTGGCTTTATTCTTTACTGTAAGGCCCTCTTGTTCCATTTCCAGTGCTCCTTCTGGCTTCACAGTACAGAAAGGGGAAGAAAACCTAGAACCTGGTAGTAAAAGGTATCTAGTTTCAACCCTACTATTCCTTACCTCTTCATCTAAGGTCAGTCCCCTAATCTCTCCATATCAGTTTTCCAACTCCAAAATGAAGACACTAATATCTGCCTTTTGTCCAGTGGTATAATGGAGCCAGCTAGCACTGCCTCATGAGAGCCAATTGTATGCCTCTCTGCCTAGTTCCATGTTCAGGGATGTCACTTGGTAGCTTGAAGTTGGTTATGGTGGAAGAATTCATACCAAGAAAATCAGCAAATGGTTCAAATTAGGGTTTAGGGGTTTTGTTTTTGTTTTTCTTAGAGCAGATTGTTAAATAATCCCCAGCAAACAACTAAGGTCATAATGAGATAAAAATGAAAGGAAATGTGAAGTACTTAAAAGGGACTAAGAAATGCTCCACAGTTCCCACAGTCAGGTATCATTTTATTCTCCTTAAAGCCTGTAAATTCACTTTCTTTATTTTCCTGTCTCACAGTTCAGCTGGTATGTGTGGATATAGCAGGAGAATTCCATATTATTAAGGAGAGTGTAACCTTACCATAAATCTAAGTCAAGTGCATTTACTTTGAAAACTTGTGACTTTGTAGAAAAGTTCAATATGCATAGGACATAATGTTTTCATATAACAAAATGACATTCACCAAGACCCTGCACCCCAAAAGTTCAATATATATTTATTTAGTTGAATCAAGTTGAATAAGCTTGAAACCAGTTGAACAACCACCTTTGGCTGCCATTTTGCTTTTCTCATTTTGGCAGATATGGGAAATTGTGATGAATGTGTGGTGGTGCCATTTTCTCCGGATCCTCAACTGTTAGCTTTTTTTTGTTTCCCAGTTTGTGGTAAACAACAAACAGTTTGTTCAAAACATTCCCTACTCAAATGTGTTATATTATTGTAAGGGGAGATAATGTTATTTTTCTGAGTGGTCCTTCTGCAATTCACAAATTGTCAAGAGTTTAATGTGAAGAGTGAAAAAGAATATCATTTTCAGTTGAAAGCTAAAAGGAGACCTAATAAGATAAATGTAATTAGCTAAACTGGAATTTTGCCAGACTCCTGACATTTTTTATTTAAAAGAATACCAAGAAAACACAAATTAAATGTACTATTCTTAATCAAAGATGTCAAAATGAGACATATTAAAAGATATTTATTAAAATACTATAAATATTTACCAAACTGGCTTTACAACAGCTGATTTTCCCCAAAAGCAATAATGAAAGTTTTAAAGATTAAAATTGTAAGGATAGATACTTTAGTTTAACTGTATTTCTGTTTTTGGTTTTAGTGAAAATTAAAAATTCTGGATTAGATTACTGTATAATTCAAATAAGGTTAAACATTTTAACTAATTACTATATCAGAAATATCCATATAGCTTAATACTATGTACATCTAAATCCCTTATCTAAATACAAGGACTATTTGCAGTAAAATGAAGGGCAAAAGTCACACCTTTAGAGATAAGTAGGTTCAGTTCCGTATTCGGAAAATTCTTATAAACATCACCTTATAAACATCATCATATAAATGAAATAAATATAGCAAAAGAAATTTTTACTTTTTGCCAATGCTAAAATAATAAAAGAAATCAGCATTAGAAGAAAGATCTTGGCCAACCCTTAGGTTTCCATTAAATTTAACAACTAAAACATTTAAGAAGCAAGAAAGGAGCCTCCATAAAAAAACACAAATATTTCTATAAATATCTCTTCACATAGCATAACCGCTTTAAAAACCTTTTCTCTCTTGTGCTACATAACACTAAAATACTACAGCACCTACAACCTGGGTTGAGGCAGCTCATTAGCTGAGCTGTCTGTGTGTGTGTGTCTGCCATCAGCATCTGGTGAAAGGGGAAACACTGACCCTGCCAGATTTGGGTCATGAGGTCAACAGGTCTCATTTATTATTCAAAATTGCTTTCTGACCTCTTATCTACTAGGTCAAAGGACGGTGTATTCTAGTTGGTTGAATTTTTTAATGATGAAGCCACTATCTTGCCAGATAATAAAATTACTTCTCCTTTCTACAGGCATTATTATTTTCTCCTCCCCTATCTAAAAATGTAATATTCTGAAGCATTGGCTATAGAAAGATACTCAAAAGAAAGGCATTAGTCTTTATTTCTCCTTTATTTTTTATAAGAGTTCTAGAGATTTAAATGATATTGACTGTTGACAATGGTTGAAATGATTTTCTTGGCTGTAATTTTAATCTTTCAGCCCACTTCCTGTAGGTCTTCTGAACTTCACATAAACTAGTACTCACTATGCTGACTCTGACTTTCAGTAGTCATAGGTTTCTAAGGCAAAAGAGGATGGACTCAAATGGCATTAGGTTTTACTGGTTAATATTTGCTTCAATAAGAGAAATAAGTGATAAACATATAATATGTCCCCCAATATATAATATGACAAGATATAATATAATACGTTTGGGAGCATTCTTTTTATTAAACACGTTTTTCATCATCCAATAAAAAGACTTTTCTGAACCACCTTGTTATTTTATGTTTCTTATCATAAAACATAAGGAAAGAGAAGCAGTTTAAGACCCATTCCAGTAGAGAATAGATTTGAAAATATTCAGACATCTAGCTTCATAATAGAAAATTATCTATAAACATTTAACAAGCAATACTACAAAAGATCGAGACTCCTTCGATAGCAGATTGCATAGCTGTGCAAATAGACAATCTTCCTAAGGAATGATTTTATCTTTTGGAAAATAAAAAGTCAAAGGTCACATTGGTCCTGCCCTTGAAGCAGACATATGAGATGTGACCATGTGCTTTGTGACACTGCATATGATGAATAACTCTGAGAAGCTAGTAAACAAGGAGTGGAAACTATGTGGCATTCATGAGCCTAGTGAGGCATTAATATACCATACAGCTAACGTTACAACTCTAATCACGGATATATGGTTTTGTTACCAATATGAAATTACCTGACACTGAATCTGTGTCTTTGTGTATTTATACATCATAGTATATACATGCACACACACACACACACACACACACACACACACACACACAGATGTAAAACAATTCATTTGGGGATAATCTAAAAATGTCAGGTGACACTTATGGGGCATTCCAAACAACCACATTCTGTCCTTTCTCTGCATATGCTCAGCAGCAGATGGCCAAGTGGTCACTCCACTTCCTCCCTCACTGACCCTGATTTTACAGGACTCTGATACCAAATGGAGACCAACTGCTAGATAGGGTCAGAAGCTTCCTGCTCAGCAGATTGTGTGTGCATGTCATGTGTATGTGCATGCACATCTGTGTGTGTGTGTGCGTGTGTGTGTATTCTGAATCTTCTACACCTGAGTCATCCCTCTACATCTATTTTTACTATTTCTTTGATGGCTTTCATTAGCAGAATCCTCTTCAAGTGAGTGTTTGCCCCTGGTTCCCTGCTTTTTGTCCAGACCATAATGTTTGAATCTTAAAGTGAAATTGTTTTATATGGTGACTTTATGATTCATAAGTGGGATTCTGATTTTCTTATTTGATTTGTAGATAGCATTATAATTGTGTGTTAGCACAGGGAAGAGAATTTATGGTAATAAGTGTGTCCAGTTTATACCCTGGGGAAGGAAGAGATGACTTTCTCTCTTTACCCATCCCCTTACTCGGTACTTAAAATGCATAAAGGCACTTCCTCCAGAGAAGGTGCTGGAAGGAGGAAGGTGGAGAATGGGCTTGATCAAATTTCCCTTCCAAGACATTTTTTTTTTTACACAGCAGTCAGAATATTCTTTTAAAAGTCAAAGTCTAATCGTGCCCCTCCCTGCATAAGTTATTCCAGTGTCTTCTCATTGCATTTAGGATACAGTACAAAATTCTTAACGAGTTCTATTAAGTTTATGGTCTGATCCTTCTGTGTCTCCAGCTTTAGTCCCTGCCAGCTGCTTCCCCATTTTCTGGACTCCAGCCACATAGCCTTCTAGTCCCCAGACTGGACCAAACTCTTTCCTGCCTCAGGGCTTTCACAAACTTCTGTAAGGCACTCATTCAGCCTGTGATCTTTTCCATCAGGTACTCTTCACGTAATTTCTACTCATTTCAGGTCTCACTGCACAGGTATCTGCTGCTGCCTTCCCTATCACTTCATTATTCATTCTCACAGCACCCTGTGATTGTCTTTCAAATCACTTGCTTTCATGTGTAATTAGTAACTATTTACATTGTTTTATATTTATATATTTATTGTAGGTCTCCTAGCAAGATTCTAAGCTTTATAGATGATGGAGATCATGCGTGTTTTATATGCCACTCCATCCCCAACACCTATATTCCAGGACCTGTCACATAGCCAGTGTTCAGTAAATATTCCTTGAATTAATGGTGCTTTCATTCTCTCTTCTTCTTGATTTATAGCACTTCTAGAATGGAGTTCTATTTATCTGGGAGACAGTATATTTACAGAAAGTCACTGACCATTTCCCTAACCATTTCCTATGGAAGAAACCAAAACACATCTTTTTCTCTGCTGGACCCTGGTGGTGGTTGGATGGGGCTTTGAATGGGAAGACAAAGTAATTTTTATGTTTAATTTAATGCTTAATACGTGTAAGGATGGAGGGAATTCTATGTTATAGTCCTAGGTTTAGAGGATCTGATGAGCTCTCAATTAACATTACTGCCATCATTATGCTGTGGAAACTCAACTGGGGCTTGATGAGCCAACCAGAAATGTTCAAGACCATGAGTCTGCAAATGATAACCTGTACTCCAAGTCTAGCCTACTGTCTGTTTTTGTAAATAAAGTTTTATTGGAGTACAACCACACCCATTAGTTCACGTATTTGCTGTGGCTGCTTTTGTGCTACAACTGCAGAGTTGAATAGTTAGAATAGGGACTGTATAGCCACAAGTCTAAACTACTTACTGTCCCTTTAAGAAAAGTTTGTTGATCCCTGGACAAGACCCATGACAAGGGGAAGCAACTGTAGAACATAGATTATGTCTCATCATGTCTATTTCCTCAATACTTTTCACAGTACTTATCACCAAGGAGTATTCCATAAACAGTGATTCCATTTAATTAAACTTAGATTTTTCTAGCTTAACTGAACTTCTGACTTGTGGAACTTGTATTGCTAAGAAAGACACCAATGGTTCACCCAGGAAGATTACTATGTATCTTCATGAATGAAAAGTACCTATGTGAATGAAAAGGAAAGCAAATAATGACAGATGGTAGAGATAAGTGGGAAATCCTAGACCTAAATCTGGGGCTTAAATACTTGAATTTTGAAATGTATTATGGAGTTGGGCACAAGAACAAGGCCAAATCTGGGCAATAGATCATGGTTCAAGGGTAAAACACAGTCAGGAGAAACAAACTGGCTTCTGCATCAGGAGCCCTGTGGTTACCTATTGTAGATGTTGAGAAGTAGCTATAAGAGGACAGAATGATCATGAACATCAGGTCCTGTAAGGAAAGGGATTCTGAAACTTATGACAGGAGACTCCCTGCATTCAAGGAATTTACATCTGGGTTGAGAAAAAAAAAGACGTACAAGGAAGAAACATTTAGACATTAAAATATGAAATATAATGTGTTTTAGAAACTCTTTAGCAAAGGCAAAGTATTATGAGAAATTAGGAAGTAGAGAGGCACATAGACTCTAACTGCTTAGAAAAATATGTTAATTGGTACTTTTACTTTCCACAACATTTTTTTAGAGTAAGGGAAAGAGATAAAGGACGGGACATTTATTAAACACTTGTGGTATATGCCTGGCACTGACGCAGGTGCTCTAAGTAGTTTATCTAATTTAATAGCAATGAATTTGCTACAGTCAATAGTTCCCATTGCTGGAATCACCTGGGCTAATTGGAATCACCTGGGCTTCACTCCCCTCCCCCACCCACTTCAAGATTCTGATTTAATTGCTTTGAATTGGGCTAGTTGTAGGTATGTTCATAAATTATTCTAGGTGATTCTAATGTAGAGCCAGGTTTGCAGCCTCTTCCTGATGTGTATGATTCTTGCCACTGCTTCTGTGGAGACCCCAACATTTACTGAGGAGGAAAGAGAGAAGCTAGGGAGATAAAGGGTATGTTCGGACCTCAGACCAGAATTCATGTGGCCTTAACAGAGTAATCAGAGCTTTGTCATTCAATTCAACTCAATTATAAAAGCAGTCATTCCAGAATATCTCTTAACCTCTTATTTAATTCCCTTGGGTGCAAGACACTACCTTTTCCTAACTCAGTATCCGTCATGGTAAGAGAGAAATGCAGACAACTTGATCCTTCAAATGTTGTTCTATGTGGAAAGAAAGCACAAATCAGTCTTTTAAATGATCTCTGCCTTCATATCTCTTTACACTTGTAGGCACAAAGCTAGATGAGCACTTAAAAATGGTTCAAACAAAGAGGGTAGAGTGGTTCAGTGGTTCTCAGATTCAATTATGTGTCAGAATCACCTAAAAGACTTGTTAAAATATATTCCTGTGCCCACACTCAGAGTTGGTGAGTCAGTAGGTCTGGGATCAGACTTGAGATCTGCAAGTCTAACAAGTTCCCCCAGTGACGCTGATGCTGCTGGTCCAGAGATTACACTTTGGAGATGAGTGCTGAAGTCTGTGAAAGCAATGAAGGCTTGGATGGGCCTCCTTCCCCATCTCATCCCTTCCCACTAACCACGTGAAATACATGCTTGTTCTGAGGTCTCCTGATTTCAGTCCAGGCCACAGCTAGAATAGGAGCATACGATCACCACTGCACAAGACAGATGGGCTGTGCCATTCCCTGATTGTGGGGCTTATATTACCAGGAGCAACAGGCTAACATGAATACTGACAAGATAATTTCCTTTGGTAGGAAAGGCATCACATGCAAGGTGGAAATTGCTGATTATAAAACCAAAGCCTAGGCAAATTTAAGAGTAAAACTTCACCTTAATAATGGACTTCTTAACCATTAAGGTGCTCTTGTCAAAGATGACCTTTCTTTGCAGTCTATGTACTTCATGCCTTTAACATAAACAACAAAAACTTCTTCAAATTGGCTTGATTTTGAAGCCAAATGTGTGTGAGTAGGACACATTACTTTAACTACCTTGAGTTTAAATTTCCTCATTGATAAATGGGGAAATATATATCTACTTGGCAGGGTTGTTTTAAGTATTAAAGGGCATGAAGTGTGTAAATATATATACATATACAATAGCTTCAATAACAAAAGCTTCTGAAGACTGACTTAATTTTTAAAGAGTTTGTTGGGGCACCTGGGTGGCTCAGTTGGTTAAGCTTTTGATTCTTGGTTTTGGCTCAGGTCATGATCTCATGGTTTGTGGGATTGAGCCCTGCCTCCGGCACTACGCTGACAGTGCAGAGCCTGCTTGGGATTCTCTCTCTCCCTCTTTCTCTGTCCCTGCCCTGCTCAAACACTGTCTCTTTGTCTCAATTTAAATAAATAAATAAATAAATAAATAAATAAATAAATAAATAAAGTTTAAAGAGTTTTCTACCTTCTAGTTCTCTCAAGAAACAAAATAGTCTAATGTCCCCTTGCTGCATATTCCAAAAGCACTCTGTGGTCACCTTACATGACATTCATCACATGTGATTGTAATTCCTTGCCCAATATCCTTTCCTTCTCAAACTGTGAGATCTATAAGGGCATCAACTATGCTTTTCCTCTATTTTTATTACTTCGCCTTCAACTTGGACAGTATCTGATTTACTAGGGTCCCCAAAATATGTTTGTTGTTGAATTAATAAAATGTTGAATAAATAAAAGGTTGTTGAATGAAATAAAAATCTATAAGAATACATAATGCTGTCCATACTTAACTGATGCAAACTCTTCTTACTTAGAAGTTTGTATTCTTTATACTCAGGGCACAGGTATTAGTTCTTTCTCTCCTTTAAGTTTCCCCAAGATGTTTCTAAAGCTTCTTGTCTGTCATTCCCAACCTTTTCTATATTGGCATTAAGAAGATGACCACAAAAATGTGAGCACTATTTGCACTACTGGTTATACTAATCTGTCTCTGTTGACTGTGTTCTAAAAATGTCTTCTTAACTACTTAACGACCTACAAGCCCCATCTGGCAAATGGCTCTTCCATTTTTACGTGGCTGGAGCTGGGTTTTAAAATCTTATAATCACTTTTAAACTACAAAGCTATATGTAATATTATACAATCAAGCTATACATTCCCCCCCACACACACACACACACAAACAAAAGCACAGTTCATGGCATGGTCAGAAAATCATTAGCATTCACTACAGAGAGTTCCCTCAGTGCTTACTTTTTTCTCCTCACCCCAATTCCTGTTGCCTGTATAAATTAGTAAATGGAGCTTATTAAAGATTAATGCCTACCTTTCTCTTTTTGGTGACTAACTCTCTTTCCTCAAAATCACTCTCTTTGAAGTCGGCCACAATTCTATACAAGGTGCAGATGCCCAACAGGAATTTCAAGCCCAGTGTGTGGTGGAGACAAACCATGCAGCAAGGTAGTGTTCACACCCTCAATCAGGCCCGCTCTGTTTACACCATAGGAGAGGGTGGTGCTGCACATTCCTCTTCTCTTTGCAAAGTCTCACCTCCGAAAGACATGTACAATGGGTACATTTAGATGGAAGGTCTGGAATATGACACAATGCTAGCATACACTACTTTACCTAAAGGAAGGAAGTTTCAAGTAGGAGGTGATCAGCACATAACTCTAAACTACTGTTGGGATTCAGCAGAGTGGATGGATGCCCTATGATCAATTTTATACTTGTCATTTTTCATTCAATAAGGCTGTCTCACATTCAGCATGGACTTAATACAGCAGACAAATCCAAGTGGCCAATTGCACAGTCATGCAGCTTATCATATCAGCCTTTTGAAATCAGTGACATTTGTGGGGGGTTTTTTTGTTGCTGTTGTTTCCCAACACTAATTGCTGCCATGAGAACACCCCATTTTCTTTGTGCATTGCTGCAGAGACAACATAGTCATTTGTACTCCCACTTCAGATGGCATAAGTGTGCCTGAAGCACCTACTGGCAGATCAGTTCTTCTACCATTACTATAGTATGGACAAAGGGCGGGCAGTTGCCTGTAGATGAACCACCCAGTTAATCTTCTGAGTCTCAGAAATTTAAGCTGGGCAAGGCAAGAACAGAATACATGGATGAAAACCATTCATTCTAAGCATGACATCCAGTAGAGACTAATACAGTTCTTGTGAGGAGGAGATTTTGGACGTTCCCTGTTCCTGTCTACTCTGGGCTGTTTTCTTGGTCTGCCTTTTACCCTATATTGAGTATAGCAAACGGTTGATGGTTATTGCGTAGAATCATGACATCTGAAATATAAAGATTACCAATGAAATACAGAGATTGATCACCATTGGGTATCCCAACTCCTCACACAGTTCCTGGCACCCAGTCAGTGCTTACTGTTCATAGAATTAATGATGTTATAATAGTGCTTTAGGCACTCAGCAATAGTACAGCATGAAATACTCATGCAATTCATTTCAAACAGAAATCATTTCCAGAAATTTTGATAAAAATATTCACTCTATTTGTTTAAATTTTATGTTTAAAATCTTTATAGTATTGGTTTTGCGGGGGTACCTGGGTGGCATAGTAGGTTAGGCATCCGACTTTTCATTTTGGCTCAGGTCATGATCTCATGGTTCGTTGGATCAAGCCCCGTGTCAGGCTTTGCGCTGACAGCATGGAGCCTGCTTGGGATTCTCTCTCTCCCTCTTGGTCTGCCCCTCCCCCGCCACCCCCCCCCCCCCCCGGTCTCTCAAAAATAAATAAATAAGCTTAAAAATTGTTTTGGGTGGCTCCTGGGCAGTTTAGTCAGTTAAGCAGCTGATTCTTGATTTCAGCTTAGGTCATGATCTCAGGGTCATGAGATCGAGCCCCACATTGGCCTCTCTGCTGGACATAGAGCCTACTTGAGATTCTCTTTCCTTCTCCCTTTGCCCCTCCCCCACTTGTGCATGTGCACTCTCTCTGTAAAAAAAAAAAAATGTTTTTGGATATTTTCTCATATTTTGATTACAATTCTTAGGAAACTGAGTGTAGTCTATTAAACACCAAATTACAAATTCAGATCTAAGGCTATGCTCTTCCACTAAAATAGCATCTCTGTGACTTAACATCTCTGAACATTTTTTTAAATAATATGCCATAGGACTAGATTTACATAGTTAAATAATTCAATTACTGGCTCAAAGCTTTTTCTTACAAGAATAATTGTATCTTATTCAACTCTATTTCTTCAAATCTACCTTTGTGTCTTTTAAGAGTGATTAAAAGTTTTGTCATATAAATTTTGGATATTTCTTATTATTTTTAATTATTATAAATAGATCTTTTTTGTTATATCTTCTAACTGGTTTTGTTTGCATTTTTGAAAAGTATCAATATATATATCATACTACTTAACTAAATTCTTTTTTTCTTTTTCGAAGGAGTTTTTTCATAGATTCTCTGGGGCTTCCAAATATGAAATTGTATCTTCTAATAAAAATTGGGTGTACATCTCCATTTCCAGTTATTATGTTTCCAATTGTTTTTGTTTGGCCAATTGCATTGATGAATATTGCTAACATGTTATATGGTATTTGGAAAAAGTAAGTATTCTGTTGTTTCCCTTACTTTTGTGGGAAAGTCACTGGTTTTTCTTTAGTAAGTAGGATGCTGGCTTTGGGGCTGAGGCATATATACTTTATCATATCAAAGAAATAGCCAACAACCATATTTTATTATGTTTTTTTCATATAAATAAGTATTAAATTTTATCAAGTAAGTTTTCTTTCCCCATTTCTGCTCTGGTGGTTGTCTATTTGACCTTTTGACCAGTAACAACTTTTCCATAAAATTATTTAATCTAGATTTTAAAATAATTTGTATAGGGTTGAGCACCCTCTTATCTCTTAGGACTTTTTAAAATTCCCTCTCTATTGATAGCTATTTCCCCTTTTTCATTATTTATATTGGGTGATCATGAATTTCCCTATATTTCTTGGTTAAATTTGCTAGTGCTTATTTTATGATTATTTTTTAAAAAACAACTTTTGGGTTTCTTTCTTGGTTTTTCTGTTTTATTTTTCTCTAATTCAATATCTTTAGTAATTGTTTCATTTTGGTTTCTTTTGGTTTACCATATTTTTCTTTATGTACCATTTTGAATTGGATATTTAATTCATTTTCACTCTTATTAATTGGCTCTTTAATGCTATAAAATGTCCTTTCATAACAGGATTAATTGTGCATTAATTTCATAGATTCTGTTAAGTTTTATGTTATGTTAATTACTGTAATTTTGAAAAAGTTATTCAACTTGTATTGGATTTCCATTTTGAGCCAAAAGTTATTTACTAATACTTTTTTAAATTTCTGGGTGGAAAGATTTTTTGTTTTGTTTTCTTGATACTTATTAATTTCCAATTTCAATGTATCATGATCAGAGAATATTGTCTGTACTAGTTCTATTCCTTGGAATATTGGGAAGTTACTCTGGAGTTTAAAATGTGGCCAATTTTCATGAATGATTTATGTGCACTTAAGAACAGGTATTCTGCCTATTATTAGCATTCAGAGTTTGATTATTAGACCTACCATATTGATTTAGTTGTGTAAGTTTTCTATATACTTGTCAATATTTTGTCTCCATTGTCTGTCTTAGATTGGGAGAAATGTGTTAAAGTTATCTGTTACTAGTTTTTGTTTTGCTTTGTACTTCCTGTAGTCTCTGTTTTATTAAAGTAGCTGGGTTATTATGTGCACATATACTAGTAATTGAAATAACTTCATTGTAAATTGTAGTTTTTAGTATCATAAAATATCCTTCTTTGTGTCCTTATATAATGAGCTCTGGTTTACAATGTATCGTGTTCAATAAAACTATGACTGCTACTTTTTGTTTTTAATTTGTTTATATCCTGTCCATCCTTTTATTTTTAATCTCTCCTAATCTCTGTTTTTAGTATGTCTCTCTTATATAACACAGTGTTAGATTTTACTTTGTTAACCAGTCTGATCATCTTTTCTTCTGGCAGATTAATTAACTCCATTAATATCTATTGATGATGTTGGTAAATTTGTGCATATACACAAATAGATGAAATTTTACATATTCTTTCACTATATGGTGTTTCATTTTATTTTCTTCAAAATCTCTCCCCTCTCTGCTTTTTTGTTGGGGGGGGGGTCAGGGATAATATTTGGGAAAGTTTATTTTTTTGTTCCAATGTTTACCTTTATGCTAATACCTTTATATAATACTTTTTTATTTTGCCATTATTGATTGGTTCTCAACTATGAGCAATATTGAAATAACTTTGCTAATAACATGCCCGCTCCTTCTCTCCCAGCATCTAATTTGAAATAATATTCTTTTAAATTAAACAAACAAACAGAAGCAGAAACAGACTCATAAATACAGAGAACAAAGTGGTGGTTGCCACAGGTGGAGGGATGTTGGGGGGATGTATGAAATAGGTGAACAGGAATAAGACGTACAAATTTCCAGTTATAAACTAAATAAGTCATGGGATGAAAAGTACAGCACAGGGAATATAGTCAATAATATTGTAATAACTTTGTATGGTGACAGATGGTAACCACACTTATTGTGGTTAGCATTTAGTAATGTATGTAACTGTCATGTCACTATGTTGTATACCTGAAACTAAGATACTATTATATGTCAAACATACTTTAATAATAAAAGAAGTAATATTCTTTATCTCTCAGGTAATACCCATAATGTAATCAGTGAGTTTATCTTGCTTTTTATGCACTCTCCTTATCCTTCCAATTCTCTCTATTTTCATGGTTGATCTATCCCTGTATTGTCAGAACATACAGTCATTTCTAAAACAAGCACTCAGTCTTAGTTTTATAGGTACACATGTATATTTGGTGTACTGCTCTGATGTTTTACCTTACCTCTGATGTCTGTTCCGTTATGCTGGTTGTCTAGAACTCATTCTCTAGTAGATCCTTTAGCAAAGGATTATTTGAATAAAATTCCTTAAACTATTGCATGGTCATCTCAGCTTACAGCCTTTATGGTTAAGGGTCAGTTTTGCTGGATAGAAAATCTTAGCTCAAATTTTTCCTTCCTTGGATTTTTAAACCATGTTATTCCATTTTCTGGGGTAAAGAATTCTCATCAAAATCTTATGACAATCTGATTTTCTTTCTCTTAGGAGTAATATGGCCCACCTCTTATTCTGTTTATATTTTGAATTTTAAGTTTGTGATACTGCTCTTGTTAATAAATTCATATTGATGGGATTTCATGGAGTATAAAAGACCAAAAGCAAGGCAATACTTACTTAATACCTAAATGTACTTGCTAAGAGCTTGCCAATCACTAAGACTCTGATCCAGTTATTTCAGCTGCTTTTACAGAGGAATCAATCATGTAGGGATCTGACCATTTTTGTGACCTACTACATGTACGGAGACAGGAGGAACAGCAGTAAAAATATCTGGATCAAACTGGACATGTTTTTAGCCATGGCTAAAAACAAACCTGTATGATTTATGTTTATGAAACATAATGATGAACAGAAATGTATAATTTTTTTCAAATTTGTGATTAATTAAGATAGATGTAAACATGTTTTTTTTTTTCTTGGTTTAACCTGATGTCCAAGGAAAATAATTGTTTTATTGTTATTATTTGATATGGTGCAATCTACCCTAGAAATGAATGAGAAAGGGAATGTCAGTCAGTAACAAGCAAGCCACTATTTCTATCTTTTGTTTTGTGCTCCATCCAATGACCACCCTTCAGGAACGCTTTTGTCTTGATGGGGCTGAGCTGGATTAGACTTTCAATTTCAATCCTAGCACATTCCTAAAATATTATATGTGAATGGAAACCAGTAAAAAGACTGGCAATCCAGGATCATACATAAGTGATGGTGAAAGACTGTTTAGTTTGCTTGCATTATCAGAAGCCAGTTTTATTTCTATCATATTCTGCACTCTTGATAGGAAAAAGGAGAATTACAGATGACTTCAGCAGAATTTCATTTGGTTATAGATATCATCAAATGGATACAAACCCACATGCTCTTTAAATGTTTTTTTTTTTTTTTTATGGGCCACTAACATTATCTTCTTGTTTCTGCAATTTTAAGTGAAGTTCAAGATTATATAACTATTTAAAATATTTCTTTTATTATTAGGTCAGAGAAATTAAATATTACTATATTGCTAGTATAATAAAGAACCTTGATCTGAAAGAAAGAATATCTTACTGCCATTTACACACATTTCTGAGCAAGGACATATTTAGAAATAGTAATAATATTGGATTAATTTAGGTTTCTGCTTTCTAGCCACTAGTCCAATCACTTTGCATGTTTTAACTCACTTAATTGTAACAACAAATCTATACTTCTGGTAGAATTATTACTGTTAATCATATTACTACTACTACTATTTTGTAGATGAGGAAACTGAGACATAGAAAGATTAAGCAACTTGCCTAATTACCCAGTTTGTGGATGAGCCAGGATTTTATTTGAATTGGCTATTTTAACAGCATATGGATACATTTCCATAACAATAAGCTACTTGTCTTTCAGTTGTGAAAGCTGTCTTTTTTAGCAGAGTCCCAAAACTGAAGGGCGATCTTAAATAGTGGAAACACTTATAAAGCTAGGCAATTACAAAAGAAAAGCAATATATGTAATTCTTTCAACATCTAATCATACTATATCTTTCAATTAAATCATCACTCTTAGAAGTAGAATCCCTGTATTGCCAAGTACAATCCTTGCCAAATATCCAGACACAATCACGGGCTTTAGGGATTACAAGTCACATAATAAAGGATAATGACCTAAAATTAAGCACACCAACATAGAAAGCAGGGACTGCCATGCTCTGTAGAAATCAGCAATCTATTAGATTTAATGTGAGATTAAGGATCTGTGTAACCCGCAATTACGCTGTTTTTCATTAAGGAAAAAAAGTGATGATGGTGCTCAGTAAAATTCTTTCTTCTATTTACCACTGTTTAATTGGATTGGGGACTGCTTAAACATCTTCGGGTTGGAGCTTATAAGAAGATGATCCCAGCTGTTTTTCAAAGCTTAAGGCAGCAGGCAGACAACACAATCATGTCAAAGCTCATGCAAAAGGCTTAATCCTACTTTTTTTCCACCAAGCAGCTACTGCAACCCAGTGTTTAACCTTCTAAGTACTAAATGTGCTCTGTCACTGCTTTAGATTTGCCACAGAATTGTTATTGTTTAATGCTGTTAGCTTCACTGCCATTAAAATATCTTCTCAGTTCTCTGCTTTTGGAAACTGACCATGTTACCATTAGGATTCTCAGCATTTTATGCCTTAATTTAAAAATAGTCAGTGGTTTGCCACACTTCTAAACTATCAAATCCATAATAGTGACTTGTTTGCTCATACATTTACCCACCCATTTATTCTTTTGATAAATATCTAACCCTTTTGTGTCTTTTCCCCAAGCTCTACCATAGACACAGGAGAGCAGGCTTTGAGATGGTAACCAACTAGCTCCACAGTGTTGAAACTAAAGAAAATAATTTGGAGTTCTCTTTTACTTTTTTTTTTTCCTAGCAACATTTTGCCTAGTGCAAATATCCAGCATCTTAGAACTATCAGCTCTAGTTTTATCTAGATCAGCAATATCATAGTATTTAAAGAGTAAAGGTTAAATGGTCAAATTAGCTTTCCCTACAGCTGCACATGCTACTTGGATGGTCATGCACTTTCTTTCCTCTTTTCCTTTGGAGCGTGAGTAGTAAAGGAAAAAGGGAGTGGCTCTCTGATTTGCCCCAGTGGCGGTGAGCAGCCAGCAGAAAAGCAGACACAGTTAATGCTCAGCTGCTCAGACCAGTCAAGCAAGCTACCAAGTCCCAGCTGTGCCTCTTAATGTTTTCTGATTGCACCTACTCCTCAATCTGTGAACTGTTTTCTGGACTCAGATTCATCAAGCGCTGCCGCTTTAAAAACTCATGTAGGCAGGCATCCTAGGATATGCCATTATAAGCTGCTGCCAGGGGATCTTCTAGGAGATAAATGGAATCTGTGTGAAGTAAATTAGTGTGAACCAGTCAATCTGAGTGTCAGCCTTGAGCCACTTCCATGGATAACTAGCTGGCTGACTGGAGGCCAGGGTCTTCTGCCATATGTGGGTTGGAATCTCTGAGATTCTGTTCCTCAGGACGGGGGCAGGTGGGCAGTGGGGATGTGGGGCTGTTTATTCTTGGAAGGGCCAATTTGATCTGTGTATAGCTTTGTCAATGAAATGGACCTCTGAAGCATTTGTGTTTACCTCCCTACTCTTACTGTACCGAATGTCTTTAAGTTGGACTTCTTTACAGTAGGAAATATGAGAGAAATGCCCTGGAGAGAACAGCTGCCTCCCTGTTCGAGCTGCCATTTTGCAGACTCCAACTGTGCTGTGCTTGGTTGGTCAAACCTCCTATCTGAGATCTTTAGGTTTTAAAACAAAATAATAACCATAATTTGGCAAAATGAGTTTAATCCAAATCTCCTCTCCCTATTCGCCTTTTGAGGAATAAATCTATGTGATCTTTAATTCATGAAGAAAGGGAGGTTCTATGCAAAGCCTGATGATCATGGTTCCCTGTAGATAATCAGCATGGAAAATCAAATTTTCACCATTAGAGGAGGGGGAGAAAGCCTCTTAATAGCAATAGAATGAGAAAACCTTTTAAAATATCTTAACTGTTCCATGGGAAGAATTTAGAGACAAAAAGCATATGAACCAATAGAGTCATAAGAATTATTATTTAATATGATTAAATGGTAAGTATAAATGGTTCTATTATGTAAAAATCATGTTTCCATAATTCAGTATTGCTTTAGAGATCATAGTCTGTTCTTACATTAAGATCACAAGAATTCATTTTATCTAGCTAAATTATGACAAATCATCTTTATTTCTTTTTTTCTTTATTATATTAATAAAATTTTTTATCACCTTTCTCTCTGTAGAATCAGTGAGATGGTTAATCATAGAATGCAAATGTATGAAATAGAATGAGAATAAATTTAGGCCTTATATTTGGGGAATATTTTTTAAAGCTTTCCCTCCTCCATCTCCAGGGAAGCATTTTGCCTTTCAGAGAGAGAGAGACAAAATTACCTTGGAATAATAACTTGGGTAAAACAAAAACTATTTACATATTCCACAAATCATTTTCTTTTTCTTTGGTATTTTCTTTTTCTGGTCACCTTTCCCAGACTCATGTATCTGTAAGGTAGCTTTTGAGTACTTTATGTGAAGGTACCACCATTATGGGGTCCATAGAGACACATTCCATATATAAGATACATTTCAGTATATAGAGTGTGTCTGCGGATGTTAGATAGCATGAATCATAGCAAAGATCAAACTAAATGCTTTAAAAATTGAGTGACCCTTTCCTTGAACTAATGAAACAAAAATGGGATGTCCTGTGAGAACAAAATTTGTTTTATGCCTGTACATTGAGTTCAGAGAAATGAAATCCCTAGTGTAAATTTAACTTTATGATTTATGAGAGTGAGGAAAAGAGAGTGGAAATCGGTGAATTTTCCTTCTGTTGTAGGAGCTAGGTACAATATTTTGCAATGGATGACTTTTACTTTATAAAGCTCTTTGAAGGTAAGAAAGTGACCATTGTAAAAATCATGCTTGGAGCGCCTGGGTGGCTCAGTCGGTTGAGTGTCCAACTTCAGCTCAGGTCACGAACTCACAGTTCATGGGTTCGAGCCCCGCATCGGGCTCTGTGGTGACAGCTCAGAGTCTGGAGCCTGCTTCAGATTCTGTGTCTCCCTCTCTCTCTGCCCCTCCCCTGCTCACGCTCTGTCTTTCAAAAATAAATAAATGTAAAAATAAAAACAGATTTTTAAAAAATCATGCTTTTGACTAGAGATCTCCCTCAACATAGTCCACCCATTGTCTACATAGCCTTATTCCATACAGAGCAAGGCGACTTACTCAGCATTCACTGCCAATGGATGCATTGGACTCATAATATTTGTGGAACAAGAATACAATCTATGAATATCCAGCTGTCTGGGACAAGCTATGGAGGACAGAAAAAGGCACACTGAATCAGGGCTGTAATTCTTCTAGCCCAGGCTTCTGATTGCAGCACTTGAACTCACTAGAGAAGCACAGTTGTTCTCATGACATCAGTCTCAAAATTTTAAGATGTGTCTATATATCTTTCTTCCTTATTAAATGTAATGCAGTGAGGTAGTCAGACATAAGCAATGAGTGGGATAAGAAGAATAACACAGGCCAAATACAGTGCTAAGAAACACAGAAGAAGGGAGAAAAATTAACGTTATCTGGTAGGTTGATAAAGACTTCATGGAAAAGATTGCATTTGAACTGAGTCTTGAATAAGGGGGGAGCATTTTGTCAAGTGGGGAATTGCATATGGGGTGACAGAAGATATCTCAAGTTGGGGATCTTCACACAGGCACTGATGTAGAAAATAAATGGCATACCCATGGGACAATGAGTGGTCTCATTCAGCTATAATATATGATATCAGAGTCTAAGATAGGGAGGAGCGGAGGAGGCCAGCACCCAGTGAGAAACCTCTAAGTTTGAATTGAGGCTGTGTTATGAAAGGTCTTCAATCCATGGCTCTAGAATTCCCCATTGCTGACTGAACAGAAGTGCTTGCAGGTTTTTCTACACAGAAGCCACATGATCAGACCCTGGTTTTAGGCATATGACTCACCTCAATTTAAAGAGTTACTGGAGGGAGAGACATCTCTTACCAGGCTATTAAAATAGAGGAATGACCCTGGAACTGGAAAGTAGGGTGAGAGCATAATCATCTTGAGGGGTTGGAGGAACTAGAGGAGAGAAAATGGCAGTAGTAGGCATATATAATTTCTTGGGAAGTTTACAAATATCAGTCACCTTCTTCACATTTACTTCCATGCTGGAGTCTTTGGTCCTCCTAATTTCTTCTTGAGATATTCTGATATGATATAGACTCTCCTCCCTTGTAATTCTTCCCAGACCTTTGGCTGGCTTTTTAAATTCCACCATATGCTATATTGGCTACAATCTCTGGAGGCACATACAGGGTTTCAGAACCAGGGGCTTCCTGGGCTCACTTGTTGGTTTTCTTGTGGTTGGTTTATTTTTTTTCCTTAAAAAAAATTTTTTTAATGTTTATTCATCTTTCAGAGAGAGCACAAGCAGGAGAGGGGCAGAGAGAGAGGGAGACACAGGATCCAAAGCAGGCTCCAGGCTCTGAGCTGTCAGCACAGAGCTTGACATGGGGCTTGAACTCACAAGCAGTGAAATCACGACCTGAACTGAAGTCAGACTCTCAAACAACTGAGCCATCCAGGTGCCCCTGGATGGTTGTTTTTTTGTGTTGGCTGTCCCCTTCCTAAAGTGCCAGCCTTTAGTTAACCATTTGCCTACATTTTTACATTGGCCTAATATCCTTGAGTCATAGTCAATGATAGCTCAGAGCCATGTCCTTGTTATTTATACTTGTTACTTGGATCATGTTTCCTTTAAATAGTTCCCAGAATTTACTATACTGAAATGTGTACACAGCATGTGTTCCCAGTGATTCAGCCTCACAATTGTTTTCCATAGCTAATCTAATTAGTCTCACATTTCACAACTCAGGAACTCTTAGTGTGGTCTATAGTCCTAGAGATTTACTATGTATTCTTCCAAACAATTTGTAAAAATTTAGGAGGAGGGATATTTTACAGTGATCTAGGACACTGTTTTATACTGTCTTACCTAGAAATATCTGTCCCTTACCTTTTGTTACCTATTACTTAGTTCTTTCATTATAAAAACATCTTTTTTGTATTGAACATAGTTTTTTCAAAGTCTCACTAGATTATAGGTACTGGCTTCCCTTTATCCATATGCATGTTTGCTCTTTAAAATGTTACTTTCTTTAGGTATGTTTCTCTTACCCTTTATTTGGCGATGCCACTGGCTTGCTTGTATGAAAATGAGAGTTTGTATTACTTATCAAGGTCAGTTCTATATTTTGGACAACCATCTCTTAGACATATTAGTACAAATACTGGATGTTATGCAGTGACTCAGCTTGAGGATTTGAGAAGGCATCCTTCAATGATTTATCCCCCAGCAAAATTAATATTTTGAAATGAGTGGCTACATTTTATATGCATAACCATAAGAAACAATCAATGCCAACAGACTACCTATGCTTTCTCTGCCTGGTATGAGGGCATGTATAAGAGAGTGATGCTTGCCCCTGATTGTATTATAATACAGTGGTTAAGCCCATTATTAGCATCCAAGCATATCTTACATTCAATTTCAGTAAGTTCTCAAGTCCACTAACATAGCATTTGATGTCATTTAAATAAAAATAAATCACCTTCAGAGTAATGAAGCCTAATGATACAAAAGCAGTAACTTAGACCTTTTCTTCCTTGCATCCTTCTTAATGTTGACAAAGGAGTAGAAAACTAAGGCATAGTCTAGATAATTTGATTTCCTTATTTTCCATTTCCTATCTAGGAGATGAAAGAGCTCTGACACTTGATTAACCATCTGAGACAAACGTTCTCCCCTGAGATAGAGATGACTATCAGCTGGGAATTTGAGACTGTCTGCCAACTATCCTCCCCATGCTGATGGTGTCGTCTTAGGTTCAGCCTATGGAAGGGTTGCTGCTCTTATGAATTCCAATGGTCAGGCCATTTGACAGTTTCTTCTCCCACCAATTCAAGAGGAAAAATGTTTTTGGCATTTTTCCTCATGGATAACTGTAGACTTTGCTGTTTTAAATTGCCCTATGCTGGGAATCCTTATCTTAAGTTCATATATAAATCACATTTATCTCTAGTCTCAAATGCTAGCTTGATGCTCTTTTGATTGAAGGGTATCTTTTGTTTTCCTGACCTTCTTTTAAATTTTCAAATTCAAGCTGGGAAGTTGACTATAGATTTCCTCTATAATTCTTCCTTTACTGACTGTTCTTCAATTTATCAATATGTAGGGATATATTTGTTTTCATCTTTGAAATCTATTCCTGCTTTCAACTTCTTGAACTTCTGAACAGCAAAATGAATGCATTTGTGCATTTACCATAGGATTTGGTCCTTGCTAGAAAAGTTAAATGAATTTTGCGGAACCTAAATGGCATGAAGAGTGTGAGTTAATTTCTATATATTCTTAGAATCCATCCATCACCTATAGTTCCTTTTAGTGAGGACAGAGTCCTTTCAGATAAGATGTTCCTGAGTCTCTTTGTCTTGAATAATTATCTCTCAGTAAAACATAGCAAGCTGGGATTGAGCTTGCTGATTTGACCAGTTTATTCCTTGCATCATTTATCCAATGATGATACCTAAATATAAAAAGTAATAACAAAGAATGTTTCCTTGAGTTATTGCCACTCTGAATTTATTCATTAATGTTCAGGAACCAAAGTTGAGCAAATTATTTTGATTTGATGTTTTTCAAAATGGTGCCTGCTCACCTGCTTACCCCCTCTCTCCTGGGAGCACTGCTTGCCAAGGAAATGGTACTCTGAAGGAGTACATAAAGAAATTCAGGCAAGACCCTCACTGGTAACTCAAGAATTACTCTTTTCAGGGCTGAGGAAACACATCAGAAAGAGAAGAAAGAGTTGCATCATTACCTGTTATGCTCCTTTCCAATTCCCAACTTACCTTACACATTTCCTTTGTCATACCCTCCCACCCTACCTCCGATCTGTCTCTGTAGTCTGTTTCAGTCTGAGAGCCTAGATAATTTGATTAGAGTTGGTTTTCATGTCAGTCTTGACTAAGACAAATGACTTCATTGGCCCCATCCTTACATATAAAAGGAATAGAAATAGTTGCCCTTTAAGAGATTTGACTTGAGGAAAACACAATTAATTCCACAAGAACACCACACCTCTGCATTCATTTCACAAATAATAACTGAGAAGCTCATCATGCCTAAGGCCTGAAAGCCAAGACGGACCCAGGCCTCAGAGGAGTCCAGCACATATGAAGCCTAACCTAACTTAGACCGTGTAACATCCAGACCAGGGCTCATCTGCTGCATCTGTGCTTCTTGCAATTATTACATGGACCCAGTTAAGTCAGTTTAGGATGATTTATCTTGCACCGAAGTTCATATTTGCCAAATTGATTGATAAAGAGAGGGATTGTTTAAAGAAATGAACTGAATAAGTACGATTCGAAGAAGGGTAAGATATAACTGATTTTTTTTTCAAGATTTGTTTTTAAAGATGTGTTTTGCACCATTGGTAAACATCTGACAGATGCTTTTCTATGCCAAGGAGCCACCTTGTTTGTTCTCACTAGTAGCCATGGTGCAGCCTCAGTTATTTCTCGGTCATCTTTCCATAGGGCTGCCTGACCCTAGCATTGCAACTACCCAAGTATCCCTCTGAAGCTGCCTTGATGTCCTCTGTCCCTCAGTCAGACTGGACATTGCCACTTGTAGAAAAATACCAATCTTACTTAATTCTGAAAGAGCTTTAGAAGTCATTATTTCTAAGGCTCATGTAGTAGCCATTTACCATCTTGGTATCTTGTTCAATGACACACTGAGTAGTTGATTGTCTTGAATTGTTAACTGGAGGAGTGTTTGAGTTTCCGAGCCAGAAGATGTCAAGGAAGTTGTCCGGTCCATTTCTCTTATTTTATTAATAAAAGGACCTGAGTTTAGGAGAATAAAATGACATACTCAAAATCACAAGGTCACACTATTAGGACCAGAGGTGGAATTAAAAAACAGATCTTCTGAATCCTATTAATTTCACTTTTGTCCAGTGCAACATATTATATCTCCCCGGGAACTCAGAATTTCATCCCTATAATGAAATTGTTGATACTCATTTTTGTTCCAATTCATATATATATTTGGATGCCAAAAAATGAGGAATTTCATTTTGCACTCAGAAATAAGGAAGATAGAGCCTCCTTCTTTATGCAGACTGCCTATTGACATTAATAATAGATTGCAGGGTTGTTTGGGTATGTTTGAGCTGTAAACTCTAGACCTGACCTTGAGATTTTCCCCTTAAACTAGAAGTGAAATTAACCTTTGGTTTTCAATTTTTAGGAAAGCTCATTAGCAGTTTCACTCAGTCATTTAATAAGTACTCTAAGTATGTGCCTTGTGCCTCGCATAGGGCTAGAGATGTATGTGCTTATTCATCAGCCTTACCAAAGCATCCCACTGCCCAAACATTTGGATGACAGAGGAATTTCTGTATCTGAAAGGAATAAAGCATTGTTTAAAAAGATTCATTAATTGATTGTCTTTTTTAGCATTCACATTTTCCTTCCTCCAAATTAGTTGGCTGTTCCACTCATGCATTTCACTTGTAGAAGTTAGCTATAGAGAGATTTTTTTCCTCTTAGACTAAGTAGTCAAAAATCTGATCCTCTGTGTGTGTATGTGTGTGTAATATACATACATCCAAAATATTTAAATTAAATATAATTTTAGTTCTATACATCTAGTAAAGATACCAAAATAATAGTTACCCTTCCCAGCATTTTAGAAAATTCATTTTTCTACCAGTTGAAAATGTCATCCTTAAAGCAATTCATACTAGAAAATGTCATCCAGAAAATATTCCATGTCAGATTAGAATTTCAGAGAGATAGCAAAAACACCTAAGTTTAATGTTAACTGAACTTGTCCATAAAACAGTTATTACTTAGTTATAAAGAGGTATTAGATATTTTATTTAATTCTGGGCATCTTTATCTGATTTTTTCCCCAGTTTCCAGTCCACACTGACAAAAATAAGCCTGAAGCCTGATGCAGGATGCAGTAAAAATAAGCTATTATTATGTAAATATAATTAAAAGGTCCTATCACTTGATTATCTCAGTAGATACTCTTAAAGTAGGGGTAATAAGTACATAGTTCTTTAGCTAAATATGTTTTCCTGATGGGACATCTGTCCTGAGAGAACCACTTTGTAAAGTGAATTAGGGGTCTATTCAAATGGCATCCTCTTTGTTTATAAATTTGGTGTTAGCACTTCAAATCTTTTCACTGATTATGTCTCCCTCTAATTTAAAATATATAACAGTCTTTGGTGATCTGTGACTGTTGCATTAGTATTTACTTCTTGAATTTAACGTAGTTTTTCTTTCTTCTAAGCCTGCAGAAAGTTGTTTGTTTGTTTGTTTAGTTGATTCATAGGGATGCCTTAAGATTGCCAAGAGACCTAAACGATCAACCAAGAAAGTGATCAACTCTTAGCCACCATATTGAGCTAGTAGATCTGAACTCAGGTCTTTGACTTCTCCACTGCTCATTCCACAAATCTGAGTGGTCTTTTAGTCTTTCCTGACTTCTGCAACCTGTACATTATTTTTGTCCCCTTGAGTAAGATGTCATAAAGATTTTTTCTGAGTTTTACCTGCTACTACAGTGGTTTATTCTACTCAGACCAACATTTCAAACTGTTATATCTTTTTATTAATGGTTTTCTATAAATATCCTCAATACTTCCAAAAAGTCCATACATATGATGGATGGGATCTATTTTTAAATCATTCATAAGTCATTGTATTGAAAACACTATTTGTAGTGCAGATTTTATTCACATTGTAAATGACATGGATTTTTAACAGGGGCTCTATTTAGTCTACAGAACTGGCCTAGCTTGGAAGAACCAGCTGCTGTTAGTGGAGATGAATGGAGATTTTTCCAGTGGTCACTCTCTTGTCTTACTGGGGGGTGGGGAGAATAATTCTTGGAATTATTTGCTGCCTAGAGTTAGCCACCTTTAAAAGCTAATACCATCTTTCTGCAAATGATGGCAAAGGGAAGGAGGGAATTTTTGGAGGTTAACTGAAACCAAAATAGAGTATAGAGGGAGATGGAAGAGCATAACCACTGTCACCACACGGTGACCCTGTCACCACATGGTCTTATGGTAAATCCTTCTATAGTGTCTTTGTCATACAATCTTCTGAGTTTCTTCTACCATTGAACTACTCATTTCTTTAATATCTAGAATTATATTCATAGTTAAACACATTATAGTCAAACACATCCATACAAAGTACATGGATTTCTCTGTTTCACTACCAAAGACATTACAAAGATATTTAGAACACTGGTGTTTCCGCTGTCAACACTTTGAGGTACATGATGAGTAAATGGAATAGCCTTACATCTTTCAGTGGTAGAACTGTCAAGAAGAGTTTGTCTTTTTTGCCCCACTTCCCCCAAATGTGGACTGTTTCAGAATCCATTACAGAGGAAATAAACAGTTGATTTTAAGTTAAGGATGAACCTAACAATCATTTGCACTATATTGATGTCAAAAGTATCTCTCTAACAAGCTTTAAAATGCATCTTCAAAAACTACTGAAAATATCCGAGAACTTTAGTGATGAGCTACAAATGGACTTGGGTATTGATAAATAAAAGTCAATATGTATAGTGAAAGGACAACTTACTGTGATAAATGGGCCCACCATCAGTAAAGATCAAATTATTGACTATCTAGGGCAAGGAAAAACCTGTCTATAGCTAACTTCTACAGGTGAGAAGAATTAGCCACAGCAGCAATTTAGGGAAAGCTCAAAGAGATATGTTAAGAGAATTCATTAAAAATGCATATAAAAGTAGGCAGCAACATTCTGTTAAATACATTTGTGACACTAGGCTAATGTATTTTTTGACCATGCCTGCGTTCACACCTTTTTTTCTTTTGCCTTGAATGAGCTCCCTTTGGGCTACCCATACTCCTTTTCAAGGAATTTAAAATTCACTCCCCAATCCTCCTATTACAGGAGAATTACTGCTGCATTCCTAAAAACTATGTCACTCTTGGAATATTGTCTCTAATGCTCCTACTAGTTACTTTTCATTATACCTCAACTAGATCACAAGTTGTATGAGGGCACATTTGAAATGCCTTTATTTTCTTTTTACCCCTCCCATGGTCTAGCACAGAGCTCTATCCATAATAAGGGCTAGATCAATATTTGTTGATTTCATTGTTTTTGAAATGATTCATTAGGGAAGCTCTGGTCACACATCATGTCAGAGTTTAATGATGAAACATCACAGAAAACACCCAAAAGAACAATTGCAAAGATTAGCCTATCAAAAAAAAAACAAAAGTGAAATGGCAATAATTAACTTCTCCAATGTCTGCTGTTCCCAACTGACAGAATGAAGGTATTTCCTATATAGTAAATTTATCCAGGTACTCTATAAATTAGCCAGTAAAAATGACAAATCATGTACCATCTCAAATTTGGAAGCTAAAATGTAATTAAGCAAAATATCTGAAGAATAATACCCTTCTACTCTCCTACCCCTTCACAAAGACACCCTTCAAAATCAGAGGTAGAGACAAAAATAGCTGCAGGGTACCTACTAGTATGAGTTTAATGAAGATCATGCAGCTACAACTATACCTAACTTTCTGACTTTCTTGAGAGGTTTGGGATGTCAGTTCAACCTGGGACCACTTTATTGTCACTAAAAATTGTTACTGGCATTTGCTATGTGGTTCGAATACCATGCTCTCCTCCTTGAAGTCCTTATATCTAGAACAGAGTCTTGCTGGAAGAATAAATGAATGAATCAATGAATGAAAGTTTTAAATTATGAAAGAACAATGTATGGGATGACAAGTGGAATGCATTTGCCCAAATAAACACAGGTGCTAACTCATTGGCTGTTAATAACAGATTTAGCTGTATGATGAATCCCCTAGTAATCCCCTATTAGAAACACCAATGTAAATATTTCAGAAAATTAACAAGATATTTAGGGATAAAAAAATTAAAACAGTCTAGTAAATCTTGACCAGTGTAATAGTTTTCTGCAACTTTGATACATTTAATTATCTGCTTAAGCATATTACAAAAATTGATGGATTAAAAAATAATCTGTAAATATGATCTAAACCGAGAAAAATTAAATTAAAGGGAATTACACCAATAACTACTTAGGCGATATGTGTCTCCCCTCCAAATTACACACTACCCCCACCACCATTTTATAAATATGCAACCTTTGTCTCAAGTGGGCCTAAACAAGAAACTGAATGGATCTAGTTGAAGATAATTCAAAGCACATACCCTCGTGGGCCAGGAGGACATCTAGTATGGTACCTCTGTTTCATTCATTTGTTCACTCATTCATTCCACAAATCCTTTAAGAATACCTCTGATGGCCCATGGCATACAGAAATGAATAAAACAGACATGCTATGTACTTCCATATTTTTTTTGAAAACTTAAATGCCAGAATTTCATACATTTCCCATATTTTGTTCTCTAATAAAAGGTTTTAGAGAAGCACTGGATTCAAACTCTATGCTCACACTTTGACAGAACAGAGGAGAACTGTGTTCTGAGAGGTTGGTGAAACTCAAGAGAATATTTGGATCAGAATTATGTTACTAGTCTCCTTTAAGGTGTGTATACAGTAGGCCTCAGGTTACGATCACCAATGCAATAAAAACTCCATGGAAAGAAGATGAGGAGTGTGGGTGGTGTGAGTTCTGCTCATGCTGCTTTAGACCTTGGGTTGTGTTCCTTTGTGTCACTTATTGAGTATGTGTGTGAAGTGACACAGCCTCCAGCCTCTGTGTTTGCTCTATCATTTCCTAATGGAGGTTTAGGAACAGTGGCCAGGCCTACTCACTGTGCCAACAAACATATTATTTCATGAATGGCTTATATATTTTCTTTTTTGTTTTTATGGCCTATAAATAATATGTCATGTGTGTTATCAAGATCTGAAGAGACCGTAGTAGTGTTTATTGCAGCAATTTGTGATAGATAAAATTAGCAGTAGTCAATAATATACATATTTATGTAGTTTGGCTTCAAACAAGTAAGTATGACAATTTATATTATTGGGGTATTGCTCTGTTTTGTTATTCACAGAGTTTTTTTCATGAAGCCAATATCCACTCTTCCTGACAAGGGATTCCTTGAACAAATATAACATGGAAATACGTTACTCAGGGAGATAAGTTAAACCAAGTATTACAACTTATGCAAAAATGTGGAAACTTGAGACTGTTTCTCTAATGAACTAGTGGTATAATGTGTTTATAGGAAATTTTAGATTTCTGTGCTCATTTCTATTTCTGTTCATAATTCCTACCCAGATAATAATGACAAGTTGTTTGGAGACAAGTTGTCTGAAATCACCGTTCAAACATTAGTCCTTCTTATTAAACATTTGCGAAGTATTTATTCTCTATTTTAAATTTTATTTAAGGCTTTTATTTTTTGTGTGTTTAGAGTTTTTAATTTGATGAAGGAGAAACAAAATGCATAAAAAATGTTCACCAGCTATGATTTGTGCGACAAAAGGAACCATTGCATCCACACAGAGCTGGTCTTTCTAACTAACCAGCCCAACGTTCCGTCTGTGTCCTGTGGCTGTTAATTGACTATATTGTTTTAGATTTATGCATTAAAAATACGATTTCTGCTTTGAAGGGATCACTTTGTTACTTTGTAGCTTTTAAGCTGATGCCATGAACTTATTTTTCTTGTAAGATAAAGTCTCATCTATAGATTTTGCAACTAATTACATGTCTGCCAATACATACTTAGAGGATACATTTTATTTCAATTTATTATTTGTGTTTACATAGTGTGTCCCTGGAAATATCTGTGGAACTTAAAGGAAATGTTTCAGTGGTGTTTATTACTACTTTTTCACTGTTCTCTCTTTCTTCTCTCTCTCTCTCTCTCTCCCCTTTTAATAGCTCCAGTCAGTCCGGTCAAGCATGACAGCGACTCAAACTCGGCAAAGTTCCAAGACACTGAGGACATGCCTGACAGATGTGTCTTGGAAGAGTCTGAGAGTCCAGGTGAAAGCCATTTAAAAATAGTCAAGTATAAAATGATAAATTTGACACAGCTTTGGGGTCCTTGGAAGGGGGTGGCGGGGAGGACATTGTAATGCTGTTTTCTCTTAGCAGCTGCACTGTCAAATTAATGGTCACCTCCAGGGGTCACAGTGTGGAGCTGTTACCTTTCCTCTTTCATCAGGAATTCAGTTGGAGGAAGTACAAAGGCTTTATGACTGAGAAGGGAAGCTGACACTATTAGTTCATTATCATCAATTTTAAGCTAAACTGGAGAATAGAGGCTGAGATTGAAAACTGGAGAAGTGGCAGCATTTTAAATATTTCAAATAATGGGATCAAGCAGAAGGAGAGAGTTAGAGACAAAAGAGACACAGATTGCCACCTTACAATCTATTTACCTTTCTAAATACAAACAATGCTCTCACCTGGACGAAAGTGCTCTAATCTGGATGATTTTAGCATAACAGTAATGGACTCATGGACATGTCAACTGTTTGGAACAAACAGAACAGAAGAAAGTAATAACCCTTCCTCATGCTACATCCCAAGTTGCTTATATTTGTATTTTCTTTGTAGAAAGAATAGACAGAAATATACTGGAAGGATAGAGCCAGAAACACTTATGCATGGATTTTTGTTTCTGCTTCTGTCTTGTTTCAAAACATGCCTAGTCTTTAACAGATAATTAATTAAAAGGAAAAAAAAATCCTGTGGAGGTTGAATGACATTCCTGGATCACTGCAAAGCCTTAAGGTGCTAGAAGGTACCTTATTACCATGAGTGAAAGAGTTAACTATCTCCCCCCACCGAACAGTTTTACTTCCCTGTTTTCTCTGGCTGCTGGGTACCCTCCACCCTCTTGCATCTTTGTGTGCTGATCCTTGTATCAGATTTTTGATTCATCCTCTCTGTGGCCTGTCAGCTTAGTTAAGAGATTTCCAAATCTTGTAGCCTTCGCTGACAGGGGGCAGCTGCAAACAGTCCCCTGATCCTTCCCCGAGGAGAGCTACTGAGATTTAATTTTCAGTGAAAGGTGCAGCCTGCAATCTATGTCAGGTCCCCTAAGTCATCTCGGAACCCCAATAGGCCCAGTGGCGATGGCATTGTATTTCAGTTCCCTCCACTACACCAAGATTCCTCAAAAGATGAACTGCTGCAGTGTGTCTGTTCTCAACCACACTTCTGCTTTAGCATCCCATGGAACTGACAAACGGCACCTTTCACAACGACAGAAAATTTTAATCAGAACGTTAATCCCACCCCCTGCCATAGTATCTAAAAAAACAAATGCAGGTTAGTCCCACTCTAACAGGAGAGAGTAGTGGTAGCATTAAATTTCTATTAAATTATTTATAAATTGCTTTTAGTTTTGACAAAGATTGCCTAATAGTGACTAGATTTTTAAACTGTCTTAATACATAGTTTCCTATAAACCCTAAGCAGTTAAATCCATGAGTCAAGTTTTTACTTGTGTTAACTGTTCACTGTTTTGGGCAAGAATAGATTGGCTTTATGTCATTTCAAAAGTAGTATAAATTTCGGTCATCCCTCAATATGAGTGGAATTGTAGTAAAATTCAAATATAACATAGTTCATCTGACTGATATAAACAAAAGCATATATCAAAACAAAGATTAATTAGTAAAGAGAGGTACTGATAAAGAATCTTAACTTAAAAAGTGAGTACTGTTCTATACATCGGACATCATTAAACGGGTAATAAAGAATGAATTACTCCGGCTTTTTCCTCTGTCCATTCCTGCATTTTAAGACATCTTGCCTTATAGGCCTAGAAACCTCTGGAGAGTTCACTACTGGTCTCACTGCCTTCCACTGAGAATTTGTGGCTTGGTTGTCATGGAGACATCGTATTTCTCCAAGAATTGCTCATATTGATCCGTGGCCAGGCGTAAATGGCCAAGCGAGTGTGAGGAATAAAGGGGGCTGGGCAGTCCTATAAAATGACCAGGGCTTGTGGGTTGGAAATAAGCTCATAGCAAACACTTAGGTAAAAAGAAAGAAGCAGTTTTATTTTGTTTCAGGATTTCTTTCTGTACTTTGGGCCATTGTCTTCTTTCACTATGAACTGAAAGAAACTTGTTAGTCACTTGTCATGTCAGATCTTTGGTGCTTGTCCTGACACAGCTGTCAGCCTTCCAGCTCTGTGCAGTTCAGGGACACACAACAAAGAGGCAATGACATGAATTATTTATTGCTCCTTGTGTGGATAAAATTCTGTGATAAGAAATTAAGACACTTCTGACAGAGGTGCTTGTTTAGTAAGAAAGATTTTGATGAGAGAGTGCATTTCCTTGAAGTATGAGCATTTGAGAGGGAAAATTCCTAAAACTGAGCACGAAAGAAGATATGAGAAATTGGTGGCATAGAGGGACTTTCTCAAACTGTGAAAATATGACTGTCCACTTCTCAGTGTCCCACAATTAACTAAAAAATAGCAAGGCATTCAGATGGAGGGGCTCCAAAACTATAAACATCACGTTGGTGGTTTGGGTACCTCTTTTTACCACGTATGAGTGGTGTTCTTCTGGAAAGTATATTTAACCACTTTTGTTAGAAGAAAAGGCAAAATTTGGGGGTTTTAAGTGATAAGCTTTGGGAAGGTGCTGTCAAATCAAGAGAGGTGCTTCCACAGCTAAGCTTTTAACTGCATTGGTATATTCATTATTCTCTATATGGAAAGGAGTACATTTAAATCTGAATGCATCATTCTCACCATTTTCACCTGGCATATCATCGTTCATTTAAAAGTCCTTCTAATATCTTCATGTACATGCAAAATCCCCCCATTACAAAGTTGAATGTGGTCAGTCTTCTAGCTTTAATGGATATTGACCTTACATGGTTTTATCTATGCAACTCTAAATGACTAATATATTTATTACATCATTTTTAATGAACAAACCAGTTGTTCAAACAGCACATATAAAATGAAAACAAAAATAATTTTCCCATGCAAGCACAGTTCAAGAATATTGCCTCATATATTGTTCTTTCCAAATAAAGTCTTTTCTTTGCAAATCCTCTAAACATAATTTTACTTTAAACGTTAGAGTTTCATATTTCTGATACCAATTCATTTGCATTTGCAGAGAGGAAAGGGATATTGAAGCACAGAAAAACTATAATAGTTTATTCTTTAAGGTAAAGTTAAAGTTTCCTAGACATTGATATAATATTTTAAAATTCCATTGGTAAAATCAATTTTTTTAATTTATGTAAAAAATAAGATTGACTTTATGAATTGATTATCTTTGAATGCAAAGGGTTTTGAACTCAGTCAGAAGATTGTTTACTTTCCCACTGACATCACTGCTTCTTCAGGAGCGAAGTGACTAGGATGACCCATTTGTAAATGGGCCGGAGTGTGCATACAGGTCACAATTTAGAGGACTGGTGAAGTGGTTGTTCACCTGGTCTCTGGAGCACTCTACCTATTCATCATGCTGTTGTGATCTCTTTATTGGTTCATGCTGTATACCCAGGTGAGTGCCTGCAGTCCATTAAGGTTGGCAAAGCAACTTTAGACCAGAGCATTCTTACTGCTCTGACCCTGTCAGTGAACCTGGAGGTCTTGTCTGTTAGGTTAAGGTCTCCCTCAGCAGTGTCTTTCCTTTGGAATAATTCATTAGCAAAGAGTTTTGACTCACAGGTGAATCCCAGATTGAAGTTTCTGGCTTAGACTCTGTGAAGTCTACTTGCTTCTTCACTGGCATTTATACATTCCCAAAACCTGTGGGAATAACTTGATGTCTAGTAATAGAAGCACCGAGATAACGTTGTGAACTTACAGCTCCCTTTGTTTTCAGATTTTAGGGCCATTATAATGGCTTTCTTTCTTTGGCTCTTTAAAGCCCCATCACTTCTGAATCTGAAAGATGCTATCACAAAAATAGTTTAGTGCAGTCTTTTGCTGGTTAACTTCTTGTTGACTGCTTCATACACAATGATTAAAGCTCAATTCCTATTCTCCAGAATATAATAAAAAGCGTTCCTTGTCCCTCATCTTTGCACTCATGATGATAAAAAATTTAGTGTGACATTCACAATTTTTATCCAAGTGTTAATGAGAGACCTTGAGCTTTTATCACCTTATTGGCTTGGAAAATTAAGGATTTTACTTCCTAGTGCACTAGGGACAGGGCACTTAAACATAGCTTCAACTGAAAAATAGCAGTGACAAGAGAGAGCTTGAAAGTACAAAAAAAGGCATTCAGATCAGCGTTTTCACGTCATTCTGAAGTAGTTTATAATCAGTATGCATTCTGCCATTAATAGAACATTTTAGTGGTTTTTATATAGCACGTTATGTGTATAGATCTATATACATCATTGTCAATCAATATTGCATTTGCATGAATCTGATGAAAAAACTAGGTTTCTCACAGTTTCCAGGGGATACTACATTGTGAAAAGCCAAGATGGAGGGTTTTTTTTTTCTTTTACTATTCTAGCTCATGAATCAACAGCAAAAATCAGGTAACAGAAAGTAGGACAGATTCAGGACTGGAGTGTTGGAGATGGCTGATGATGATGCATGAAGCAGAAAAAATGTGGAATGTGTGAGCAGCCCATCAATCATAGCTATCGAGAACACACTTCTTAGGGTTAGTGCTAAAAAAAAAATGTTCTAGAAGTAAGAACAATTTCAGTAGTAAAAACACATAAGCCCTTTCTTCTAGTTGAGTTTAACAATATCAACATTTTTTAAAAGTTACCCAAATGGAAAAATTTAAGCATTAACCTAATAATTTTTAAAAGATATAAAATTCTAGACATAAAGACACACACACACATAATTATACCTGTAGCTATATATATAAATGTATAATATATATTTAACTAAGCCAAATAACCAGTTTTTTGGGTCTTTGCCAGTAGGTGTAGGAGTTATTATGTTTGCATGGCCATGTCATTAATATAAATGTATTTAGAAATAGTTAACTAAGGCACAATGCT
This sequence comes from Panthera pardus, assembly GCF_024362965.1. Classification (NCBI taxonomy): domain Eukaryota; kingdom Metazoa; phylum Chordata; class Mammalia; order Carnivora; family Felidae; genus Panthera; species Panthera pardus. The sequence continues at coordinate 43,427,597 of NW_026526810.1, forward strand.
CCAGTATGTTTGATAGTCAAAATAATTTAAAACAAGTGATAGTTTTAGGCTACAATGACAAGCATCTAAGTAGTTTGAAAAATAAATGCTCTTTTGATTCTTGAATTCAAACTAGTTTATAAACTACCATTTATAACATTTGATCCTAAAACTGCAGTTGTGGGTTTCCTTGAGAGAAACTGACCTACTTGAAATTTATGCAAATTCATTAATTTCGAATCCAACTCATCTTGTTGAAAACTGTCATCTTTCTTGGCAATTAAAAGAAAAAAACAACTTGCAACCTGTCATAATAATGTGTACAATCCATTTGCCTGAAGCCTAGTTTATAAAAATATTTTTATTATAGTAACATATTGTATTATAGCATAGAAAAGAAATATAGAAATTATAGGTAATTCTTTCCTTCCTTCACTTCCTTTCTCATTCCTTCCTTCTTTTCATCCTTCCCTGTTTTTCCATTCCCCTCTCACCTTCTTCCTCCTTTCCTTTTTCTTACTTCTTTCTTTATTTACTATATAACCTGATAATCTGTTTCCTTTCTAGGTAAGCCAAGGCATCATTCATGGATAGCAAAGGTGTGCTCCTGTAAACTGTGCTAAATGGAATCTTATCTATAGGAATTGGATTTGGACAAACTATGAAACCCAAACATGCCATTTGTTTATTGTTGTATTAAAAACTATGCTGTTATTGGTCATTATTAGATTGTAAGTAGATTTGCTAATGCCTTAGAAAGAGTGTATTGAAAATGTAATTACTGATTAAAAATATCCAAATTGATCTAATTTTTGAAAAACATTGTGGAAATCATTCTATATTCTTGCTTCTTATTTTCCTTTAAAATTTACAACAAGCAATGCCAGTCTGCAGACACAAATTTTAACACTGTTTTAGATTTTCTTCTGTCTTTTCAGTTCGTAAATGATATAGGCAACATTAAAACCACATTGCTTTTAAATAAGATACAATGCTTCTAAATTTAATGATGCTTCAATGTATTTAATCTAAAACTTTACTAAATTTATTTGATTTGCTAGGTTAGGACATTTTGTTTTAGTATATGCTTTAATATGGCTCAGTCACCCTGCAGTCAATCTCATCAAAGCATGAAATGTTATCAACAAATAGTGAGTTCCATTTAGTCATCAATGAGCCCAAGTAAGTGATAGACAGTATAACAGGGACCAATCTTATGTGGTCAGGTTCATTTGGACTTCTAATGATATAGAAGCTAATGTCTTCAGCCAAAGGTTGATTTTGTTGGCCATACACATGTAAACTATATATCTACTTACGGCACATCATAATTGATCCTTATTAAGTATAAACTCTTGTAGTTCTTTCCCCAGAAAGAAGCTTGACTAGCAGGAATTTTTAAAATAAAATATGAAAGCAATATAAATAGGAACAAAGTTCTCATCTATTAAAGCCCTTAGTGATCTGATTTATTTGCTGTGCCTTATATTGTATAATTCCTGGATTGATAGAAAATCATTGAAAAGTAGTGTGCATATAAATACAAATATCGCCTAATCCATAAAAATGGAAATAAAATGTTAAAAATGTTAAATATATTATCTACCTACCTACCTACCTACCTACCTATCTACCTACCTGTCTATCTATTTATCTATCTAATAGGGAAGTTCCAGTCACTTCAATTCAACAAACATTTTTGAGGGCAGCAGCATCTGGTCCTATGCTGGGATGCAATGGGAGATTAGAGAAGAGAACTATATATTGGAATAGCTATATATAATGGTCTCTACCTTTAAGGAACTTATAAGTAATGACTGACCTGGATGAATATACCAAAACATAGACATCCAATGAGTGTGACTCCTTTAAAGCATACATAAATCTGTGTTCATTTTTTTGTCTCCTAGTAATATGACATCATTGCTTGAAATTGTTTTTGAGTTGTACTTCACAAAGAGTAACATATTATCAATATGAATAATCATGGAAAATTGTCATCTTTTGAAAATCACATATATACACACTCCCCCCCACCCCCCCCCCCCAACACACATTAGAAATAGTCCACAGCTACTTGGAATAAGTTTCAAAATAAAGGAAGGTAGCAAGCTAGGCAATTGAAACCATTTTCTTACATGCTGCGCCCTGGCTCTGAAGGTCATTACAAGAAGGTCTACCAAAAATATTTTTATGACGGCACTCTCAAATATGTATATATTCTCTCAAGAGGGCAATTTTAATAGTTAAAACTTATTTGAATGCTTAAGTTCTGTTATATTTATTAAAAATAAGCTTTGTTTTTATAGCTATGTCCTATTATTCCCTTTTCAATGAAGAATAAAAATAAATTTAAACAGTTGCCATATTTAGCATTTTCCGGGACTAAGGAAACCAATATTGAATCCTTGATAAATATTTTATGATGTCACCAGATATAGGAAATTAGAATTGGCATAACCCTGACATTACTAAATGAGATTTTTAAGATTTTCTGGCATCACATTTTGCAGTTGCTAAAATTTAATAATTTGTATTAAATGACTAATTATAATCTTCTTTTATCGATATGAATTCTGGAGGCCAACACCGTTAACTATTAAAGCTTTTAATTCCTAAAAATGAAGTTTTAGAGAAAGACATTTAAATAGCATTCTCCAATATCCAGGTGCAAATGTGGGCAAGTCCACCCGTCTGTTTAAAAATGATTTCCTTATATTGACTTACGTTCAGCATGTTTCAGCAATGTTTCTCATAAGGAGAACTTGAAATACCAAGTTGCCACCCAGTTAACTGGATCAGCCACATGGTGACCCTAATCCCTTGGTACCACAGCTAAAAACTCAAAATTCTTTGCTTCTTGAATAGGTGCTTATCCTTTGTTGGCCTAGCAAGGGAAGTAATTGTATTAGCAAGCAGCTAATTTGTTTGTATCCAGTGTCTTCCTTGTTGTTGTCATAAATAATTAATTAAAAAATCATCTTGTGTTTCTTTTTTGTCGTTAATCTTGGTGATATTTAGGATTATCTATTTCCCTCCAAGGAATATCATATTTTCAAATTTCCAAATGGGGATTCTGTTACTCATTGTGGAATTACATACAGGCTACTCTATTGCTGGGGAAAAGTTTAAGGGCCCAGGCCTCACCACCATATGTTCAGGTAGCTTGTCTTTGCTGTATTTGTCAGAGAGCCTTGCTTCCCCCTGGATGTGGAGAACATCCTCTCAGGGCTTGGGCAAAGGCAGTCCACAAGATGGTCTCTGGAAAGCAATCTGAACACTGTAAAACACTTCAAATATAAGGTAAAATTTATAATATTCTAAACACACAATTAGAGAGGTGGCCTCAGACCTGAAACATTCTGTTGCTGTATTAGAAACTAGTTAATGCTGCTTTGAATGTGTCACTATTAGAAAAATGATAGGAAAACATTTTGCTGAATATTAATTAACATTCTATCCCTAGATAGTAGTACTTGAGGTGATTTTTATTTCCCTCCTTGCACATTTTCCTCTGATGTTCTGTATTAAAAAAAAAAAAAAAACTTTTATAATTATTCAAGTGAACATTTTAGAAAAGATAGTGTTTCTCTTCAATCTTTAGAGGACATGCAAGAATTGAAATTTTAAGAATTGACGGGGCACCTGGGTGGCTCAGTCGGTTAAGCATCCGACTTGGGCTCAGGTCATGATCTCACTGTTTGTGGGTTCCAGCCCCACATCGGGCTCTGTGCTGACAGCTCAGAGCCCGGAGCCTGCTTCAGATTCTGTGTCTTCCCCTCTTTCTACCCCTCCCATTCTCATACTCTGTCTCTATCAATAATAAATAAATGTTTAAAAAAAACACAAGAATTGTGTTATGCCATGTGTTTAAAATGAAGGCTCAGAGTACATTAATGCCAATTGATTTTGAAGTCTTATTTTCACAAAATGGACTTATTCATATAATTTTTAAAATTTTATATTGCACACATTTGATTATACAGTTATTTAAAAGCAGTACTATATATGCTGTGATTCTCCATGAAGTCTTGTTGTACACGTCAAGGACCCAAAGTTGTATGTAATTAAATATGAAAGTCCTTGCTTTGTAAACATGTACGTAGTTAGCATCGTAAAATAATTTCAAAACAGCACAACTAAAAAAGTTGCCAAGTTAAAGCTTTCTGGAATGGCTTGCTTTCTGATGAAGTTATGTGGCTTGTCCCGAAGACACTTTGTGCTGTGATTTCATCAAGGACCTTACAGATGGCATGTATGAGAAACATGCAAACAAGAAATGAACAGGTCTCTCAGTGTGCGCATGCCACAGTGGGGGTGGGGGGTGGGGTCCATCCAGCCTGAAACCCCGGAAGACATCGTGTGTCACCTCATCTCATCTCATTGGCAGGGCACAAACAGACTGCCTTGCCACAATTCCCTCGCTCCTGCCACCCTTCAACCAACTTTCTCAGATCCCATTTTATTTTAAATTTTGATATCATGGACTTGGGGCATTAATCTGACTTTTTAAAATTTTGTATTAAAATACATTCATCCCGAGTACTGAGTTCTTTGGCCACCCCCCTAGTCTTAGGCCCTGTTCATTAAATCTGGATAGATACACCTTCATCCCAAAAAGTATACCACAGGTAAATAGACTGGAACAATCACATCATTGTGAGAAAGATTATAATGATACAAACCCTGTGGAAACTAAAGCCATAAACCATTGAGAATGTTTGAAATGGCTTACTTCTAGTGGTGTACAGTGGGAAATATTGGGCATCTATGGTTCTTCCTTTTGACAATGTTTCTCCAAATGCCTTTTTTCATTGCACAGAGCATGTTTTCCTATCATCAATTTTAAGGATCCTTTCTGTCGTCAACACACTACTAATTGGAAAGGTAGCAATAATTTTTCATTCAAGGATCCAAGGTGTTTAACACCAAAGATAATTTGTACCTGTTTAGTATAGCCCTGCCTAAATCTGCAAAGTGCCAAATGCCAGCAAAACACCAGTATCCATAGCATTATGCAATAGGAATAATTGGTTGGTACATGCTTGCAAACCTATCATTTATTCACTTAGCAATTATTTTAATTGCAATTATCTGTAAAGTCATCAATTGGCTTTTCGATCTTGCATGTGTATTTTCAGGGGAGGAGGTGTTTTCACACAGCCTCAGTAATGGAGCATCATGTCCTAGAATGATGCCATCTAAGATAAAAGGACGGTCTATGACGTGTTCTTGACACATCACAAGTTTCCTTTAGACTTTTAAAGAGATTTTCTGTTAATTGTGCAGTGGCAACTACATTTCCTATCAGAAATAAACTCTCTTATCTATATGAAAAGACTTCTTCCATCTATGTTATCTCTATTTCAATTTACAATCATAATCAAAATAGTATTTAAATTTTTCTTTTTGTATTTTAGAGGATTCCAGGGAGGGGAGGGAAGGAAAGAAAGAACAAACCTATAACAGTGAGATTAAGAGCCTTCATCCTGTCCCTAAAACAATCATAGCCACAGGGACCAGGTTGCACTTAGGACCGTTTTAATGATAAGGAAGATTTCCTTGGATCAGCCTCTATTTCAAATGATCAGTGTATTTTCGCCAATCTAAGGAAAACCATCTGGTCCAATTTATGGAAGAATTTCAGACAGGAAGTGAGGCAAAAATATAAAATATTATCATTTCAGTTGTCTTTCAGATAGTCAAGAAACAAATTTGGGGATTTCTGAAGTGTGATTCCATAGAAAGTATATTTCAGTTGATTCCTGTCTGCAAAGGTGTGAGGTTTTGTTTGTAGGCTTCCTGCCATGTAGGTGGCAGCAACACTCAAGGCTAGAAATTTTCTTTCACATTCTCCAAGCTCTAGTCTAAACCACATTCTTACTAAAAACCCTTGTGGAAGAGAAAAGGTTTAAAGTGTAGAGACAAATTTCTCTATGTCCTCACATATCTCTAAAACACTATTTTAAGGTTGTGCTAAAGCGGTTCCCATAATGTGAAAACATTCATCATTTCCCTTAATACAGAAGTCATATTCTGCTCTCGTACATGTTGGTAGTATTAAGCTTTTGTTTCTTTATTTACTAGGATCTTAATTCTTTACCTTCTCTCAAGCTAAAGCTTTTCTCTCAAGAAAAAGGAAGAAAACTGGTTTATTCCATGACCACCTAGGCTTTTCTGGGAAATAGCAAAAGCCTCTCCTTTCATTCTTTGTAAACATCTAAGAAGCCAGGGAATTTAGTAATTGTGGATTTTCCTTTCATCTTCCGTATGAAGCTATTTCCTCTGATTATTCTAAATAGAGGAGATTGCATTCAAGTTAGGTGTGTGCAAATCAAATGAAGGCTATGTCCAAGCAGAGAGGCCCATGGCACCTGAATGTGGGGCCAGAAGACAAACAGGATTTACAGGCTAACAGTGAGGGTGTTGAGTCATTGCATGGATGTGGATCATTGCCTTGAGAAAGGCAGTGGCTCCTGTACCTAGGCAGAAATGAAACAAGGATGCCCATGTCTATGTTAATAAGTCTGTTCTTCTTTAGTATTGGAAACTGATTATCAGTAAGAATTTCTTCAATTTCTAGCATTTTGCAAAAATTAGTACCTGTTATAGCAAATATTGGTAGCTTTTGTGAAGGAATCTTTAGAGTGTTCTTTTTATGTAGGGTTGGTCAACATGTCCAAAGTACCATCCATATATACAACTCCAGGCTCAGATAAAGCTCATAATAATTAAATTCCCAGGCTATAAGGAGGTCATTGAAGGGTTTGAGGAAGGTGAGGAAAGGGTTCTGTATCTAATACTTTTCAATCTCATTAATATCACTTCTAACTTCTCTTGTCCTTCATAACCTTGATCACTTTCTGCAAATATCTATGTAATTCAAAGCAAGTATTTTTCATTATACCAGGCATTGAACGTGGAATCTGAAGTACTGGCATTGTGTCTCAGCCCCTTCACTTTCTTACTAGCTGAGTGACATTAGAAAAGTAATTTATATAATACTCAGAAGCTCAGTTCTCTCAACTCTGCATTAAGACTAATAATTTCAATTTCTCAGGCACCATATGCCTGTATTGTTATTATTGAATGTAGCATTACAAATAATTGAAATCAGTACACATGCCAAAAATGCCTATTTTTATAATAATATTAATTATCATCAACCATCATGGCACTATAATGCTTGAACAAGCTTTTTACTCAGATTGGGAGAGCATTTTGGCATAAACAAGCTAAACAGGTTGGTTTAATGAAAATTTCTTCTTTTAAAATGTTTCATGTTAACTAGCACTCCCAGGATCAAGGGCTAATTTCAGTTTTTGACAATTTATTTAAAGGTCAAGGCTTTCCCAAGCTCAGTGGATAATAATAAATAGTAAATAGCTCATAGTTTTTCTTCTGGGTCCTGAAAGATAATCCTCTGAGAATGTTTTGTGTCAGAGTAGGATAGGCCATGGTCCATCTAAGGTTGTATAAAATGACAGGTAGCTTTTCTCTTCTATCAGTCTTCATATTATCAGATGACACTAGCAAACATGTTTCTATAGCTTTACATGAATGTGATGAATGGACCAAACTTAAACATGTAAGTACTTGTAAAGAAGTATACCACAACTTAGAAAGTCAATGAACCCCTGAAAGATCATGGGTACAACCAAACAGCATATATCAAATTCTACCTTCCTGCTAAGGTTGGTATATATTAGAAATTTCTCCCATGAGGCAAAAATCTGAAAATTGATGAATAGGTCAGAAAACCTGAGTCAAGGAAGGGTTAAAGTGTGGCTGACCAGAAGTGGCATCAGAAGCATCAAACACAAGGATGTACCTAGAGAAGGATACTCATCCTTATTTTTACTTTAATAAAGTTTGGTGAAACATCTTACAACATTTCATTACTTCTGTTCCCTTCCACCCTCTTCTCTAAGTGGAAAAAAAGGGTATTGGTCGGGAATAATAATAAAATGACCAGGAGGATTTTCAATTAAAATGGCAAATTAAAGACACATTTATCTCCATCCTCTCCTAAAGCTTCACTGGAATAATGGGATAAAATACAAGAACCCAACAAAAAAATAGAGAATGGGGAAAGGAATAACAACAGCAAATTTTTAAAAGCCAGAAAGCAAATAAATGCCACAGAAGATGATGCCAAGAAATGAGCTGCTTGGTGTTGCAGGGGTCCTAATGGCTCAAAAATCGGAGTCAGCTGTGACTTTTGTGGGGGTACAGGAAAACTGTTTCAAAGAAAGTTAATCACCTTGATTCTCACTCTGACTTCTTACCCCAGTTAATACCTGGGGGTTCCCTCCATGGTCAGGCTGAATAGGAAGGATTATGGTTCAGGACAGTAAGACTAGCTGAGAGCAAGGACATCATCCTGAAAAAAAAAAAGGATGGGTAAAAATCTGTACACTGATGACCACACCCTCACCCTAGCTCCCTTCTGTTTTGCTCCAAAGATGCTGATAACCATTCTTCTTAACGCTAGACAAGAGACAGATGACTCTTTTATGATAAAATAACAAGCCTGAGGCCAATAAGCACTTGAAAAGATGCTCAACATCACTAATCATTAGGGAAGTGTAAATCAAACCCACAATGAGTTACCACCTCACACCCATTAGAATGGCCACTATCAAAAAACAAAACAAAAACGCAAAATGACAAGTATTGATGAGGATGCTGAGAAATTGGAACTCTTGTGCTACATTGGTGGGAATGTAAAATGGTGCAGCTGCTGTGGTAAACAGTACAGTAGTGCCTCAAAAAATGTATAATAGAATTCCAATATAATCCAGCAATTCTACTAGTGGACATATGTCCAAAAGAATATCTAAAAGCAGTATCTCAAAATTATATTTGTACACCCATGTTCACAGCAGCATTATTCACGATAGCCAAAAAGGGTGGAAGTAACCCAACTGTCCATCAACGAATGAATGATAAATAAGATGTATATTCATACAATAGAATATTGTTCAAAAAGGAAAGAAAATCTTATGCATGCTACAACATGGATTAACCTTAAAGACATTATCCTAAGTGAAATAATCTGGTAAAATGTCCAATAAAATGACAAATACTGCATAATTCCACTTACTGAGGAAACTAGGGTAAAATTATACAGACATAAAGAAAAAGAGAGGTTACTGGGAGAGGGAAGAGAAGAAGGGAAGGGAGGACTGAGGAGTTGTTTAATGGGTATAGAGTTTCAGTTTTGCAAGAAGAAAGAGTTCTAGAGATTGGCAGCACAACAATGTGAATATACTTAACACTACTCAAGTATACACTTAAAAATAGTTAAAATGGTAAAATGTATATTATGTATATTTTACCACAATTCTGAAAATTAAAAAAAAAAATACAGCCTGAGAACAAAAGACCTACAGATGCTGACTACTCAGGCTCTTCCAGTGAAACATCATAACCAGAAAACCTCATAGGGAAGACTAGCACTCTGACCTATTCCCAAACACAAAGTATTTTTGTGCTTCACTAGCTGGAAAGCCAAAGATCACCAAATATATGAATAAAGCTTTTAATTCAAAAGAGAGAAACCAAAACAAACATGCAGAAAGAGCAGTGATAGAGGGTATTGTAAAAAAAAATCCCAAAACATCTATAATTAATGTAATCAGAGAGATAAGTGAGGAAATTACCTTCAAGAAACAAAAAGGAGGGGTGCCTGGATGGCTCAGTCGGTTAAGCATGTAACTTCGGCTCAGGTCATGATCTCACAGTTCGTGAGTTTGAGCCCCGCGTCGGGCTCTGTGCCGGCAGCTCAGAGCCTGGAGCCTGTTTCGGATTCTGTGTCTCCCTCTCTCTCTGCCCCTCCCTTGTTCCTGCTCTGTCTCTCTCTGTCTCTCAAAAATAAATAAATGTTTAAAAAAATAAAAAAAAGAAACAAAAAGGAGACTATAAAAAAAGAACACTCAAGAATTTAAAAATATGTGGTACCATTCATTTATTCAATTCAACACACCTTTTTCCCCAATTTCTACTATGTGCCAGGCACTGTTCTAGCCATTGTGAATGCCGCAGTAAATAAAACATACATATGCACATTCAAAAGCTAGCACTTTTTTTTCTCTAAAAAATGTTTGCAAGATATAATTGGGGAGGGGCGCCTGGGTGGCTCGGTCAGTTGAGCATCTGACTTCAGCGGGGGTCATGATCTCACGGTTAGTGGGTTCAAGCCCCAAGTAGGGTTCTGTGCTGACAGCTCAGAGCCTGGAGCCTGCTTCGGATTCTGTGTCCTCCTCTCTCTCTGCCCCTCCCCCACGCACGCTCTGTCTTTCTCTCTCAGAAATAAATAAACATTAAAAAAAAAAGATATAATTGGGGAGACCTCCCAGGAAGAAAATAGGAAAAACAGTTAAAAAATGTACAGATTAATTCAATTAGAGGTCCAATATTAAAAATATTAATGAGAGATCCAGAAAAGGTAAACAGAGAAATTAGGGGGAAGAAAATCATGGAAAATAAAATCATGCTAATTTTCCAGAAATGATGAAACAAATTCCAGATTGAAAGAATCCATAGTGTGCTCCTCAAAAATTAATGAAAATGATTCACCTGAAAGCATATTCTAGTGAAAGTTCAGAACACTGGAGGCAAAGGGATGATTTCAAAAACTTTAGAAAAAGGAAGAGAACTTTAGCCCAATGTGAATAATAGGCAATCAGAATGGCATTAGACTTCTCAAATGCAATTCCAGATGCTAGAAGAAAATGGGGCAGTGACTTAATATCCCCATGAAAACCATTTCCATCCTGGAATTTGGTATTTAGCCACTCCATCTATCCTATGCACCGTTTCTCATACAATTACTGGAGGATATAATTCACCTACAAAATGGAGTAAACCAAGAATGAGCAGCACATGGAACATAGGAAAGAAGAAACCCCCAAAAGATGGTGAAGATAAATGGCATGTGAACTGCTGTATACAGGCCTAGAAAGCAACCCACCAGTTGTAGCAGAAAGTGCGGGCGCTAGTAAGGAGGGTTCCAGAACAACGCCAGTAAGCCTTACTAAACGGAGAGCAATTTTATGGTTCTATTGATGAGCTTGGTAATGAGTTAGTGACAGGGATTTTGTATGACAGAAAACTAAGCAAAAGAAGAGAGAGATGAAATGTAATCATAGTATATTACATGGTCCAATTGTGAATAATACCAATAATGATTATTACAAAGTAATTATTATTCTAATGAGAGAAAGAGGGAGAGAGTCAGAGAGAAAGGAGAATAGCCAAGGAATCACTAAAATTGAGAATTCAATTAATCTGAAAGAGTGGGTAAATTCTCACTTCACAAATTCAAATGACTGTATATTGAATTTATTAACAAGAAGAGTTATCTGGAATCTTGGAGTGTCTTACCTCTGCTTGCCCTATATGCGGTTCTATCTTTGCATCCCTCTGGTTGTTTAGGATCATAGCTCAAGAAATTACCCAGATCGTACAGTTCTTGTAAACCCTAGCCGTGTCCCCCATTCCAAGTTCTCTGACAGTTGGCTGTGACTCAGTCTGCAGAGCGACCCAGCAGGCATGGCTTCCAGGCAGGGGATTTTCCTGCACATCTGGCCATAGTTGTTAATGATCCTCCTTTGTAATGTGATTAATGAGCGTAATGTGTGATGAATGAGTGTGAGATAGTGAAACTTTAAATAGCTGAAAATAATATTGAGTAGGTAGCTATTCATAAGGTTTTTTTTTTTGTTTTTTTTTTTTTTGGATAGCATCTAAGAACATTGGTCAAAATATTCTATGCTGCATAGTTATCCAGTGGACTAGAAGGTCACCTTCTGCATCTATGCTTGTCAAAAATTTACTACAGGCTTCTTAGAAGAAAAGCTAACCAGTGTACAAAGTAGCCTTAAAATACCACACTGCAAATGTGAAATTTCTCTGGCATCTCAAAGTTTATCTTTAAAGAGTCATTTGAATTTTGTACACGTTTACTTTTATGTTTGCTAATTACATAAAATATTAACAGCTAACATTTACTGAACATTTTCTGTGTGTGCTATGCCTAATAGTTTACATATTGTTTCTCACTCAATCTTCACAGCCATTTCATGGGATAGTTTCAATGCTCATTTTATAGGTGGGGAAAAACACAGAATGGCTAAGTAATTTCCCAAAGATCACACAGCTCATAAGCAGTGACAAAAGTGTTTAAATATGACACTGTAGTTTGTATGCACACAGGTACTGCATTCAGACCCTGGAATCATTTAGAGTCTTTTGTAACTGCCCGTCTTATCTGTGGTTCCCAAGTTTTTCATTAGGCTTACAAGAACTACAATTTGAAAAGCATGAATCTATTTTATCTACTTCCATTCATTATGGTAAAAACTAGTTGAATCAAGAGCAAGAATGTTACCACTTTTAAAAAATATTGACCAGGGGCGCCTGGGTGGCTCAGTCAGTTAAGCGGCCGACTTCGGCTCAGGTCATGATCTCGCGGTCCGAGAGTTCGAGCCCCGCGTCGTCCTCTGTGCTGACAGCTCAGAGCCTGGAGCCTGTTTCAGATTCTGTGTCTCCCTCTCTCTGACCCTCCCCCGTTCATGCTCTGTCTCTCTCTGTCTCAAAAATAAATAAACGTTAAAAAAAAATAAAAAAAAAATATATTGACCAGCACATTGTTAATTTGATTAAAAAGAAACAAGAAGTATTGTCATAATCCCAGCATTAATACTACAAGTACCTTTGCCTCAGTTACCTAAGAGCCGTTAGAGAAAGGGCTTCAAAGCAGTAGGCTAGCGCTAGGTCGTCTTTTGCTCCATTGATAAGACCGTCTTTGCTAGGCTCCTCAAGCCATGTAGATGGCATTTACTGAGAGCCCATGAGGCCTCAATCACTTGACTAAGCTCTGAGAATGATATTTGATTTACTCTCAAACACAATTCTTTGAGGCAAGTATTAATCTTATCCCTATTTTACAGATGAAAAAGAGAGCAGCAAATGAGAGGATAAGTAATTTGCTTGAGCTCATACAACTAGTGAATTATAGGACCAAGAGTCTTGCAAGCTCAGAGAGCTGGATTCAGCAACCCATGCTCTTAACCACTATCTTATATTGCTGACCACTTCCACCACCTTTTATCCTCATATGTGACAATGCAATAGCCAAAATTAGCGGCCATTTTCAACCTTCTATTTTTTAGGTGTCTTTAGTGGCAGGTGCTTTCCCATCCACTCCCATATAGAACTTAACTTTGCATCAACCGCTAACGTATGTTGGAGGGATCCACAGGTAAAAATTCTGTACTTCCTTGGAGCCCTCAATGTGACGTACACCCAGTGTGCTCTTGTACACACAAGAGCTTTTGAGCAGGTAAGTGGCCTTTTGAGTTACAAAAGCTAACTGGAATGGACTTCTCAGCCAGGATATCAAGGTACTTTCATGCATTACATCAAAGTCTTTCTGTGGTGTTTCTTGATCAGAAAATCAATTTAAGGGTGATTTCAGCTCTTTCAACAAAATTCTTAGCTCAATTGTCTAAGGCAGAGGTTTCTCAACCTCAGCACTATTGACATTTTGAGCTGGCTAATTCTTTATTTGGTGAGGGCTGTCTTGTGAATTGTAGGATATTTAGTAGCATCCCTGGCCTCTACCACCAGATGCCAGTAACAGTCCCTTCCCATGATCCCCTGTAGTTATAACAACCCATTTCTAGACATTGTTAGATGTCCCCTATGGGACAACATACCCCCAGTAGAGAAACACTGGTCAAAGGTAAAATTCTTCCTATGAAATTCCCAACAAAAAGTTCATAAAGTATGTTATTGAGCTTTATTTTTATTTCAGAAAAATACCTTCTAGCCTGATTTTGACATAAAATTTACTTGGGTTATTTTTACATATACTAAAAGACTAAGAGAAAGTAACCACTATATTTTTTTCCTCTTTTCTCTCTCTCTCTCTCTTTTTTTCAGTGCTTACTACTTACCCTCTTATAAGCTGGTACCTCCAAATCACATGTTCCTCATACACAACTTCATGTCAACTCCAAACCCAAAAATTCACCTGAAAAACCACCATCTCCTCCTGAACATCCCAAAGGAAACTTAAGACAATGTGTCCATCACTGAACTCATTTTCCACCTCTACAAATGTTCTCTTTGTTTCTCATTCCCAGTGTAAAATTGATGTCCAAATATTTTTTTTATGATTTTTTAAATGGCTTCCCTATCTGTTTTCTGGCATCCTCACTGTTAGTTCAGACTTATTTACCATTAAAATTGCCACAGGAGCCTTCTGCCTAGTCCTCCTCCAGTCCATCATCTGCATTGTTGCCCAAGCCAACACTCTAAAATACAAATCTCATTCTTTTATTCCTTTAAATACAGTCCAAATCCCCTTAGCTGGGCTGGTGAAGCCCTTTATAAAGCATCCCTTGCTTTCTACCATCTTATTATAATAAATTAGTGAGGATTCCATTTGCTGCTAGGATAAAGGCATTCTGAGAACTTGAGCCAGAAACTAAATACATAAAATGTATTATATATCCTATCATATTGAAGTAATGGTTTGTGCATAGTGTAATGGACTTGAAGATGTAAGCTCCTTTACGTGCCTTTTACATTAGAAAAGGTGAATTTCAGCACATACTCTCAGGCCTGCCAAAAACTCAATTTTATTTTCCCCATAAATGAATTTAATTTCTATTTTACATTTTCCTCCTCATTTTTCCAGGTAGAAGAAACATAATCTCAACTGGTTCAGGCTTTCTACTTTTTCCCATATATCACACCTAAGTTTTGAGAGCTTAGTTGGGTGACCACATAATTTTTAGTTTTTTAGTTTTAATTTCTTTAGTGAGAAGAACCACTATTTAAGAGTTTTGCATGAGGCAACTAATATAAATCAAGGATATCCTAGAAAAATGGAGATATATGGTCACCCTCAACTTAGGTAAGGTAGGTCTAGTAGTTGAGGGTTGTTGGAATCTGTGAACTATTCAGTAATCATCTATCTCTACTAGATGACAGATAATATTATATCCGGATACAACAATGTCCAGAGGGGAAAAATGTTCTGCCTCATTCCTATCTGGTCTTTTGTCATCTGTCCATACGTATCTCAGCTGTTTCCACCCTCTTTTCTAGCAATAGGCATCTCTTGTCTGGCTCACTTTCAGGTCCCTCCAAACTGAGGGAGATGGACAAAAATGACCTGAATCTCCTGCACTTCACTGACATGGAACGTGACTGTCTCAGGCATTTCTACTCAATCGTGTCTACGTTGTACTGCATGCAGGAAACTTCTGTCGAGCTTGCAATCCTCATGAGCTCTACCTCAAAATCCAGATGGAGTTATCCAGAGTTCTTGAATTCTGAATTTTATCTCAAGTTTCTATTGTGCACCCAACCCCCAACTAGGAAACAGACTGTGGATGAGACACAGGATTGCTTTTTAGAAATCCACCTACATCTAAGTTATTTGTCTTCTCTTTGCCGTCCCCATGCACTCTTTACCCCTCTGCAGTGAGATAGCCCAACTTGTCTATTTTCTCAGATTTGTTGTTTGTGAAATAAACATTATACCCTAGATGCAAATCTTACTGAAGCTCAAAGGTATTTTCTTTGCTTGTGTGTCTTGTCATCTTTCTCCTAACATAATAAATGCTGCTGGCAATAAGGGGGGGGGGGAGCAAAATGTATAAGAAACTAGAGAGTAATACAACACAAATTATTGATGAGTATAAAAACATATTATGTTTTCAATTACAGAAGGCAAACGAATTTTAGAGCAGAGGAAAATAATATGGGAATTGTGATGGTTGATTTTACATGTCACCTTGGTTAGGCAATGGTGACCAGTTATTTGGTCAAACACCAGTGTTGCTGTGAAGGTATTGTTTAGGTGTGATTGATATTTAAATCAGTAGACCTTGAGTAAGTCCTATTACCCTCTATAATGTGGGGGAGCACCAACTCTTCAGTTGAAGACCTATTTACTGAAAGAGAAGGAATTCTTCTCAAGACTGCAATATAAGAGCCCTGCCTGACTTATCAGTCTGTTGCCCTTTCCTTCAGATTTCAGTTAAAAAAAAAAAAAGTAGACTTTAGCACTAAAAAAAGTAGTAAATTTAATTTTAATAATAAATTTTATTTAACCCTATGAATCCAAAATATCATTGCAACATGTAAGTTATATAAAAATAATGTATGAGATATTTTATAGTCCTTTTTTTCATACCAAATCTTCAAAACTCTATTCATATTTTACATGTATGGGACATCTCAATATGGACTAGCTATAATGTGGCTAATGGCTAACATACAGGACAGAGCAGATCTAGACCAAAACACGTATGAAAAAGAATTAAGGAGGCATTTTGTGCATTATCATGGATTTAGAGATTATTAGAACAGGTAAATTTATTTGAAGTTTAATCCTTTGATTTGACTCCATTACACAAATAAAAAAACTGAAACTCATAGAAGTAAAATGATTATGTGGAAATCATTCAGTTAATCAGACTGGCAGAAAGAAGACAGCAACCCAAAATTTCTTATTTTCATCATTAGCCATTAAATAAAAATTTTAAAAGAACAATATATGATAGGAAGCTATATCATAGCTTCAAGCAACCAAATACTCCAATCAAATGAGCTTAAACAATATCTTAGATAATCTTGTTACCTAACATAACAAGATTCCTACCTTGGTTGCTTCAGAGGCTCCACAGGGTCATCAAAAGTTCTAGTTCTTTCCATCCTTCTGCTCTGCCATCTTCTATGTGGCAGCTTTGCCCTCAGCTGGCCCCTCATGGTTTCAAGCTAGCTGTATTAATTCCAGACAAAATCTCCAGTGAGAACGATGTGTTAAGGGTGAAAGGCACTGTCTCTTTTCATGTCTCCTTTGTAGGAGGGAGTAAACTTTTTTGAGAAGCTTCTAAACAGAATAATTCTCTTGTTTCAATGACTGGGACTGGAAACATGCATATTCCAAAACTAATCGCCAACAAGATAAATAAGATTAACAGAATTCTAGATGATTTATTTGAAAGTAGAATGGATTTGGGGAGGGGAGACCAATGGCTACCACAACTCTGATTAAAATGAATAGCTGAAAAACCAATTGTAGTGAAAATATAGTTATATTCACAACCCCAGAATTCTATAGAAAGCTGTCTTTTTTTTAGCCCCAAACTCCATTTTGATGTAATGAACTAATGGCTCAACAAACACACATGAAATGACATGCTGCTATTTCTTAACCCAAACCCCAGAATTATAAGAAAGAAAGCTCTAGTTATGTTAAACCAGAGATCTGACAAGTCTTTATTGAGGGCTTAGTATGCAGCAGGTACTGGTTTAGTCATTGCCACATGTACAACGTTTGATCCTTATGGCTACCCAGTGGAAGGACTGTTTTTTTTTTTTTTAACCTTGATTTTTTTAAATTTTTAAATGTAATTAATTTACTTAGTTTTTCAAGTTTTATTTAGAAATAATTGATATACATCACTATAAATTTAAGACAAACAGCACGATGGTTTGATTTATATACATTGTGAAACAATGACCACAACAGGTTCAGCTAATTGAAATGACTGTTAAAATCATGTCCCTAATAGCTTGGGTCTTAAAGAAGTTAGTGATTCCTGTTTGAGGTTATATGGAGCCCATTTACTTTTTTTTTTTTTTTTTTTTTTTTTTTTTTTTTTTTTTAAGAGAGAGAGAGAGCGAGCTTGAGCGGGGGAGAGGAGCAGAGGCTCCATGCTCAGCACAGGACCTGACACGGGGGCTGGATCCCACACCTCTGGGATCATGACCTGAGCTGAAATCAAGAGTAGGTTGCTCAACTGACTTAGCCACCCAGGTGCCATGAGCCCATTTTCTAATCCAAGTGTTTTACTCTAAGTCCAGTGCTATTTCTACTCTACTAATCGACTATTAAACTAGTAAATTTTGTCAGCATAGCAGCTTAGGTTAGGAGACAGCACTATTATTTTCTCTTCTAATTATTATAAATAAACTTTGTGAAAACTTAATCAGAAGAGATTCCATAAATAAATCACAAATGGAGTACAATTATAGGAGAAGCATACTATAAAGCAGAGGTTGGCAAATTACAGCCCAACTGCTGCCTGGTTTGTAAATAAAGTTTTACTGGAACACAGCCACTTATTTACCTTTTTTTTTCCCGTGACTGCTTTCTCTCTACACAGGCAAAACTAAACAGTTGCAACAGAAATCCTATAACCTGAAAAGCTGAAAATATTTACTATCTAACCCCTTATAGAAAGTGTCTCAACCCCTCATCTAAAGGAAAACTCTTAGAATTTGAAATCAAGAGACCTGAATTTGAAATCTAATTCTGACTAGATTTAGTGGTTGTATACTCTGGGCATTTCATTTAACCTTTCCAAATTCAGTTTCCTTCTCTGAAAAGTAAGAATCATGCCTAATTCAAGAAATTTTGAGGGGTGCCTGGGTGACTCAGCCAGTTGAGCCCAACTCCTGATTTCAGCCCAGGTCATGATCTCATGGGCATGAGACTGAGCCTGTGCATTGGGCTTTGAGCTGGGTGTGGGGCTTGCTTAAGATTCTCTCTCTCCCTCTCCCTCTTCCCCTCTTCCCTCAAAAAATGAAAGAAAAAATAAAAGACATTTAAAAAGAAATCTTGAGAATTATATAAGCAAATGTATATGACAATGGTTTGTGATCCAAAAGTTGTAGCCAGTGCATAATAAATATGAAGAGTAGTTTTGTCAAGTCTCAGAGAAAAGACAAAGGGAATTCTCATTTCTCTGCTATTTTGAAGTTTTCCTGGCACTAAAGTGGATATATAAGTGGATATTTGAGGCCAAATGGGAATTAAATAAAAAAAAAAAAAAATTGGGATGTTTTGCTTCCCAAGACAGCACTATTTGTTTGACTGAACAATAGCTGACTGTGAAGAGTTCAGGGACACCAGGGTAAGGTAATGGGCATATCTCTGTAGTGGCTGCTTATAGATGGTTAAAGAATAGATAGGAAGCCAATGGACACATGTTGGTAGTAAAATTGGCCAAGCAAATGATGCAGAGCTTAGATGACTGGCTAAGGATATTTTAAAATTAGTTTCTAAATATAAAGACATTAAATTATATTGTCTTTTCTACCAATAAAATGTGTACAATTACCAATTATAGTGGATGCACTGTCAGAAGGTAATAACATTTAGACTATGAGTTTTAAAAGCAATAATGTCACATATAGTAATTTTAAAAACTACTTCTTGTGGTCTACCTTCATTTATGATGCACTCATGTAAATTTCTTCCTTGCTGTTGACCTTGATCACAATACGAAAAACAGTCATCCTTCTATTTTTAAGCCTTGTCAGCAAATATCTTCCTCTTTTGTTCTAGGCCACCCTGGATTATGGAGAAAAAAAAAACACACAAAAAAAAACCCAGTAAGATATGGAGCAAATTATAGAAAAAAAGGCCATTTACACTGCTATTCTGACTGCTATTACCAGCAATAACTATCATCTCTAAGCTTTTCAACAATGAGTCCACACCAATAAGTGGAAACACTTTTTATAAGTGCTGTATAGTAATACCTGACATGTATATAGCACCTTTCATCTGCAAGAATCCCAAAGTGCCATGTGGAGTATCCTGGAATCACTTCATCTACTAGAGAAATACAACAATCTCTGGAGTACAAAGCAGCAACCTTTCCATACACATAATGGTCCCAGTCTTGGCTTGGGGAGATGGCAAGAGTACATATGTTTTACACTTCTAGCCCCTCCAGACCAACATGCCTTACACTCTTGCTTCATTTGCACAACATGTGGACCCAGAGATAAACTCCTCCATTTCTACTTTTTCTGTGGGAAAAAGTGGGAAGGCTGACTCTTGAAAACCTTGGGGACCTAAGGAAACCTTTTCTAAGTGCAGATTTGTTTTGACTGCTCCTTATTTACAGCAGAGTTTGTGGAAATTAATTAAAACAGCACAATTGTAGAAATAGTAGAATATTAGAAATAGTTTGAAGCCTGAGCCAGTTTGATGCCAGTTTCTGTTACTTCCAGCTGTAGATTTGGGGAAAGTTTCTTAATTTCTCTCAGCCTCATTTTTAAAAATGCAGATGCTAATACCTACTCCAAAATGAGCTTACAAATTTAAAGTGACTGTCAGAGTAGTCAGGATAGTGTAGGCACACAATAAAAGTCTTCTTCTTCATTTCCACAATGTATATCCGTAGGAAACATTCCAAGTTTGCTGATTAAATCATGGGTTAAAGAGAGCAAAGTTTCTATTATTTCTTAAAAAGTTAACTTTAGTAATGGTAATACTACAGATTAGGAGTCACGAATTTGATTTAATAGTCTTTGGCTGTGTCAGTTATTTGATTCCTCCAAATAACTCTGTCTACTTAAAAGAAAAACATAATATCCCCTACTCTCCTCACTGAAGACTTAGGATAAATTGAATACTGCTTGCAACACAGCTCTGCTTCCTCAGAAAATGGTGCCATGGAAAGACAACACAACATTACTCTGATTAGGATTGTTGACCAAGACCAGATTTGAAAGAACTAATGAGTAGAAAGCAAAGATTTAGAAAGGTTATATTGGAGCACAGGGGTTGCTCAGTCAGTTAAGCTGACTCTTGATCTCAGCTCAGGTCATGATCTTTCAGTTTGTGAGATGAGCCCCATGTTAGCGCAAAGCCTGCTTAGGATTCTCTCACCACCCCCCTCTCTCTCTGCCCCTTCCCCCACACACATGCACACACTCTCTTTCTCTCCCAAAATAAAGAATAAACTTTAAAAAAATAGAAAGGTTATATTAAAGTCACAGATGAAAAGAAGTACATATCCTATCTTGAAATTATCCCCATCTCTTCCCTACCCCTCACTGTAAAAGTTCAGAAGGATGTAGAAAACCAATAGAAGGTAAGCCACCTACTTTTTCTAGACTATGTAGCATATTCATTAAGCAAATATTTATTAAGAACCTATTATGTGCAAAGTATGGCAATATTTCATTCTTGGACCAAACTAAAAGATATTCAGCTCAACTAATATTCCTTGATATCTGCTATGAGCCATGTACCATGCTTAGATTTAGAACTAATGAGCTAAAAGAAAAAAAAAAGGAAAGAAAACAAAGCACTTCATCCTCAAAGAAAAGATGTCCATAGATAGATACAGCTATGTCATAGAAGGCAAGATGTAAAATGTATGACATAATTGTAAAAAAGCATGAGCTTTGAAATTGGCTAATTGCTTAAAAGACAGCCTCACCATTTATTAGCTATTTGACTTTCTCTAAATTCTGTTTCCTTATACTTAATTTGCAGAGATATTTTAAGCACAGGATAAATTTATATGTGAAAGTCTGGCTTGGCCTACAGTATTCACACAATGTATATTAACTTTAAAAATACTATAAAATATTGTAATTATTATGTACAAATAATTAGAAACATAATGAATTTAAAGCAGGGACTCCCAATGGGGGATGATTTTGTCCCTTAAGGACTTTTGGTGATATCTGAAGATATTTTCAGTTGTAGAACTTGGGGAGGTGGAGGGAGACTACTGTCTAGCAGATAGAAAACGGCCAGGGATGCTGTTAAACATCCTGCAATAAACAGGACAGCCTTCTACAATAAAGAATTATCCAGCCCCAAATGTCAATAGTCCCAAGGTCAAGAAACTCTGATTTAGAGAAAAGAATCTATCTATCTATCTATCTATCTATCTATCTATCTATCTATCTATCATCTATGCTTTCATCCATGTTTCTATCAGTCAAAAGTGGTTTTGTCAGCTAAACTAATTTAATTGCTGTTAGGTTGATTGAAAATAAAAAGCAAACTACATCTTCTAAAGTGAAGTTCAGAACAGATCTGAATCCTAGAGGGTGAGAACAGAACATAAAATCCAGAAAAAATCTTGGTACTGCTGGTGATCAATAATTGAAGTTCATTATTATTAAGACATTAAGCTTAGAAATAAGGGTATTGCTACTGGAAAGTGCAACAATATTAGTGATATTTGCTACTCTGCCATGAAGGAAGAACAGGAAAAAAAAGGAAGAAAAAAAAAGAAAAAAAAAGAAGAAAGAATCAAAACAGAGGCCAGTAGGGCCAGGGAAACTCATATGGAGAGTGACATGTTTAAAACCCAGCCTCAGGATCCTGCTGCTTTACTAAAGGGAAAATGAGAAAACCTGAAGAACCACAGAAAAAAATTTCTGGTCTGTCTCCTTGGGGAATGGGGCTTCTATTCAAGTAAATAATTCTTTTATGATATAGACAGTGAGAAAGAGAAAGATGTAACAATGCAATATCTCCCATGGGGCAGATGGTAGGTAGAGAGGCTGTGAGACAACTGGTAGCCAAATGTCTGCTTTGGGAGGACAGGGAGGCCCAGGGAAGCAGCCAGGAGCCAAAGGGAGTGCAGTGGAGTCTAACCTGGAAGGGAGTCAATGTATAAGGAGGGAGCAGGCTCAGTGGATTGTACTTGTGTAACCACAGTGAAAAAGGTTGCAGAAGAGAAAAAAAATCTGGCTAATTTAAGGAGTGTTGGACAAAGGAGAAGTGATCTATATTATAAGGTTTCTCCCCAGGGCCCAGTGCCCTAGTATATAGTACATGGAAATTGAGAGTAAACGTAGAGGTAATTCCTAAGTGCCATTAGAATACACCCAGAAGAGGACAAGCATCCCAGCCATCTGAGACAGTAGGACTAAGCCACTCCTCGAAGTATTGCAGTCTAGAGACTTTTCACCCACTCATTGTGCTTTTGGAAGAGTAGGTAATCAGATTCAGCAGGTTTAATTATAATTAGTTCTCAAATTCACATTTCTTAAGAATGTACAAAGGCAGCAAATATTGGGCTTCCGCTGTGAGCTGATACAGGCCCCAGTATTTGAAATTAGAGTTGGTGGTAGAGTGAAATGGGGTATGATGCTGGTGGTGGCATAGGGCAGCACATAGGGAGACAGGCACAAATAACCTATTAAACTGCAGGATATAATAAAATAAATATTTAAAGTACACATAAGACACTGAATCTAGAGAAGAAAAAGACCCCAAAAATAGACCCACATAAACATAGTCAACTGATCTTTGACAAAAAACCAGAGGCAATACAATGAAGCAAATGCAGTGTCTTCAACAAATGGTGTTGGAACAACTGGACATCCACATGCAAAAAAGGGAATGTAGACACAGACCTTACAGCATTCACTAAAACTAGCTTGAAATGGGTCATAGACCTAAATATAAAATGCAAACCTATAAAACTCCTAGAAGATAACATAGGAGAAAATCTACACGACTTTGGGTATGATGATATCTGTATAGATTCAACAATAAAGATAAGATCTGTGAAATAAATAATTGTAAAGCTGGACTTCATTAAAATTAAAAATGTCTGCTCTATGAAAGACAGTATTAAGAGAGTGAGAAGACAAGTCATAGACTGGGAGTAAATATTTGTAAAAGACATATTTGATAAAGGACAGTTATCCAAAAAAATATAAGAACAAAAAAACCAAAATCTCTTAAAACTCAACAATAAGAAAACAAACAATGCTATTAGAAAATGGGCCAAAGACATTAACAAGACACCTCACCAAGGAAGGTATGTAGATGAAAAATAAGCACATGAAGAGATGTTCCATATCATAGGTGATCAGGTAAATGAAAATTAAAACAATAATAAGGAACCACTATAAACACCTATTAGAATGGTCAAAATCTGGAACACTGATAACAGGAACTCTCACTCATGGGTTTTGGGAATGCAAAATGGAATAGTCACTTTGGAAGATAGTTTGGTAGTTTCTTACAAAACTAAACAAATTCTTAACATACTGCCCAGCAGTTACCCTCCTTGATATTATCCAAAGAAGTTGAAGGTCCACACAAAAACCTGGACAAAGATGTTTATAGCAGCTCTATAGCTGCACAAGGATGTTTGCAAAAACGTGGAAATGATCAAGAAGTCCTTCAGTAGGTGAATGGATAAACTTTGGTATATCCAACAAAGGAATATTACTTAGTGCTAGAAAGAAATGAACTATCAAACCATGAAAATACATAAAGGAACCTTAAATGTGTATCACTAAGTGAACGAAGCCAATCTGAAAAGTTGAAAAATATTATAGTTGAAAAATATTCCAACTATATGACATTCTGGTAAAAGCAAAACTATAGAAATAATACAAAAAATCAAAAAAATATACAAAAAATATATTATAGTTGAAAAATATTCCAACTATATGACATTCTGGTAAAAGCAAAACTATAGAAATAATACAAAAAATCAGTGATTGCCAGGAGAAGGAGGGGTAGTGGGGTGGGCAAGAAATAGAGGATTTGGTGGGACAAAGAAAATTCTGTGTATGATACTGTAGTAATGGATACATGTCATTATACATTTCTCCAAATGTACAACATCAAGAGTGAACCATAAGGTAAATGTGGACCTTGGTAATTATGATGTATCAATGCAGGTCCATCAGTTGTAACAAATGTACCACTCTGGCGGGGGATGCTGATGATAGTGGAGGCTATGTTTGTGTCAGGGCAGAGGATATATGGGAAACCTATGGACCTTCCTTTCAATTTTGTTGTAAAACTAAAGCTCCTCTAAAAAATCCAAGTGCTGATAGGGGCGCTTGTACCCCAATGTTTATAGCAGCACTCTCAACAATAGCCAAATTATGGAAAGAGCCTAAATGTCCATCAACTGATGAATCGATAAAGAAATTATGGTTTATATACACAATGGAATTCTACTTGGAAATGAGAAAGAATGAAATATGGCCCTTTGTAGCAACATGGATGGAACTGGAGAGTGTGATGCTAAGTGAAATAAGCCATACAAAGAAAGACAGATACCATATGGTTTCACTCTTATGTGGATCCTGAGAAACGTAACAGAAACCCATGGGGGAGGGGAAGGAAAAAAAAAGAGGTTAGAGTGGAAGAGAGCCAAAGCATAAGAGACTCTTAAAAACTGAGAACAAACTGAGGGTTGATGGGGGGTGGGAGGGAGGGGAAGGTGGGTGATGGGTATTGAGGAGGGCACCTTTTGGGATGAGCACTGGGTGTTGTATGGAAACCACGTTGACAATAAACTTCATATATTGAAAAGAAAAATCCAAGTGCTGAAAAAATAGCTAAAAGAGGCATCTTGATGTTTACCAAGCTAAAACATATATTATATATTATAAAGCATCAATAATTAAAACAGTGTGGTATTGACTCAGGATTAGACAAATTGATCAATGGAATAGAACAAATCTCCAGAAGAAAGCCTAGGTATATAGGGAGATTTAAAATATGATAATAATGATATCTCAAATCAGTGAGGTGAAAATGGACATTTTAATAAAGGGCATTAGCATCACTGGGTAGCCATTTAGGAAAGATAATATTCTATCTGTGCCTCATATTGTATATCAGTATAAACTCTGAATGTACTGAAGTATTTTAATTTTTTTAATGTTTATTTATTTCTGAGAGTGAGAGAGAGAGAGACAGAGAAAGACAGAGTATGAGCAGGGGAGGGACAGAGAGAGAGGGAGACACAGAATCTAAAGCAGGCTCCAGGCTCTGAGCTGCCAGCACAAGCCTGATGTGGGGCTCGAACTCACAGACTGCAAGATCATGACGTGTGCCAAGCTTGGACACTTAAGTGACTGAGCCACCCAGGCTCCCTGCACTGAAATATTTTAAATGTAAAAATAAAATAATAAACGTATTTATAGAATGGATGTGTGAATTCTTTCATAAACCGAAATTAGGAAACTATGTCTTGCATGGCAAACAAAACAAAAGCCAGAAGCCAATTCAAAAAGAAATCAGCAACTGGGAAAAACATTTGCAACCCTTAGAAAATGGGGGGTGGGGGTGGGGAATGAATAACATTTCCAAAGAACCCAAAAGAAAAACAGCTAAAAGATCTAAATAGAGACCCCCCCCCAAAAAAAAGAAAAAGAAGAAAAGAAATACAAATGGTCCCTAAGCATGAAACAAGAGCACAATTTCACTTAGAGAGACTACATTGACATTCTGTCTCTCAACTACCATATGGCCAAAATTCCAAAAGTGTTCACAGCACACATTGTTGGCCAGACCGTGAGAAAAGAGGGGCTCTCCTGTCATGCTGGTGGGAGTACAAAATGATACATCTAGAAAAGGAAAATCTTCACTGCGTTTGGCAATGTCTACCAAAATTACAAAAGCATTTACCCACTGAACCAGAAATCTTACTTTGGAGACTCTCATTCTGGCATTGCTTGAAATAAGAAAAGATTGTGCAAGACAGGGAGAAAAAGTGAAATACATGTTCATATTCACTTGTATTTAGATAAAGTAACATCAAAAGGTTGAACAAAAAAGAAAATGGTTATCTATAGGGGAGATTTCTTAATATCTGCCTTTCATATCATTTTTATTTTGTAAATGTATTAATTATTTAAAAACCTCAATTAAACATTTATTTCTAGACTATTGTAATTTTTAAAATCCAACCAGTCTGCTGCCATCCTAACCACTTTCAAAAACTTTTTGATCAAAACATAAACCTATTGCATCAGATGAAAACTATTTTTTCATTGCCTTCAGGAAAAAAAAAAAGTCTCAATTCCATATGTGGCATATAAGACCCTTCCTGATTTGTTCTTCCATATATCAGTGTCTACCTACTTTCTTTGTCTTCATCCAGCAGATCTCATTTTTAACTTGCCGCTCTGGGCAGTTTCTTTCCCATCCTTCCTCTCTCCCCCACACTGGTTTACATTTCTTAGTCATGTTTCCAAGTCATATTCTCTTTGTTTTTTTTTTCTCCTTCCTTTGCCTGAGTCCCTGGAGGGTAACGTAGTACATCTTAGTCTCTAGTCTTTGGCACACAGTAGGCATGTTTATCCTGCATCTGGATGGGTGGCATAGACAGTGTGCCAGTTAGTAAGTTACTGTTTCTCAGCACCACATCCACCCTTCTCTACCCTACTTTGGGTCCCTGTGGGGTGGAAGGGTGCAAACGACGTATTTCTGCTTTGCCAGTGGCTCCTTCCTGGGTGCGTCCAATAGCAGTTGCCAGAGGGAGACTGCAAGGCTGCTGTGGAGAGAAGGGACTTGCTCCTTCCTTCCTATGGGTTTCCTTTCTTGTCAGTGGCCCCTCAGCCTCATTTCTTCACCCCAGTAAGCACCCATGTTCTGGTAACAGCAGCTGAATCCTGTTAGTTTTTCCCATACTCGAAAAACCAGCACATGACATCTCTCAAAATCCCCGGCTTCAGCTGAGTAGCACCACCTCCTCAGAGGTTTGACTCTCACCTCCACAGGGCTCCAAGCTTTTAAGTTGGAATAATTATAGCCTCTTCCCTTGGTTCCCTCGACCAAAGGGCTTGAAGCTGCTCTTTGCAGTTGCTACCTTCGTAATACCTCAGAGTTCCTTTGCCTTTTCGGTTTTTCAAAACCTAACAAACCTTTATATCAAATTCTCTCTGTTAAAATAGCCAGTGTGGCTTCTGTCTCTTGCCTGGAGCCTGGGTGAAGCTGTTCATGCTCAGCATATCTACACCTGTTCCTGCTGTGACCTCAGACGGGATTTCTCCTCACCACTTGCTGCACCAATGAGTCCTGGGGTAATTAACACCTCTGGTTCTGTACCACCTCCACAGAATCCTCCACATATTGAATAAGCTGATGGTTTCGCTATCTGGGGCTCAGTGGAGAGAAGGACCAGATCTCAGCAGTTTCAAGCATGGCTTCTCTTCTCTGTCTTTTGCTATTTTGTTCTAATTCCTATCTCAAAGGACCCACACTCATTTTGGTTTAATTCAAGTGTCCAAGTACCCTCTACCCTTGACCATTTTATCTGTCTCCTTCAGGTATCCCATGTTTCACAAAATATGCAGTTTTTGAAAATTTTCTCATACATAACAAGCACAGCAGAGGGACAGTAACCATAGTACACAGTATTTATTAAGCATTTATCATAAACCATAAAGGTGAGAGATCCTCCTTTAATCCTCAAATCAATCTTATTTTATAGGTGAGAAGGCTGAGACAAAGACAAGTACAATCATTTTCTCAGGGCCTTAGACAAAACCAAGATTTGGCCCAAGGCAGACTGACCTATCACTTCCTTAATAACCATCAGAGTAACATTAACTAGGGAGATATCAGTTGATTTTCAAAAGACAATGGGGCTATGAAATCTTAACTAGAATTACATTGGGGTAGGTGTGCATGTAGAAGGTATATAAGCTCTAGATTTTGAGTGGCATGAATATTTAGAATTTGGGAAAGAAAAAAAAAATCATCTGTGAGGCTTTTCTGCAACATTGTAAAACCAGAGGTCAAGAGTGGGGGAAGGGAGGCACTGTCATAGAGAAAAATATATACAACTGCCCATTTCTCTTGGCAGTACCTGGATGATTGCTAGCTCCTGGCATTAATCACCTGTCAGAAATTACCTTCCCCACACCTGACACCCCTACCTTGACAATTTTTGCCTCCTTGCTCATGAGTGATGGGATGATGGTTAGGCACTATCCATCATGCATTTTGATCAGACTGTCATTCCTAGGTGACTCACATATCCTGGCTGGGACTAGGCCCCAAAGATGTCAGCCCCAAAGTGATATCTTGTGATGGTTGGGTACATGGTTCTGGGAGCAGATTGATGGTAATCAGGGTTTGCTGTATGTCAGCACCAGGTTGCCTGCTATGACACATGAGCTGTGCACTCATATAAAAGTACAGTGTATAGATGATGCTGGCCTGGGCATACCTCTTTAGCATAAGGATGAGCCTAATTGGATAAGTGCTCAGCTGTGCCTCTTTTGAGGTCAAGGACGGGTCAGAGAAGGACAGAATTCTAAACTAGTAAGAAGGCAGAATTTCTATGTTGTGTGAACAAATGACTCATAATGCCTATTGATGCCAATCTTGGAAACACAAGAATTGAAAGTGTTAGAGAAGGTCTATAGGACTCTGAAGACCAAAACCCCAATGTAGAAAGATGGGGAGAGTGAAATCAGAAACATCCAAGAATGGACCTTGCTTTCAGAAGAAATAACAGTTTGCAGTTAGCATTATATGCTTTGGGTAATTAATTTCATAATTCAAGGTCAGTGAAATCTTTCTTCAATGAGGAAGACCAAAGACATTATGGTTATGATTATGATTATGATTATTATATTTTTAACCATTTCAGTGTCCCTGATTTGTAATCAGCATTAAGTACTGCTGCTCTCTTTCCTTCTTGAAACATTTTTCTCCTCCTCATCATCATTTATTTAATAACCTAGACCAACCTGAAATTCCTTTTCCTGTCTTGAATCCTTATTGAGCCATTCTTATTTAAATTTATTTTGTGGTTTTGGTCTTATTATATAACTCTGTACTTTATTTTCATAGTACACTTTACTAGGTATGTTTTATTAGGACAGGAGTTTTTATAAACCTGTCATCTAAATGTATCGTTGTGTTTGTACCATTTCTCTCCTAGTTGATTAGGAGGTTTTTGCGATTAGGGATTATATATTATATTTTATCCATTTAGCCCTAGTGTATACTTTGGGAATGTTTATTGATTGATAATATTTATGCTTTTGTCCCTGACAACACCTAACACAGGGCTAGGTACATGCTTATGGACAGGTTCAGGTAGGGACTGATGTCTTGTTTAGAACTGTGTCAGCAAGCCTTCCATAGAACATATTCTGCACCTCTTTCTAGATACACAGATGCTATTTCTATTCTCGAGGTCACGGAATCCAGCAAATTGAAAACATTTCTTGGGTCTTACTCAGTAAACTCTTTGCAGTTGAAATGGTATCTGTTTCAAATGCCACTTATAGAAGCCAATAATAATACAAGAGCTTGATCTTGACAGCAGAGAAATGTGTTAACTTTCCCAATGTGCCCTATTTACTGTAATCTTGAGTGAATTTCACTTTTTTTTTTCTTCTTTACTACCACTACTTCAAACTCTCTCATTTGAAGAGTAATTTCTTTGGAATACTGCCCAGGTTAACCAGGGGCCTCTTTTCCCATTTTGGCTCCTAATGTTGTCCTTAAACTGTCCTTAATTTCTTCTTACTTTTCTAATGCTTACTAATAATCTCTTGTTCTTTTACTCTGTTCACTCCCTCACTCATTCACTCACACATTCTTTCACACACCAGCTGTTGCCACTGACACTCCTTGTTTTACCTTTTACTAGCTATGTGATTTTGGCTTTCTCTGTGACTCAACACATCCATAAAATAGGGAAAATAACAGTTCTGCCTTATAGGGTTATTATGAAGAATAAATAGTTGTGTGTGTGTGTGTGTGTGTGTGTGTGTGTGTGTGTGTGTGTGTACTGTCTAAGTATGTAGCACTTAGAATCCTATGGTCAAAATATCTGAGAAACCTTAAACTGAGCAGGTTAGCATTCCCTACTGTTCATACCCCATTCTGGGTTTTGAATCATCTCTCATGGATTACTGCTATAGGTAAGTATACCTAGCACATTCTAAGGTTTGTTATTTTTATATTCAGAGAGAACTGAACCAAATGCATTGGAAAGGGAATTCTAAGCTTCCAGAGCATTATACCACCCCATATAGGCCAACAACAGATTAATATTCCTCAAACACAACTTTTATCACACTATTCTCCTCACAAAGCTTCTCTGGCAAAGGGAAGAGAACATTATGGCAGAGGACTGGCTGATGTGCAAATCCAAAGAGCTCAGCATAAACTCACCTTCCATGAAACACTTGCTCATTCGTTGATCTGCTAACTTGTCCATGTCAGATAATGTACAAGTAGCTCTGTCTGTGATCATGATTCCCTGCTGGGTGCTAGGAATAGCAAATCTGAGATGCAGAAAAATGTAAAGGGAGCAGATTAAAAAAATTTTTTTTTAATTAGCAGGTGTTAAGCTAGCATTCCCAAACTGAATCCTGAGGAATTCTTGGAATATTATATAAGGAAAGAAGAATCCTATGGTCAAAATATCTGAGAAACCTTAAACTGAGCAGGTTAGCATTCCCTATTTTTCATTATGGGTTTTGAATCATCTCTCATGGATTACTGCTATAATCACTTGCTTCGACTCTCTGCCTTTCATTCTTTCCCTTTCTAGTCCAACCCTTCTACTCTTGACAGAAGAGTCTTTCTAAGACATAGATCTGGTCACACCACTTCCTTGTTTGAAACCATTGGCAGCTCCTCATTACCTATAGCATCGAATCCAAATTTTTTAGAATGTTTTACAAACACTTCAGGATCTGGGCCACAAACTGTGTTTCCAATCTCTTCTCCAATCTCCCTCTTCAAATATACCCTATACTCTGTTCACAGAGATTTGCAATTCCTTGACATTCCATGGACACCCATTGCTTCTGGTCATACTATTTTCACTGCCTGGAATGACATTATCTTGTTCTTCGTACAAACTTAGTTAATCCTCATAGCAACACTACAGGGTATGTACTATTATTATCCCATTTAACAGTTGAGTAAGCTGGGGTGAATAATTGTTGAGTAACTTGGTAGAGGTTATACAGGTCATAAAGTAATTGATTTGAACCCAGACAGTCTAGCTTTGAAGCCAATGCCTTTAAGCCTTTGGCTTCCCTGCATCTGGGAAGCTGACAGAGAGAGACAGGTAAACTACTAATCCAGTTCAAGTTAAGCTCCTTTTGACCAAATATACATTCTACTCCTCCTTCCAGAAGAAAACATAAATTATTATGTTTTCTCTTACTACGTGCATACATGTAATGTTATATGTACACACTGTAACTTCTTATCGTCCTCAACAGCAATGCCTGTTCAGTTGTTTGCCCCACAGGGCTGTGAGTTCCTTATGAATAGAGATATTTTAGAAATATTCTGACATCAATCTCTATTTTAACAGCCAGGCACAACACCTTAAGTTTCATGTTAGATACTTAAATCTTTATGGAGGTGAATTAAAATGAATCTGCTTGAAGGTAATAGGAGGCCCTGGTGACAGCTTGGTTATGATTCTGCCCAACAGTTCCCAGACACACGACTGATAAATGCAAACTCCTTGTCAAAAATGACAGTGTCTGGTAAGCTATGTGCTGCAAGCTTTTCTGAACTGTAAATGTCACAGCAAGGTTTAGAAATGTAACTCAAAATACTTTTGAGAAAGTCTACCTTAGTCAAGAACTCTTCCCCCCAAAGTGGCCTTGGAAAATCAATTTGGCTTCCTGTCTGAGATGTGTTGGTCACTTCTAATACATGTAGGTGTCTTTGGTATGCAGAAGCTCTTCCACAATCCTTTCAATATCAGAATCAATCCCAAGTGCCTAGATCTGGCTTCTGTTCAGTGTTGCAGGTCATGTGAAGAGCTCTCCAACAATCTAGAAGGCAAGATTCACACACACATTTGACATCTACTGAGCACCTCTTACACACTGGGCTCTGTTCTCAGGCCAAGGATACAGAAATGGACAAGACACAGCCATTATTCTAAAAATAGTTCATAGTCTTACAGAAGGCAGGCAAGGAAGTCAATATTATGGTATGTCACATTGTAGAGCCATGTGACAGGCTGTTTAGAGAACAAGAGGGGGTCTCTAACCCTGTGGGATTAAGAGGCTTTCAAAGTAGCTTAGTTTTGTAGGGGATGCTTGGTTTGGGACTTTAAGGTAATAGAAATAAGTCAGAAAACAGAAAAATTCAATTGCATTGCTAATTCTTCCCCCCTATATCTCTTGAATGCGTCTGCTATTATCCCTTTTTTTGGTCTGCCAGAATAGCCTAAGTAACTGTTCCACCCACTTTCTCTATTGTCTTTCTTTTATTCATTCATCACACAAAGCCAGAACAATCTTTTTAAAACATAAATTAAGCCATGTTACAACTTTGCTTAAATCTAACCGATAACTTTTGATTGCACTTGGAATAAAACTCCTTGCTATGAGCTATAGGACTGCTTGATCTGAAGCTACCTCTTCACCTTCACCTCATGCTATGTCCTCCACACCATACTCCAGCCACACTGGCCTTTATTAATTCACCGAACTTTAGAAAATCTTCCATACTTAGAACTTGTATATGTTTTTTTCTTGGCCAGGAAGTCTTTGTCCCAGGTCTTCACCTGGCACATACCAAATGTCACCACCTCACACTCATCATTCCCTTTTGTCTCTATGTTAACCCTCTGTTTATTTTCCCTTCCCAGCACCTATCACAATCTATAATTATTTTATTTATATTTATTTATTTATTGTTGTTGTTAGTGTGTGTGGGGGTGTTCTGTTTCTTTGTTATCCCCACTCTACCATAAATTGCATGAGGCCTTGGATCATGTTGCCTTGCTCACCATTTATTATTAGCCCTTGGCTCAGTGTCTGACACACAGTATATACCCCCAAAATATTTATTAAATCAGTAAAGGAAAGCAAGGGGGCTTGCAGACACAGTCCACTTAAGATCTACAATAATTAATTGTGATACATTTGTGGTGATGGGGGGATGTATGAGTGTTAGGACATGAGATTGAAGAGGCAGCCAAGGGTTAGGTTGTGAAGAATCTTTTCTGCCATTCAGAGTAGTGACAACGTCATCCTCAAATGATGGGGAACTGCTGAGGAATGGTAGAGCAGTGAGTGTCTTGACATATAATGAAGTTTTAATGTTTTGTCCAAGGTTACCCATGTAAGAAAATATGATCTTGGGAACAAATAATGCTTAGCAATTGCCACTCACTTCTCTATGGACTTCTGCAGGATTTTGAAAGAAAATGCTTTATTCTACCATTGGCCTAAACACAGCAATCATTTCTTATTCCTTGATAATTGCTAACTATATTATTGCTTTTTTTTCTTCTTCCAGTGAGGGATAACTTTGGAAAAAGGCAGTATGTAGAGCACTTTCTGATCCTATTTGTTAAATGGTACAAACATTCAAGAAAAAGTATGACCACTGTACACCATTCTTTGCCTCTATTCCCACCTGAAACATAAGACGAAATTTATATGTAATCACTTGTCATTTTCACACTCTGACAAACTCTTCTAATATTTCTATTACCAAAACACTGTAAAGTGTACTAAATACACATGAGATAGTGAAGATTTTATGTTGCTTTCTAAACCGACTCTATTGCAAAAGAACCAAGCTAGCCAGCTAGGTCTCCCAAGATATATTTTTGCAAGGGTTCGGATAACATACAGTGTGTTCTGGGTTCTCCCTCTGCCCAACCCCAATTATTTGAACAAAGATGTCCTTTTGATTAATTTCTACAAGTTTCAGCTTTACTTAGGAAAGTCATCTGCTTTGGGTATTTTTCTAGGAAAAGCAACATGTTGAATCTGAAAAAAATTTTCACTTGGACAATATTTATCAAAAAGTAAATTATTAAGAGAGTCACATATTAATGACCTAAATGGAGTCCTATTATATCCTTAGAATATATCTGGTGTAATTGAGCAGTGCTACCTAAGAACCTGCTAATTTTAAACTCAGACCACAAGTTAACAAATTTGCTAATACCCTTAAATCTAATTCCTGGCAATGAATTATATATATATATTTTGTCTTTCCATCATTTACACCAAAGTTTTTAGAAATTCTACTAATAGTTTGATAGTTTTTCTACCAAATTTAAACAGAAATAATTCCAAAGTATTAAACAGAAGATTTGATTTTTAGCTTTTATTAGCCATAGTTTTTATATCTGAGACACTTCTAATACCTCTTGCATCCTCATCAGAATCTAAACAGTTCCAAAGAATATGTACAAATACTCAACTTAAACACCTCCTTCCTACCTGGTCCCCAAAGCAAAAGATGGTAATTGTTTGGGGACAATTTCTCTTCAGGAGACCACCTGGATCTACTCCTTGGGGCAGCACAACAGACCTTTGTTCTTGATTATCTTATCAGTTCCTCTAGTTGGATGCATCACATAGAAAACTTTCCTATATGAAAAACTAGAGGAATTCAGGATCAAAATATGGGCCTTTTGCATATATTTTATTGGAGTCCAAATTCATATTAGATTTCACAGGATATAACATATCTGGACCTATAAGGCTATGAAACACTTTTGCTTTTAGTGCTATGAATTTCTCAACAAGATTTGAACATTTCTGCTACAGTAAACATTTAGCTGCACTAAAGTAGTTCCCACAAGGTAGCTCACTGTGTTTCCATCAACACTGAGCATGCTCTTCACTCTGGAAGAAGGTGAAAGTCTATGACATGGTAAGTGGGAGTGGGGAGTCCAGACTTCACTTTCCACTTTCATTTTTCAAGAGCAAACCTGTTATTGTCAAGTAACTCTGAAATTCCACTTTGAGATGAAACTGAAATTGAGCTCTGAAAACCTCCATTGAAAAGCACCAAATTACAGATGAATTTATGTTTAAATACCAGACTCACTTGCTTTCTGATAATTCCTTATAGATGAAGAGAGGGAAATGTGTGCGTGGAATCTGGGATGACCATTTAGCCCATCCCTCTTTCTCCAGTCATAACCTTATTGATTTCCCCAACACTATGGCATTTTATATGCCATAAGTAGTATGTGTATCTTCTATTGGCAAGTTGTTACAGGCCATACAACAAAGAGTGATGTTTAAATGATCTTCCTTTCATTTAACCTAGCTAAAAATATTGAATATTTCAATTATCTAAACATGATACAATGTTGTATTGAATATGAATGTTTAGAATGAAATTAGAAGGTATATCACAGATTTCCCATCAAAGACCATACCAGATGGCTTTGGAAGGAAAAGACAGTAAGAAGCATGGCTAGTTTGGGAGAAGGAGCATTTCAATTCCAATAAAGCATTTTGGGAAGTATGAGATTTTTATAAATCTCCTACTATAAAACCCTTTCTTAAGTGAACCCAAATATTTGGTTTACACTGAAATATTTATTGTTAAATTACTTAGTTCTCATAATCAGAAGATAGAACATTTCTTTTAAAACAATGACTTCTTTTAATCTTATTTTAAAGCCAATTCTAAGTCTTAGTCAATTAAATAGGCTCTGCTAACAGGTACATTCCAGGCTACAAAGACAGCAGATAGGAAATGACCAACTCAGTGAGTGCTATGAGAGAGGACAGTGTTGATCATTTCCTTCTGGCCTCTCCATGTCCACTCTGAGTTCTTCTCCTATCCTACTCTGTGCCCTGTAAGGCTGATACATGTGGACAGCACTGACAGGTGCCCTTGCCCACAGGCTTTCAGTTGGTTCTACCAATAAGAGGCACTAGCAGTTGACAGAGGGTGGGAAGAAATAAAAATGAGAGAGGTTTCTCTCAGCTCCACCCCTGCCAGGTCATAGTGGGCTGGCCTAGTCTCTATACCAGACGGTAATTCTTTCTACACAGCGACCCTCAGTGGGTTTTTGAAACTGTTCTTCCCTGTTACTTTTTCAGAGTAGTAACTGTGCCCACTACTATTAGACCCTAGGTCCTGTACAATTTATTTTTCCAAGCCCCATCCTATCTTTGAAATATTTCTATACTACACTCAACTCAATTATGAAGTTTGAATGTGCCTTTTCTTTCTTGCTGATAAAAAGACCGGAGGGCTCATGAACTAGTAGTACAATCACATTCTCAGAAATGTGGCAGGCTCAAGGTCCTTTTGCACAAACTTTTAAAAAATATAGACTTCATGTTTAATAA
Organism: Panthera pardus; assembly: GCF_024362965.1. Taxonomy (NCBI): domain Eukaryota; kingdom Metazoa; phylum Chordata; class Mammalia; order Carnivora; family Felidae; genus Panthera; species Panthera pardus. Next base: position 43,464,245 of record NW_026526810.1, read on the forward strand.
AAGTTTTAGGTTTGTGCAAAATTGAGAGGAAGATACAGAGATTTCTCATATATCCTCTGTTCCCATCCATGCATAGCCTCCCCCATCATCAATATCCCCCACCAAGTGATACCATGCTTTCACAGAAAATGAATATAGAAAAAATATAATGATTGATGCATGCCATTATACATTCATCCAAACCCATTGAATGTACATTACCAAGAGAGAACCCTAATGTAGGCTGTGGACTTCGGCTGATAATCATGTGTCAATGTAGGTTCATCAATTATAACAAATGTACCATTCTGGTGGGGGATGTTGATAATGGGAGGGGCTATGCATATTTAGGGGCAGAAGGTATATAGGAAATCTCTGTACTTCCTCTTAATTTTGCTGTGAACCTAAAACTGCTCTAAAAACACAAAGTCTTTAGAAAAGAAAAACATTAACAATTTATTTTAAATTTCAGGAGTTTATAAGAAATTCAATGATGTTGGGGTGCCTAAGTGGCTCAGTCAGTTAAGTGTCTGGCTTTTGGTTTCAGCTCAGGTCATGATATTGTGGTTTCATGAGTTCAAGCCCTGCATCAGGCTCTGTGCTAGCAGCGTGAAGCCTGCTTGGGATTCTCTGTCGCCTCTTTCTCTGCCCCTCCACCACTTGCATTGTCTCTTCCTCTCTCAAAATAACAAATTAATTTAAAAAAAAAGAAATTCAATGATATCTATATTTCCACTACAGAATAAAATCTTCTGCCTAAATGAGAGACAATAAGGAAGAATTGAGAATAAACCCAAAGGGATATACAAAACCAACAAATTCCTGTTTTCCTGTTGGTGGAAGTGTTTTTAACAAAACTAGTTTTGATGGTCTGAAAACAAGAGAGAAGGCTCTGAGCATGCTGCTTCGCCATGAATCCTAGGACCCAAGAATATCTGGAATACAAGGTATCTGAGATATTTTCTTACATCCGTTTCCAGTTCTTGAATACCTGCATTGGCAATTCTGCCAAAGGATGGCTCAGCCTTTGTGAGCACATTTCTGGTACCTGGGAGCAACCTATAGCTTGAGGCAACTCAGTCCAATGTGAACTGATCTAATAATTTAGAAAACTCTTCCTTCCATTGAGCCTCAATCTGCCACCCTGTGGCTGCCATACACTGAATCTAGTTCAGCCCTGGAGGGCGGCATGGAGTGAGTCTAATCTGTCTTCCCCTGACAGCCTTTGCAAATGTGAAGACAGCAATCATGTTCACCCTACATTTTTTCATCCCCAGGCCCAAATCCCTAGTTCCCGGTGGTGGAGGCATGATCCTCTGGACATACACAATATTAATTTTATCAATGTGCTGAACTGAAAGTTGTGTTTGAGATGTGACCCGACCTAGCACAGAATGGTGCTATCCCCTTGTACATTCCAAATAGTGTATTTCTATCAATGCAGCCTCAAAATACATTATTTTTAAAACAGCCCCATTATACTGTTAAATGTTAGGAGTATGAAGGCATGGTTTTTAATATGATGGGTTAAGAGAACGTGGAAGAAGTTTTACAACATACCTACATATGTAGTGCATTCTATCAAAGTAGACAGAATGCTAAAATGATTAGGGTAGTAAAAACATAAATTGTGAAGTTTGAATTTCTTTGTGAATTTTTGTATACAAATTGGTGTTAAGGTGACTCACATAAAGGACCTAAGACATGGTGACAATCTGTCTTTCACCCAGTGCTAGTTCTCCTTTCCTAGGCATACAAGCTGTTTCAGAAACTCACCAGCAAAGTCCTATAGTCAGAAGACCTGAATTTCAGTCAAGTTCACTGAAGCCCTGAAGGTCAATTCATCCTTTGGAATTATTCTCTGTAAATTGGAGATAATAAACTTTGCCGACTTGTGATTATGAAATTAGAGAGTGTCAGGGACAATGCTGTGTAGAATCTAAAGCTCAATGCAGACAAACACTCCCCATGCAAGAGGAAGAGCAGGGACAGCTACAATGGTGTTCTTACGGTTACGGGCAGGGGAAAAGTTCTCTATTTGGTAACATTGCTGACCATTACCTAGCGCAGGTCTTGAGAGACGTTTGTTCTTTTTCTGACTTGACATATACACTAAAAGCCTGGTAATAAGGTCAAAATTACTCCACATAATTACAGGATTTTGTTTTCTGCCTTTTAAATGGCCCATTTGCATACCAGAAGAAGCTTGATCATTGGTAAGAAGATAAGCTGAAAAAGAAGGAGAAGCTTTATGTCTAAACTCTCATTCATTGAGCAACCACATGAAAGTAAAGTAAGAGAAACCAACTTTTCTTCCATTCCTGAGCTAGAGAGATACATATGCTAATGTTCTGGCTACTCTGTCCATTGAGTTTACCAACACTCAGCAGGGCCATTTTAAAGACAAGCCTCTGTGGAAACAGGAAGGAATGGAGAGGCATTTTCATAAGCATGTTGAATGTTGGCACCAGTACAATGTGTCCTTTGAATCGACCTGAGCACAAATTGACAAGGGAAGGCTTTCTGGAAGACAAGAGGAGGTGTCTGTGCCAAGCTGCAGCTCACTGAAGGCTTCTCTACTAACTTCTCAACCTGTTTATGAAGAGGACTATTTTTTTTTATGTGATAGTTTCTAAATCTGATATTTTCTATCTAACCAGGTGTAGAGATCAATGGAATCCTATTAATCCAATTGATATTTGACAGTTTTCAAGTAAAACTGAACCACATATGGAGTGCTAAAAGCATTCAGAATGATGCCTCAGTGCTGCCTAGAGATTCAGTGGTAGCTCAGAAGACCAAAAGATAGTTTCTGCAGTCATAGTGCCAACTTAATTACCACATTATTTAGACCAGGTTTAAATAACTTAAATGAGCTTATTTATTAGCTAGAATTGTCTAGAAAAAAAAGGAAAAGTTACAGCCATAGTCCAGTTCCTTTTAACACTCTCTCATCTGATTCTCTGTAGACCTTACAAGGTTGTCAGTATATGAATTACCATCCCTGTTTCCATATGTGTAATCTGAGTTCCAAAAGTATTAGACAGTTGCTTCAACACAAATGGAGTGTAAAATATATAGGTTTTCAAAAAGTTTTCTTGGAATGACTGAGTGGACTAAATGAGCAGTTAGCAATAGGCTCAGGTAGGGCTTGAGGCCAGCTCTGGGTTCCAAGTGTTTTCCCATTATACCACCATTGTTCAAATTTAAGAACTATGTAAACCATTTGCAAGGAAGGAAACTCTATTGGAATTAAATGTATTCTAATGTTATAATGGATAGTATGGCTCTGGTATTAACTTTCCAACATTCCTCAGTAAGAACCTGGTGAGATCATTTCACATTTTCTTTTGTCATTAAGGTTTTACATTGTCTGCTTGTTATATGCTCTTTGATTTTGCTTCATGCCATTCTGCACTTCACTTACAGCTTCCTCTTGTCATTAGCTTTTCAGAGCAATTGCAGAGAATTCTCCAGCCTTCCTTCAGCAATTGTGTCTCGTTCAGATTTTAAATTGATTTTTAGCTATTCACACTCTGCTAGTGTTCCTGCCTTCACAATTCATGATACTAGAACAGAGGGACAGGCTGTTAAACATACTGACTACAGTAACCTTATTTCTGTGTTTGTCCTGTGCTACAATCCCATTTTGCATCTTTGTATTTTGTGATCCACATTTCTGTACAGGTGCTGCCTTATGGAGTGTTGGGAATGAGGGGCAGGGTGACCACACTCTACTCCTCTGGTAGGGAACACTTGGAAGAAGTCTCAGAATAAAATAGGCCTTTCCTTGAAGCATCTGATACATGCTCCTTTCTCCTTTTGCCCATAATAGGGGATGTGGGCATTCCCTACTGTGGCACGTTTTTAGGTAATTGATGTTGCCACTTCAGATTAAGATGAAATTTTGGGTGTCAGCTATGAACTGCTTCAATGGCTGTGATCAGTTAGCTCTCAGTTTACCAATTTGTGTTCCACTGAGTTGAACAGTAAAAATCCTTGGTAGTTTACCTGAAAGGCCATGAAGATGACTTATGGGCCACAGCACACAATATTTCTTTTCTGTACTTTATCTAGACAAATAAGTGCTTATAACTCTGGATTCAGGAAAGACTGTTTATTCTTCAGAACTGACATCCCATTAAAAAGAAAATAAAGTAAGCATCAGGATTAGTCCCCTAAGCTTCCATCAACAATTTTGCCATGAATGTCTGTGTGTTTTTCCCCTGTCAGCTCCTGACACCCAAAATGCATTTTTCTATAGAAAATATCATGTTACTCTTTTTTCTCCCTTCTACATTTGCCAGTCTTCCCTGACCTCTCACAAAAATCAAGACTTACATCTTAAAAATCACAATAAAAGAATAAGAAATGAAAACTCTTGTGGAGTCAGAGTGATGGCAATACCTTTAGCAAAAACCTTGGAAAAGAGGGACCTGGCACAGTCAGGCTGAGCACAATGACTTTAGGGAACCAAGGAGAAGTACGAGCTGAGGGAAAAACAAAGCTCTGTTTCACAGTGCTAAACAAATTTTACTGGAATAGGCAGCTTCTTCCTTATACTTACCAATCATATCAGCCTTTTAGTTATCACTTATGTGAAATGAAGTCAGAGAAACAAGGATACATTTTAGTTAGTCAAGTATATATAATTCAATGTGTCTAAGTCCTAGATTGCAGGAGAAAAGAATTTGGAAAACCAAAAGGCTTGTTATAGTAGGTAGCTCACTAGCTAGGATCTGGGAGATAGAATGGCTATGACAGATCTGGATTTTATCTGGGGATTTAATACCAAATCACCTAAATTTGTTCTTTACACTGAGCAACTGAGATTGAGGACAAAGTCATTGCTCTTTTCAGGCTGTCGCTGGTGCTTGTTTTTAACTGATAGCAATTGGATAAAACTGTTTGAAACGGGAGCTTTGTTATCTCCGTTTCTGGTCCACAGCCCTAAGGGATGGTCCTATTAGATCCTGTTGGGTGATCATAAAGAGAGAACCCATCTTGTCTTTGACTCCAAGGAGAACTCAGGAAGGTAGATGGGAAGAACAGAACACTCCTTTTGTTAAGAAAGAAAATACAGGGGCGCCTGGGTGGCGCAGTCGGTTAAGCGTCCGACTTCAGCCAGGTCACGATCTCGCGGTCCGTGAGTTCGAGCCCCGCGTCAGGCTCTGGGCTGATGGCTCGGAGCCTGGAGCCTGTTTCCAATTCTGTGTCTCCCTCTCTCTCTGCCCCTCCCCCGTTCATGCTCTGTCTCTCTCTGTCCCAAAAATAAAAAAAAATTAAAAAAAAAAAAGAAAGAAAATACAGATAAAGAAGATGTGGTATGTGTATGCAATGGAATATTACTCAGCCATTAAAATAGGATGAAATCTTGTCATTTGTGACAACATAGATAGACCTAGAGGGTATTATGTTAAGTAAAATAAGTCAGAGAAAAACAAATACCATATGATTTCACTGATGTGTGAAATCTCAAAACCAAAACAAATGACAAATAAGCAGGAAAACAGGAACAGACTCATAAATACAAGAGAATTGGCGGTTGGCAAAGGAGAAGGGGAGGCAGGATGAGCGAACTAGGTACAGGGACTAACAGATACAAACTTCCAGTTATAAAACGCACAAGTCACAGAAATGAAAAGTACAGCATAGGGAATATAGCCAATAATATTGTAATAGTGCTGTAAGGTGATAGGTGATTATACTTACAACAGTGAGCACGGAGTAATGTATAGAATTTTTGAATTACAGTGTTATAAACCTGAAACTAATATATTAACTATACTTCAGTAATAATAAAAAATTGAAAAAAAGGGTACAGATTTTTATCAGAGCACAGGATGCTGCAAGACAGAGGCAGGTGTTCTAAGCGGCCTGGTATCAAGTGATTTAAATTTGTTTGCTGTTGTTGTTTAACTTTTATTTATTTTCAGATAGAGAAGAGAGTATGAGTCAGGCAGGGGCAGAGAGAGAGAAAATCCCAAGAGTCTCTGCACTAAAAAGTATGGAGCCTGATGCAGGGCTCAAACCCACAAACTACAAGATCATGACCTGAGCGGAAATCGGACGCTTCACTCACTGAGCCACCCAGGCACCCTGTTTGTTGTTCTTACTGATCATTTGTATTCCAGAACTCTTATACAGTAAACATATGTTCCTTACATCATTAAAAGGAGTAGTAAATTGAAATGGGTATTTGCAGAGTGTGTCTATAATGTTGCAATACTTAGGAAAATAATTCTCTATGAGGATTACCATACAAGTCATTCTGATGTCATAAGTCACTCTTACTGCTGCTAAGAGCCTAAAATCTGAGTTTGAAATTGGCTATGTTTTTCTTCAGGAATTTCATAAATACTGACCACTACCATGTGGCAGATACTTGTGTGAGCCCTGGATATATGATGAACAGGCACAGTCCTCAGTGAACTTACAGGAGCTAAAACTGGCAGGCATCACTCAGTTTCCTCTCTTGTAACATGGAAATAACCACATTTCAGTAGGTCATTGTGAAGATTAAATTATTTAACATATGTGAATTCTCCAAGGGCAGAGCAACTATTCAATTAAATGTAGGATCTGAGAGTGTTTGAAAGCAAAGATGAGCTATTAGAATTTCAGGAGATAAATATTAGCTTACTAACAGAAGACATCTGGTATGAAACCCATGTATCTATGTTACTTATTATGAGTTTACGAGAAAACACAGTAACTTGTTCAAATATAAGCTGTTGAATTTAGCTCCTATTTTGATTTACCTTTCCCACAGACCTATTGGTACGAAATATCCAAGTGATAGAATGCCGTTAACACTCACTTCTTTTCACCTGAGGGGCAAGTCAGTTTCTAGACATCCCAACTCTTCATGGTTCTACCTAGAAGATCAGATAGATGTCTTGGGAAAATTAACAAACTATTTCACTAATGTCTTTCTATGGTTTTAGCCACAGGCTCCTTTTTCATGGCAGCCTTTACATAGAGCCATGCGAATAGCAAACCACGTAGAAATGAATGAGAAAATGAAGACATTTAAAAAAGAAAGTCCATGAAAGGTGGCTATAAAAAAAGGAGGTTCAGATTTCCTTTTGCGGAAAACACATTTTAATTTCCCCCAGTCACTAAATTAAGTCATTCTACCCTGGGAAATGTTGTACCATTTTTCCCTCTGAAAGCTCCTTAAAAAAATAAAACAATCTTTTTAAAAAAAATCATTTTTCTTAAACTGACTCAGATAAATTCACCATCCAAACCCTCTTTTTCTGCATCTCCTCTCCACACTAGGTTCCCTGGGGCAGAGAGTTGTTTCCCAGAGTACCCAGGAAGCTCTGCCAGGTACTCGGCAGCCATTGGGCTTCCATGCACAGCAGAAGCCTCTTGTGTAAAATGAGTGCTTCCTTTCCAGCGGTCACAGAGCCTTTAGGACCCAGCCATGCACTGAGTAAGAATTGTGGCTGGCAGCTGAGCGGTGGAGTGTGGTACAGAGAAAGTGAACTAGGGGTTTTGGGTCAGGGGCCATCAATAGATGTACAAGTGGTTAAAAAACTTCTTTAAATTCTTGTAACTATATATTTCCACAATCTGTAAAATGGGAAGAATATTGTCTACTTCCTAGGGTTATGACTAGGATTAAATGAGAAAACATAGGTAGACAGTAAGCCTGGACAAATACTAGGTGATTTTTAAAATCTTAGTATTGCCTGGTACTATGGACTGAATTGTGTCCCTCCCCCAAATTCAAATACTGAAGTCCCAACCCAGTGTGACTGTATTTGGAGATACAGCTTTTAGGAGTAATTAAGGCTAAATAAGATCATAATAGTAGGATCCTACTCCTATAGGATTGGGGGCCTTGTAAGAAGAGGAAGGAAACACTTAATATAAGATCTATTGTCTTAGAAATGTTTAAGTATACAATATGACATTGTTAACTATAGGCACTATGCTGATGGTAAAACTCTAGGACTTTTTTGTCTTGCATAACTGAAACTTAAAACCTTTTGACTAATACCTCCCTGATTCTCCCTCCTCCTAGGTCCTGGCAACCACCATTCTACTCTTTGCTTCTGAGTGTGACTATTTTAATTAAGAGTTCTTATTATACATACATACATAATAATAACAATAATAATAAATAGAACAGGAGGAAACTTTTAGATGTGATGAATAGATTTATGGTATAGATTGTGGTAGTGGTTTAATGGGTGCATACTTATTTCCAAACCGATCAAGTTGTATACATTTGGTACATATATGCACAGCTCTTTGTGGTCAATCACACCATGACAGAGTGGTTAAAAAAAGAAAGAAGAAGAACAGCACAAGCACAAAGGAAAGGACATGTAAACACACAGCAAGAAGGTGGTTGCCTGTGAGCCAGGAAGAGAGCTCTCACCAGAATCTGACCATATTAGCACCCGGATCTCAGGCTTCCTTGCAAAACTGAGAGAAATAAATGTCTGTTGTTTAAGTCACCTAGTCCATCTATGGTATTTTATTACAGTATAATCTTGCACTTACCCCTTTTGCCAAACATACCACCTTGAAATTCTCTTCCTTCAGCTCTTACAACTAGTATTATGCAGTTGTTAAGAGCCACTCTAGACATTTACCAACTGTGTGACCTTGGGCAATATGTTTAACCTCCTTGTGCCTCAGTTTCCCATCTTTGAAGCAGGTTAATAATAATACCAACCATATGGGGTTGTTGTAGAGATGTATTTAGTTCATGGACATTCTGAATGAAAGGCAGATAAATAGCAGATTGTCATTCCTAGAATGTAAATCCTGTAATAGCAGAAACATTCGTCTTTTTTTTTTTTTTTTTGCTTCCCAATGTATCTCAAGCACCTGGAATTGTGTTTGGCACATAGTCACACTACATAAATATTTCAGAGTGATTGAATCAATGGTCCTCCCACCTTTCTGACTGGCTTTCCAAGCTGTCTATAATTTAACCATACTTAAGCTTTCCAGCCTTATTTCCCTTTCTAATCAACTCAGAAATGTATAGCTATATTGACTGACTAGATATTTTTTTGTCTAAGTCCTACATTTCATATTTTATTTTCCTTGTTCCACCTATTTCTTCTACTTGCAATGTCTTGCCAATTTCCAACCTACCTCAGCCTCCTAAGTCCTACCCATCTTCAAGAGCATCTCAAACTGCATTCATGTTAGTAAGTGTTTATTAAATTTGATAGACCATCCTAACTTCCAGAAGATTCTTCAGCTCCCCTTTATATTCGCTATCTCTTACAAAGGTAAATGTGCAACTCCTCTACTTCCTGCTGCACACACAGACACACATAGTCACAAACATAGCATCCCAAAGGCTCCTTAAGGAACAGGAAGTGGGATTCTCAGGGTCTTACCTCCTCAGACCCTAAGAGCCCTTTCTGCTCTCAAATGGAAACATCTCATAAGGCCTGGTTTGGATTTCTTCAGCACCTCTTCACAACTTTCCCCAAGGAGTACTACTTTACCAAGACAGAGTAGAAATATCTAGACAAGGTTATCGTACATTAGAATTCACTGCTTCAGTTTGGGGAGTACTTTCTAATACAATTTGAGATGACCTTAGGAGAAACACAGAAGGTTATAAAGTTAGAATTGATTCTCAATGTGTGGAAGGTGATGCTCACAGATGAAGAGGATGCCCCCAACACCTTAGTTCTTTTTTCTGCCCTCCTCTACACAATCAAGTTCATGACTGCCTAGTGCATCCCTGGAAAATGAACAGGCTCTTTCTATTCTGAAAGTCATCAGAGATTATGCCAAAATTTAATGAAAAAGGGGCAAGAGGACAGAGAACAGAAGTATCTGAGAGACCCAGTTTCCTACAGTAGCTTGGCCTCCATGGAATTTGGATAGAAAGCTCTATAATAAGTTTGATATGTTTTTATTTTCTTCTCTCCCATGACTGTTCTGCTACCTATTCCCCTCCCTGAGATGTGCCCCCCCCCCTTGTTAAAGTATATTTGTTTGATCAAATCCTAAGCCTGCTTACACAAACAGAAGGTGGAGGTTAATTAAGCATAGTTATTTGTTCTTCTGGGGAGACGAGAGGCTCTTCTCTACCAGTGCCCCCCAAAGACAACAATGATATCATTTCTACGTTCTTTTTTAATCTTTTTAAAAAAATGTCTATTTATTTTTGAGACAGAGTGTAAGCGGGGGGGAGGAGCAGACAGAGGGAGACACAGAGTATGAAGCAGGCTCCAGGCTCTGAGCTGTCAGCACAGAGCCTGACATGGGGCTCAAACTCATGGACCATGAGATCATGACTTGAGCTGAAGTCGGACACTTAACCAACTGAGTCACCCAGGCAACCCTCATTTCTCAGTTCTTAGAGCCTTTCCAACTTCTCACAGTTGTGAATGGATGCATTCTGAGGACACAGTTGCCACCTACTGGATTAAACATGCCTTTTCACCGTGGTAAATGGGTTGGAGTATAGTCTCATAATATCCAGAGACCTGAGGCTGTGGCTACAAAGTTGCTCCAATTTGCTCTCTGGGTCTGTCTCTGTTTGGCTACATTAATTCTGAACTAATTGTTGCCTTATCTAGGAATCTGATGAGTATCATAATTAAAGCACCTAAACTTGGGGCGCCTGGGTGGCTCAGTCAGTTGGGCGTCCGACTTCGGCTCAGGTCACGATCTCACGGTCCGTGAGTTCGAGGCATGCGTCGGGCTCTGGGCTGATGGCTCAGAGCCTGGAGCATGCTTCTGATTCTGTGTCTCCCTCTCTCTCTGCCCCTCCCCCGTTCATGCTCTGTCTCTCTCTGTCTCAAAAATAAATAAACGTTAAAAAAAAATAAAAAAATTAAATAAAAGCACCTAAACTTATTTTTCCTGCCAGAATATTCATATCAACATTCCATTAACTCCCAGAGAAGGTAGACATCACACATAATTAGAAGCATTGCAATAATGCCAACTTACATTGATCTCATGTATTCTAGTGTACAGGGAACTTTCATACCTATAACTGCAGATTACACTCATTATAACTCACTCCATAAGGAAAGCCTGGAGACTATAATTAGCCCTTTTACAAATAAAGATTCTTAGACAGGTTGGCTAAGTGATTTTGGCTTATAAAATGGCAGAAGCAAATCTTCTGTTGAATAAACAGAGGGAAGGATCTCTTAGGAAGAGAGTGGGAAAATGTAAGTAGGTCCCAAAGAAGAATTTTATGAGGTGTTAGACAAAAAAAAAAAAAAAAAAAAAAAGAAAGAAATCTGATTTACCTTGTATCAGATTGATTTAATTAATGTGTAAAGATTTCTAAATGAAATAACCTGTACCAGTCACCTTTCTGGTCTCTTTCAGTCTATTGATAGCCTGCCTGCCCTTCTGTTCTTACCACCACCAATATGCTGCAGGCACAGAAATCCAACCTAATAGTATTATGTCACGTCATGTCATCTTGGATCATATCCTATCATTTCTCCTGTGTAAAACCCTCTGATAGCTTTCCATTGCTCTTAGGATAACGTCCATGCCTTCACATTGCCGGTAATGAGAGCCTGCACATTCCCATCCCTAAAGGTCTGTTTCTGCTCTATCTTATCTCCCATTCATCCTCGCTCTCCCCAGTCCAGCCATACCTTCAGTTCTTTGAGTACTACTCCCCCTCCACATCCAGACTCAATTATAACTTCCTCTGGTAAGTATTTCCTGACCTTCCTAACTAGGATGAACAACACTCTTATGGGTTTGCATAGTCCCATGTCCCTGCCCTTGGAGAGCTTAGTGATTTCATGTTTATTTGTGTGATTAGTTGATCCATTTCTTGTTTTTCACCTACATGGAGAGGTAGAGGTGACCAGTTGGGCTCACTGTTGTATCCCCGTACCTGCCACCACACCTGGCCATAAGTAGGCACTTAATAATTAATATTGACTGAATGAATGAACAAATGAGCAAATAAATGGAGAATGAAGGTGATCCTTCAAACTAATCCTCATTAACATGAAAATTCAATAGAAAGCTATGTCCCTCTTGGTAAGAATCCCATCTACTTCTAAATTTGTTAAAAAATTTTTGTAAGTAAGAGTTTAGTCTTAAAGAACTACTAAGGACTTATGTAAATGTCTCCTCTTTTTTCATTTTCACTGGGAACAATCTACCTGGCCCTTTTCTTCTCCCTATCCCTCACTTTAGGAGGTAACCAAACCATTTTCTTTAAATGGCAGTGAAATACTGCTGGTGAGTAATTCCCTAGCAGGCAGCTCTTCAGGGTCAAAAACACTGCTCAAGTGCCCACCTGTGTGTGGGTTTTAGAATCACTCATCCTAATACTTGCAAGTGAGGACCTCAGTGGGGTCAGATGTTGAGCCTCTGAGGAAATGACCACCTTCTTCCAACTTCCCAGCTCTTTGTTAAGAACCCTACCTTGAGCTTATTTATACTGAGAAAAGCTTTTTCAGCAGACACACACCTCTTCCTGAACATCCTGAGAGTGAGCTGTGGGGTTTCCTCATGAAAGGGTCTGTTCATGCAGAGCTCAGTGAGTCTGACTCAGAAAGAAAAATGAGTAAAGGAACTTTTTCCCCCCAAAATACAGCTCTGTCCAAAGAATGTGCTGATAGAAGAGAGTTTTAAGGCAAAAGAGGCAAAGCAAATAAGAGGAAATGATCCAAAACCATGTTGAACAGAGTTTTCTTTCCAAAAGCAGATATGAGGGGCACCTGGGTGGCTCAGTCGGTTAAGCGTCTGACTTCGGCTCAGGTCATGATCTCGTGGTCCGTGAGTTCGAGCCCCGCGTCGGGCTCTGGGCTGATGGCTCAGAGCCTGGAGCCTGCTTCCGGTTCTGGGTCTCCCTCTCTCTCTGCCCGTCCCCCATTCATGCTCTGTCTCTCTCTGTCTCAAAAATAAATAAACGTTAAATTTTTTTTTTTTCAAAAGCAGATATGAATGTATATTTTTCTGTTGGATTCCTTCAGAGAACTGGAGCTCAGCAGATTAACTGGCAGATTAACAATGGTCTTTAAGTTGCTAATTCTTGGTGAAGGGAAAGAAGACTTGAAATCGGCTAATTTGGGGCTGTTGTTGGTTAAGGCCAACATATTTGTGTCAGGAGTCAGGAAAGGATTAACTTTCCACTTGATCTGTGGATGTGCCTCAGGGGCAGTGAAGTTTTGAAGGAAACAGACCATTGGAGGATTTGTGTTTCGCTCCATCAGTTTGGACCTAAGAATCTAAGAAGACGCTTGTAGCACTGTCTTTCCTCTTAGCAGATTTTTTGCTCTGAATCATCGCAACATGTAAAGCCCTGACACCTAGGATATCCTGAGGGGGAAAGCAAGAGAGAAGGATGTAATTGTGCCAATTCATCTGGCCAGGAGACTGAGGGCACAATGTCCTTTGGGCAGAATAAATTGTTATTTTGGGACCTTGTGTTGATCATTTTGGCAGTAGTATCCTGGAGGGACAAATCCAGAGTTGCAGAAAGATGTTTGGGTGCCTGGGGCAGGAAGTCAATTAGTTCTAAAGCTCTCCTTTTTCCCACCCATATTTACACAGGGTGAATATCCATTAGAGTTCCAATTTAATGAACTGGTATCTGGTTTACACCAGTTTAAAAAGCTTATGATTATATTGCCCAATTTGAAAAGCTTATGATTACATGCATGTAAATAAAAATAAATTATTACCTTTTATAGTTTGCAGTATTTCATTCACAGCAAAATGCTGAAATCAAAAAAAATGTATGTATGTGTGCCTGTTCTGTAGTTGCCCAATGTTTCATGATATTTAAGTTCTGGTTCTCTTTGTCCCCAGTTTCTCTTCCCATATTTGATAAAAATCTTCACTTATTGTGTTTTAGAAAGAAACATTTTGTTGTTGTTGTTGTTGTTGTTGTTGTTGTTGTTGTTTTATTTCTACAAGGCCATTTGGGTCTTATTTCCAATTACCATTGTAATACAACCTTGAATTTCTAGCTGCCATCCACCATCATTGTAAAGCTTAACACACTTCTCAGATTTAAAGGCTAAGAAATTCACAATGTAAGCACTTTCAACTCTGAAAGCAAAGAAACAAATGCTCCACCAATAAAATCTACTTTAGGAAATTTTCTTTTCTGGAAAGTCTTATTTCACTGTCCTAAATCTTTCAGACCACTATAGCTATATACCTTACTCTCTAGTCAGGCCCACCTGTCTGAGCTGTGGCCATCACACATGGCCCTGAGGTGAAACACAACAGAGACGGCAGCAGTATACGAGGTACAAACTGAACAGCAATGTCCTGAATCATTCAAGTTCACCAGGAGGATGGGGGTGTGGAGATTGAGGTATTGGGGCTATGTGACTCTATTTTTTTTTTTCCAGCTAATGATCTTATATTTTCTAAAGATTGTTGTCTACCAGCTTATGTTCCACTCTTCCTGCTCCTTTTCCTCCCCTTACCTTTCTAGACCATCTCTAATTAATGCAATAAAAGATCCACCACAATGGAAGTCGTGATGGAGGCTCTGGACTGGGCAAAGCCCTAATACAGAGGCAAAGTGCTCAAGGGACTGTGGAAGGAGAAAGATAAATGAGGTTTCTGTCCCCCCAGAATATGGACAAATGCCACCACATACAGCAAAAGACAGAATGGAGTTAACCACAGGAAGACAGGACTATTTCTTTTTTGTGTACTTTAGCACACACCTTTCATATGTAATCAACTGAAATAAAATAATATTTGCCTCACATTTTCCATTATATAATAGGTTTTTTCCTACGTTCATGTAGCAAATGTTTGTCCTTCCTGGTTGGCATAACCTGCCTAATGCAATCTCTTTCATCTCTGTTGATATTGACCTTTCACCTGAGATACATTCTTCCTGGTGTGACCCATTCCACATGTCATTAGAGCATCTCAATGGTTAAATTTTTACATGATGGAGAATGTATCATTGAAGAGCAAACATTTTTGAGATTTTTTTGGATCTGTTTTAAAACTGTAGCTTGGATATTATCAGATTCATATGTTTACACTGTGCTGTGTCCCATGCAACTTGTAAATATTTGATAAATGTTACCTTTTAATTCCTGATAACATTATGAAAGTGTTAAGAAATGTTGTGGCCGATAACCTCTTTCTGAGCCTAAGATTCACATTTACCATGTAGTTATTGATTGACTAGAGCAAAATGATTTTGTTTTCAGGGAAACAGAGTCTCTCAGAGGCCACATTCAAACTTTCCCTTCATTTAATTGTATGTTTTCCAAGGACAGAGATAAGATTTTTCCCTGTTCTGATTCTCAAGCAGGTCAACCTGGGTCTACTAAGACCAAATATTTATGGACATATGTGAGTATGCAGTTCCCAATGACAAATGTGTGATAATATGTCAGAATGAAAGATTTTTGAGACAGTAATGTTGACTGTCTGAGTTGGGCATTTACTTAAGCTGTGTTGCTGGGAAGCAGGTACCTGGCCCTCCATCAAATAAAGCTTTTTCTAATGAATGAGTTCACATTCTGAAGTGTAACCTCCAGAATCAGAACATTCAGGTACTAAGACATCATCCTGGGCAGAAACAGTTGGAAATTTTTATGTAAGCCTGAGAATACTTTATTTCAAGCCTATGCTACACAGTAAATCAACCTTTCCTGGTTTAATTTAATGAAGAAAGCATCAAATAATACATTTAAATTTGATGGGAAAATATTCTTAAAATATGCATACTATACTATATGATTCTATTTATATAAAGTGCACAGATACAAAACTATATTTGATGCTATCAGAAAGGACATGATGGGGCAGATTCTAGGGTGCTGGTAAGGTTCTGTTTCTCAGTCTGCTTATTGTTTATTTAAGTGTGTCCAGTTTGTGAAAGTTCACTGAGTTTTAAAGTTATTATATATTATAATATATGTATTATATCATTTTTAATATATATTCTACAAAAAGTATACATATACATTGAACTCTGTGTATGTCTTGGTAGCTTTTAGTTCTATTTTTCTTTAAAGAAATATGCATTCTCTTTCTTTCAATCTCAAAGGGATATTTTAAGAAATGTACTCTCTTTGAAGTGGGCATGTGTACTCTTACACATATTTCTTGAAGGAACCTTATTATACCCAACTTACTTTTTGTGTAACTGTTCATATAAAGGAAAATTTATTCTTGCTGCATCTCACCAGGCTCTGAGCTCCCCAAGGCAGGGCCATGTCCTGTTTATATCCTCGGAGCCTGGTGCATGGTAGGCAATCAATAATTATTGAATCAGATGCAAAAGATTAGGTAGAACAGCATCCTTGATATTCCCCAACTCTGATCCCCAGCACCTTCAGTCTCTTTCCACTTGATAGTTCATAACACTGGTTACTAACGCAAGTTAAAGCGTAACCATCTCTGCTGTGACCAGGTCATATGATCTGCAGGGATCCAGCCTCAAATCAGGAGATATTGCACAAAGGCCAGGAAGCAGCCAAGGACGAGAACTGAGTAACTTCATCAGAGTTGGGTAAACAGCAGTTAGCACAATGGTCGCACTAAACAGGACAAGCTCAAAGTGCAGTGTCATGGCCAGATGGCTCCTTTCACTGGAATGGGCACAGGTGCCCCTTAGAGACCTGCCTGGCAGGAATGATTACAAAGAATATTTACCAAGTGATTTATGGCTTATGTGTTTTGTCTTTTTTAATCTCACAATAGCTTTGTGGTATAGGTAATGTCATTCCTGTTTTATAGATGAGGAGACAGATGCTTGGTAAGTTTAGCAATTTATCTCTAGTTTCCAAGTCAATGACAGAATTGTAACTCAAACCTAGGTCTGGCTGACTCTAAATTCCCTGAACTCATGGCATTACACCTTTAAAAAGGAACAAAAAAAATCATGAAAACTCAAAATTATTCTGATTAAGCTCAGAAATCAAAAAACAAAAAAAGATGGGGCCAGATATTGCATTATTATTTTTTATTTTGTGGATAACTTGCTATTAGAAAGGAAAGTTAAAAGAGGCATCTTCTCTATTTTCTTTGCAAGGATACTTAATGTCTGTTCAGGGCCTGTGCTATATGTATCTCATTTTAACCCTGCTAGCAACCTGGGGAAGAAGGTACTACCATTACCTCTACTTAATAATGAGATGATGGAGGATCTTCAAGGTTAAATAACCTGCCCAGGGCCACTCAGCCAATAAGTAGCATTTTTGGATTGGTAACGAAGTCCCTTTCACCTCACAGTTGACTTTTCTTTCTAGAGTCAGTCCTGGTCTATGGGTAGTGGCTGCCTGGAGTTCTGTACAGAGATGGATTGCGAGGCACTGCAGAGCCCCTCTGGAAAGAAGGCTGGGATAGATTAGTCATGCCGCTTATTTGCCATCCCTGTGCCATACTGTTCCCACAACCCACTTCTCTTATGCCCTTAGGGATCCACCTGTGCTTAATAATCACAAGCTTTCTTATGCTTCTTAACCTGCAAGACACAGACATGAAGCCTACATCCTACTGAGCCATCTTTATATTTGCATTCTCCAAAGACATTGTATCCATCCAATAACCAACTAGCAGATGTAGACATTGGTAATGTTTCTATTTAGGCTTTCATTTTGAGTAAGGGGACATTTAAATTATTAAAATAAAGATAAGCTAAAATTAATATAATATCAGTTCACTTACAATAAAAAGGCATTAAATATCTATACTCTTTTGAGAAAATCAGAAGCAGACTAGGACAATAAAAAAGGAACTAAGTCTCGGGCCCCAATTCCAACTTGACCATCACTGGTTCTGCAGCCCTGGACTGATCATTCAAATGCATGGATTATAGAGCCAGACCTGGGATTGAATTCTGGCACTGAATTTATAAGTGCTATGATCGTATGCAGTTTGCTATTTTCTCTAAAGCTTTGTTTTTTCATCTTTAAAATGTGAATACCAATAACTACCTCATTGGTTTGTGAAATCCATGAAAATGTTGTATGTTAACTGTTAAGCACAGTCCTTGCAACATCGATGTCCTTAATAACTGCTAGCTGTCCTCATCCTTCCTTATCACTCGGTTTCCTCATCTATAAAACTTGACTATAAATACAAATCTTTCTATCCTTCACAGAGTCCATTTACAAGTTCACACTTTATAGAAATAAAGGATTTTATGTATCACACATTATTCACATCTCAAAAAATATTCAACCTATTAAGGAAAGAGGATGCCTCCAAAAAGTTAAGAGGTAATAATACATAATACACATTTGCAAAACAAATGAGGAATAATACATGGGAATGGGAAATATCTTGGAATAAATGAAGTAATTAGAACTGAAAAGTTAGTGAAAGTGTGGATTTTGAAGGAAGAAAAAGGCATGCCCTGTCACAGAACACAGAAAAGGAGGTGAAGTTTCATTCTGCTAGAAAGAATATTCTGCTCAGATTCAGAACACATGATAGTGAGTTCTAATACTTCCTGACTTTTAACTTTCCTGAAACTAAAATATGTGTATCCTTGTAGAATGGGGGAAATCATTACATTGGCCTTTTTAGGGACTGAGAGAATAAAAGTAGATCACACATGTGAATTGACTTTAAAGAGCTGAAAACCAGTAAAGAAATAAAAATTGCTATTTTTAATTGATCACACAAGGCAAGGCCAGAACTACAATAAGGCAAATGACCTGTCTAGGGTGCAAAATTTAAGAAGGCACAACTCTGAGATCTCGCTTTTTTAGATTTTGCACCCTCATCTCCTCACTTGCCTCACCCTGATCCCAGGCCAGTGAAAGGAGACAGCAAGCTCATAGTAACATTGTAAAGATAAATAATGAGACATGAGGGCACAGTGATAAATCCAACTAATAACAGGCTACAAAGAACAAAGCATGAGTCTGGACCCAATGAATCAGTGGAGCAAGCTCAGGTTTTGGAGAAGGGACATGGTAGTATTTTCATAGCATGAGCATATAATGTGACAGTTCAGTTGGATTTTGAAACACATAACAGCTGATCTACATAAGGGGTCAATATTGCTCTGTTTTTTTACGGATTGGGAAGAAAATAAAATTATATATAACATTTTAAGTCAACTATTAAAATTATGAATGAATATCACCCTGCACTTATAAGAATTAATAATGCTGCTTTTTTACTGTACTACATAACATAGTAGTAGTATGGATTGCCAGGGAACTCAAGCCAGACAAAGAAACACTAGCTATCTGCCATTGGTACAAATTGGCTACTAGAAAGGGAAACAGAATTTGGACAAACTGATGCTTTTAGCACAGTTATTCTTGAAACACAGTACCACTTACATGTAAATTGGGACCACTGTTGATCTGCAGCCTACAGAGTGTCAGTGTACTTGTGGTCTAGATATCTAAAAGAGGAGATCTTAATTCTGTTCTGTTAAGGACTGAGAAAAAATATATAGAGTCATGGAGGGTCAGAGACTCAGGAACTCATTTTTGTCTGTAATTGGAAAGTTTTATCCATCATATCTAAACTTATTGATTAGTAATGGCTTCCAAGAGCACCATCAAATGGATTCTGAGGCCTCAGCTTGGCTCAGCAAGAAAGAGCCACAATTGACTAACAATGTCTGTTACAAGTGTTGCAAAGGTGAGTGGTGGTGTATGTTCCACCTAGAATTCCCTGATCTAGTTCAGTCCTTTTACTTTACAATTAATAAAACTAACACCCTAAGAGGGGAAGAAAGAATCAAAGCCACACAGAAGGTAAATTAACAAGTCAGGAATCAAACCTAAATTATCTAGTCCAATGCAATTCTTTCACAATCCATTTCCCAAATATGTCACAGAACATTTTCATTTGTTTTTCGTTGAGTCTATCTTTGCTTTATATTTTGGTGCATAAAGCAAGATTCAGCATCTGAGTAATGCTTTTCTTCAGGATATTTTACTCTAGCTTAAACCACATCTTTTCTAGGCTACGTGATTAGAAATGCAGCATAATGGGAGCCTTTGCTGAATATGAAGCAGATTCCTAGAAAACAAGTAGGCATTGATTTATTTTTATTGATGTGCTTTTACTAACTGACAGGAAGTGTTCTTTGAACACCTCTCTCCCAACCATTCCACTCCAATAAGCCACTGAGTTTGATCTTTTCCAACACATGGTCCACCCACTGTCTGGAGAGTTGAGAGCCTGACCAGCCACAGTGATAAGTGGGCCAACAGGCAACCAGTCTCCTCCATTAGGACGGTAGCTTCCTGATGCAGAACTTGCATCGTGACCTGAAGATAGTCCACCCGTTTGTGGAAGTGTGAACAGGAAATGGACTGGGATATGGATACCTCAGATAAGCCTTGGTCTTTTATTTTATTTATTTTTTTTAGTGTATTTATTTATTTTGAGAGGGAGATAGAGCATGCAAGCAGGGAGGGGCAGAGAGAGAGAATCCCAGGCAGGCTACACACTGTCAGCATAGAGCCCAACGCAGGGCTCCAACTCATGAATCATGAGATCATGACCTGAGCCAAAATCAAGAATTGGACAGTCAACCAACTGAGCCACTCAGGTGCCCCAACTCTTAGTCTTTTAAAAAGAAGAGATTTAGCTAGAAACAAACTTTCAGATGAACTATTCACAAATTCACTGTATAAGGAAAAACAGGTTTTGGAGGAAATGGTATAAAATAAATGCGGGGAAAAAGCTGATTTTGGAGTACAGACATTATCTACTTAAATGTCATTTAACATTAGCCATTGTCTAAAATCTCCAAATTCCATGTCACATCTGGAATCAGCAGTACAGAAGCATATGAAGTTCTAAAGTCTGAGTTGGGAGGGCATTGGAGCCTTTGCTGTTAGAAGCAGAGTGGCATGGCTTCTTCTAGGCTAGAAAGAGCCTGAAGTGTCATTTTGCTCTCAATTTACCACCTAAAAACAGGAAAAATTCTAATAAAATGTGGAGAAAAAAGAATGCTCCTTTTTGAATGATGTTCTTCCCCATCAAAGAGTTTCTTGGGGCTTTTTTTTTCTGTGCTTTTGTTTGTTTTGTTTTTAATCAATACAATATCCAAATCATTACCAATTGGAATAGAAGGGAACCATATTTCACCCATAATACTACCATCCTAACACAACCATAACATCCTTCTGGTATGTTTTCCTGAGCTTGCATTTTTTTCCAATGGCTATAACTTACTATTTTTTACTTAAAACTATAGTATATGCTTTTTCATATTTTTTGAAGTATTATTTTTTCCAAAACCAATATTTCTAATAGCTGCAAAACATGTTATCCAATGTATATGCCACACTTTGTCTTTCTAAATTCTTTATTGCTAGTCATATAGGTTATTTTCAATTCTAAATAATACTTCCAAGAACATCTTTGTGCAGACATATTTACTATATCGGTGAGATTCCCTGAGCTTAGATGTCATTATTTTTCCCTTTCATTCTTACTTCCCATTCTCATTTTCATTCCAAAATAAGCAGTTAGGTTTTTGTCTTTGCTATTGCTTATTTGTTTATGATTATTTTTGTTCATTCTTTTTTGTTTATAAATGGTTAAATTATTTAAAATATTTAGAGTTTTGCTAAAACTTTGTCTGCTGTTCTCTCAGTTATGGTCTTGGCCTGAATTAATGAAGTTTTATCTTCCCATATTCATGTGTGGGGCCATCTTTTCTATAAAGAGCGATAGTACCTGGATCATCTTTGAAGGGTTTCACTGACGTTCTAGGTAAAACACTCCTTTGTGCTGGTGGCCACAGCCTGGACATCACTGAGAGGCTTGCCTGAAATAAAAATGGTACTTTTATAGCTATGGATGTGTTTGTCCAAAGAACATTTAATCACTCTGAAGGTTTTTTTTTTCCCTTGTCTGTAGTAAGCAGCATTTTGTAACTGTAGAGTTCTGCTAATGCACACTTCTGCCGGGAAGCTTCCCAGGGTGGGGCACAAAAGATGCTAAGTGGCAGGGGGCGCGATGGGAGAAAGCCATTAACACTCCAGCAGCGAGGTCAGATTTGATGTTTCCTTTTGTTTGCTGGATCCAAATTAAGAAGCTGCTTCTGTACTTTCCCTATTGCCTCCCCCCTAAACACACTCTTGGGTCATCCCGCTCTGGTCACATCTTTTGACAATTAGCCACCCATTAACAGGATGATTGAAAAGCAGCCAGAGTGGTTTACACATAAAGTGCTTACTCTTTTCCAGGAAGAACACATATCTCTACAGTTTCATTAATGCTTTGGCAGATTAGTACACAAAATAAAATACTTACACTCTAGAAAGCACTAGCAAAAGGAAGAAAGTGGGGTGGGAAGGAAGAAAATTAGGGAACAAAAATAACCCTTAGAGGCTTATCTTCGTCTTCTTCTTTCCTTTCTGCAAACATGCTTTAAAAAAGGGTAGGGGAGGGTGGGGGTGTTATCTTGCTTCTATCTTTTGCTATCTTTATAGCCAGTATTACCAGCCATTTTACTTGTACTTTACTATTATTATCTGGGTGATGGCTGTGACATGTTGATCATATATGGCAGTGAGAAAATTGATTTCCCTCAACAGAAATGCTTCCAATTTTCCCAGGGCCATAATTTTATGTCCACAACAAAATAAAAGGGTCATTTTCCTTAAGATGAGGGGAATTGAAATCTTTGATAAAAGCTATGGTAAATGTTGTACTTTTGATTGCGGAAACTGCAGTTTTCATAAACATCTGGCCTGTCTGATTTGGGGGTGTGCACTGGGGGCAGGGAAGAGGGGTTTGCAGGCAAAGAATTGTTGTTATTTTTCTTTAAAGAGCTGAATTTGCTTCAAGAAAGCCCTGTAAGTCCACAGCTTCCCTCTCAATGTTCATATTCCCATTAAAGGGAAGCTACAGGGGTGTTGCTTTGAGCTACCTGCCAACAAGTGAGCCTACTCAAAGAAGGCCCAATCACACAGATGGGGCCTTCTGAAAGAATGAACACCTGTGCCGCACACAGTTCATAGTGAGCCTGTCATAAAATGTACTAATAAACTCACTGATATTGCTTTGCAAGCCAAAGACATTTTATACCAAAGAAGGTGGAGGGGAGAGGACGGAGGCCAGGGACAAACTGATGCAGCATAGGCACAGGAAGAAGAAAAACAGGCTGTTTTCTGACTGCAGTTACAACTGCTGCTTTGTTTGGTTAGCAGGCTTTACCTAATCTGATGGAAACTGATTTCCAAGTAGCTAGTGGAGCAACATTTACCAACAAATATTTAGAATTAGAGACCTTTGCTTCACCCTGGGTCTAGGCGCAGGGTTAAACTATAAGCCTCCTAGCCAAGTGTTTTGACGTTTGATTTGCCAACAGGAAAACTTTTATATAATGGCTATCGACACATGAGAAAAGATTTTTTTTAATCTCTTGATTTTAAACCCCATCTTTTTTGAACTAGAAGTAAACTGTGCTCTTGTGCATTTTCCATGTAATCTAAAATAAACAAATATAGCTTTTGTAATCAGAAAAAGTAATTTTTATTGTGGGGTTTTCTATGACTATGAATAATGAACAGTCATTTGTTAGAAAGCAAAATTCACAATCCATTATGAATCTAGAAGTACATTCTTCTAGGAAAAAATTAAGTCAAAGAGTAGTGAAAGTAAATGAATAATTATAGCAATTTTTCTCAAAGTACATATTGCAAGGAAAATTGTCTTGATGTCTCTTGATTTTTTTGTCTTCTCACTACTTTTACAACTCTGTAAAAGTAAAATGTGAAATTCCTAATATTCATATGCTGCAATAATTGTTCTGTATGTGTTTTCATAGTTCCACTGATTTTCTCTCCAAATCAAGTAGGATGAGTTAATGTTGATAAAAAACTTAAGAAGGAAACATAAACAAAGAGGTTTTATGATTTATTTCCAAAGCTACGGGTTAAAGCAGGGTTCAATAAATTGTGGGCCAAATGAAGCCTGCCACCTGTTTTAGTATGACCCCACTAGCAAAGAATGGTTTTTACACTATTTAATTGTTGAAAAAAAATTTTAATTTCTTTTCTTTTCTTTTTTTAATGTTTATTTATTTTTGAGAGAGAGAGAGAGAGAGAGTGGGAGAGGGGCAGAAAGAGAGGGAGACACAGAATCTCAATCAGGCTCCAGGCTCCAAGCTGTCAGCACAGAGCCTGACACAGGGGCTCAAACGCAGAGACTGTGAGATCGTGACCTGAGCCAAAGCGAGTCGTTCAACCAACTGAGCCACTAAGGCACACTGAATAAAATTTTTTTAAAGAATCATATTTTGTGAGATAAAAAATACAAAGATCCAATTTCATTGTTGTCCATAAATAAAAATTTAGTGGAATATAGTGACACACATTTGTTTACACACTGTTTATGGTGGCTTTCACACTATTAACAGCAGAGTTGAAAAGTTGCAATAGAGCACAGGGCCTAAAATATTTACTATGTGGCTCTTCAGCTTATGTATTTATTTACCTATTAGGGAAACTTAATAATTTATTAAGTTTCCAAAGTACTGTATGTGTATGAATTATAACATACTGATAAATATTGCTGTCATATAGGCAGGAACTTTACCTTTTTGTGAGGATAAAGCTCAGTGATAGGTGTGAAGCCATGAAGAAATCCTTCCTTCCCAACTCACAATTTGGACAAAGTTGAGATCTGTAGACATTGCATCTGTGGTATAAATAGTGTTTCAGTGCCATTGAGGAATCAGTCTTGAAAAGTGACTGAGACATTTTCAAGGGATCCTTCAAATAACAGAAATTCTGAGAGCACTTAGAAATGTCTGCACCCAGAGGAAATCTAAATGCTCACACTTTGCTGGCTAAGAGCATTCATGTACCTCTATTCAGAGGTGCAGATAACAGAGGAGGAAAACTCACTTCACTTCTTGGGAGCTGTGCTCTTTGAATGTCCAGTTCTTTTTGGTGCAGTTCAGAGGACAAAGATTGTAAATGGCTCTGAGGACACTGGTCCAGGCAGGGTCAGTGACAAGCCCTAAGTAAGCAATGCTCATTTGAATCCGTGGTCCCACCCCTTTAATGTGAAAAGGTCTCTGCATTTAGAATAGTAACGATGAATTAGAGTAACTTGCCTGCCTCATTAACATGTGGTCTGATCTAGGTAAATCAATTTGGAGGATGTCAGCGTATTTAATCCTTCCCAAGGGTGAGTTGTGGCTTTTTCCAATTTGTTGACCTTATGGCTACGCCCAGAAGAATTTCCTCATCTCTTCTCGAGCCTGCCTTGGATGCTAAGTATGTCTGTGCTGAACCAGGGACATTACTGAGATCCTTTGCACTTATTCTGGCAAACGTGGTGGATTAGTACATGCTGGAATGCCAAAGACTACAGAGGTATCTGTGCAGAAAACTCATCACATCACATTGAAAGTAGTGTTTCTCTGCTGGCATAGAATCAGCCTCCTTGTGCAAACTGCACTTCTTAAGGGTCAGCATCTGAGAAACTGCAAAGCATGGTTATATCTTTAGGACAGAAAGACTTGCAACTACACTGGGAGGTCAAATGGATTTTTCAGTATTTCTGCAATGCCCTGAATTTGGTTCAGTGAGTATGTGATTTGCATGGGTGGCCACGTCTCCAGATCAAAATCTTTCATACTGCCATGCACATCTACTCAGCATTGGTCCCCAGCTGATGATAAATACATAATGCCTACAAAAACCAGTGGGATGTGGTGCTCTTGGATCTCTTGTCCCCTTGGCCGAGAGTGCCCCACCCAGTAGTAACATGTAACATGTAACAAATCATGTTTTCTCAAATCAGTGCTCCAAGATATGATATGTTAATAGTGTTCCATTGGTGGAAAAAACTGCTCCATTGACAAATAACATTGGGAAATGCTGGATTGAATCATGTAAAAAATTTCTTTACTGTAGTATTTTTCAGAGCCCTTATATACATGAAGCATCTCTAAGAGGATAATACTATGTGCATTTCCCAGGGCGCCTGGGTGGCTCAGTCAGTTAAGTGTCCAACTTTGACTCAGGTCATGATCTTACATTTCGTGAGTTCAAGCACCGTGTCAGACTCTGTGCTGACAGCTCAGAGCCTGGAAGCTGCTTCGGATTCTTTGTCTCCCTCTCTCTCTGTCTCACTCCCACTCACATTCTGTCTCTGTCTCTCTCTCTCTCAAAAATAAATAAACATTAAAAAATTTAATGCTTATTTAATGTAATGTGCATTTCTAAAAACTGCTTATTCTGAAATACCTTTTTCAATCAACCATTAGATTTCCATGGTACAAAATTTAGGAAATGCTGAATTAAGGAGAGGGAGAAGCTCTTGTCTAACTAGTGAATGGAAATTACCTAAACTAATAAAACCAGAGAATGTTAATGGTAGAATGGATCTTAATGATTATCAAAAGGTTCTAAAACTATAAGCAGTTCTCAAGTCTAGAAGATACTACAGTTATTGCAAGTTTATGTGTTCACATATCTTACAAATGTATGTACTCTAATTTTTCAAAAAGCATTTAAATTGATCTTGTGACTAATAATGAATAAATTTGTTTATGTATTTATTTGTTTACTTAAATGTTTATTTAAGTGTTTATCTTATTTATTTTTGAGAGAGAGAGATTGAGAGAAAACACAAGTTGGGGAGGGGCAGAGGGAGAGAGAGAGAGAGAGAGAGAGAGAAGCAGGCTCCAGACTCTGAGCTGTCAGCACAGAGCCCCACACAGGCTCAAACTCATGAACTATGAGATCATGACCTGAGCTGAAGCCAGATACTTAACCAAGTGAGCAACCTAGGTGCCCCTGATGAATCTATTTTAAAGCACTAATGGGGGTGCCTGGATGGATCAGTTGGTTAAGTGTCAGACTTCAGCTCAGGTCATGACTTCACTGCTCAGAAGTCACAAGTTTGAGTCCCGCATCAGGCTCTGTGCTGACAGCTCAGAGCCTGGAGCCTGCTTCACATTCTGTCTCTCTCTCTCTCTCTCTCTCTGCTCCCCCCTGCTCATGCTCTGTCTCTGTCTCTCAGGAATCAATAAACATTAAAAAAAAAAGTTTTTAAAAAGACATTATTTAATCTAGATGTAAAGTTTAGCTCCAGTTAGGATAAATACAAGAAGCCCCAAATTAATAAAGAAAATAAAAGATAGTGTATCTAGGAACACAAATCTATACTTAGTTAATCTGTTACTTCAGTAAAAATTACAGATTGTCTATGTCATGCATTGAGGCTTCATGACCAAAAAAGACACAGTGCTTCCTCAAGTTTATGAACTGGTTGGAGAGATAACTCAAGAGAGAGTTGTTGTAGAGAATGACAAGTGCTACAGCAGATATATGTACAGGTTGCTCCATGAAAAAGGAGCCTTTTTCAATGATGAGATGAGGAGGCCGGATGTGAAATAAAGTAAGGCTTTTCAGAAAAAGCAACTGGCTCTCTAAGATCCAAAGGACATATGATGCCATCAGATAAGTAAAGGTGTGAAACAGAGTTATTGCCAGAGAGAACAGCATGTAGAAAAGCTTGAAAGTGACACCAACAGCAACATTAGTTTAGTAAACTTAAAGTAATTCACCACTTTAGAATGACTTTGTTTAAGGGTGGTAGGGGAGAAAGGACAGTATGTGGCAGGTACACCAGGTAAAGCTACCTGGGTAAGCAGCAGTTAGTCATTAAAGATACATTAAGATGAACTTTATTACAAAGGCAATGGGAAACTCTTGAAACATTTTAAGCAGAGAAGTAACATGATTGTAACATATTTCAGAAAGATCACCCAAATTCTGTAAAGAATTGAGTTTAAGGGGTATTGAGAGTCAGTTGGAGAGAGAACAATTAGAAATCAGCAGTGATCCAGAAGAAAGTTTATTTAGTGTAATGATGATGGGGCTGGAGATTAAAGGACAGGCTTCAGAGATAAAGTTAAACTCCGTAGGAGTTTATAGTGACTGACTGGATGTGAAAATTGGGAGACAGAGGTGGACTTAAAGACAGTACCTGGGTGCTTGGGGGGCTCAATCAGTTAAGCGTTCAACTCTTGGTTTTGGCTCAGGTCATGATCTCATGATTCGTGAGTTGGAGTCCCACATCGGGCTCCTTGCTGACAGCACAGAGAGGCTACTTGAGATTCTCTCTCCCCCTCTCTCTCTCTGCCTCTCCCCTGCTAGCTCTCTCTCTCTCTCTCTCAAAATAAAGAAATACACTTAAAAAAAAAAAAAGAATTAAAGACAGTTCCCAGGTGCTATCTTAGACACATGTGTGAATGGTGTTACCATTTACTAAACCAGGCATCATGAGAAGAACAGATATTTCCTTTGAGGTAGGGTGTCGTGGGGCTAGATAATACATTCTGGTTATTTGTATGTTTAATTTTTTGACTTAGTTTTTTTATACTATATTTGAATGCAGGATTTCAGAGGAGGAGAAATTCTAAGTGATGAAAAGGCCCAGAATATGCCCTTGGAAATTAATGGCTAGAGTGGAGATGAAGGTTACTGGAGTATAAGAGATCAAGAAATGGATTGGTGAGGCTACATTGTTCTTAAGAATTCTCAAATCCCCAAGATGACAACAGAGCTTGGGACAGAGATACAATTCACTGACCCAGGGTGAAAATCTTCAATAAATGAGGAGGAAGTAACCATGAGGCTAGAAAATGAGAATGACAAGAAGTCAAGAGTGATGTGGCCAAATATCATGACTGGTCTGTAAGGACCAGGGATTTTTACACAGGATAGAAGTGTAATGTTTGACAAGCTATACATTTATGGAAGTGAGATACTTGGAAATGTAAGAAAGATAAAGGCATCTTCTTGAGGGAATTTCAGGGATGTTGGTGTCCTCAGGAAAGAGCATTTCACAGTTAAAGCTAGCAGTTAGGGAACATATTTGGTGGAGAGCCTGAGAACACAGGGGAGGTTTTGTGCAACGTAACAGAAAGTCTAGAGAATTTACAGGATTTGAAAAGTTTTGAGAAGAAGAGAATCAGTGGGAGGTTAGATGAGCAGAGGAAGTACAGAGCAATATGAAAGGATGAGAGTCTGAAGGAAAATGGATAAACAGAAGGGTGAGTCTTAAGCAATGACTAGGATAACAGTGCTGAAGAATATTGGTTTAGGGGATTAGTAGATTCTTACAGCTGCTATAACAAGTTATCACAAACTTAGAGGCTTAAAACAGCACAAATTTATTATCTTACAGTTCTGGATTTCAGAAATCCAAAAACCAGTCTTACAGGGCTACATGCTCCCATAAGCTCCAATGGGAAATCTGTTTCTTACCTTTTCCAGATTCTAGAAGCTTGGCCTTATTCTTTGGCTTGTGGTCTCCTTCCAGCAATACCATTCTGACCTCTGCTTCCATTATCACATCTCCTCCTTTGACTCTTGTGCTTTCCTCTTCCCTTATAAAGACACTTGTGCTTATACTAGGTGCCCTGGTTAATCCAGGATATTTCCCACAACAAAGGATTAATCATATCTTCAAAGTCTTTTTGCCATGTAACCTACAATATTCACAGGTTACTGGGATGAGAGTGTAGACATCTTTGGGGGGGCTGTGTTTATGCCCACCACAGGGTCCACATAGTGCCCTGGTGAAGGGATGAACAGAGCTAGAAATGGCAGAAGAGGGTCAGACCTGTCAGCAGGGGTTAACCAAGACCTGGAATGTTTGTGTTTCCAAACATTCTGACATAGATGGGGGGCTGCTGAAAGAATCATGTGGATTTTATATTCTCACCACAAATTGGAAACAATGGCCTCCAAAAATTGTCAGCAGAGACCTGAATTGAGAGAATGAGCTTTCAGAGCTGCTGGCAGCCACTGGAAGTTCACATCAATCTCCTCAGGAAAAGTTGAAAGTGAGATCAATTCATTGCATTTACTCATTCTTTTAACAAAATTCTACAGCTATGATGGCTTGGTAGAAGATAAAAATAAAACAGAACTGTTTTTTAAAAGTACATTGGCTGGTTGGGGAAAGGAGGTAAGGTGTGAACAAACTGTGGAGTCAAAAGTGATGTGGAGCCTATTTCCAGGACACTGAAGAGATGCTTAGGCTACTAATAATTTCTTTATCTTTGAATCATTCCTTATATCTCACCAGTCATTAAATCCTATATTTATCCCTTGGAAAATTCTTGCAAGTACATTCCTTTCTTCTAATTTTGTCAGCTACCATATCAGTCCACATTAACCTAAATTTTAATCTTAATTTTTCTCAGAAATGGACAAATCAAGGGGTGCCTGGGTGGCTTAGTTGGTTAAGCATCCAACTTCAGCTCAGGTCATTATCTCAGCGTTCATGAGTTTGAGCTCTCACACAGAGACTGCTACTCTCTTTGCCCTGCCCCCTCTCAGAAATAAACATATAAAAAAAAAAAGAAATAGACAAATCAAAACAAAAACAAAAATCTGGGTGGAGAAATGATGGGTTACATTTGGTATATGCTGATCTTAAGAAAACAGCAGGATAAAGGCTACAGAACTAAGTTGGAGAAGCAGATTACAAAGTCATCTACACAGCAATGGTACAAAACTCCCAAATATCAGGGTGAGATTCTGGAGAAATTAAAGCTGATAAGCAAGAACTGAGGTCCCGGGGCACTTGGGTGACTCAGTCAGTTAAGTGTTCGACCGTTGATTTTGGGCCAGGTCATGGTCTCAGGGTTGTGAGATTGAGCCCTGCATCAAGCTCCGCATTGGGCACAAAGCCTGATTAAGATTCTATCTCCCTTTACAGCTTGTGGTCCCTCTTTCTTTCTAAAAAAAAAAAAAAAAGAAGAACTGAGGTCCCCCAGATCATAACTACACCCATTGTGATGAGCATTGCTTAACATAAAGAATTGTTGAACCACTATGGTGTATACCAAAAACTAATATGACATTGTATATCAATTATATTTCAATAATAAAAATTTTAAATTACAAAAACCAAAAAACTAGTGGAGATTGATTCTTTCAAAGTTCGGAGGTCAGAAATCTGAAATGAAGTTGTTGGCAGGGCCCACACTCTCTCCAAAGTCTCTAGTGGAGAATCCTTTCTTTCCTCATCCAGATTTTTAGAGGCTCCGGGCAATACTTGGCTCCTGCAATACATAACTTCATGCTGCCTCCTTTTTTTTTAATGTTTATACATTTTTGAGAAACAGAGAGAGAGCTGTGAGTAGGGGAGGGGCAGAGAGAGAGGGGGTACAGAGGATCAGAAGTGGGCTCCATGCTAACAGCAGCAAGCCCGATGTGGGTCTCGAATCCACAACCCATGAGATCATGACCTGAGCTCAACCAAGTTGGATGCTCAACCAACTGAGCCACCCAGGCACTCTCAAGCTGCCTCCTTCTTTACAAAGCCTTCTACTCACTGTCTCTCAAATATCTTCATGATTTTTGCTTATAAGAACACTTGTCATTGGATTTAGACCCAGCCACATAATATGGGATGATATTATCTAAAAATAATTTAATCAGATTTAATAAGATCTGTAAAAACTTTTTCCAAATAAGGCTACGTTCATAGGTTTCACGTGAGCGCATTTTTGGGGAGCCGCCATTAAACACAATGAAATCCTCTCACTGGCCATCCCAAATTAAAATCCATCCCACATGCAAAACACATTCACCCAATACAAAAATCTCCCAAAGTCTCAAGCTTTTAAAGCATTAATTTTATGTTCAAAAACCTTACCTAAATACCATAAGCTCAAAAGTCCCCAGTCTCATCATCTAAATTAAGTCAGGGTAAAATTCTAGATATGGATCATTCTGAAGCAAAAAAATCTCCTCTATCCATCTTAGTAACAAACTTTTTAGAAACAAAAAATTTCTGCTTCCAAAGTGGACAGGTATGAGATAGATATTACCATTCCAAAAGGGAGAAATTAAAAGGAATACAGGTATCATTGACCCCAGGCAAATTTAAAATCTTGCATGTCAAATTTCATTATGTGTCAAGGCCTAAGAAGAGCCCTGTATGATTTCATATATGTCCTGGTACCTGGATGCTCCACATTTGAGTAATTATTTAAAAACAAACAACAAAATAAACCCAAAACTGATGTCCCCACATGAGGAGAAAAAAAAAATCAGAGAGGTGGGGAAAAAAACAAGGAAACCATTTATTAGGGAAAATTTTTTTCACAAGATTGAAAAGAATGGTGAATAATATTAAGAATTGCAAAGAAAATATATAAAGGTCAAATGACATGCTTTGGATTAAGCTGGAAAGAAATCATTATAATCTTGAAAATATTACTATGGCAGATAATTAAGGATAACATGTATAGAAATTTTAGGTTCCTTCAAGATGATAGTATTTATAGGGGTGCCTGGGTGGCTTAATTGGTTAAGTGTCCGACTTCAGCTCAGGTCATGATCTCATGGTTCGTGAGCCAGATCCATTCATCTGTTGGGTGCTGCACTGACAGTGCAGAGCCTGCTTGGGATTCATTCTCTCTCTCTTTCTCTCTCATTCTCTCTCTCTCTCTCTCCCTCTCTCTCTCTCTCTATCAAAATAAACTTAAAAAAAAGATGATGGTATTTATAGACAAACTCCATCTTGGTTCAGGCTGCTATAACAAAATACCACCAAATGAGTGTCTATAAACAACACAGATATATTTCTCACAGGTTTGGAGGCTGGAAGTCCAAGATCATGGTGCCGTCCCAGTCAGGTAAGAGTCCTCTTCTGTGTCATAGACTTCTTACAGTGTTCTTACGTGGTAGAAGGGGTGAGGGACCTTTGTGGGGTCTCTTTTATAGGAGCACTAATCCCATCCATGAAGGCCTCATCCTCATGACCTAACCACCTCCCAAAGACCTCACTTGCTTATTCCATCATCTTTGGTGGTTAGTATTTCAACATATTAATTTTGTGGGACACAAACATTCAGACTCTGGCAACCCCAGTTCACACTCCTGAAGTTACTCATATAATATGATTATACACGACATGGAATAGCAAGTAATTGGAAAACCATGGGAGCTTCCTGTTTAGGTAAAAAGCAATTTAGGGGAATTTTCAACCTAAAATTATTCAGAAAAACGCTTGAAGAGGAAAGGTATTTTAATGATAGAATGAAAAGAAAAGAAATGGAAGTGTCTGGACCCAGGTCATACTTAAGGTTCAGAAAGGAACAGTGGAAGAATATTTGGGCCATAAGTTTGTGTGTGTGTGTGTGTGTGTGTGTGTGTGTGTGTGTTCACCAGCCATCAACAATATTGATTCCAACATACTGTTGAGTCTCTTAGAAAATCAGTCATCATGTGATCTTCAACACTATTATGGGAAGTTTAATAGTTTAGTAGTAAGTATCATAATAATGGAACTCAAGAACCTGGTCTTCCTCTGCTTAACTTGACAACACTTGTATTAAGATATCTTATATATACCTTGACATCCCAGGGTCAGGCTAAGTTAAGTTCCTAGACTCATTTGCTATTTCCCAAAACTTTGGGTTACTGAAGACCAGGACAAAAGATCTCCCAGAGAAAACTTCTTAATAAATATTCTCCATCACTGCCTGAAGCATCAATGACAGTAGCTGATGTGCAGCAAGCAGTGGAGGCCATGAAGAACAAGAGTGAGGCAGAGGAAAAGGATCACATTAAACAAGAAGGCTAATTTCTAGAGACAAGACATCGAATAAGAAAACTGTGGTTCACTGGTTTGAAAGATGCACAGAAGTTCTCAGAAAGCATTCTGATACATTAGTAATGATAACCAGGCAACTGGAAAGTGTGGTTTACACGGGCTGGCCTGTCCAAGTTGGATGATACCCTTGAGTGGACAGATGCTTAGGTGATATCAGAATACAGATAGAGAACAGGCCTGAGTGAATGGGGCATGAAAATGGCCTATTCCATCTTATAAAATATAAATTCACTCCAGAGCACATTCCTTCCTACTTGAACACCAACTGGTCTGTGACACTGGAATGGGGGGCAGGAGAGAAGCTTTAAGTTTCCCGGAGTATGGGTTTCACTCACATAATGACTGAATCTTAACTGTGTAATTTAAAATGCTCTTTTAGGAAAAAAAAAAAGTCTGTACATGCCCATGTCTTTCACCCACACTCCTTCCCACCATCTCCAGTTTGTTTTTTTTTTTCCCATGGCACCTGGCATGAGAAATTGTACAGTGTTGTGGTTAAAGACTTTGGTATAGTTTCAAAATCCATCTCTTTCACTTACTAGTTTTAGTAAGTTACCCAAACTCTCACAGTCTGAGTTTATTCATCTGTAAAATGACACTAGTAACACTGTCTCCTTCAAGAGCTGTTGTGAAGATTATATGAGATAATGGGGGTGAAATGTTTAGCACAGAGTCTGGAATACAATAAATGCCCAATAAAGAGTTGTTATTGTTATTATTGTTATTATTTTGTTACTTAAAAATAATAGATTATAGAAAGAGAATCAAACCAGAGAATGAGCCTAAGATCAAATTCCCAATAAATTTCTTCTAGCCTTTTGATTCCTATCTTTTAAGTGGGAGTAATATCTATACCAACAGATCCTTAGGTTTGTTGTATGAATGAGTATAATAATGAATATTCATACTTTGTATAACAAAATAAATAAAATCTTTGAAGTGTAAGATATGGAAAAGAAAGACTTACATCAATAGCTCTTCTGCTACTTCCAAAACTAGCATAAGGCAAGTTAAATATAATTAAAAATACGATATTTAGTTAGTTGAGACATTATTGGGCTGCCATCATTTATCCAATGGAAACATAATGGTTATTATTCTGCCAGAGATTTTCAAATAAGTTGAATGAGTCTGTTTTAAGTCAGTCTTGGATTAAAAAAAAAGTCTTGAAGTTGCATTTTATTTAATTGCCTATTGATAATATAATAAAGTTCAATAGATATTTTCAAATACCTACTATGTACTATGCATAATCTAGTAGTAAAAGTTAGACATGGGGAGTCAGGACCCTTGAATTGGACCTTTTGTAATAATTTGCAGTGACATTGACCTTATAATGTATGTATTTCCGTTGAGTCATCTATTAAAAGACTATTATGATACTTATCTACTATGCAAAGGAACTATAAATTGGTTTGAATGTTAAGCTTCACTCAGAAAAAACACTATCTAAGCAAAAGCCTCACCATTGTGTCATTCCTGCATTTGGTGCCATGGTTAATAGATGCAAAGTACAAACCACTGAATTATGTATTCGCCAGTACAATTCTGCCCCAGAGCAAGGTACTGTTGGAAGCCAGCCCAGCGAAGGGCAGCAGAAAAAGTGCCTGGTTTTGAAAAACTAATGAGGAGAGGACACAATATGAGACAACGAGCAGACCCACAGCAATACACTCCCAGCTGTGTCCACTGACACAGCTCCTGCTATTGGTTATTTTAACCAAACTGGTTGACTAAGAATATTAAGAAAGGGGCTCACAGCAAAGGCACACAGACCACTTCATGGAAAGATAATCTGACCAAAGGTAAGCAATCCACAGTGGGCCAGAAAGCAAAAGAGGGTTTGGCTTCGTTTGCAAAAGTCTCTGCTGTATGAATGGAAATCCCAACACAATAAACAACTCTGATGCATCACTTTACAGTTTATAGAGCCCTTTCACACACACAATTGCATTTAACTCTTATTAGTCCGAAGGGTCACAGATTTTTGCATGAGCCTACATTCTGGGATGGCAGAGAGTACAACCCCTTTCAACTGGAGTTTTCAGGTTTCACCCTGCTGTTAGTCTTTAACATAAAACTCCTGTATAAGCTGCCACCTTCCTCACCAGCCAGAACAGTACACCTCAGGACTGGCTGAGGTCACAGTCTGTTGCTCTTGTTAGCAGACAGGGGCATAATATTTGGACACAGACTATCCTACGACTACACTCTTGGCACCTTCAATTTATCCATACATCCCATTTCTCCTGCCCCTTTTCTTATATGTCACAAAGCTACACAGTTGGGCTGCATGATATCTTCAGATCACCTAGGTTCAGTTGGCCTTTTCATAGTGTCATAATCTGAGAGTTGGAAGAAACATCAAGGGTCATTTAGTTAAACTGTCTACCCATAGTAGAATCTGCCCCCCACCCCTACAGCACTGCTGACCACTAGCCACTCAGCCCCAATGTGAAGGGCACCAGTTGCAAGGTAGACTATTCCAGCAGATTACATTTTCCTAAATGACCATAATGATACTTCCCACCTACTCTTCTTACAGTGTGCTTTGGAGGCCTCCCCCACTGAGAGTGAAGCCTAGGGCTCCTCCACTTGCATCTGCAAGAGCTTGGGACTGCTCTAACCAATAGGGTGCAGCAGGGTGATGCTCTGTGACTTCTGAGGCCAGCTCACAAAAAGACAACAGCATTCAGCTAGCTCTCTCCTTAGGATGTTTGTTCTGGGAAAGCCAGCTATCATGCTAAGAGGAAGCCTAAATTCACCACACAAGAGACCACAAAGTTTCACCTGGAGAGAAACTGAGGCCTTCAGCCAATAACCAGCAGCACCTATTGGACATGTGAGTAAATGACACTTTAGATGATTCCAGTCCCCAGCCTTAGAGCCACCCTATCTGCTGCCAAGTGGAGCAAAGATGAGCTACCCATCCACATGCAGCTATATCTCTTTGGTCCACAGGGCTCCAGAAGCTGAAACTGAGGAATCACCCTGGAGAAGTGTTCTACTCTTGGAGACCGGATTTAGATTATGAGATCCCAGACTTTAAGCTGAGGCTTCAATGGGATGAAATCTGTAGGACTAGAGGGAAGGCATGAGTATATTTTGCATGTGTGGGTATTTGAATTGTTATGGCCAGAAGACAGATTATGGCAGATGTTATTTTCATACAAGCAACAATGTCTCCATTTCCAATAGCTTACAATGTGATGGCTCCTCCCACTGAAAGGTGAGGTCTTTGTTCTCTCCCCTTGAGTTGGGGCAGTGGCTTGTGATTGTTTCAACCAATAGAGTAAGGCAGAAGGGATGCTACGTGACATCCAAGGCTAGATCTTTCCGGGACACTGGCTCCTCTCTGAGAAAGCCTCCTATCAGGCTGTGAGAAAGTCCAAATTAGCCCAGGTAGAGAGAACATGTAGAGAGGCCCCAAGAAGAGAAACAGAGGCCCCAGCCAATATCAAGGTTGAGTAAAGAAGCCTCCAGATAATTCAGGATGCCTCAGCTGCTGCCATGTGGGACAGAGATGAGCTATATACATGAAGCTTTGTCCAAATTGCAGGTTCATGAACAACAGATAAATTCTGTTTTTGTTTTGAGCCACTAATTTTGGGGGTAACTTGTTATGCAGCATTAAATTGCCATAACAAAGGTAAATCCCTGTATCAGAAGGCAGAGTCTGGCATTGGGAGGTAGAATCCGAAATTAGAGTAGAGCCCTGAAATGGGAAACACCTTATGCGAAGGTTAAGCCCTGTATCAGGAGGAAGAAACACAAGAGTTATGGTCTGCTCTGTACCCCTCACTGGGAGACCTGGGACAAGACATCTGAATGTCTCAAGGTCTTAGGTGCGTCATCTGATAAAAAGACATGATAACTTCTTTCACCGAAAAGGAGATACTCTTGAGATTACGTTAGATTCTGCCCCAGACTTTGTGATTCTAAATTGCCATTCATTCATTCAAATACTCATTGTGACCTGAAACTGTGATCAAACTTAGAATTTATTTCCAAATGGAAAGCCTCCACTGAGAAATGGGGTAGAAAAATAGCATCAGTAGTAAAAAAAAAAAAAAATCTCATCACTTCCTTTTTGTGTCTTCTAAAATATTCCCTCACCAATCTTCACCATACTCTGTTCATATGTACATCTTTAACTGAGGTTACTCTTAAAGGATAAGACAAAATACAAATGTGTATATTTTCCTTTCAAAACAGTAGCAGCAAAGAATGAAATTAACGCTTCTCTTTTGCAATTAGTCCCTATGCTACTAAGAAAACAGCCTCATTTTTCTGAGTTCTTGTAAATAATATCCTTTGCAAGCAAAGATCTTCATTCTTAAGTACAAAGCAATATTCTCAAAAAAACTAATTTTCCATCTGAAGATTTTATTTTATTTTTTCAATATACGAAGTTTATTGTCAAATTGGTTTCCATACAACACCCAGTGCTCATCCCAAAAGGTGCCCTCCTCAGTACCCATCACCCACCCTCCCCTCCCTCCCACCCCCCCATCAACCCTCAGTTTGTTCTCAGTTTTTGAGAGTCTCTTATGCTTTGGCTCTCTCCCACTCTAACCTCTTTTTTTTTTTCTTCCCCTCCCCCATGGGTTTCTGTTAAGTTTCTCATCCATCTGAGGATTTTAAACGTGACATTATTTCATCTAAAAATCTCTGACATAATAGAAACACAGGAGATTTACTCAGTGGTTTGTGACAAATGAAGCAAAGGTCATCTTCTGAATACGACCCGGGTACCTAAATTCTGAAGCAAAACTACCAAATGTTGTAGAATTACTGGGGTGTATAGAATGTGCTCCTGTTGTTGTTCCTGAATAAGAGGTTTAGATAAGGATGTGCCTTATCACATACTGGATTTACTCTCCAAATAAAAGAGATCCTGCTTTTCTGGGCTCTGTGGCTTCAGATTTACCAAGTGAAAGTAGCACCCACATTCCAGATGATAAGCAGCTCTTGAGGCCTCCTACCTCTCCTCTTGATCTGAACCTCCGTTCTCCCATTTTTGGCACATCCTTAACCTTCTCCTCAAAAAGACAGATCTTTAAGATTTTTTTTCCAGAATTGATCATTTGGATGTCAGGTCGTTTTGGAACCAGTGATTAGTGAATATGATAAATTACCAGTAGTGGGTTTGCTTTTGCAGGTTTGAAGTTTTGATGCATTAGTTATTTCCACCCAGGAAAATTATAACTCTGAACCACATCAACTTGTAAATCTCCAGATAGAAAACTAGTTTGTTATGGATATTGCTTTGTGTTTGGGAATGTAGGTCCTTTACATCAACAAGATCTAAATTTGTATTAGCACCAGCTATGTTTTAAACTATTTTCAAATATTTTCTCCTCAATCTATTTGAGCCCAGAGATATTTCTTAGAGGTTAAAACAGGCTGATTTTTAAAATTCTGTGTTCCATAAAAATTTCAAGGTGTAGGCACAGAAGACTGTGTCCCTTTGTTTAAGGTATACGTGTGATACAGGATAATTTCTTGGAGGTTTGCTCCAGAATTGGCAGGTCTTTTTTCTCTTTGTCCTCATCTATTTGTCCTTCTTGTGAAAGGGTCTTCAGACAATGGAGTTAACAAACTGCACATAAAGCAAATGCCTAGATATTTATATTCCTAGGCTGTTGTTTACACAAATTTTTCAGTGTTTGTGATTATGGGTGTCCCTCCCTGAGATGTGAGAGGTTGGGGTAGGCTGGTTTACATGAATTCCTCTCTGGGAATACACACGGATTCACATTAGAAGCAGCAGGAGGATTTTCAAGGGAGAGAATTTCAGGACAGTGTACAGAATCGGAGCCGGGGGGTCATGACCTTGCCTATTGATCCAGCCTCTCTAATTTCCACAGCTTGCTGAGGCTTGTTCTTCCAGCCTGCTGGTGTACATTAGAGCAGAAATCCATAACATGGCCATGTTCATCCAAGCACAGGAAGAAACTAAATTAAATGTTAAAAAACAATCTGAGGCCAGAGTTGGAGACAATTCATCATGATCCTAGATGCCAGGCAGGTGGGATGACCAAGGATTCCTCAGCCAATAGACCCCCAAACAGAATATGGAAAGGCCTTGGTGCCTCATTTGTCAGGTACACAGCAGAGAGTCTGAAAACGCATGAAGGTCAGCTCTTTTGGCTGCAACATATTTTTCCTCAAGAATGAGATATTACACATCTGAAAAGTGTAACTGAAGTAAATTAGCAGAAAGAATTGGGAGAAATGAATGGAATTCTTTATGAAACGCATACTTGGGGCAGTGTTTGGCAAATTCTCAAAGCTAGGGATGCTTCTGTGGCATTTTCATCCCACTGTATTCCGGGGCCAGCCAGTTCAGTTTATACTGTAGGAAGGAGAATGGCTCGCCAGAGTCCTGACCTTTCTTCTGGGTGACAGAGATTCAGAACAATAGCACCTCTGGCACCTCAAAATGAAGTCAGTGTGTTAAGGTAAAGGACACCAGACACCCTGATGTTCTAAAACATCTGGATGATGCACTTCACTGTTCACTTTTCATCTAGATATTTCGCCTCAAGTAGACAGAGCTGAAGGCAGCATGCTCAAGGCATATTGGACAATGCCGAAACTGCCCTTTTCTGCTTCTTCCGTTGATCTCATTTATATTGGACATGGGGCTCATGCCATTTATTTGCCATTTACTTATTGATTAATCTAAAATGTTTAACCTGACGGAGGCATCACAAATGGCAGGTTGTTCTGCTGGGAGCTGCCTCAAATGCTGGGATGCATTCCTCAAAAGGCATTATCCAGGTAAAATCCCATCCTAATGAATACTGCAGCAGCATGGCCAGGGCCCTGTTTGGGTGGTGGCAAGGATGCGGCAAAAATGATTGAAGGTTGGCAGAATTGTGCTAAGTAATAACAAGGGCAGCATTGCCCTGGAACAAATTCAGGCAACCCTCACATACAGTATCCGCTCACCCACAAAGAAGTGTTCTGCAATTGTACTTCAGGTTAAAGTTCTATTTGTATGCTAATGTCTAATTGGGCTGTCCCAGGAGAGTTCTGAGGGGAGCGGGGCAAGAACTTAAAGGGAAGCGGGGCACACTTGAATCTGTGAGCCAATAGAAATGAAACCAGAGTGTGGGAGCTATAAAAGAGGCAGTGAAGGAAACGGAGGCTGCAGGACAGTAAAGGACTTGCCCCCAGACACACCTGGGGCTATGACAGCGTGCATCATTTACTGAAGTGCCATGGTTCAGAGCATGCACACTGCAATCAAAAGTCTGCATTCTGTGACCTGTCTCAACGGCTTACTCCCTGTATGGACCTTGGACAAATTTAATTTATCTGTCTGTTCTGTGGTTTTCTCATCAGTCAACTGAGGATATTAAGAGTATTCTAATAGTGCCGTGAGAATTAAGTGAGATAATGTATCCATACACCTTTACCAGTGCTTGGCACATGGTTAACACTCAACAAGTAATATTGATGTTATTCTGTGCTATTTTTCCCTTCGAGGGCAGCTAGCCCAGCATATCTTTTATTTATGTATTCATTTTAAGTAAACACATCTGTATGGAAAAATGTTCAGACATTAAGCATAGAGTGGGATGAGTTTTCACAAACTGAACACCCCTACCCAAATGAAGAAGCAGAACTTTATCAGAACCCCGGAAGTCCACCTCCTGCCTCTCCAGTCTGATTCCTCCCAAGGAATGTAACTACCGGTCAAATTTCTTTCACAGTCTGTTAATTTCCCCTGTTTTCAACTTTATGCAAATGGAATTGTGCCGTATTTACTCTTTTGTATCTGGTTTCTTCTCCTCGATACTATTTGTGAGATTTATTACTTGATAAAACAGAATTCTGTTCATTCTCATTTCAGAGATCCTGCATTTCCTTATTACAGCCTCACAGAACACTTAGGTCTTCTAAACAGTTGGGAGCAAAGTAAGAAACAATTTGTTAAGCAAAATACAGTAGTACCAAAGCACTTAAAAAATATATTTAAGGGCAGTTGGGTGGCTCAGTTGCTTGAGTATCCAACTCTTTGATTTCTGCTCAGTTCATGATCCCATGATTGCGGGATTGAGCCCCACATCTGGCTTACTCACTGAGCATGAGCCTGCTTAAGATTCTCCATCTCTCTCTCTCTCTCTCTCTCTCTCTCTCTCTCTCTCTCTCTCTCCACACACACACACCCTTCTCCCCTGCTTATACATGCTCTCTCTCAAAAACTATATATATATATATTTAAATTAGATATCATTCCAAGTTATATCTAAAGGAACTTAATTCTCAGTCATTTGCACAGTGAAAGGCTTATTGAATAGGGGAAAAGCAGATGTTTCAGAGGGCACCTTCCCTTCTCCACAACTAACAATGTATGGCTCCCACTGATGCACAATCATAGAGTAACTAACAAATTCTCATAGTACTCTGAGCTTTGCTAAATCTGGGTATGCCAAAGACA
The DNA here is from genome assembly GCF_024362965.1 of Panthera pardus. NCBI lineage: Eukaryota > Metazoa > Chordata > Mammalia > Carnivora > Felidae > Panthera > Panthera pardus. The sequence goes on from NW_026526810.1 coordinate 43,506,231, forward strand.
GTGCTTGCATGAACAGCATCTTTCAAGGATATGCCATCAGAATAAATGTTTCTGAAACACTGAGTAAGCCTTGAATCCTCATTTTCCAGATGGGAAAACTAAGTTCTAGAGGAAATAAATCCCTCCCACTCCAGAGTCATATAGTCAGTGAGTAAGAAAGTTAGGGCAGAATGGAAAGAAAGTAATAGAGGAGTTGGGATGTTGGCTTTAGCTAGAGCAAAAGCATAGCTTCTGAAACAAGAGCACGACTCCCTTCAATCTAGCCTAAGCTTGTTCTGTATGAGGACCATCCACCCTGCAGCCCAAGTGATCTTTTACAGCATCATGTCCCACAGCCTGCTGTTTTTCCCAATTACAGAACACAATGAAATACTTCTTTTTGTTAAAAGGTAAGCATTCTATACTTCAAAGACCATAAATATTAGTTGCCACTTAAATGTAATTTGAATTTTCAAAAGAAAATTTGGTTATAGCTTCCTCCCCCCATAAAATCATTATCTGATGACAGGACCAGTATTTGTCACCCTATGGTAAAATAAAAGGTTAGCATTTCTTCAAGTATAAGTTGATTTCTGTGGTCAAGTTTAATGCAGGAGACGCATTAAGAAGTGAAAGGTAATTCAGTTACATAATTTGAAGCACAAAGTTCTATCAGATCATGTGCATAATATCACAGTTGCTATTCTGTTTCATTGAGTCCAGTTGATACTATGCTGTATAACCTAGTCTTAGAAAATAGAACAGGGCCATTTATTTTTAAGATTCTCAATCCTAGCCAAAAGGTGAAGCAGACTTGGACAGCCATCATTGGAATAGTCTTACATCTCTGCCCGTTAAGCAGAAGTCAAAATCATAATATAGAAAATAATTTGACCTTGCTGAGAGTCAAAAAGAAATGCACAGAGCCCACCAGAAATAGGAAAGATGAGCTCTGAATCTGGATTTATCCATGACATGTCCTTTAATGAGAGAGATTAACTACTAATTTAGTTTGGTTCCTTTGCTTCTATTTCTCCACCCTGCATAATCTGATCATACTTCCCTACAACCAAAAAACTCAAACTGGAAAAAGCATATTTTTATCTAAAGATACCGTACACTGCTGATGTAATGCATTAGTTTGTTTTCCAACAGGAAAAATAGTTTATGGATTTGCATGTCAATACTTTTAAATGTTTTTAATTTGTATGTTTCCATTCTCATGTTTCTGTATTCATTTGGAATTCTCATTCTATAAAAATTATCTCTTCTACAAAATGACTTTTTGGATACTTTCTCATATTTTATAAGTTTAGTGTTTCAATGTAATTTCAGGTTTTGAAACTTTTTTTTAGAGAAAGAATAAAAGAATGAGAGAGTATGAGTAGGAGAGAAGGGCAGAGGAAAAGAGAGAGAGAATTTTAAGCAGCTCCATGCCCAGCATGGAGCCCAATGCAGGGCTTGATCCTATGATCCTGAGATCATGACTTGAGCCAAAATCAAGAGTTGGCCGCTTAACTGACTGAGCCACGCAGGTGCCTTAAATGTAACTTTTCTTTTTTTTTGAAACTTTTAAATTTTTTAAAAAATGTATAACTTAGCCTCTACCTACTTCTAAAATTAAAATGAAGTGTATTTTGAAACCTTGGCGTAAAACACTTTTTCTTCCTCTGAATGCGTAGTGAATCAGACTTGCTCTTTTCTATTCAAACAAGAAACAAATGAAGATAAACCAGAAATATGAAAAGAATGTATGTAGTGTGTGTGTGTGTGTGTATACATATAAAATATATATTTCCATATACATTTTGTTTCCTTCCATTTGAAGAAAAATGGAAAGAAAAAAGCAGATTGCAGGCAATCATTCTGCATCAATTCAGCTCATTTATCACCGACTCAAGACAAGTGTTAAAATTATGGACTATTCCAGGTGCCATTGCCTGCTTATGTGCATTTGAGAAAACAGGTGGGTCTCCGTGAGGAATGAAGTGACTACTATAAATTCATGGCAATTATGAGGATTAAAACATAGCTCTTTTGGCTATGATCACTAATCAAAGCAAAAACCTTATGTGTGCTGAGAAAAGGACTGTTTGTCCTAAGGTGGGTCTCACCTTTTGTCTCCCCCTTCCCCTTTATACACAGTGCCATTTTCTGATTATAATCACAATCAGGAAGACTCATCTTTTGGAATTAAGGGGGAAAAAAGTCCTCTGGGACCCACTTGGGCCATATCTACATGTCATGCTTATGACTCTATTGATAATTTCCCAATCAAATAAGGGTTGGTTTGGTTTTTTTTTTTGTTTTTTTTTTTGTCATCATAAGGGCTGATTGTCATTAATGGTGAAGCAATCAATGGGATTGATGTTATTTCAGGCACCTTAACAACTGAATTGGATCAACCATGCATGAGTCCATAGATAGCTCATTGACTGGCTGTTATTGTGGCTGATAAAACCAAGTCAGCTGGAAAAGAGCTCTTTCAGTCTAGCCTTGTAGAGAAACTTTAAGTCTTTACTGTGGAACCATCCAAGATGATTGGCCCTTTGAAGCAGCCAACTGGCCTAAGCCTGGAGGGATTATGGACACAAGAGGCTCTGGCACAGAGAATCAAGTCAAAGACAGCCCCAGCATTTGCAAATATGCACTTGAAAGCATGCAATGATTGGCTTACAAGGGCAGAATTAATTAAATCTATGGACATTTAATTCTCTTCTGGTGAAATGGTAGTCAAGAGAGAAAAGGATGCACGGATGAACTACTTCAATGGAGCAGTTATCAACCCAGGTTAGTAGAAGAAATCTTCCAAATGCCCAGGTCCAAGCCATATCCTATTGCAGGAGCACCTGGTACAGCCCACAGGAGGAATTGAGCTATTTAAGTTGGAACAAGGGGAGCACACTACAGATACCATGCTCAGAATTCTGCCAGACTGCTCAGAAGGAGGAAGAGGAATTAAGATTCCTGCCTTGCACATTAGCCCTGGATCTTGAGAATGAACTCCTCTATATAAACTGGCTTGACTGTCACAGTTATCCATGGAGGCAAGCTGCCTTTTTTATGGAAATGCCCCTTTGTACACCAGGAGACCCAACCTGGAAAGGTCTGGAATGTGAGCAGACCCAAGGAAGCTCTTAAAAGGGAAGTCCTGGTAAGCCTGGGACATTTGGTTTACATGGGGCAGTTTTGGCTTATACCTGTTGCCTGGCATGAATGCCATTATTTCTAGATAGTATGCTTCAGTATACAAAAGAATACATACCACTACTAAGCATTGCTGTCCTGATAGTGTGTATCAAAGGTTGACCCCACTGAGAAGGAGAAAAAGGTGGGAAGGGGATGAGACACAGAAGTTGGCTGAATATTATGCTTGACTTAACCCAGTGTGTTTTAAGATACCTCAGGGAATCCAAAAACATTCACAATTATTGTAACACGCCAGGCACTTTTGCCTAGGTACACTGTTCTAAGGTCTTATGTTTCATTTTGCCGACAGTAAAATTAAAGCTCAGAGAGGTTAAACAACTTGTGTCGGCTCACACAGCAAACACAAATTTGGCTACAGCTCATGTGGTTCCCATCACACCTTACCAGAACACACTGATGGCCTTCATATCCCTTCAGGCCTTTCAGGTTTTTATTTGGCCCTGGAAGCATAGCTGAAAGCTGGCCCTTTCCATTGAAGTTAAGAGTTCTCTCAGCTTTGTTCTTCCGGCTGTTAAGCTGAAGTCTTTCTGAATTTTGGGAAACTTTTTCTATCCAGGCTTTTAGGATGTATCTCCTTATCCCCATTCCAGGACTCCCTGAATCTTTAGTCAGGTTGAACAAGAGAAAAAGGAAATTACAGTAACTAATCTAGCAATGCAAGCATCTAGTAATGCACACACACACACACACACGAACACGTACACATGCACACACAGACATAAGTACCTGCTAGCGTCACCAAACGAAATGAAAGAGCCCAGCTAAGTTTGAATTAAGATAAACAATGAATATATTTTTATATAAGTACATCCCAAATATTTCATGGGATATTCTTATCCTAAATCCTTACTATGAATATCTGTAATTTAAATTTAACAAAACATCTATTATTTTTCTCTGATAAGTCTGGCAACTCTTATTACCTGCTGTTTCATCTAATATTACACGTACCATCAAATATAGACTAACAAATACCCTCATTCACACACACACAGAATTATACGAACTGTAAATGGAAGGAGTACGCATTTGTTCCACATAATTCAGATAGAAAAAATAACTTTAAACAAGCTTTATATGCTCCAAGTAAAGTCATATATGGCTCTGAGCCTCTATTCATAGAGTTGTGATATTCTTTTTTTTGTTTATGTTTATTTATTTTTGAGAGGCTGCAAGTGGGGGAGGGGCAGAGAGGGACTAGAAGATCAGAAGCCTGCTCTGTACTGACAGGCTGACAGCAGCAAGCCCGATGTGGGTCTCAAACTCACGAACATGACCTGAGCAGATGTTGGATGCTCAACTGACTAAGCCACCCAGATGCCCTCAGTTGTAATATTCTAATCTCAGTCATGTGTTTGGAAACCCCATCACCTCCCTAGGGTTATATAGGAATCTGGGAAAGAGCAGCCATGTGGCTGTGGAAATATGGGAGGACCCTCGTCTTTGGTCACATCACCAAAACAAGGTAGCAGCTTCATTCAATGAATGAATAGCACCAATAGTAGAACAAAGATCCTTCTACCATGGCTCCCACCCACACCCTGATCTCCTGGCAGCCAGTCAGGCACGATTCGTAATCCAGCCTCCTCTGGGTTCAGGGTAAGTATGAGACACAGCCCCCACTCCTTTACAGAAACATGTTATGCCCTCTCTTAGGAAGACTATGTCTCCTAAAAAATCCAGGTTTATGTTACCTATTAGCTAAAAGTTAGCAAAGCAAACCTGTTTTTACTCTTTCTTGGCTAAGAGAGGACACTAATCTCCAGGATACTTGAAGCTTAGTTATTTTTGGTAGACAGAAAATAGAATGGTGACTCCAGAGGAGAGAGAGAAATATAAATTTATGATTAAATACGCTATGAAAACTGCTGCAGATATATATTCAGGAACTCAAAAAAAAAAAAAAAAGCTTTACATGTCATTCACAATGACCTTTCTATTATCACCATGTTATAGATAAAGAAACTGAGATAGAGATGAAATAACTTGCCCAAGGCCACTTAGCTAGTGAGTTGCTATGTGCAAGATGGTGTGTATGACAGAAGTGGAATAGGGGATTGGGGAACACCAGGGAGCACCTCTGGGGAGAAGGCTTGAACTGAGGGTTTTGGCAGATGAGCAGGAACAGAGAATTCTACTCTGAGGAACCTGCAGGAGTGTCACACAGAGGCGTGGGCCTGTGTGCTGTGTGGAGAGCTACAGGTCTTGTGACTGCTGATGTGGCAAAGGATGGGGCTAAAGGGAAATGAAGAAGTTTGAGCTCCATCTTAGGAACTAAAGGGAGTCATTGAAGCTTTTCAACAGGAGCATGACAGGATTCAATTCATAATTTGGATCAGACAGGAGAAATCCAGGATATAAGGAACACATCTACAAGTAACCAAGGGCTGTACAACTCTAGGTGGGCTTATGCTGCCTGACCTCTTGTCATATCCTTAGTGGGCTTCTGATGATTCCTACTCAACCAAGACACCTTCTATGTTGCTCCTATCCCTTTTCCTTTCTATAATGTCTTCTTCCATTTTTAATGTTCTTTTTATATTGGAACAACAAACCACAAATGCTCTTCTTTCTATGACATTATCTACATGAACTAAAAAACAGCTACAATAATTTTTGACAGAAAGAAAATACTTCTTAGAACCTAAAGTGGTCTTAGCAATAACTCCTTTTGGAACAGCTAAATCAACTTACAACATTTTTTAAAGCAGACTTCACCAACAACGCTTTGACCAGATTGTGTCCCCAGAAAGAATTGTGACCCAGAGAAACTACTTGACAGAATTGCTTTGACATCTGTCTCAGAACAGAGAAAGTCCAGCAGTAATCCTGGAGTAGAGAACACACCCAGCTAAATTGGCAGCATAAAAAGTATTGATAATAGTTTGCAATCTTCCATTATTTTTGTAATAATCTTCTATCAATGGAGATGTGGGTGGTTGTTTTCAAGGTCAAAATTCTTTCAGAGACCAAAATTGAGCTATACCATCTGGATTGTAAAGAGTTTGCAAATCAGGGACTGTCTCACTGTTGCTTGAAAACATCTTATCAAAAGATAGTTTGGGTTTCCATATCCACTATCTCCTGACTCAGAAAAGAAAGAAATAAAGAAAAAAGAAAAGACAGCTTGATGAGACAAAAAGCAAGAACATTAGATAACCACCAATCTATATGACCTTTCTCCACAACAGCTCTCCAGATCTCATAGAATTTTGTAGAATCCAAACCGAAGTCATAAGGATGTGATGATCTGCCTTCTAAGAGGACAAATTCTTTGTTTTCAGCTGCCAGAAGCATGTGGCCTCTAAGTAGCCATCAGAAGCTCTGGGTTTAAGCCTTGGTTCCATCTTGTGGGATCTTAGACAATTCAGTCTCACTGGTCCTCAACTTCCCTGGTAATAGAAGAGAATTGAAATTGCCTGTCCTCTCTTCTTCATATGTTCACTGAACACACTGCATGCTTTGTACCGTTCCTCTTTTAGAGAACACGCCACACTGACCCATGAGTATTTGTGACCTTGTCTGTCTGATTAGATTTTGAGAAGTAGAGAACAGGCTTGCAGTTCAGGTTAGCTCTGAGCTCCTAGTGCCAAGCACAGTAGATGTGCACAATAATTGTTCATAAAATAAAAGCTGGGGAAGTAACCACCAAGTTGTTTAAAAGCTGAGCACCTGTGCATTTAATGATATTCCTCAGCCTCTTGCCATCCCCAGGCTAAAACTTGGAACTAGCAGAGAGAAATCTGCATGGACCCTGAAGTGAGTTGAATGGTGATCCCCAAAGGAGATACAACCAAGTCTTTACCCCAGTACCCGTATCTGTGATCTTACAGTAATCCTCCTTATTCACAGTTTAAGTTACCTTTACACATGGTCAACTGCATTCTGGAAGCAGATTATCCTCCTGACATATCATCAGAAGGTTAATAGTAGTGTTATGCTACTTCTCAGTGTCTATGTTATTTACCTCATTTCATCTCATCATGTAGGTACTTTATCATCTCATATCACCACAAGAAGAAGGGTTAGTACCATACAATAAGATATTTTGAGAGAGACTACATTCACATAAATTTTATTATTATATAACATTACATAACACTCACATAAAATTTATTGTTATAATTGTTCTGTTTTACTTTAGTTATGTTGTTAATCTCTTTTTATGCCTAATTTGTAAACTAGTATTTTTCATATATATGTGTGCATAGGAAAAAACATAGTATAGTTAGGGTTTATTACTAAATGCAGTTTCAGGCATCCACTGGAGGTCTTAGAACGTTTCCTCCACAGATAAGGAGGGACTATGGTATTTAAAAAGATGATCTTTCCAGATGCAATTAAGAGTCTCAAAATGAGATCATCCTGGATTAACAGGGTGGGCTCTAAATCCAATGACAAGTGCCCTTAGAAAAGACAGACAAGAAGGCCATGTGAAGACAGAGGCAGAGATCTGAGTTACATAGTCATAGCCAAGGGAAACCTAGAGCCACCAAAAGCAAAAGAAGGCAAGGACATGTTCTCCAATAAGGTCCCCAGGGAGTATTACCCTGTACACAACTTGATTTCGGACTTCTGAGAGAGAACATATTTCTATTGTTTTAAGCCACTAAGTTTGTGGTACTTTGTTTTGGAAGGCACAGGAAATTAATACAGCTCAAAACCTTTAAGGCTTGTGTCTGCCTGATCTGAGTCCCTCTTTGGGGCCTCCAGAAGCCATGGACCTTGTGATCAGCAACTAGGGGCCTTTGGAAGCTCAGACTCCCTGTTATGAAGACAGGTGATCAAAGTTTCATTTGTCGTTTTTGACCACTGGCCTTAGAAATAGTTAGAAAGTGATGGGAAATTCAGACTAATGTGATTTGTCATCCAGAGAGCAACTAGATGAGAAGGCACCAATTACTGGCATGCTCAGCAGAGGGAAATGAAAAATAATTGTTGGAAGTAACACAAAAAGCTCCCAGAAACAGAGGGTCTATCATTTGTGAGACACCAGCCTCTGAGAAAGCTTCTGGTGTGAAACTGCCTCTCTGAATATTATTAGAAAGGTCTGTGTGCTTCAATAGTTGAAATATGGCAAAAATTAAGTTACATGGATTTTGTGTGGCTGTTCTGTTGATTTATATTCAAAATTATCTAAATAGCTTACAAGTGGTTAGATGGTTCTCTCTAAGCCTCAGTTTCCCCATCTATAAAATGAAGACAACAATAATTCCTATTTCACAAGTTTTTGACAGCAATAAAAATAGTTTTTATAAATAGTTAGCATAGTAATAAGAACACAGTATTCAATAAGCACAGCCATCATTATTATTACCTTTCCTACTGTTGCTGGTCTCTATGTCAAAAGGCAGTGAAACAAAAGAACAAAGTGGTCAAAGCTCAGGCTGTGGAACCAGAAAGGCATGGGTTTGAATGCTGGCTCCAGCACATATAAGGAGTGTGATACTGAAAAAAACTCACAAAGCCTCAATTTCCTCATCTATAAAATGGGGATAACAACAGTTATCCACTCAAATCATAGAATTGTTAAGAATTAAAGTATCAGATATAAAGCATTTAACACAATGCCTGGCAAGTGGCCATTCATGCTCCATCCTGTTCACTTTTAGGGGTTAAATTTTACTTATTCACTCATTGATTTGACAAATATTTTAAGGTCTGTTAATGCTTTATGTCACACAAGTTCTAGGGGTTTAGGAGTGAAGACAGTAGTCATATTATCTGCTCTCAGGGAGCTTACCTTCAAGTGGGAGAGCAATTAGCTAATCATGAAGTAGATGGAGATGACTGTATGTGTCAGAAACCCATTAGAGATGGCTGGCATTTTTAGAAAAATTAATTGACATGCTTGCTGGAAGTAGCAGCATATGTAACTCAATGAACCTAATGTTGGTAGAACCATTTTTATCTCTTCTGCCTCCCAAAAGGGAAGAAACCATAGATTGCTCTAAACTCTAGTGGCAGGAAGTGAGGAAGAGAGATGAAAGGTAGTGCCAAGGAAACATTAGACACCTGTGCACTCTGGTCCTTTCCTGTCTCTCACCTCTTTAACCAGGGTCTAAACACATGAATCGCTTGACAGCAAGTGGATTTTCTTTGGTTGAAAACCAGTGAAGAGCCAAGCTACAATCTTTCCATCTAGGTTATGAGACACAGGGGACAGGGCACAGAATCTTAACTGCACACCCCAGTTTTGGAAGAGGACAAAACAAAAGCAAACTTGGAAATAAGGGCTGGGCCAAGTTTAACTAGGTGTTCTGGAGGTAAGATGGATCCAAGGCACACAAATAGGTTTTCTGCAAGAGACTATTTAAATATAATTGGGGTCTGTAAAATGTGATTAGTGTTACAAAAGCTGCCAGAGCTTAACAGAGTAGCTAACATGGTGAGAAATCAAGAAAAAGCCTCTGAGGAGATGATGTTTAAATTGTGATGTGAAGACTGTGATGGGGCCAGACCCATGGAAGCTGAGCAGGCAGCAAGAATAGCATGGATTAAGGTCCAGGGCATGAAGACTGGAGTCATGAAATGATGAGCAAAAGGGAGTGTGATATGGGAGGAGACCAGAGAAATTTGTGAGGGCTGACAATGCAAGGCCAAGGAGGCCAAGGTCAGGCATTCTGGTAAATAGCCCTTTAAGACCAGGACTTCTCAGAGACCTGTGGAGGGCTGGCTCCTATGCCATTTCACTATGATGAGATGTCAGAATAGGGCTATCAGAAATGTGATAAATGGAAATATTTACATTTCATAAATTAGCACTTCTGTCACCAAAAATGCAATGATATATAAATGTGCTATTTGCAAGATAATGGAAGGATTTGTTTTTAATTGATAAACCCATAATACACTATAGTTTGTGTAGTCTGGAAATGGAACACAGGTTTCAGGACGTATTATCAATGTCTCTGTTCAACTGTATCATGATATCGCTAAAACCTAACTTTTAAATTTTTTTTTAAGGTTTTTATTTATTTTTGAGACAGAGAGAGACAGAGCATGAATGGGGGAGGGGCAGAGAGAGAGGGAGACACAGAATCGGAAGCAGGCTCCAGGCTCTGAGCCATCAGCCCAGAGCCCTACGCGGGGCTCGAACTCACAGACTGCGAGATCGTGACCTGAGCTGAATTCGGACACTTAACTGACTGAGCCACCCAGGCACCCCGCTAAAACCTAACTTTAAGAAAAGGTCAGAAACATACATTAGAGGGCTTTGGAGACATGGCCCCCTCGTGCAGGCCTTCTACCTCTGTTCCTGGTTCTCTGATGGGGCCTCAGTTTCAGGAATCTGAGAGAACCAGGGTTTTACAGAAAGAGATAACTGTTTCCTAAATACTCAAGACTGCCGTATTCACAGTGGCCAGCTCCTTGCATACTGCAGAGCTCACAATAGATACTCACTAACGCTGATGAAGAACTTTTCACAAATGACTGGCTGTTGGCACAATTCTTTCCCATACAAAAAAAAAAAAAAAAAAAAAAAAAAAACAAACAAACAAACAAACAAGAAAACATCCTATAAGACATGATTGGCTCCCCTACGGCAAAAAAAAAAAAAAAAAAAAAAAAAAGAGAGAGAGAGAGAGAGAGAGAGAGAGAAAACAATATGAAACTCAGAAACTGTCAACAGTTTGGATGCCCCAGACATGTTTTTAAATTAACTCAGTTTTTCTAATGCTGTTTTCTATCCCATTGCTGCTGTAGTTTGAAGCGGAGAATGTGGTGGACTTTAAGCACTAATAAACAACCACAGAATTCCATTTGGCATCTGCTCCCATGAGCCTTGCTAGCCTAGGACCGCAACCCCAGGCTTCTCACCTTACAGGCAGAGGGTAGCTTTGAAAGAACATAATGTTACTCAGAGCTGTGTTCTCATTTTCACTGTCTGGGAGAGGAAATGAAAAGACTCCAATGCTCAATCTTGGATAATTTATAAGAATATCTCATCTCTGCTCTGAAACTTATTTATAGAAGTTGAATCTTTATTAACTTGCTGTGTGACCTTGAGCAAGTCAGTTAAACTCTCTGGGACTCCTGATAAAGTCTAAATTATATAAAATTTACTTCATGAGACTATTGCTGGGCTTCCATGAAAAAAACATTTAGTAAATAAATGATAAATTGCAGGGGCAGGTCCAAACTTTCTGGGAACTGAAGCTACTAATATCATTTTGAGGGCCCTCTTTTAGAAAAGGAATTTAAAATTCTTAGGCACAAGAATTTAGGAGGTGTCTATATGAGTGAGAGTCTCTGAATCTTAAGCTTCATGGCAATTCTCTCTTGGGGAAAACAATAATAAGATTATAATTATTATAAGAATTATTAGCACAAACTCGTTGGGATTTCCTGGAAAGTATAGGCTAGAAAGGACATTTTTTTGACCATGCCTGCAGTTGCTCAGAGAAAAGAAACTGCATTTCCTGGGATGGTCTGCGTGACCTTTGCTGCCTGAAGATCCCTTTTTACTCAAGCTAGCCTCAGACTTTAAGTTCTTTCCTGTGTAGACAAATATTCTCAGAGTGTGATTTCAGTTGAGTCAATCCAGTGCATGCCTCTGGCATATACTTCAAGAAAACATGGTGTTTTTCATTGTGACTGGAGCAAGATCCAGACGGAACCTGGATGAGCAGGGTTCCTGAACTCAAAAACTTGCAGTCTGCCTGAGGAGAAAACCTAGATACACATCAAATAAGTAGAGAATATGATGCTATAGTATCATGGCAAATTGGAATGGTGCTCATCAAATTCTCACCCTCTTTCTGAATAAGCTTAAATCACTCTTACATTATAAAGTGTGCCCTGAGTATCCAGCCCACAAACTCCCTGCCTCCACCCAACACATAGTACACTTAAGGTCAAGAATACATATTTGGCATCTTCTATAACAACTCTTGCATCATTGTCTTGCTATTTAATTGCATGTGGGGAGTGGGAGTGGTGTGGGTGGTGGTTGTGGTTGTTATGATGATGTTCCCTCAACAAAATGATCAGCATTTTGAGGGCAAGAACCAGGTTATTTACTTTCATATGATCCTGTGGGCTCTGCTCTGTCCTACTAAGTGAGGGAATATGTATCAAATATTGAACTGGACATTCCCACTTAGCTTATCACATGCCATGGGCTGATACTGATAGAAAGAGAAGAGAGGGACGCTGGTAAGAGGTATAGGGGAGGCAATCAGGAAGGTTAAGTTCAATCTTCATAAACTTCATTTCTCAGAGTTAGTGTACTTCCCCCTAGCTCTGCAGTTCAGCATCCCCATTTTTCAGCCTCATGTACTAGTTAGGGCAGAGGCAGCAGGGTGATTTGCCAATATAAGAAGGGAGGTTTTTCAAATAAGGAAGTGACTACAGAAAAGTGGCAGCAGTAGATATTGGAAGAAGATAGTTACTACGCTGTTTTCATCTTCTTTGGAGAAACGGGGATAAGCCAGCGATCAAGAAGTCGTGAGACTTTAGGGGGTCTGGTGAAGGCCAGTGGTGAGACTATGGCTGACACGTTAAGGGCACACAGCTGTGAACTCAATACCACACTGAAGAGAAATGAAGGGCCAATTGCGTGGCAACCAGGTGAGGATGGATTTTAGGACGGCAGTGATCCACTAAAAGCAGCCACAGCCACGGCATCCCTAGTGACTGCTGCAGATCAGAGCACAGGTGCCAGAGAGGCTGACTCAGTCATCATTCCTGTTGGCTCCTGAGAGGACCTCACCCTCCAGGCAGAGCCATGTCCTGCTTATGGATGGGCCTGGCTGTGGCTAGCCTTTGTACCTCCTGATGTCAGTACCAGGAATGCCTTCTTACCTCTCAGGGTCACTCTCACACCTCCTGAGATACCTCTTCTGATGCCCAGCCAGTCCATCTCAGTCTCTGCATCCTGCATCGTCAGAGGGCTCGCAGGGAAGCACAGCTCCCATAGCACTTAGCTAAGATGACCCTTTGCTCTCATGGAATGGTGCCCTCTTTGACCAATGGAGCAATAGAAAGAAGAAAGGGCCACCAAGCCAGCCAATTAGACCAGCTGGATAATCAACCCTGGCAAAGACGGCATGACTGACAACTCTGTAAGATGAACTCCTTTCCTATCTCGTCCCAAGATTGTCTGTGCCCTTCATATTTACACGTAATACTACACTTATTGGGATTGTTGTCTACATATCTTGATGCTTAGGCACATAATAGGCACTCACCAAATCCTCACTGCCTGAATTGGGAGTAGGGTTCCATTAGCTTTTCCCCAACAGGGGAAAGATACAGGATGGAAACATCCCCTGTTGTCGGAAAGATTCAATTTCTCAGAGGGATGATTTCTTTCTGGGTACAGAAAATCCTGCTGCTGAGACAGAGCCTCCTTTTAGACCCCAGGGCTAACTACCACTTCATGGACTCCACCCCAGAAGGGCAAAACTGTCCTTTAATGAAACCTCATTTGGCATTAGGGAGCCCTGGACATTCCCTTTGCAGTACCTTCCTGTTCTGATTGTCTCTTCCAAAGGGACCACTGGGGACTGCAAGAGAGGACTGTCGACAACTGATAAATGCAGTCTTCAAAGCCACTCATCCATTCTTAATGGACAGCCCGTTAATTTGAGGTCTAGGTCATGAATTTGAATGCTATGCACTGAACACCTCTTCAGCAAGAAAACCTGGTTTTGCCTCAGGGTAAATGGTGATTCATTAATTGTAATTAAATTAGGCTGGTGGCTTAAACTGGATGTGACAAAATGAAAATCCCCATATAAAACCTGAGATGCATATCGCAGGCCTTCTGTCAATAACATCTAGTTTTTGTCTAAGTGGATTTAAAGGGAACAAGATGCCTCTTCTTTAAGAAAAAAATAAAATAAACTGCCTTGGTTAACTAGGGAAATAAATAACTTCTGAATGTTTCTCTATTTCTTATTCATTCAGGTCCTGGTATAGAAACCTCAAAAGACTAATAATAAGGGCTTGAAGTCTTCCCTGCCCGGCTGGGAACGAGCAACGTCTCAAGTTTCACCCTTGTGGGTAGGTCATGAAGTTGATCTATCTGCTCTTGAGTTATAATCTGGGTTCTATTGGCCCAACAAATACAATTGCCTCTTAAGACTGTGGGTGTATGGCTAAATCTTTAGATGGAAGTCTGCTGTCCTGAGATCTTATTGGACCTCACTCAGTAGGTAGGTGTCAACTCTGAGACCCTTTGTGCCTGAATTTCCTTATCTGTGAAATGAAAGCGTTAGACAAGGTCTTCCTTTACAGAAAAATAAAGTTCAGCAGAAACCCAACATGAAACAAGTAATGGGAAGCTTCTCCGGTTGAACAAAATGGAGGAGCCTCACCTGCTGACACCCACAGTCTCATCTCCAAGACCAGATGAGTCTCAAAGGAAGTCAGATGACAATAGAGCAAAGTCTGAAACTGGCCAAGTGGGTATTGTCTCAAGACCCTTCTAACTCCAAAGCTTGTGAAAAGCATAATTCCCATCATGCTCTTTTATTGACTTAATGTTCTCCTTCTGGGGGAAGTACCTGAGTTTGTTCACAGTGAATGAAGTATGGGTGTGATTCTCTGCCTACCAAGGATGTAATACTAACTTTAATACAGAATAGTTATATTAATGAGATACCAGAACTTTGTCACAGGTCACTCAACCAACTTGAAAATGTTGTTTGATCTATGTCAGGCAATATAACAGGTATCATACCAGACTTTTAAAGAATGTCTCCAGTCTAGGAGTCACAAACCCAAACGATTTTGGGGATCAGGCATAAAATATAAATCAGTGAAAAGGGCCAGTTGGGAACTGCAGCAAATGGACAGTGCTTGCATCATCCTGGGGAACAGGTGCTACTCTCCTCCAGCTAATTGTGGCCACAGCCACAGGAAGTGTGGGATCAGCATGATAAAGCCTTCTGTCATGAAAAGCTATATATTCAGATTATCAAATTTTAAACAAAAAGCAAAGAAAAGTGTATAAGTCAGAGTCTGGCCACAGAAGCAAAACCATTCTCAATAGTGAAAAACGTGGGATTTTTAACAGGGATTAGATCTTACACAACTCTGAGAAGTGGTGAAGAAGTCTCTGCAAGGGTGTTGCACCTGGCATTGGGCTGAATTTACTACTGGTCAGCTGTGATAGCAGCTGGGGAGAAAAAAAAAATGGACATGAAATAAGAGAGAGCAAGGGCAGACTGGAACTCATGTCTGGCTTTTAATGACTAATCTTGATGAGGTGGGTGACCTGCAGAAGGTGGCACCTTCAGCCCTGGGACCAAACCCATACCTGACCCAGGAAGGTGAAGGAGGAGGTCTGCCAGGAGGGAGGGAGGCCTGGGTGCAGGCCAGCAGATCTGCAACAAGGTGCAGGAGCTGTCTGGCTCCCTGCAGACACTTTTGGTGCTTGAAAAAAGGCTGCTGCTTAAATTCACCTTCCAAATCTTATGTAAATATCTCTTGTGACCAGCCCTAATCCAAAATCCTACAGGACAGAGAATTCTTGGAAACAGCTCCAGCTTAGCAAAGTTGACAAAATACAAAACCACCTTGTCAACGTGTCCATACATATTTCCTTAACCACACATAACTTCCAAATAAAGACAATAGCAAAATCTTATTTACAACTAACATGATGCAACTATTCTTCATGCAATCAAAACACACTAACTCTCTATACAAAGGGAAAACAAAGTCATTCTACTCATAGTTTGGCTGATGTTCTTTCCTCTTCTGAGTCACATTCCCCTTTTGATAGCCTGACATTTATATTGAACTATAAGGTTAACTATTGTTAACATATTTTTTTCTATTCTCATTGCGTTATAATTGACGTATAACATTGTTCTAGTTTTAGGTTTACAACATAGTGATTTAGTATATGTAAATATTGGGAAATGATCATCACAATTAGTTTGGTTAACATCCATCACCGCACATAGTCTCAATGTTTTTTTTTTTTCTTATAATGAGATGAACACATCTTACATTTGAGAAATGGGAAAGGAAAAGACAGAATTGGCTAATATATATGCAAATACATTGAGACCAAAATATGGAAGAAATGTTCATAACCATTATAGTCTTTGCTTCTGTAACTCGTCACATGGTTACACTTAGTATTTAGAACTCCATTATCCCACTACCCTTTTCATGTTTTATTACCTTTGATAAGCACCTTGGCTAGAGGTGTTCCTAGTCTGGTGGGGTGACATAATTTTTCATGCCTGAAGAGTCTGGGTCCTGCCTCTAGTGAGCTGTCACTGTTTTCCATTGACTTTTGTCACAGAGAAGTCCAGGAGGGGGATTTACAGGATACATTTTTGGCAGTGCTGCAAGCTCCTTCCTCTTGGGGATTCAAATGCTACTTCATTCCAGGGACTCCAGGTCTGCACTCTGGTTCAGGTACAGGGTGTGGTGGGGTTGAAACTTTCCTGCTATGGTGATTTCACCCAACTTTCAGTTACCAGGCTCAGGATGTTTCCTCTTACACAAATTAAGTAGACTGCTCATCCAATTCAGCACTAGAGACACCATAATCAATTAGCCAAAGTCAAAGACATCCTGTGTTCTACATTTACAAACAATGTAATGATGAAAATCCTTATGTATGCATCTTTCATACTTGCATACTTGTGCAAGTATAGGAAACATTTATAGACAGAAAGGCATAGAACATTTTTGTTCAGGCCCTCCTGGTTTTATCATACAATGCTTAGCCATTTGTTCATCTATCTCAAAGTTCATTCTTCTAGGTTGATGGTAATAATTTAAAAAATAATAATAATCATTGCTATTTTTAACATTTACTGTTGGCTAACTTAGCTCTTTCTCCCTGGAATCTCATTTACTCCTTAAAACTAGGCAAGTGTTATTATTCCCTGTTTACAGATGAGGAAATGCTCACAATTCCAAGAGCACACACAGGTATAAGATCTGTGATAAAAAGGATGCAAGAGACTTGAGCCAGATCTCACAGTCAATGATTGACATAATCAAAGTTTAAGCTTTCTTTTTCCAAAAACCATTTTTTCTCTATATTGTGGCCCAGAGAAAAGATATGTGCACATATCTGTTTTAATAATTTTAAAAGTTAGTTTTATGCCTTGTCATGGGCACAAACCAGATACCAGAGGAACAATGGGAGTTTTGAAAGCATGTGGACCAGACAGTTCAGATAAATGGTTGCATAAGTAGTTAAAGATGTTCAGAAACTGGGAGGTCTCTGGGAATAAGCGGAACATAACATGGTGGAAGAGAAAAACTGCAGCTGATCACTACTGGTGTAATTTTAGCACATCAGTAAACCTTCATTGCCTCATCTGTAAAATGGGGAAAACAATAAAATATATTTCACAAGGATGTTGAACAGAGTCAACAATATGTGCAAGGGCCTAGTAGTTATTGCCATAGTCCACCAGCAAACCAAATAACCCAACCTCAAATTAGCAGTAATTACAGAGGCCATACGTGTATCTCCTGGATTGGCTAGGGTATTCCTTATTTAATACTCTTGACACAGGATCCCATTTGGTTTAACATTTCCATGCTCTGAAAAGTAGTCTGAATTGAACAATAAGTTATATGAAAACCAAAGGATCAGTGTTGGAGCAAGCCAGCCATTCAGCAGGTGAAGTAGCCTGCTAGCACAGTTTCTACTCTTGGTTACTCCTCTTCTCCTTGGAGAGAACTAAATCTAAGTGAGCCCAACCAAGGATATGGATTTCAGAAAGCATGCACGGCTAAAAGAGAATTCCCTCACAGTCTAGCTGATGGCCCACCAGTGGTTGGTAAACCAGACCTGGCAAATAGCATGCATTACCAAATAGCAAGTGCTCATGTTGAACTAATTATATGCCAGGCATGGTTGAAAGTGCTTTATATTATCAACACATTCAATCCTCACAACAGCCCAGTAACACAGGTTATCATCCCCATTTTACAGATGAGAAATGGAGGAATGGAAAGTTAAGTAAAGTAGAACCTTGGTTGTGAGCATAATTTTTTTTCAGGAAACATGATTGTAATCCAAAGCACTTGTATATCAAAGCAAATTTCAACAATCATTGGCTCAGTTGTGATCATGTGACATTCAGCGTCACGTAGGACTCCTATTGCAAGCCATCACTCCCGTATCAAGTTAAAATTTATTAAAAATGTTTGCTCATCTTATGGAACACTCACAGAACAAGTTGCTCGCAATCCAAGGTTTTACTGTACTTTCTCCAAGATGACAGAGCTAATATGTGGCAGAGACCAGAGTTTGAGCATAGGCGAACTAGCTTCAGTCTGTGCTCTGCACATGCAGTATAACCTCTCTCTCACCCATTTGAGTCTAGAGAAGCAGAGTAACAAAGGCCACACAGGCAACATACTAGAAGCAAAAATTCTTCATTTCTCCCTAGGGAAAGCATGTAGTGGAATTTCAACTTTTGAATAGACAGTAGAGATTCCTTCCCATTAGTGGGCTTAGTACTCTGCAACATGTGCTCAGTACCCCCATGTGTAATGAGGTGCTGAGGTGTCTTACAAGGATTTGGAGCACCATGAGTAGGAGGATTTGTGAAAATCTTTCCTACACTGATATAAGTATGTCAAGGTAGGCTGTATTTCTAATCACATCAGTTTCAAGAAAACTTTGTGACTCATTACTGTTGAAGGTCTTATAGACAGAGAATGGAGTAGAAGGCAGATGGACAGCCCATTACTTGGTGTCCAGATCAGGAATTATTTGGACAGGAATTATTTGGGTAAGATGGATTATAAAAGAAATGAGAAAGGTGGTCCAGTCTTGCTAAATTTAGATCCTGAGAGTCAGGGCATCTGGGGAATCTGGGAACATTTGGGACATTTGTGACATCTGGGTGATTGTTGATTGGCCATGTGATATCAGATACCCTGTGTCAATCATTCAAACTCTCTGTGTACTTCCTAGCCCACAGGATTTTTCTGAAAAGCAAGGACAGAATAGATGAAAAAAGATTTGAAGAAAAATCTTAAATGCCCTAGCAATGTAAAGACTCTGGATAAAACTTCCAAGAAGGGAAAGAGGAAAGATAAACTTATCAGAAGAGTTGTGTTAAAATGGATCAGAAGAGGGGCGAGTGGGTGGCTGAGTTTAGTAAGGGTCCAACTCAGGTCATGATCTGACAGTTCATGAGTTCAAAGCCCTCATCAGGCTCTATGCTGACAGTGTGAGGCCTGTTTGGGATTCTCTCTCTCTCTCTCTCTCTCTCTCTGCCCTTCCCCCATTGATGCTCTCTCTCAAAATAAATAAATAAACTTAAAAAAATTAAAATGGGTCAGAAGGAACTGGGGATTGAGTTAGCATGACTGAAATCCAGAGTGTTAAATTTTCTTTTTAAAATGTTTACCTTATCAGGCATGCTTGGTGCAAAGAAACAGAAATTTCTGGTAATGTCACTCAGAGCAATGACTCTGAACAGAGCTCCATTCACCAAGCCATCTTGGACTGCCTCCCAGTTGACAGTCACATCCCTCATATTGTCAGACCACACCTGTCACACAGATAACCCCTAACTCTCCTCTCTCACCATCAGCTTGTATCAAAGCAGCCAGGATGGCCTTCCTACCAAGAATCCCCCCACCTCCACACTATACCTACCTTTAGTTAGAATGAAGCATTTGTAGAACTCTACCTGAGGGACCTGTGAGAACAGAAGGCCAATGGTGGGGCAAAATGAAGCAGCACCCCAGGATTAGTCATCTTGCATGTGAGCGGCAGGATCAGCAGGCAGTTCTGGGAGGGGTTGAACAACTATGAGCATGCCTGAAGCCAGGTGGCCACCCAGACCCCCAGCATGAGCTTGTTGCTGGGAAGCGGCTGCCCAGCCAGGAACTATGTGTCACAGTGGCCTGGCATCTAGGTGTGGCTGTGCAACTAATTTTCATGAATGGAATGTGAATGGGTCTCAGTGGATAAGAAGTAGATATGTCTTCCCCTTGCTTTGTTCCCCACCTTTCAGTGGCTAGGGAAGACTCTGAAGCCCTAAAAGAAGCAGAAACCACAAGGTAGAAGGAACCTTGGTCTCTGAATGATCATGTGGACTAAAGCTGCCCTCCAGACAGGAACATCGGACTTTTGCATATATGACAAAAATGTATGTTGTGCTAAACCACTCAGGGCTTTGCCTGTTATTGGGCTGAGCTACTTCAGTCACTAACACTTAGGAACTGAACCCTGTAGGCCACAGTGGAATTCTCACCTTTGCCTTTGAAACAAATGAGTTCTGGAAACCTAAAATCTAGCATAGGGATTGCTTAACCACACAGAAATGGCAAGGGCCTGTATTAAAGAATCCCCATTTTCTAGGGTGCCTGGGTGGCTCAGTCAGTTGAACATCCAGCTTCAGCTCAGGTCATGATCTCACGGTTTGTGGGTTTGAGCCCCACATTGGGCTCTCTGCTGACAGCGAGGAGCCTGCTTTGGATACTCTCTTTCCCTCCCTTGTTGCCCCTCCCCCCTCAAAAATAAACATTTTTTAAAAATCCCCATTTTCTCTAGCCAATATAATGCCCCTTCTCTCAAGCTTCTGTTAGAATCTTTTAACCCATTCTATGCTTCATAATGCAGACGGCAGAGGAGAATGTGGAGTCCTCACACAGGAATACTCTAAGAGGAACTTGAACCCTCCTGATTACCAGGGTCCCCCTGGGTCTGACAGTGTATGCTCCTGGGCAGCCTGCATTAATATTCTGGCTGTCCCTGAGGGAAACCTAGGCAAAGGTCATTCTATTAAAATCTTTCCCATTCTCACTAAATAAGCTGTTTGGGGCCCTATCTTTTGGGCTTAGCTAATTGGAAGTGGAACAGACCACCAATGATTTTTTTTTACTTGGTGTGGAGAAAAAATTAAGCCTAGATGGAAGAATATCAAAGTGTGAAGAGGATATAATATTATTCTTCTGAGTTGATTTTGATTTTGAAAAATGTCCCTGCTAGGGAAGATGTCTAAGCATCATCTTTCTCGTTTCACCTCCAGCTCCTGCAAGGAGTACAGAAGTGATCAATACCCTTCCAGCTCCTTCCTGGCATAGGCCTTTCTCTGCAGTGCAGCTCAGACCCTGGGTGCTGGCCTGTGAGGCCTGTTGGGGCCAGCACAGTTTACATGTGTCCAGGTGTATGGGACACCCTCTTATTGCAGCTGCCCATGACACTCGGGGCAGAGCAGCTGCCTGACTTTTCCTTACTAATTTCTTCTCCATGCTGTGCTACAGGGAGGAGAATAATTGCCTTCACTCTGAGCTCTGACATTCCCGCATTCAAGCACCTGCTCTCCCACTGTTCTCCCAATAGGAAGACAATCTCTGCCACACTTGGTGTTTCCTTCACAGCAAACCTGCTTATTAGAGAGACTCACGTTAGAAGGGAGAGTTGGGGGCCTGTGGATGTGGCAAGGGCCAAACTGGCATTTTGAAAGTCTCATCAGTATTTTTCCCCAGTGAAATATGAACTATGGTGGGAATTCCCCTGAGGTGCTGGGCAAGAAGGGAGAATTTTCTGGAGCTGCTCAGGCCCATCTCATTCTCTGAAAAGGTCCCAGCCCTCTCAGCAGAAACAAATCAGGGAAGCCTAAATCCAATGAAAAGGAAAACTAAGTCACCACCATCCAACGATATCATGTTGAACTTATCAGAAGCTTTCTTAAGATTCTCTGAGTTATTTTACTGCTACTAGAGGGTGGGATCAATTGATTCATTTTAGAATGTGTATTTTCATTCTAGATTATAAGGTGTGATACTGTAGCAGTTATTAGTCTCCTCAGGATCAGGGGCCAGTATAGCAGCATCTCATGGGGGGAGGGGTAGGAAAATCTTAGACTCTAAGATTCCCCTCTCTAGAAGTAAGCCACTGCCTTAAGAAAGTATCTCTTATTGTCTCCTTTTATCACCCGCACAAGAGCCAATCACTAGGTCTTAATTAAGATTACCAGGGTGTCCCAACTTCTTAATCATATAGGTATTAGACTTTCAGTGTAGAAACATTTTAAAGCAGAGGTTGAGAGACTATGATCTGCAGGTTAAATCTGGTCCTCCAACTGTATTTTTAAATAAAGTATAAATACAGCCACACCTATTTGTTTAGTATTGTCTATGGCTGCTTTCACGCTATGAGTTGAGTGTTGAGTAGAGTTGAATAGTCGTAACTCTGGCCTGGAAAGTCATATATATTTACTAATTTGGACCTTTACAGAAAAGTAAAATAAGAAAAATAATTGAAAAATAAATCTCTCATAATCCCACCACTCAAAAATGGCTAATGCTATATTCTTTCCTCCCTTTTATTCCTGTGGAAGTGACTCTTTGGAAAAACAGGATGGAGTGTTATGAATTTGATACAGATGTTGAAACTAATGATGCTACACACACACACACACACACACACACACGCACGCACACGCACACACACACACACACACACACACACACACACCAAAAGGGTATAAAAGCTTTATTATTTATATATTTGAGACTTTTCTGCGAGAGCAGGAAATACCTCCCAAAATGGTCTGACAATCACTTGAGAGCAAGAAAAGGAGACCTGCTAGGGGCTTCACAATGGTTGGGGATGGGGCCAGGGTGGGAATTCCCACCAGAGGGATTTCATGGCCTGAATCTTCCACTGATGCCAGCCTGCTCAGATATGGGGCAGAAGGGAAAGAGGTAAACAGGTAAAAGCCGTTTACAGTCAAACATCAAAAGATGGAGTCAGACTCCTAATTACAAGGCTACATTCCCTGTCACACTGGTCCTTCTAATCTATGCATGTTTCCTCCTTCTGAAGAAGGAAACCTTCTGGTTTATAACAGAAAGCAAATACATGGTTTTATCCTAAGCTTCCATTTCTTCTGGAAAGAATTCAAGGTTCCTCCCACTGCCATCCCCTGATGTGTTGCCTCCTCTCAGGAAGAGGGTAACAAGAATTAGAACATTGCCTCGGCTGCCTCCAGGTGGAGTGAGGAAAGGAGGGAATAAAACTCAGAATCTCTTGAGGAGTTCTCTCATTTACTCCTCATGGCTCCCACACTCTTCCATTTTATGGCTTGTTTCTTGAGAGCGTGGTCCCTGAGAAGAGGCAGGCACTGTCCCCTTTTGGGGACAAGGGGCCATCTCTGTGGCAGTCAAGAGTGAGCAGCTGAGCAGGATTCCACTCTAGGCCCTAGGGAAAAATTCTTTCTTTCCCTCTTCATTCCCTTCAGTTTGTTTTTCTTCATCATCAGAGTTGAAGTATCTACCTATTCAAAATTAGGATATGAGCCCAAAGGAAAGACCCAAGAAGTTACTTAGCTGGCTGAGGTTTTAGGTCTGCCTCTGGCCTATGGAAGGTGCCCTGAAGACTCCACAGAGGGCCAGGTCCCCGGTGCCTTCACTGGGGTCTGCATTTAGAGTCCTGAGCTTATAACAAGAACTCCTTTGTCTGATGGTGTCCACCTTTCTAGGTCTTCCTTGGGGTCCTCACTAAGGAGCATCTGAGGGTAATGCAGAGGTCCTGGGGTCCCAGCTATATTTCAGTCACTCCATACCTGAAGAACACCTACCTGAAGGCTAGGAATGACTAACCATGAAAGCTCAGAGGATAAGAAAGAGAGAGAAGATTGAGTGGGAAGGAAAGAATTGTCTGCTATGTGCTAGGTGCTTTATATACATTCCCTTTTATAAAAATATTTTTATTATGAAAATGCTCAAACATACACAAAAGCAAAGAGAATAATGCAAAGAACCCTGTGCATTCATTATTAACTTAAGTACTTAGCATTTAATAATACTTTATAATTAGTACAACAACCCTGAAATATGGGTATTAATCTTAGCCATTTTTAAAGGTTTGGGGACTTCAGGTTACTTGCCTAAGGCCACGGAGCAAGTATACAGCAGAGAAAACAGTGGTTCTCATCTAGCTCTAAATACCACACTTCCGAGGTCATGCTGCCTCCAGGTAAGGCTTTGTGAAAGACAAAAAACTTAACCTGAGCCAGAAATGTCAAAGAAGTAGGAGGACATATTCAGAAGGACTGAGAAGGTGAGTCCAGGTCCAGTGGCAGTGATCGAGAGAGAGGCTTGGCATAGACACTGGCTGGGAGCCTCAGAAAGAACCTTCTGGGCTTTGCTGCTATAATGTTTCAAAGACTCCTCTCACTGCCCCAATCACCATGAAGACAACCAACCATCAGGTGGAACCAGGAATGGCATTCTTTAGGCCCCCACCTCCCTATTGCAGTACTGTTTGCTAAGTGAGGTTAACCCTTCCTTTTAGATGGAAAGACACACTAATATGTGCCTTGTTATAAAGTCCCAGAGTGGATGTCCTTTCTCCACTTCCTGAGTGTATATGGAAGTGGTGTCTCATCACGAGCCTAATTTTATTTATTTATTTTTTTGCCACCAGATTGAATACTGCTCAGCCATTTCAGAGGGGGCTGTGTTTGCTGCTTCCTGCTTTATTATTAAGTGCTTCCAAATAAGGAACAAGTGTCTACAGGAAAGGGAAATGAGTCTTTGAATCTGCCAGAGGATGCCAGAGGACATCTTCAGCAATTTTAATAATAGCTTTGGAATAGATGCCTGCATGATCTTGAAATGATGACCACTAAAATCCTAAAGAGCTTTACTGTCTCAGGGAAGGAATAGTAAAATTGGGGAGGATGAACATAAAATAAATAGAATAAGAAGCTGAAAAGCCCACTTTTGTGTTGGCTTTATTAATTTGTTAAATAAATTAAACAATAAATAGGACATATGTCTACTTTTAAAATCCAAGATACAGATATCTTACATATAATTCATGTATAGTGTATCTCATTTAAAAAAATTGGCCATATTTATGTTTACCCTAAATATGTTCAAACTTTGAATTCATATATGAAAAACAGAAAAGCAAACAGTCTTTTACTTTTTAAATTCTGGGATAAAGTTGGGGCGCCTGGGTGGTTCAGTCAGTTAAGCATCTGAGTTCAGCTCAGGTCATGATCTCATACTTTGTGGGTTTAAGCCCCATGTCAGGCTCTGTGCTGTCTGCTTCAGATTCTGTGTCTGCCTCTCTCTCTGACCCTCCCCACTCATATTCTGTCTCTCTCTCAAAAAAATGAATAAACATTAAAAATTTAATTAATTAATTAATTCTGGGATAAAGTTGTGTGGGATGTGGGGTGCATGGGTGGCTTAGTCGGATAGGCGTCCAACTTCAACTCAGGTCATGATCACACAGTTTGTGAGTTCAAACCCCTCATTGGGCTCTGTGCTGACAGCTCAAAGCCTGGATCCTGCTTCGGATTGTGTGTCTCCCTCTCTCTCTGCCCCTCCCCCACTCACACTCTGTCTTTTGTCTCTCAAAATAAATAAACATTGAAAAAATCTTAAAAAAAAAAAAAAGAAATTGTGTGGGATGTGACTCCTTGGCCACATTTATTTTTATTTTTTATTATAATTTCTTTCTTTTTTAATGTTTATTTATTATTTTGAGAGAGAAAGAGAGAGAGGGAGTGTGTGTGTGTGTGAGCAGGGGAGGGGCAAGGAAAGAGGAAGACACAGAATGTGAAGCAGGCTTCAGGCTCCAGGTTGTCAGCACAGAGTTGGATGCAGGGCTTGAACCCATGGACTGCGAGATCATGACCTGAGCCGAAGTTGGACACTTAACTGACTGAGCCACCCAGGTGCCACTCCTTGGCCACATTTAAATGAGAAACATCTCTGAGATCCAATTTATTAAAGGCATCAAAAAAAAATCCTATTAATCATCTGCCAGCAGAATTTAAATTTTTTCAGTACATTTTAGTTAATTTCTATTTGGAAAGTCCATAAACAAGTCTAGTCAAGTTTAGAAATGTACATTTTAGAGAAAAGTATGAATACCATTTTCAGAAAGTGAGAGGAACCTCCATGCCCATGTCTCAGGGAATGTTAGTTGTGCAAATGAAGACAAGTGTCTCTGTAGTGACACGACTCTGGACTTGAGATGGATGAGACATATATGGAAGAGAAGTACACAGTAGGGGAAGAAAAGGAGAATAATTTCAGCTCCAAAGTTTTCTTCCTTTACGGTTCTGATCAAACAGGAACTTGTGAGCTGCCAGCCATGGTTTATTGCTCATCTTTTTACTCTAATTAGAAAGGAGGCATATGGTAAAGGACAATGCTTTTTATGCAAGATTTCAATGTTGCTTGGGTATTTAGGGATTGTGTATGTCCTTCAAGAGGGCCTTTTCATATATTTCTGTAAGGACAGAAAGAGAAGGATGGCAGGTTGAACAAAATGCTATGAGCCAAAATGACACACAGGAGGCAATTTAGCATCAAGCTTGTAAGTTTTCTGGTGGGACCAAGAGATCTGACACAGACACAGAGACACATGGGACCAGCATAAATGAGTTTCACTGCCACTGCTCCAAATTGCCAAAAAGCTGCAGTTTGAAAGAGATTGAGCCTTTGCTACCATGGCAGTAGATAGGTAAAACTGGCAATACAGCAACTCCCAAGCATATCCAGAATGTTTAAGGAGTGTGGTGGCTCAGTGGCTTGGCTCCAGAATCCTTGAAGAAATGATAATCCAAATGCTGTCCATTTACATGAGCTAGTCCTTAATCTTACTCCAAATAGTACTAGTTTTCATGTTCCTGCTGTTTTAGTGTCACTATGACCTCATGGTCACATCTTAGTATGATGTGACAAACAAAAGGCTATATTGAAGTTGATATTTGAAGTTAGAATTCAGTAATTCTTAGGAAATATACTACCACTATCAAATGACTAATGGGATTCTGCTTTACTGTATCAATGTGTGTTTGTACTTTTCATTTCCTATGGAAATAAAGATTCTACATTTTTAGGCCTTCCATATTGAATTTTTAAATATGAGCCAAAGTGGAAAAATTATTAGATTTCTAATTAAATGTTTATGAAATGTTTAAATGTTTCAAAATATTGTTCTAATACAATAGAAGAATGAGCAAAAGACAAGAACAAGCAACACACACACATATACAAATACAAATGGCTACAATGCATATACAAATATGTCTAATCTTAATAGAAATCAAATAAATGTAAATCAAGACAATGATAAGTACAGATTTTCCTTATCAGATTGGCAAACATAAAAAAGAATAATACCGGGAGTTGGTAGGTGTTGAGAGAAATGGATATTTCTTTCTCTGGTGTTAGGAATATAAATTGTACGCTCCTAGAGGATGATTTAAAAATACATGTCAAAATGTAAATATACATACTTTTTAACTTAGTGAATTTGCTTTTAGGAATTAATTATAAAAATAAAATCAGACAATATGTTAACATACTTGTTTACAAAGTCTCAACATAACAATGTCTATAACACAAAGTAAAAGAAACAAGTTAAATGTTTATTAATAGAGGATTGCTTAAATATATGGCACAAGCCAAACAATAGAATACTATGCAACCAATATAAAGCTATATTATGGAAAACACAGGCTTGTGAAATAGAAGGCACAGATTAACACATTCACTTTTTTGTGGAGGGAAGGATATGTACCAAAAGGAGCATTGTCACAAGTGTCTTCTGCAGGTAGAGGGAAGGATTCAATAGATGTTTTATTTCTCTTCTTTATAGCTTTCTTAATTGTTTAGGTTTGTTTCCTTACTTGTTTACCTCTATGTTCTATTTATTCACAAAATTAACTGAGCATTATCATGTGCCAGGTACTGTATTAGACAATGAAGACAGAGCAGTGAACTGATACTACTAGATACAAATCCCTATCTTCTTCATAACATTTGCATTTTATTGCAGGGAAAACAGAGAATGAAGAAAGTAAATATAAACGCAATGCTATGTTAAATGATGTTAAGTACTGAGGAGAAAAAGACTTTGCTAACACAAAGGCAAGGAACAAGGCAGAAAGCTTATCCATCTTCTTCTGTACTGGCCCTGGCCCTGGCACAGTTTATGGTCCAGAGTAGCAGTCAATATTACTTGCTGAGTGAATTTAAGAAGAGGATTCCAGTCAGGGCACTCTGTGGCCAGGGTACCATGCTGAAGATACACTATAAGACCTCTACCCCTGGGTTCTCCTTCCTTGGGTATATGCAGATGGTCTGTCTTCCTTCAACCCACACATTTTTTTTCTCCAAATCCAGGTAACATTCAGTTCGTCTTATCCACACCTTTCCTTATTTAATAACATTCTAGTCTGGCTTCTCTGAGAGTGGTATATGTTCCTTGGACTAAACTTGATTCTTTCACATCCAGTTCTTTCCCAATAATTTTGAAGATGGGATTATCTTATTGCATAGCCAACCTTTTTCACTATATGCCGATGCTTCATAATGTCACATAGTCTACTTACTTTGGGGATGTATCATTAAGTTTCTCCACATAATTGCCACAAATCAAACACATCTGACATTTATAAATGTGTTCTTGCTGGGTGCCTTCCCTTATTTCCTTTGGCTTTAGCTTGTGTTTCTTTGAATTCTGCTATGGTTAATTCTCTATGATTTTCTGTCCCAGGAAAAATTAGTCAGATTATACAAAGGGGCTACAGCAAGTTAGAAAGGCAGAAGAAATAGTAACTAATAAGCATCCCATTATGGTATATATATATATGGTATATATATATATCATATATATATATCATACATATATATTATATATATGGTTTCATCTGTTAGTTCTCATGTGCACAGAGATAAATGTCAAGGGCAATTTGGGTCTTTAAGCATGACAATGAAATTTAGGATATAGAGAACAAAGAAATAAACATTTGGCATTATCTTCCACCTGTCTTCACAAATGAAGTGGGTGAGATCTTAATGAAGGATTCAACTGCTAAGAGTGGCAGATGAAGGACTAGCATATACATAGATTAATATCAGAAATGATCATTATAAGCTTAAAGTATTAGTAATGATCACAACCTAATGCCTTTTTAAAGTAGATAGACATGAATTCAGTTTTTGGAACTGCATAATGATGACTATTTAAGGATATCCTCATAGGAAATTTATTGTTTAAACATTTGAGGTTTCTACCACAAGAAAAACAATAAACAAGTACTTTATCAGATCTTAGAACCACGCAATGAAATAGTCTATCAGTGGTTCTGGTTTGCAACAATCACAAGTCCCCCTAATAAACTCAGGAGGATATGTCATATTGCCCCCAAATTCCCTACAGATTCATTTTCAAGTATTTCACTTCTATCTGAGTTTGAGTTTCATTTATTCTGAGAAACGGCTTCCTTATCAGTAAAATATATGCATTAACATTTGCCACCAAACCAGCTCTCAGAAATGATTTGTGAGGTAGAGCGTATTCTCACTAAATTTCCTGAGTTTCCCTGTATAAAAAAAGATTTTATTTAATTTTTTTTAACGTTTATTTATTTTTGAGACAGAGAGAGACAGAGCATGAATGGGGGAGGCGCAGAGAGAGGGAGACACAGAATCCGAAGCAGGCTCCAGGCTCTGAGCCATCAGCCCAGAGCCAGACGCGGGGCTCGAACTCACAGACTGTGAGATAGTGACCTGAGCTGAAGTGTGACGCTTAACCGACTGAGCCACCCAGGCGCCCCCAAAAAAGATTTTAAAGCACACATGATGAGCTTTGTGACAGGCAAATAAGCTTCAATGATGAAGCTTTCCATTGGTCTCAGAAAATGATGCAGATATTTTGCATACATTATTTTACTTAATTATCACCACTCTGTGGAAAAAGTAACTATTATCGTAATTTCATAAATACAATTGAGACTCAGAGTCATCAAGTACCTTGTTCAAGGTCATGCAGATGGGAAATGACAGAGTCAGAATTCAAACCCTGACTTCATTGATGCTGCCTTATGTTTTTTACCTAAAAGAACAAACTTTCTTCCACTCAAAATGATGTTCCTTTGGGCTGTGTCACCTCCCCATATTCCTATCCTCAAATTTTAAGTCACCCACCTCTATTAGTAGGATATTTGAGGCTTCCAATTAGTTTGTTAGTTATAAGCACAATCCCAAGCCTATCTCAGCACAATGACTTATCCATTTTACCAGGCAGTTTCCTTCTGTATCTGAGTACCTTGTCTCTCCTATTAGAGAAGAAGAGGTAGGTACAAAGACAGGCATCAACCCTAAACTTCAGTATGCACTGATCCTCAAACAAGCATGCCAGTAAGATGGAACAAATGGAAAAATATCCCCAATTGAGAGGCTAGCTCTGACTTGGAAGCAATATTAAATATATCTTGTTCTGTGTTTTGAGGTTTCAAGGGACAGATGTTCATTCAAACCAGCTCCAAACAAAGAAGGAGACATTTTTCAGAAGTTCCATGAGAAAGAATCTGAACAAAGCTGAAAAACTGTGGCTATAAAAGCACGAGAGCTAGGGCTGCTTTTTCTCTCTCTTTCCCTTATAGCACGTCCTGCCTGGTAGCTGCATTCTCTCCTCTTTCTGAGGGTAAGCTGTTTCATCTTACACATGGTCAGTAATGGCTGCCTCACCATATCCCTATAAAACCTCTTGCCTTGAGTACATACCCCACAGGCAACTTCTCATTCATCTCTCAGTTCCATATTTCAGACAAAGAGTCTGATTTACCCAGCACTTCTTTTCAAACCAGAACACATAATCCTATGTCACTGACTAGTTTATGGGTGGGTCACCTCTGGATTAGAGGCCCACACCTATTCCAGTTGGCTGCAGGAACAGAGGGTACAAGTCTCCTTGTCTACCACCCTCTCTTTCTGAAATTAGAGGCACAGATGCGCAGACATCATGAACTCTAATGCACATATGTTCAAGTTCAAGTCTCCTTTGTTATGAGGTGTCCTTGCCATCTTTTCTCCAAAGCAATGGAGACAGACAAGATCCATTTTCAGTGAGGATGTTTATGAAAGAAATAGTGTCACTTCATAAAATAAATAGTAAAGTCATAGAAGCTAAAATATTAAAATTAAAATTAGAGAGTTAGGGAGGAAACAACTGGTATATGGCATCAATTTTCAATCTTGTTCTAGTAAAAGGAATGTCAGGCCATATCTGTAGAGTACCACCCAACTGAGCATTTTGAAGGCAATCTGGAATTTTTAGGTTGGTTCAGGCTGAGACTTGATAAATGGGTCAAACTCCCATAGTTTGAATTTAGTCAGGAAAATTGTCTGCAGAAACTAGGGGCAACCCTACGATTTGGGGTTATTTTAGCAACTAAATTTGATGAACAATGTGTTCATCTGTTAACATCTGGGGACTTGTTTAAAGAATCATAATTGCCTCCCAACACTTCAACCATTAATACTTTATCAATACGGCAGTGAAGTGAAGGGGACTTAAAATACATTATTATAACCCAAAATGTGCATGTCTCACATCCTTTTCAATATTCACTTTGCAATTCCATTACTGATTGTCTCTGACAGCAGGTATAGTACAACTTTATGGGCAGTCTTTTCATTTTATGAAGCTCTCCATCTGAAATATTAGAGAGTTGGGATTAGCGATTTCATAGACACAAGTTCCATCATTCATAAATCTTTTATCTTAAAATGGAAAGCATTATCTTTAAACATCTTCTACAAATCTTTCATGGGAATAGAAGGTCATTTATGAACTATACACAAGGTGAATAAAAGAAGTACACTTTATGAAGTTTTTGGACCATTAACTCTAGATTTTGCTTTTTTTTTCATTCAAAAAAATTGTATCTTTGAATGTTTTGAGAGAGTGATGGGAAAATCAGCTTCAATGAATTTTCTTTTTGTGGCCACTGATGTAGGTCACCAAGGTGATTGAAGTCTCCCAGCAGACTTTTAAATATTTGAAGCTGAAAATATTTAAGAGTGTACCAAATGAATAGTGCTTTAATTTTTATTTATATTCTATTTTTGGTATGGTTGTGATTATAGCCTCACCAAGACGGGTGATCAGTAATGAATGTGTCCTGTTGGCAGATCCCTCCAGGGCTCTGATTCAATCTTTTGAGTTATGGGATGAGGACAAAATGAACTATTTTTCAAGCTTGTAAATATGTGACAAATGACAGTGCAAGAACTATTGATTCCAATCACAGTGATACAATGTTTCATAGTCAAGACTGACTCTGGCTTTACAAATTACTTGCAAGTTGAACAGTAAACCCATGCACAACACGCTTCAACCTGGATCAATCTTCAAGAATATTTGTGTCAGTATTCGCCTCCAATTTGAATAAATTCCCAAAGTGAAACGGACTTTTCTTTTTTTACATTAAAAGGTGCTGTTGGGTTTACCCTAATCTTCAAAAGGAAGAAGAAAGCAGAAGGAAATCTTGTAAAATCCCCAGTGACTCTATACACAGGTATCTGCTTGTGTCTTTATTAAACAGTCATAATCAAATGTAATTGTGAAGTGCCACTCAAGAATAGGAATCTTACAACAGATAAAAACTTGTAAGTATTGCCTAGTTCAGCATTCAAATCTTATTAAAACATATCTGGAGACAAAACAAATACATAAAACTCATTCAGCAGATTAGAATTTGACACCACAGTAGCCATTATGTTCCTGTTTGGGACAATTGGATCTGATTATTTTCAAAAAAGCCTCTCAACATGACAGATAATTATATATGAAGACAGACCCTCTTAAAATCCTCCTTACTTGATCATGAGCACTCCTGTGTGTGAAGAAAACTTTTCCTAAAGAACCACTACACAAACCCAGTAGAATATAGTTTTGGGGGGCCAGAATTTTGCAGCGATTGTGAGAAGGCAGCATCTGTACTGACCCCAACCCCACCCCCACCCCTACCCTGTCGTGGAGCACCATTTTAAACTTGCCCTCAGGTTGTCACGGTATATTTTATGCAGGACTGACCTTAGCGGAGACTCTGCATGCTGATGTATTATTGACCTTCTTCCCCACTGCTTACTCAAACAGGCCATCTGGGTACCAGGACGGTACAGGGAATATGTCCAACTTTCCAGACCAAGATAAAAATAAATAAAATGCGGGGGCGGGAGGTGGGGTAGAAGGAAGGCTCTTAGCTTGTACTATGGATTTGTTTATTCAGACATAATTGGCGTGGATCTGGCCAAGGCACAATTTCATTCTTTGTGTAATCCGCAGGCCTCCTGGCCCCTCCCCTCATTGTTCATCTCCATTAAAGTGTGATGAGCCACTAGGCAAGAAAGGAGGGCAGGGAGGCTGCAAGGCCACCACCAGCCCCTCATTATAGAGTCACACTTCTGGGGAGGCTGGAATTAACCAGGGTGTGAGGATGGACACTGAGCAAAGACAGACCCAACCTCAGCCCAGTCCACCATGGTGAGGGCTGCTTCTTCCTCCCATCCCTCTACTGTGCTAGGAGTGAGTACTGCAGATCTGGAGCCTGGTGAGCCAGGTTGTCATTGCTAGGGGTTTACCTGGCCAGCAGCCCTCAGCTGTCCCCCAGTTGAATCACAAAGAGCCCAACCTTGCCAAGACAGGCCAGGCACATTTACAGCTTCCCTGGTGAATTTTTCCTAGGCTGGAATCCATTTTTAGCGGCTTCACTTGGTTGATCAATGGTTTCCTTTCAATGGTGATATTGACTTAGGAAAATAGTTCAGAATGTCAGATTCAGTTCATACTGAACTGCTCTCCGGGACCCAAAGATAGTTGTGAGTTCTCCATAGCACAGAACACTACCAATGACAAGGGAGGGTTCTGCTTAACCTCTTTTCTTCATCATCAAAAAACTCTTTCTCTCCTTTTCTGGTGTTAAGTGCGATTTGTTTATAATTTAGTTAAGGAGCATAAAGGTTTTTAAAAATATATAAATTTTAAATATTTTATTAAGAAAAAAACATAGTAATCTTTTGGACCTCAGCCTTAATATCTTTCTGGATCTCTCTCCTTAGGCAAGGGAAACAAAAGCAAAAATAAACTATCGAGTCTGCATCAAAATAAAAGGAAAGTGAAGGAAATCATCAGCATAACAAAAAGATGAGGTCCACAATAAAAAGGCAATCTACTGAACGGGAGAAGATATTTATAAATATGAAGAGCTCATACAACTCAACACCACAAAAACAAATAATCTGATTAAAAATAGGCAGAAGACCAGGACAGACATTTTTCCAAATACATGGACAACAGAAACATGAAAAGATTTTCAGCATCACTCATCATCAGGGAAATGCAAATCAAAATCACAATGATGCATTAATTCACACCATTCAGAATAGCCAGTATCAAAAAGACAAAGAAATGATAAACGTTGGTGAAGATGTGGAGAAAAGAGGACTCTTGCACACTGTTAGTGGGAATGTAAATTGGTACAGTTACTCTGGAAACTATTATGGAACGTCTTCAAAAAATTAAAAATACAAGTACCATATAAGCCAATAATTCTATTCCTGGGTATTTACCTGAAGAAAACAAAAACACTAATTCAAAAAGATATATGCGCTCCTATATTTACTGCAACATTATTGGATACAGCCAATATATGGAAGCAACCTAAGTGTCCATTGATAGATGAATGGATAAATAAGATGTGATATATATATAATGGAACAGTAGTCAGCCATTAAAAAGAATGAGATCTTGCCGTTCACATCAACATGAATGGACCTAAAGGGTATTATGCTAAGTGAAGTAAGCCAGACACAGAAAGACAAATATCATATGATTTCACTTACATGTGAAATCTAAAAAACAAAACAAGTCAACAAAAAAACAACAACAAAAAAGAGAAACACACTCATAAATATAGAGAAAAAACTGGTGGTTACCAAAGGTGAGGAGGGTGGGAGGATGGGTGAAATGGGTGGAGGAGATTAAGAGGTACAAACTTCCAGTTATAAAATAAATAAGTCACAGCACACAGAAAAGTACAACATAGAGAATGGAGTCAATAATATTGTAATACATTTAATTATCATCAGCATTTCATAATGTATGTAACTGTTGAATCACTACATTGTACACCCAATTTTTGGACTAAATATTCAGCACAGTTTTGTGTGGCATAGAAATGCAGATGTTAGCTAAGAAAAAGTCCCCTCCTCCCTGAAGCCTTCTCACCCAACTGCTCCCATCTAGTTCCTCTCCTCCCTTCATTCTTCCACTTTGTAGAGATTGTTATAATATCCTCCATAATATAATGTGTTGTTCATCCATGTCTACCCTTTCCAGAGTCTGAAAGGCTAGGACCACATTGAATTATCTGTACCAACTCAGTACTGTACCTAGCACAGGGGATAAATTCAATAAATATTTGCCAAATGAATGACTAATTATAACTAGTTTCCACAGATTTTCCTCAATTTACAATGGGGTTACATCCCAATAAGCCCATTGTCAGTTGAAAATATTGTAAGTCAAAAATGCACTTAATGCACCTAAATTACCAAACATCATAGCTTAGCCTTACCTATCTTAAACATGCTCAGAACACTTACATTAGCCTACAAGTGGGCAACAGCATCTAACACAAAGCCTATTTTATAATAAAATGTTAAATATCTTATGTAATTTAGTGAATACTGAAAGTGAAAAACAGAATGGTTATATGGCTACAGAATGGTTATAAGTGTGTTGGTTGGTTATCTTTGCAATTGCGTGGCTGACTAGGAGCTGTGGCTCACTAACACTGCCCAGAGTCATGAGAGAGTATTATTACTGCATAAAGGTAGCCCATGAAAAGGTCAAAACTCAAAATTTGAGGTACGGTTTCCACTGAACGTGTATCACTTACCTGCTGTCGTAAAGTCGAAAATTTTTAAACTGAACCATCGTAAGTTGGAAACTATATTTAGAATTTAGCAGTATACCTGGCAATTTAGTTAATCATCTCAATTTGAGGAGGTGGGTATTCCTCTCATCCCCATTGTAAAGAGTGGGAGAGAGAGGTTAAATAGTAGCTAAAAACCTGAGTCAGTTTGTACTTGGCTTGATTACAGAGCTTGAATTCTAGCTACCACACCACATGATAACAGATGAATGTTTATTCCTCCCATTGTATGCAAATGAGAAATTTATGCTTCCGTTTGGGGTTAAATAAAAACAGTTTTACAAAATCACTGGGTATACTGGGTTGTGACAGTTATTCAGAGCCTTTGGGGAGACCTAACACAAATTGTAAAATGCATTGAGGCTCTGTTATATTTGTTGAAACTTTTTTGCATTGGCAAAATTCAAAATGTGTAAGCACACACTTTGGATATGCATTAATTTTGTCTTCAGAAAAGTGCATCAATCTATGGTATCCAAACCCACAAAGATAGTAATAATGTTGTTTTACCATCCAGGCTCTGCCAATAGACAAAACTCTTCCTAGCAGCTTCTCTTATTAGCCATATGCCTTTGAACAGCCAATACAATTTCTCTGACCCTCACTTTCCTCCTCTGTAAAGTGGAAATATTAATAGTGCCTTCCTCAGAGGGTTGTTCCAAGGAATAAGTGAGATAACACTTAGGAAAAACTTAGCACATTAACTGGTACATGTTTAGGAGTTTAATCAAAGATGGGCATCTACATGACATCAAAATACCTAAGTATCATTGAATACCTATTCAAAGTAAATAAAAATTAGCAAGGATAATATAGAGAACACAAAAAACATAAAAGAGAAAAAAAATCTGTTCAATAGCACTAAACTGTACATTTAAAAATAACTAGAATGGTAACTTTTATGTTATGTATTTTTTGCCACAATAATAAAAAAAAATCTCTCCATTATCCTCAGTGTATATCATAATGAGAAAACAAAAAGTAAAAGAAAACAAACCTTCTATCACTGTAGAAATTTCTAAACTATCTAGAACAATATATACTATTTATTTTCATGAATGTTAAAATTTAATACAGTGAAAATTTTTCATTAGAATATTTTTGTGTGTCAAATAATGATAATATCCAAACAAATTTTTATTGATGTTTCTAGGACTTTTTCATATCTTCTTTATATTCTCAAGAATTAAGTAGGCTCCCACTAAAATTTTTACATATTCTAATATTTAGGATGTTAATTTTTTCAAAGCACATTTTAAAATCACATTTTCTTTGCAACCCTTCTAAATTGATATTTCCCACAATCTGTAACAAAACACAAATCTGAATCTGAGGCGGTGCCTTGCTGAGGGTTTGTTGGTGCCTAAGAAAGATGGGCTTTCTTGGGCTCAGAAAAAGAAGAGCGGAGCTACAGAGTAAGAGCGTGGCACAGGCAAAAAGCTGGCTGGTTCCAGCCTATGGCTACGGAGTCCCCATTTCATGTGCCCTTCCTGCTTCCCCTCTAACACAGTGAATTGCCACAAAGAGTAGCATTTGCCATCCTGATATTTCTGAGACCTGTCCTTAAGCCTGACATCAGGCCATGTGGGGGATGTTAGAAAGTTCAAGAGAACTTTCAGTTCCTCAGAGGTAAAGGCCAACAGGTTGAGCATGGATAGTTACAGTAAGAAGGGTGGAGGGTAGCCTCCAGGCATGTTGTCTAAGAAAACAGACAGAAAGTATAAGACAGAAAATATAGACTCAGGGTGCCCTCATGACAAGCACTTAGCAATGTCAGTGGCCTTCTTTGGCAGTGTGGCCTATGGGACCAATGGCACCTCTACTTACCCTCTGCCTTCTCTTTTCTTTGCTTTTCAAACATGATGTAGACCTGAATGATAGTGGCTGTTCCACTTCCAATGGGCATTATTTTCAGGAAGCTTGTGATCAGCATGGTGTGAAAGAGTGATGTTGCCACCCATGGTTGGTCAGCCGCAAGGAAATTTGACTCAAGGCCATTGAGTGCCTCATAAAAGAGAAAGAGAATGTGTGTGGCCAGGGGTTGGGGTGGAGGTTGGTCATTACCACCCAGATATGTGGTATCTCCAAACCTGGCTGGTGAGCAGAACTTCCTGGAGAACCCTATACATCCAAAGCCAATATATCAGATTCTCAAGAGATATAGCTCAGAAACCTGTGATTTGAAAAATAACAAAAAACAAAAAACAAGTTCTGATGATGAGCCAGTTTAACAACAACTGGAATGGTATCTACATCCAATTCAATAGGATCATCATAATAAGAGTGAATGTGCTCAAAGGAATGATAGGATTCCTGATGGTACTTCCTAAACATAGCCGTTTATTTACCAGTATTATGGGACACATTTTTATTGAGCACCTATGTGTCAGCAATGGCAGTAATGAAAATAAACATAGCCTTTACTCAGACTACTTACCGTAGACTAAAAGAGACACCATGTATTCTCGGGCTCTTGACTTTGTTCTTCTGTGTGAGGACATGGAGACAGTATACCCATCCTTTTCTTGAATAAAGTCAAACCAACTGCTTAGCAAAATGTAAATCAAATGGCTTATACCAACTGTATGACAAATGCTAAGTCATACATTTGCTAAGTAATATGGGACATTCAAACATTAAATTAAAATACTATATATGATTTAATGGCAATAACCATAATTTGTTAAACACCTACTCTGTGCCAGGCATGGTTAGACATCTTCACATTTAATCTCCAAAATAACGTGGGGCCTGCCTGCCTCCAAAGTTCTTTGCAGTGCTGCTGTTCCCCCTTAACAACCATGTGAGTTGTCTTACATATCCCTGCTGACTGCAGATCCGTCACTCAGTTGCCTTGCAATGTTGGCCAATTTACCTAATTTTTCTGAACCAGTTTTCTCACCTAGAAAACTGGGGAATATACAACTTACTTTGCAGAGTTACTGCAAAGTGAGGTGAAATACTGTTTCTAAGGTATCAAAACAGCTGCTTGATGCATAGCAGGTGCCCAGTCAGTGCTAATTCTTTCAGGTCCCTAACTATTCTCTCCTGTCAGCTGGCACCCATCTTGTGAGATTCATTCACACTAAACAGGAATTGGAACTGAAATTCTCAGTTTCCCAAAGGTTATATATATCCGCCACAGGTGACACATTTATGTAAAGGAGACATGCCACAGATGTAAAGTGCTGGCATCACACAGCATGTGAAAAACACCACATACATGGCCACAGGCATTAGGTGTTGGGAAATTTGGGGAGGAACAAAGACACTGTGGACTTGGTAGCGTCAAAAGTTCAGACTAATAGTGAGATTTGATGACAGGGGTTTCAGATGCATTTTAAAAAGGGA
Organism: Panthera pardus; assembly: GCF_024362965.1. Classification (NCBI taxonomy): domain Eukaryota; kingdom Metazoa; phylum Chordata; class Mammalia; order Carnivora; family Felidae; genus Panthera; species Panthera pardus. The sequence continues at coordinate 43,545,482 of NW_026526810.1, forward strand.
GAAAGTAGGCAGGTTCTCTTACATCAACCACCTAAGAGTTGTGCTGTGCTATGAAAAGCAATGACTCTCCTTTTCCTCTCTGCCATCTGCCTGGCAGCTGCAAAGTAGCAACCATACATGAATGCATCGCCATCCATGTTGGCCAGGCATGTCCAAATTGGCAATATCTGCTGAGAGCTCTATATTGCCTGGAACATGGCATCCAGCCTGATGGTCAGGTGCCAAGTGACAAAACCTCTGGGGGAGGAGATGACCCTTTCAACACCTCCTCCAATGAGAAGAAGTCCTGGCAAGCATGTGCCCAGGGAAGTGTTTGTTGATCTGGAACCCACAGTCATTAATAAGTCTACACTGTCACCTACCACCAGCTCTTCTACCCTGAACAGCTCATCACAGGCAAGGAAGATGCTACCAATAACTATGCCTAAGGGCACTTCACCATTGGCAAGGAGATCACTGACCTTGTTTTACACCAAATTTAGAAACTTGCTGATCAGCACACAAGTCTTCAGGGCTACCTGTTTTTTCCATAGTTTTGGAGAGGAACTGGTACTAGGTTCACCTCCCTGCTAATGGAACGTCTCTCTGTCGATTATGACAAGAAGTCCAAGCTCGAGTTCTCCATTTACCCAGCCCACCTTGTTTCCATAGCTGTTAAGCCCTACAACTCCGTCCTCACTCCCCACACTACCCTGGAGCACTCTGATTGTGCCTTCCTTGTAGACAATGAGGCCATCCATGACATCTGCCATAGAAACCTCAATATTGAACTCCCAACCTACACTAATCTGAATAGGTTGATAGGTCGAATTCTGTCCTCCATCTCTTCTTCCCTCAGAGTTGATGGAGCCCTAAATGTCGACCTGCCAGAAATCCAGATAAAGCTGGTGCCCTACCCTGCATCTACTTCTCTCTAGCCACATATGCCCCTGTCATTTCTGCTGAGAAAGCCTACCATGAACAGCTTTCAATTGCAGAGATCACAAATGCATGCTTTGAGCCAGCCAATCAGATGGTAAAATGTGACCCTTGCCATGGTAAATCCATGGCTTGCTGCCTATTGTACCATGGCAAGGTAGTTCCCAAAGATGTCATGCTGCCATTGCCACCACCAAGGGCAAGTGTGCCATCCACTTTGTGGACTGGTGCCCCATTCACTTAAAAGTTGGCATTAATTACCAGCTTTCCACTGTGGTACCTTGTGGGGACCTGGCCAAAGTATAGTGAGTGAGTTGTGTGCATACTGAGCAAAACCACATCCATTGCTGAGGCCTGGGCTCACTTGGAACACAAGTTTGACCTGATATATGCCAAGCGTGCCTTTTTTCACTGGTATGTGGGTGAGCTAATAGAGGAAGGAGAGTCTTCTAAGGCGAGGAGGAAATGGCTGCACTTGAGAAGGATTATGAGGAGGTTGGTGTGGATTCTGTTGAAGGAGAGATGAAGAAGAAGAATCCTAAAGTTAAAAATGTCACAAAGGTACTGCTTTTATAAGGAAGCTTATTCTGTTTTAAACATTGAAAAGCTGTGGTCTGATCAGTTAATTTGTACGCAGAAGTATATATTCTCACATACAATTACTGACCTATGCTTTAAAACATGACACTTTGTTACAGATTCAAGCTGTCCATTTCTCTTATGGGTTTGAATAAAGTATTCCCTATCTTAAAAAAATAAAAATAAATAGCAAATAAGAAGAAAAGCATGTGATTCAAGATAGACATGGAGGTGAAAAAGCCCAGGTGTGCTCAGGGGTCAATGAGATGCCAGGATGCGGGGGTATAGGATTTGTACAGAGGTTTAAGACAAGCATAGGACTTAAAAGTTCAGACAGGCCAAATGATCAGTGATCTAGAATGCTGGTATAAGGAGACAGGTGATAAGGAGCCATGGTTTCTTGAGCAGTCAACTAACAGGGTGAAAGCTATGGGCTGGGGAATATTTGTCTGGAAGTTATATACCTGATGGAGTGGGTGGGGCAAAGTAGAGGTCAATTGCAGGTAGTGGATGTGCCCATATTTAAAGGATTCTCAGCTGGACTCCTTCAACCCTGACTTTATGATTTATTTTAAGTCACCATTTTGGGGTCTGCCTCCATTTATTCCCTATCCTTCATCCAAGCCAAGTATGGCCAAGGCCTTTGTCCTTCAGACTCAAAGTTTTATGATCATCTTCTACTCTTTCCTATCCCGTAGTACCCATATCCATCTAATTGCCATTCACATTGACAACCTCACTCATTCATTTCATTTTAATAGTGTGCTTGGCATCATACCATAAACATATGTCATCTGTGTGCTGGCGTCTCCATCCATGATGCCAATCCCTTCTTCTAGACTTGTGTCATTTATCACCTGGTTGACTTGTGCCTCTTCTATTTGGGAATCTATTTATCAAATATCACTAGCATTCCAGCTAATGAACAACGCACACAGAAATAGACTATTAGTGCCAGATAGAGTGTTAAAAGTCATCTAGTCCAACACTTACAATTTATTAAAGAGGAAACTGAGGCTCTGAAAGGTAAAGTCACTCTAGACAGTAGACGAACATTTTAAATCCAGGTCTGCTGATCTCTGCAGCTGTTCTTAACATTTGTTATATTATCGCCATAAGTGATTACGGTGTATGACAATTCCACTAGCCAATAAAGCACAAAACCAAGACCTGCAGAGCTAGAAATAGAGTCTAAACTTGCTGCTTAATAAAAATAAGAAATCCTCATTTACATTTACAAGAAGGTAAAATACTCATCAGCCTCCTTCCATTAGAGCCAACAGCCACAACCCAAAGAATCTCACAAAAAGACTAATAACTCAGGGAGTAGGAAACTATCACCCATGGGCCAAACCAGCCAACTGCCTGCTTTTATAAACCATGTCACAGTAGGTGTGGCTTGGATCACAACCACACCCCTTCATTTACATATTGTCTATGGCTGCTTTTGAGCTAAGATGAGAGTTGAAGAGTTGTGACAGAGACTGTATGACCTACAAAACAGAAAATACTTACTTCTTTTTTCTTTTACAAGTTTTCTGAACCCTGGATTAGAACATTTTAGTTTTATGCAAAGCAAAAATGAATTCCATATTTGGGTGAGGGTTTTCTGGGAAAGCTATCCAAGGTGGTAGCTGGCTGGCCTAGAGTTTAGCACCACAACTCATTGTAGTTCTTAATTCCTACATTGGGTCCTAAGTTTTGAGCTCCTTTGATACCAATTCAGCCCAAGTCTTTTTCTACCTGTTCAGGCAGAAGCCCATAGATATAATTCCACCTGTCAGCAATCCCTCATAACCTAGTAGTCTCCCAACAGGCCTCC